>NC_140032.1:31589058-32224475 GCF_963513975.1 Fringilla coelebs | reverse complement strand
GCAAATAAGAAAGCAGAGGAAAAGACCATTTACAGATAAGAAAAACTCTAGGGACAGAAAATAAGGACATAAAAGTAGGTAAAAGTAAGTAGCAGAAAAACTAATACAGGAAAGATTAACTTCAGATGGACACAATGAGCCAGAGACAGGAAAGAACACAAAAAGAAAAGTAGAAGACGCTGGCATGCATTGGTGAACCTTATTGTTTATGGTCTCCTGTCATGCAATCCTTCACTGACAGAGCATCTCAGATCACTGTGGCTGCTCTTCCCTCTACAGTTCAGTAATACAGTTATTTAACTGCAGAGCAGCAAGACTGCAAGATCTCATATCCCACCAGGACATTCACAGCTTTCTGCCATGTGTAGGAAGTTGGCCATCAGAACCCATGTGGTATATTTAGAACCATCCCAAACGGACATGTCTTCATCTCCTGACAAATATAGCCCAGGCAAGCAGAAGCTGGTTGACTGTACTTACACTAAAGAAAAGCTTTGTGCCATTTAGGGATGGACCTGGATAAGGCATGCCTGAACTACTAACTGGTGAGTGTACTGCAGTTCAAACTGAGAGCCATAAAGACCTACAGGTTCATTCCCAAATGCCTCAGCTTTAAGGTTCTAATAAAAACTGTTCTTGGACAGTAACACAGCATTGCTCTGACCTAGTCTTTCTACCTATCTGTTTTTCACATCACCTGTCATTTTTCTCCCCTATTCCTTCTAGCTAATCTCTCCTGTGAGTAGGAGAGCATCCTTACTATCAGGCTTTCTGCCAGACCTTTTCTGTTCTATTGAAGCTTCACAAGATTCAAATAACATCTGAAAATGTAGCTCTTAAAATATTCCTTTTCCTTCTCCAACTTTTGTTTCAAATTTAACATTGTGACTATAGTATTTATTTTCCAAGACTGTTGGCAGCCAATTATTGTGAATAAAGGGCCCTAAAGCTAAAAAATTAAAACCAATATGAGGCTGTATTGAGGCTGGATAACCTACAGATCCAGCAAGGAGTGCAGCAAGGCATAGAAACCCATTGGGTACTGACAGCTGGGCAGGAATGAAAAATCTGTGTGTGAGAGAATGACTGGCAATCAGAAGATCAGAACATTCATCTCATACAGTTTGGATTTGAGGAGACAACAGGGGAAAGGTTATTTTTAAAGGATGGGAGGACCTCCTACATACAGTTTGGATTTGAGAAGACAACAGGGAAAAGTTATTTTTAAAGGATGGGAGATTGAAGGGAACATAGGGGTTTTTACTTGTGGCTGACCTCTTGTCTTAGCTTCTTATCAGATGCAGCACTGAAAGGTGACATTCATCTTTCATCCTAGTCACTCCTGTCTGTCGTCACAAACTGTCTCTGAAATCAAGCCCAGGTTGCTATCAGTGTAACTCTATAAATGATACAGCAAACTAAATGGGTAGGTTTGAAACATGCCCAGCTCACTTTTCTGTAGGTGACACTATACTTCCCAATCAGCATCATCAAAAACATGCAGCTTGTAAAAAGGTTGTGTGCAAGGCGAAATAACTTTTCTGTAGAGTCATATGGCTGTCACTTTTCACCCAAGTGACTTGGTGTCAGTAAATTCAGTAAATGAAACTAATGAAACTTGTTCATTGCTATTGTAATGACACAACATTGGTTTTCCTAAATGCTTCTTTTAACTTCCATTTCTGTAGACATTATTTATAGACTAACCAGTATGAAAAAAAACCAAAAAACAAACAACAACGGAATATTTTTCCTTTCCTAAGAGAAAACGTGTGAGAAAGGTCCAGGGAAGTTAAAAACACTCTGAAATTATGTCCAAACTGAGACACATAGGTGCAGGTCCAGACTCCTGGCTTTGCTGGGTACTGAGGTTACATCATATGTCAAGTCTATCAATGCATCTCCTTCCTGCACAATGTGCTGTCAGCAGAAGACCAGAAAGGAACCACAATATATTCCAGGCTCACACTTGATAGGGAGAAGCTGGAACTGTGACTTCAGGGCATGCTGAAACTCCTGCAAACTCTGTGATTTAGATGTGGCTTCAAGTTATCCCAATGGAGGTTTCTTGATTTCTCCCCAGGTAAACTAGATGCCAAAACTCAGTTGAGAAGGAGCCATCTCTCCATGTATAGGCAGGCACACTCACAAGAATAATTCTGCAGGAGTGCATAGTGGCAGTCTCTGGTCAGGTCCTCTCAGCAACAGAGCTTCAAGGACATAAATCAACTCAGCTACTGCAAACACATTCCTACCCTGCTGCTTTCCAGAACAGGCCCTTGTCCACCCTGAAGGGTACAGCAGCCAATGGAAAACATAGGATAGAACAGAAGAAAACAACAAGATGGAAGGAACAACAGAGAGAAAACACTACATCCTAAGCATAGCCTGCTCCCCACTACACACTGCTCTAGTGGCTTCCTTGCTGAAGGAACTGAGTGTAATTGGTGGTGGTTACAAAGAGAGGAGTCTGCAGAGGAGGAGTGAAGTTGATCCTGGGAAAGGTATGGGAGAGAGTTATTTCCCCTATGTATCTTAATGTTTGTCTTTTTTCTTCCTAAATTAGTGTATATGTATGCAATAAATTACATTACATTTCCCCAAGCCAAGCTTGTTTCACCCACAATTGAAAGTGGTAAGTGATTTCCCTGTGTTTAGTTTAACCCACGAGCTTTCTCTTTCCTACTCCTCCTGCTTTCTCCTGGCATTCCACTGAGTGAGTAGTTGGATGAGAGTTTGGCTGCTGGCTGGGGCCAACCCATTCCCAGCTGGAAATCTGGGACAATGCCTGCAAGCAAGATTTGGTTTTATGGGAGGAAAGACGGGGGAGTGGCTGATGAAAGTGAAAATTATATCTCAGTCCTACACTGCATTCCCAGTCACACTCTAGTTTTGCACTAGAGTAAACAAAATTACTCCATATTAATATACAAGTAATCCAAGAGAAACATCTGGCCTCTGGTTCTCAGGATAAGACAAATAAAGGACTGCTACCTAAGCTATGCTATGAGGCCTATGCTATGGACTCTCTCCCATTTAACCTGGGAAAAATAGTTCTTATATATATATAGTGCTATATAATCATTTGTTTGGGTCACATTCAAGTACAGAATTATGCCACTGAATGTCAAAAGATCCCTGTATAAACATTGACTACTTCTACACAACTGATGTAAACCCAATAATGGTCTCTGAAATTACAAGATTTAGTGAATTCTGAAGGTTGACTTCAGTCAAAAAAAAAAAAGTGATATAAAGAATGCATTTCACCACTGAATGATCAGGTTCTATTCTTTCTATTGTGAAAAACACCAGGCCATAACTTTAGTTCCTAATGTCACCTCCTCTCTTATTCTGAGTTTCTGATCTAACAGATTAATCTCTTTTTCCTGCAATTAAGATAGAGCACAGCTGAGTGCACAGCAAGAGGAAGGTAGGGCCCAGTGCTGTGCATCTCTGTGTGTTTTATTTTTTATTTCGATTTCTCAAAGGTTCATGAGCTTTGCCAGATGGCCTTTATCCTCTGTCTCTCCTCTTTACACCTTTACCATAGGACAATCAGAGAATACTCCTGGAGCTAAGACATGCCCCAGAAAACCATGTGCTACGGAAACCACGATAACTGCAACCCAGTCAGAGGGCTATACTAAAATAAAGAAATGGAGTGGAGGTGTTGGCATAAAAGTGAGTGAGGAACAAGAGCCTGCCCAAACGCATTCAAGGGTTATTTGGAACACGTTTGGAGACCTCCTTGGAGATACCATGCAGAAGGTCACATATATCTCATTAAACCAATGTCATATCCAACTGCCTCATGTGCAAATATGTGGACAGATGAATTCAGCCCCAAAGATTCCTGAAGCAGTAAGATAAGGACAGAGAAAAAGAACGAGTGAAAGGTGATTGAATGGAATGGGAAGGAAGATGCAATCTCATCAGGTCTACAGTACTTAGCTGGTTTGCTGCCTGAAATTCAGGAAGGTACCCCATGTGGTTTCTGTGCAGTGAACTCAGACTTCTAACTTCCCTTGTGTGTGTGCAGACTAGATATAGCCTTATCCCCTTAATAACTCAAGATAGATAACTGAGCAGTCTAACCTTATGTGCACATACAAATGTGTGAGAAAGTGCTGGAATTTACTTCTCTGGATTTCATGGGGAGAATGGCTTTCTCCAGTCCCAGATTCCACAAGTCTTTCATACACCTCAGAAATTATCCAGGCTTCTGTTCTGTCATGACAGTTTTGGGGATAGAGTTTTAATTTTTGGGAAATAACAGAATATCTTTATCTGGTCCAGTACTTTTTATTTTAATTAAACTAATTCACAGCTCAGCCTTGGAGGGTGTGTAGAGCTTCTACTAACCAATATCAGCATCTCAGAAGTACTTCAGACTATATATAGGGCCTGTAAATGCTTCAAGTTCTCAAATATATACTGAGAACATTTATTACCATTTTCTGGAAATAACTAGCTTTTATTTAGAAGTCTGACATATTTCCCAGTCTTCAGAAAACCCAAAGGTTTGTTATATAACTTTGAAGTCTTTCTTCTAAAATATGTAAATAGCATGTAAAGAGCAACTAAATTACAAACAGCATACATCCACAGCATCAGCTAATTTTAAATGTAAAAAGCATACTCTGTGCAAGAAATATGTCATAAAGAAGCACAGTTAAGAAATGAGATTCAGTCTGGAAATGTTATGTAAGCCTATTTGATTAAAAAGAATTCTACTCACAAATGAGAAATAAAATGCAGACGCTGCATACCAGGAATCAAACCTGAGCATGAACTAGGGGTATTTGACATTTCCATCTTCATCAAGGGGGATTCTGTCAAGTAGCAGCTCAAACTCTTCATCAGTAATCTACACACCAAACCTGAAACAAACAGGAGTTAGCAGCACTTGCTTGCGGAGTTCACATTTGGGTCAACAGTACCCACAATATCCTGAGCATATGGCTGCCATTAACTCTTTGTTACTGCTTCGGCCCTCAAGATCAAGAGCACCACGTGAATATCAGAGGTTAATCAGGGTTTTGATCGCTTCAGCTTTCTCAAAGAAAGAAATTCTACCCTAGAATCCCGGCATTGGTGGGGCACAGAAATAGAAATACTAGCATATTGAACTGTGTGCAATTGTCTTCTATAAAAAGTTATTCATTACACTAAAACACTGGTATTGCTTTAACTAGTTAACTCTGAAAAGCTTTTCATTTGGACTGTTTAGCATGAAAGAAAATGTAGAGAAAAACTGTCTTTTTGGGAAACAGCTTCTTAGTGCTTTTGGAAAGCATTTCATAATGGCTTTTAAGACATTTTACATACAAATATTTAAAAGTGGCAGTGTTTATTCATCGGCAAGAAAGTGTTTTCATCTCTTCAGAACAATCAAAACATAATCCTCGAAATACTGGCATAAACAGGAATGACTTCAGCAATAATAAAGAACAAGGCACTCATTCATCATTTTGCAAAGCTGATAAACTCAGCTGACTTTTGGAGGGATATAATTTCTTTTTGACAAGGCAATTGAAATGTATACAAAATAAAATATTTATTTGTTGTTTTAGTTTCATCATCATGCTTTCCCATTTTACGTAATTCAAGAAATCTTCCCGTGAAAGTGTAATTTGTCCTTAACTCCTCTTGTGGTTTTCTGATTCAGAGGCTTGGCACATAGAGAACAGCTCATTCTGTAGAATACGTTACTCTGCTTTATTTCTGAGGAAGTCTGCTGAGGAGAGCAGATACAACTGCTTTTGCATTTGCCCTCAACTGACAGTATCTTATTTTACTAGCTTTCAATTTCATTTATCTACAGACTCACTTATTATTTAGACACATGCATTTAGAGAAGCTTTAGTTCAGTCAACACATATAAACCAACACAGAAATAATGCACACCTGCAGCATTTTTTACCTGCTGAAGAACATAAAACCTAATTTGGTCAGGGAGTGTCAGTGAGAACAATTTTCCAGGAATCCGTAGCTACTTTGGGGTTACACCGTTGCACGGGTCATTTGAGGACTAGCTAGTTGCACGTGATCAATGGGCAAAATCTATTTGCTTACATGATCAGTTAAACAAAATCTCTGGACTGTTTCTATCTCCTAATCCTTCCCTTCATCACTTGCATCAAGGGGTGTCATACCAGAAAGGAGTTTAGGTTGTATATAAGGCATAAGCAGTGGGAATCTATGTTGAAAACCAAAAAATTAGGTAAATTGGCCAACTTCTAGCTCTGAAACTAGAACAAATAGATTGTTTAGTCATTATATTACTTCTCTGTGTGTAACCATAGTCACAAACAAAGCTAAAAAAAGTTCTACATAAAGTAACACATGAGATCCAGGGAAGAAAAAGAATAGCACTTAGTGCAACATTTCAAGAAAATGCCTTTTCCTATTCATCATTATTGTCTTCAAAAAGGAAGGGGAGCAACAAAGCCACAAACTGTTCAAAAAGCAAAATGAACCTCTTTGAAGAGTGTTCTGGATTTAAAGACAAAAAATTGCTGTGATCTACAAAAATGGGAATAAGGAGAGGAACATAGGCTCATAAGATTTGAAGTTTGTCTTAATGTTTATTACCCAATTTGTCCTCTCTGAGAGCAAGACTAAATAATTACCAAAGGGAGGCCCTACTTCTCTCACAATGTCATTTGCCTCAGAACAACAATTTTTGTAAAGCATAGAAGTAGACAGAAACTCACACACAGATTATTTAGCACCTCTAGTTGCAAAGAAACACTCTCTCAATCAGTCATTAGATTCAGTTGTTTCCAGGCTCTGGCTTATACTATTTTTTCCTCTCCACAGCAAAAGATATGTCCTCTTATATAAGTTCCAATATAAATCTATGAAAAAATCCACAGAAATTGTAATATTTTTTTTTGAGGAAAAAGAGATTCTTGATGCAAAATGAGAGAAAAATCTTCCCTTCTGGTAACCAAATGAAAGAAAAAAAACCCAAACAACAAAGTGCCTTAACAGGCAAATGAGTAAGCATTTTCTTGGTGTTGGACCCAATATCATGACCATGATATGTTACTGAGAATATTTCTTATTCTATAGGTTCAGTATAGCTCTGAGTAGCTGCTCATTTAATTTCACTTAAGGAAATAATAATGATAATTCATTACTAGCTGGTAGCCCGGACTAGAGAGGCAGGTCTCTAACATGGAATGAGGCAAGCCACTGAAGCAATCACAACAAGGGCTTCTGATCAGACTGCTTTTGTAAGAAGAATGTCAAACTGCTCTCCATATCCAGCCAGATCAGGAGATCACAAAATAAAAGGTTTGTTTATGTTTAATGCTCAAGAAAGTTAATGAACTGTAAACTGCCAATATGGATAAATTTATACTCACATGGAGAAGTTAACTTCCTCTTTGCTGTAAATAATTTCTCATTCCCAGCATTAGCCTATAACTGTGATTTGTAATACCCAAGCAGGACAGCTGATTTCTGAAACCCCAGTCGTGCACTTGACACTGTAGAATACATTTTATTAAGAAAATACCACAATCATTTAAAAAGCTAAATAAACAATGTCATTTCTATAAGGAGGATGGTTCAGAATTATTTTCTCTTCAACACTTTGCTGTTCATCAGCCTTCAAGTAGTTATAACTGAAGCATTGCTACTGACACACAAACCATCCCTGAACATGGCTGGGGAAAACAGCAGCCTGGAAAGAACTCGGTGATTTATGGGTGCCACACTCCTTCTTACAAAAAATGCCAGAAGTAATTTCAGTGTTGAAGGTCCCCAAGCTTCCCAAATGCATCCAGGAGACAGAAGCTGATCCTGAAGGTGTGATCCGAAAGCATGTCTGTATATATTTACTTTTTAGGGTGGTCAATCTTACTGACATAGGAGAGGAATCAATGTACGGTCCTTGAGAGTTTTCTCTCCCTGACATATATTGTGTCTTCAGGTCAGAAAATACATAGGCTGGCCTAAGTTAGTGAAGCTGGGGGAAGGGAGCAACAAGGCTGCACCAACTTTGCATACTGACATTTTCTCCATTATTAAAATTCCAAAGACCTATTTTACATTACTGATCTCAGGATTTCTGGAAACATGCTGTGACTACATTACATCCATCGTGCTCACTGGTGTGGAAACTGAAAAAGCATTGAATGAAGAGAGTGTATGGCCTATACCATTTGTTATCCCAAACACTGATATTATACCTCTCATTCTGAACTTCCCCTCAAGCTTTACAAACACTTCCATGATGTACAAAAGCAGTAAACAGGAGAATCAAGTGTTCCAGCACACAAATGCAGCCACCTGAAACTAAGCAATGATTTAATCAAACAACAACAGCACACAACAGATGAATCACTGGGTTCTCCGGGGCACATTTTCAAAAGCAGGTGCAATAGGCAGGGCTTGAGAAAAAGATATCTATTAACTGGAGGGTTAAGCCTATTTAGACAGAAGCTGATGCAAAACACAAGGGACTGGTTAACAGCGAGGTTGAGAGAAAATGCTTTGGCAAGAAGCCCAGAACCCTGGCAAAGGGAACACCTGCAAAAAGTCACATGTGGTTTATTGTACCAATACCTACATTTGCACATGCAAACTAAGAAATTGTTATTTCCATTTTATCCTATGTTTAATATCCGCAATATCCCCAAGTAGAAGTTCTTACCTCTCCTACCTCACATCCAGGAGGCAGAGTAAGTTAAGGTACATTGGGAAATTCAGCAACTGTTTCAGTCAGTTACTGAAGTGTCTTTTAATTATCTATAAAGACACTACTACTGGGTTCCTATGCAACAGCATGTTTTTAAAAGGTCGTTATTGAAAAAGAGATGATGCAAAAACACGTCCTCTGCAAGAAAGCAACTGGGAACAAGCACAGAAAGCAGAGATGAAGAACTTAATAGGTGTCAAGACTAGTATGCTAGAGCAGAGATGGCAAGGCAAGTAAGACTGCAGACCATGTCAGAGGGATAAGCAGTCTAAAATTCTGATGGGCATGTGAAGCAAGAATGAGGCATTTATACTGATCTGATTGTAAGTAGAAGTAAGTGGGAGGAATTTTCAAACAGGGCATGATATACCCAGAAAGATAAGCTAAGGGGATTATTCCAGCAGTGTGACCTCAGATCTGTCCCAGGAAAAAGGGCACGGCACAGATACTTGCAGTTGTTGAGAAACCACAGGCAATTGTGGGGTGCACAACCCTACAGTTCCCATGTGCAAGCGCATGCACAGAAACCACGGTTGCTGCTGGCAGGCAGAGCATGAATTAACTACATGCTGCATTTGCTTACAAAAAACATGGCCTCTGTCAGCACTCTTGTGCATTTTCTAAGGGATCACCTGGAATTTCGCCTGTGAAAGCAACATAAACAAATCAGTGTCACAAAGGAACCAGAAGCAATCTCTCTCATCTGGCAATTTTTAAGGAATCAGCAACAATGATTTGGGCAAGGACTTATGCATTTATGAAAAGTGATTTTAATAATGGACTTAAAAATAACTGGAATTATATTGTATTGGCATAAATCCACAGTTCCCCTTCCCTCCAGAAAAACTCCCTTTCTCCACCTCTCATGACATAAACACTGAAAGTATTGGTGTGTCCTTATCTGTGGTGTTGGATGTCTATTTGGCACTTCAATCCTCTCATAGATCTCAAGGAAAACACCAAATGTAACTCACTCGTCTTCACCTATCAGGCAACCTTCTTGAAGGGAAGACACCTAATATATAAAAACCAGGCTTGGAAAGGTGAACCACTGCAATCTCAGTGTAAAACACTGGCTGGGAAAACTGACATGCAAGATTTAGAGGCAGTTTGTTACTAATTCTTTGCTTATATGCTGTTGCCCCTCTGATTTGTAATGCTTCTAATAACCCAGCTACTGCAATTCAACTCCAAGTCATCATTAGTTCCTGATATTGCAACAATATCTTTCTTGTAGGACATTTTTCCAACTAATCTCCAACATTTAACATTAAGCAGGCCCCTCCATTCTTGGCATTTATATTTACGTACTGGAACGCTGTTTCAGAGCATGCTTAATTCAAAAGCCAGTTCCTTCAGCCACTTAGGCAAGCAAAACACAAATGTTTTCCCATTTAATCACAATTTCTCCATCAAAGCATCAGCTAGGATGATGCACACTTCAGCAACAAAGCAGGGCTTAACCTGGTGCTCCAGACAACATGGTGCTCCTACAGCCACATTTTATCCTGCCATTCAGACCCAGCTAGTAGGTAACAATCTGCCAGGGTGTTGGATCATGCCACAGGCCATGCAGAGCCTCATCACCTAACTGGAGCGAGTTAGTTAAATATCCTCCAAAATTTGGCCCAAAAGTCTCTTGCTATTTAAATACAATCAAAGAAACAAAAACTTGTTCCATGAGAGCACTGTGAAAATGACAGGTAGCACTAGGAGTGCCTGTCTCCCTTTTGTTGCCCTATAAAAACCAAAGAGTCAAACATTTCAGTAAGCACACAACAGTACCAGGATGCTGATGGGAGGGGACAGTTTGGCAAAGGGGTTAACACAGACCACGATGTTTCAGGCTCTGGGTCACTAGTAAGCCAAGATCCCTAGAGTCTCACTATCACTGCAACTCTCTTATCCACCTTGTCAGTAACACCTCAAGGAAAAGGCTCTCATGTCGCTAGTGTAAAAAGCTGCAAGAAGCAGAGAGAAAATAGTCCCCCTGTTATAATCCCCATATACATTGTGAGAAACTGTAAGCAAGTCCACACCATGCCAAATTGGCTATTATTAAGAGCTAGCAATGCAGCATGTGGCATGAGTATTTTGTTGTATTGTCCAGTGTGTTGTGTGTCTTTCCCTCCTGTATCTTGGATACTTCTGCTCCTTATATGCATTAACCAGGTTGCTCAGCATACCTAGATGAGTTCTGTCATCCCCAATACCTGTGCCCTTCACAAACTGAGGGATTTTATAGTTACTGACATCTGCCTGCCATAGAAGGGGCAAGGGATGCATTGTCCAGTGTCACACAGTGGTAGGAAATATAACCAGGTGTCATGAACTCTCATGCCATGCCTCTTAAACTACTCCTTAATACAATACCTTTCTACCCTTACCAAAGGAAGCCCCCAGATCCCAGCTCCATGTGTCTTCCCCTCAGGCAAAGCTATTTCAATGATACCATATGTTTTTTGTGTTCCTGTAAAACTCACACTGAGGAGGCTTAAGCTAAGTAGTGGTTAAAAGGCTGCAAGCTGTCACCACCTATCGATACTAAATGTGCCACAGCAGCATCTGCCTTGCTGCTGAGTTAGTAGTAGAAACAACAGGAAGTGGGAGAAAATTGAAATGGAAAAACATAATTGTGCTAGACTATTAAATACCTTTCCATAGTAAAACAGACATCCATAACAGCATTGTAAGGATCTGCTACTGCTGCAAGCACTTCTTACCAGTTATGGGAAGTACAACATCTTTGTATCTCCTTACCATTGCTTCAACAGCAGGAAAAAAGTGGAAAAATATCTTGAGAGGCCTCATGGGGATCTAACATCTGAGCATTATCTAACATCAAGCATTATCAGAATTATCTTTCTTTGGATGGCGTTATAAAGCAGGGACATCATACAGGACTATAAAGCATGGGTGAAAAATCCCGGCTGAGTAACAGGATACCAGACAAAATAAAGGATTATTTCTCACCGAAACAGGCTTCTTTCAGAAGCAGATTCCTGATCCAAGAACTGCACTGTTTGGTACCTGGGGGGTACAGAAGTTGCCAGCTCTGAAGTTCAAACAGATGGAGATGTTAAAGCAGATTTCTGAAGTGAAATGTAGACACAGCAAAAGGAAGCCATTCAGACAGTGCAGGTGGCAAAAGAGTTCTTATTATTTAAAAACCAAACAAAAAAAGCTCTTGTATTTAAAAGAAGAAGAACTTTTCACCCACACAGGATGTTTTCTCTCAAAAAGGACTTTTAAATAACTTGGAGACATTTTTGCTACAGCAAGCCAGAAATTTTACATTATATGGAATAAAGTAGTTGCTACTCCATTCATTTTAACTGAGGCTGCCTGGGCAATTCCACCAGGCACCTCTCAGCAAGAAGCAGTGTACCAGCTGCAGCTCTGCCAGCACAGCCTGTTCTCCTCACAGCTGGAATCTGCACACTGCAGCTGCTCCTGCATGCCCACAAGGATGCTAAAAATATAGCATCTCCCACTGAAGCACAAGAGATACCTCATGTCTGATACCCTGGAAAAACACATGTTCAACTCCAGTTCAGATGCGATTGGGACCCCACCAGTTACGTCACCCTGCTCTAAGTCTGCCCTTGCATGCAGATAAGACAGATAAAAAGGCTAAATGAAAGCCTAATAGTGTAGGAATAGTGTATGTGCAATGCAGGCAGCCTCAAAAGAGAGATACTCTTGTGTAACAGACTAGGAATACCTTTTTTCCTGTGAAAACAGGTGCAGATTGTTCCCAAACTGAATGTGGGCAAAACTTGGTCAAAAAAAAAAAAAAAAAAAATTCCTGTATTTCATTATAGCCTGAGGATCCAAGTCATGATTCAACAGGCTTAAGAAGTGTCATTTGTAATAAAGCTTTGCCAGTGGCAAGTACTACAAGTACTAAGTAACTTCTGAAACTGTGATTAAAAAACTGCACAATACGTCACACCACACACCACTTGAAAATATCTTTTGCACAAGCCGAAGTGTCCTGTCTGAAACAGCTTTTCACAAAATATTTGTTTCCCTGAACTTATACTTTTAATTTTGTCAACTACATTCCTTTTATAATTTAACAAATTTAAAATATTTTTCACTTTAAAAAAATATAAAGTGTAAAAAACTATTCCAGAAAAAGAAAGATCAATCCATTTCAAACACAACAAAATATAAAATTGAAAATACTGCCATTTTTGTTAAATAGTCCACTTAGTTTAGAGAAACTTTGTTAAAAGGATTATATATCCTGATAAAGTCAATGTTAACTTGTCATTATACTTATATGAGTCAACTAATTTTAAAATTAGCTATTTATCTACTAAAAAGAGAAAATTTCACAATTTTGAGAATTTCCTTACAATTTTTCTAGATGCATTAGTAAAGAAGTGTAATGCTACAAAAACCATGACAAAGCACCCAGTTTGGTGAATCTTTTACCTTCACCCCTCATTAGCTCACACACGTGATGATCTGGACCTGATCTTAGTGTGGTCATTTCAATTTAGCAATGTTTAGGGGTACAGAACAGAACAGAAGGGGTATTACACACAATTTCCCCAGATGCAGATTTGTATTTGGGATAGTAAATGTGCACAAATTCCTCATCATAATGTTCTGAACACTGTAATAATTCCACTCTAAATATAAATATCCGTATGGCTTCTTAGTACCATTACACAAGATTCATTCAGTTGAATTTATTAGATGAAGATCTAATCCAAGATGAAATTGGTGTGAAAGAGTGAAAATTAAAGCCCTTAACTTTTCTAAATGCTAACTGGATCCTCCACCAGCAGCAAACTGTAAGTCAGAACTATTTAAAGCCAGATTCCAAGGTCAAAACTTGGGCTAGTCTCCTCTTTTGAATTCATTTCAAGGGCTGAGTACTTCAGAACTTGGCACGGTAAAAACAGCACATGCACAAGAGGCAGAGACTTCTCCAACATATTCACTAACACATGGTTAAAGTGTGGTTAAATCACAGCTTTTCTTTATTATTTTATTGTGTCAAGCTTGGTGGAATTCAATTAGGTCTCGATTTTACTTGGGAAAATTTAAAAATGCATGTTAGTAGTGTCAAAGGGCCATAACATAACTGAAGATCTCTCCAGAGCTGTAGGCACTCCTCACCAGCAAAAGTCTTGATAATTGCAATAAGAGGTTTGGGCACTGAGAGCAAATTAGTGTCTAAGCCTAGTGCTTCCTTAATCCAAAGGGCACCCTGCCATCTAGTGGCCAGGACATTCCAAAAATACCGCTGTGCTTTTTCAGCTGAGAACTTTATACGGAAACCCTCCCACATACGTTGCACATGTTCCAGATTTAAAGAAAAAAAAAAGTTCAAAAACTGGTAATACTTCATATCTATTCTAATGACCTGTGTAGAGACCCCCTAAGAAAAACCACATGAAGTTAAACATGAATGTCCTTTGTCCCCCACTGGCAAACATAATGTATAGGAGTGAATTTTATCTCTAGTTCTATACAATACATTAAATATTATGTTTCTTTTTCTAGTTAACTGCTAATGACAGATCCATGCATCATAGCTTCAGACAACCAAGTCGTTGGATCCTTTTTTGCATATAGAGCTGTCTGTAGCTAAATGCTCTGAAGCTAGAGTAGGACCTACAGACCTCAGTGAGAGCAGACATTTAGAAGGAACAAAGTGGAGGTGGGAGAGATTAGTTAGGGGTATATAAGAATGAAGAAGTACAACCACTGTGTCAAAACCAGGCAGCTATGTCACAAACTGACACAACCTTTCCAGAAAGGTCACTTCTGTCACTTTTCCCAGCTCCCTGCCTACGAAACAGCTTTGACTCACTATTGAGGACGTGCTGAAAACTCAGTTTTTGTAAGACTGCACGATTGCTAGTGCTGACATGAGAGGAGATGGGGAACATATGATGGGAAAGGAGAAAGAGTTGAGCTGTCACTGAGTCATCAGGATCCTTATGCCATCCACAAAACTCTCCTGATCTACAATGAATTAGCATAAAGAAGCTGTGTTCTACCATGTCCAGCTGGAATTGACTTCACTTCATGAAAGCCCATATGTGTTTTGGATTTGTGACTAAAACAGTGTTGTTGATAACACACCAGTCTTTCGGATTTTGCTAAACAGCGCTTGCACAGCACAGCTTCTTCTCACGCTGACGCCCTCCAGTGAATAGGCCGGGGAGGGCAGGCACAAGAATCATAGAAAAGTTTGGGTTGGAAGAGGCTTAAAAAGGTCATCCAGTTCCAACCTCCCTGGCATGGGCAGGGACACCTGCCTCAATATTAGATTGTTTAAGGCCCCCTCCAACTTGGCCTTGAACAGTCCCAGGGATGGGGAATCCACAACTTCTCTGGGCAACTTCTGCCAGTGTCTCACCACCCTCACAGTAATGAATTTCTTCCCAGTATCTAATGTAAACCTCCCTCTTTCAATTTAAAGCTATTATATCTTGTTCTCTCAAGAAGATGGGAGGGAACAGTGCCAGAACAGCTGACTCAAATTGGCCAAAGGATTATTCCACACAATACAATATCATGCTCAGTGTTAAAAATTGGATGTGGGGCTTTGTCCCATTGTACCTGTTACTCAGAGACAGGTTGTGGAAGGTGGTGAATGACCAGTTTTGCATCCCTTTGCATTTTTTCTTTCACTTATTAAAATCTTTGCTTGAACCCAAGTGTTTTATAACTTTTGCTCTTCCTGTTGTCTCCCCTATCCTGCCTGGGAATGACTGAGTGGCTGTGTGGATATTTAGATACTGCTGAGGGCTAACCCATCACATCCATCCAAGCAGCTTATCATAGCAGATACCAAACAGACATTTCAGAACAGACAGTCCAATGCCACTCTTCTGCTCTACTGATAATGCACCAATGGACTGAAAAAGCACCTCCAAGTCAAGCAGGTCTTTAAATATACCCAAAGGAAAAGTGAGGTAGAAGGAAGCAATGAAGAATTATAGCTACTGATGACAACCAAGACAGCTGTTATTTCCTTGTTGAAAGTGGATGTAGGAGGTGCAGCAGAGCCTCCTGTTCCCAGCCTGGAATAAGCAATGCAAAAAAAGGAATCTATTTCCAGACGTGAACACAAAAGAAAGCTCTCTGTAAACACCAGTTTCTAAGCTGTTTGATAGGACACTTCACATCCCTCAGTCTTGAAGAGACTTCAGTTATATCTGTGGTAGCAGGAAGTGCATCTCTTCCAATCATCATCTGTTACTTTCAGCTCAAAGTGACTCCCCCTCTGTTCAGGACAACACCCAGAAGCGTCCACTAGTGAAATGGGTGAAATGACTAAAAAATCTCAGACACTTAGTGTGAGCCATCTGCAGGAATACCTTGGCTAGAAAAACTGGAAGATGGGTGCAGCTGGACTTCCAGCTGAAAGGATTAAGAGGATCCTGATGTAAAGCTATTTGTTGCTGTGAAAACACTGACAGCAATAAAACCCTCCATATCTGAAATCAATGCAACTGACAGGAAAGTGCTGAAAAAGAAGAAAATTTGTGCTGAAGCAATATCAATTGGTGACTAACAATAACCACCATGAAGCTGATGCCTCCACATGTTCAGACAGACTGCAATCAAGGCATAATCAGGAGCTCTCAAACTCATTCCTGCAGTGTTGAGATTGCCTTCTTAGAGACAGATGGCAGAAACTGCTCTCTGAACTCAGAAGGAAGCACAAATAAAATGTAGTAATGCAATATTCCCCTAAAAGATACAGGATATTTGAAGCTACAGCTACGGCACCATCCTGAACAAAGGACAAGAACCTCCAACATGACTGAACTAAGAATAATGAAAAGATTTTCAGATTTTTAGTCTTCAAGTCATCAGTATATTGGGAACACTGAGGATGGCAAGGTAGCAGAGGATTGTCCATTTGTGGACTGAAAATGAAAAATCAACTAAAAACCCCCATTATTTCCCTGCCCTTTAAATAATCCAGTCACTTAACATAGTTTCCCTTATACAGAAACACAAATGTCCTGAATGCATTGTAGGCACTATGAAAAAGGGTGCTGAAGGAAACACTCCTAGGAAGTTAAAATTCTATGTCTCCACAGACATATTGATTTTCTTTATCCAAAACATTCTCACCAGTATTCAAGTGCTTTTTGAAATTCCTGCTCATTATTCACCTTTCTCTTTAATTTGTCAGTTATTACTGAGAAAAATGTAAAAAAGACAAAACCATACTAAGAAAGCATACTTTCATACACTTTGAAAACAAATGAGGCCTAGGCTTGTGAAAAAATTTAACTACTTTAACCAGAGTGTATTTTCCACTTGGAGAAAGGGTCCAATTCCATTTCAAGAAAGTTACCCACCCTACATGGTAAGTGAAAATTTTCTCCCTTCCCCCCTTCCCCCTCCTGGCATACAAATTCAGCCTACACTGTTCAGGAACAGCATAGGACTTAATGGAGTTTACAAAAATACTGCCTTATATAAACAACACATCAGAGATTTTAAACAAACAACTGAGCACAGTAGTGAATTATTTAGGACACTTTGCTGGCATATATGAAGTGAAACAATTATTTCTGAACTGGTCCTCTGTGAGCAGTACTCCTCCAGAACAGCACTGAGAAACACACAAGTCCAGTTGAGAAGAAAAAAAAAAAAAAAAAAGAAAAAAAAGAAAAAAAAGCCTAAGAGCCACATACCGCTTTTGCCTGTGCTGTCAAACCCCAAGTGCAGGGATATTTGCTCCGGGTTACCTAAACTGGTTCCTTAAACAATTTATCCAGCAGCTTCAAGAGGAGTGCAAAGGTGCTAAGGACTGAGGATTTCTCCATTTGGTCACTGCTTGTGGTTAGTCTGCCGCTGTAAGGGACTGAGAGCACTCTGCTGGAAGAGACTCCGTGCAGCTACTGAAAGTAACAAGAAACAAACAAAAAAAGAGATCAATCCATCCTGGTATCCAAATACCTGGGAACTATAAAAGCCACCTAATAAAAGAAGGATGGTGGTCTTTGCAAGTCTCTGCAATTGTCCCTTCCTGAAATGAACTTAGTGATGCTTCTACTTTCCAAGCAATGGAGCCCACAAATTCTCAGCAAATCTTTCACTGCAGGACTGGTGCAGGCTGGAAATCACCTGCCCCAATGCAGCTGTTCACAGAGCCTTTATCTACATGTCAACTCACTAACTATAAAATGAAGGACACACACATGTTTAACACTTGATTTCTTGACACATCTCAAAAGGTGCTCATATGGGAGCATCAAATTGTGGATCCCTCTCTTCTATCACAGGTGATTTTTCTGTTTCAAATTTCACAGACTTCTTTGACTTCTGTAACTTCAGCAGTTTACACCCACAAAGGGGTCAAAATTTTAAATTAAATAAATGTGGCCAAGAGTGAAATAAAACCAGACTGAACCAAATTTGCCAAGTTTGTTTCAATTGCAGTCACACCAGATGGTGGGCTGATTGTCCCATCTCCCATTTCCTTGTGAAATCTGTGAAAGAAAACACACAATCAGATTTTACCTGTTCCCACTTTTTTCAAGCCATATCCTCAAGTTCTGAGACTACAAGTAAAACTGATCTGTTTTTTATCTTCCATTAGAATTGTTTTCTGCTGTAAATGCTAATGTGATGGAATCAAATACTAACCAACCAAACACCTGGGCTCTGTAGAAAGCAATATGATCACTTCTACTCAACAAGGTGCTCCTGCCAACTTGGCTGAGCTGTGAATATTGCTTGCACAAATCAGCATCCCAGGAAGACAATGGTATAGTCTTGGTCTTCTGCTATTGGGAGCCTGGGAAATGAAGCCAAACGATTGCAAAAACAAAGAGTAAATCAAGTGGAAGGTTAAACATCCTGGTTATACTGGTTCTCTGTCTTCCTCCAGACAGGCCCAGAGTTATGGCCTGATTATGGTTTACAACACAAGCAGAAAAGTCCTCACCTTTAAAGTTCAGTTTGAGGTTGCAGGCTTGAATGTTAGAAAATGGTTGCTCTAACAAAATTAAAAGTATTCACTGCTGAAGGCAGGGAAAGCCAATAAACAGCCTCACAGCTCCACTGTTACAGTCACTTCCCAAAGAGAAATCACACCTCTAAAAATTATTAATTACCTCACCTATTTTGAAAGAAGCTTTTATTTATTTTATTATTCATTAACTGCCTGCATAAACAAGTCACCACAAGTCTCTGCACATTGTACAACAATTTGTTGAGTTGCTGACAGGATAAATGACTACAGTTGCTTTTATTTATCACTGTACAACACTAGTTGAGTCACAAGGTTCTGATCAGTTCTCCATTTATTTTGATTTCATAGATTTTTTTATTAGTTGTAAAATGAGAAATTTCTTTCCCTTGAAAGGGAGCCACAGGCACATAGATAGCTGTCAAAATCCTACAGAGTAGGGATGGGATATTTGTGACAAAGAAATTAAAGGCAAGTGTTTAAAAATCAGTATCAAGAAGTGAAACATGCATATCACATTTAAAGATTCAAGTATTAAGATGGGATCAAAGCTTAACACTAACACCTCCTTTGTGAAGCAAAGTAGTGAGTTTCCAGAATCATACACCACAAACTCATTTACTTCATTAGGACCATGAAATCAGCCCAGCTGTTATGTTCCAGAGCAGAAGACTAACACAGCTCTTACAGTTGCTGGGACATCTGCAGATGTGCAAGCGTTCAGGGCTACACAGGCTCCAAGTCTATCAGGAGTGTACTGCATTAGGGCCAGGAAATACCCATTAATGACAATTTCCCCTAGTTCTGATGACATATCAGATTACTTCCATTTTGCTTACATGCTGCCTGATGGATTAGCTATGGTAAAAAGGTCCTAGACACCTCCAGGTGTCAGGTATTTAGACAAGATGGCTTCCTACACAACTTTGTATCAAATATGGGTAAGTAGGGAATTTAATAATTCTACATAATAATAAGTACAGCAAAGTTTTTCAAATCTGAATTACTTATGGAAATTTCTTACTCTGCATTTCCCCAGCACACTGAAACACAAACAAGCACCCCAAAAAGCATGATTTCTGTCACAAGTTGCTTTGCAGAGCCACAAGGGCCCTACCAGAAACAAAACTGGAAGAAAACTATTAGCCATGTTCTGTTACTATGAACAGAACTGCTAGTGAAGATACAAGGGCATATTTCAGTGACTGAAGCACTGCCTGCCATCTTGGTGAAGACGGGCATGTGTTCACCAGCTACTGCTTTCCTAGTTATACTTTGTCTCGGATTTGCAGGGTTTCATCACTGACTTACTTTTCTCCCCGACTGCAAACAGCAGAGGGCAGCGCTACAGCCTGGTTCAGCCTGGCGTCGGCTTCTGGAAAAAGACTCCATACGGACTTTTCTGCTGTTTATCAGAAAGGTTATTCCAGGATACTTCTCTGCACTGGGCATTGGCCCAGCAGTTACAGGCCCTGTCTACTTAGTAGGTATCTCTGCCTTCCTGAGTCACCCCAGCTATGAAAGGCCATGTTTCCTGGCTCTGCTCCAGCCTGACCTATCCAGAGGAAAATTAATCCTGCTTCAGAATGCCAATGCTAAAATAAACCCATGCTTGCTGGAGAGTGGAGAGGTGGCAGGGAAAAGGAGACTATGTAAATGCATGCTTCTCATCCCTTGCTGTAATCAACCTCCTCCCATCCACATCATTGCTGCTCAAAACTGAGAACAACCTCCCTGCCGAGCTGTGCCCAGTAGGAGAAAGTGCACGGCTTTAGGACAGCTTTCCCAAAACTACATCAATGGGCTCTCTTCTTCTCTCAAACTGAGGATGTTTCAGAAGAGGAGGAATAAGGGGAAGAGAAGTGCTCTCCTTATGGTGGTTTGGGTTTTTTAATCTTATTTTGCAGAGGTGAGGGGCAGAACAGGAGGTACGAAAGTATAGAATAAGCTGCTGGGTTCCTGCAACCCGGCTGTCTCACAATTTTTCACTCATTCAGCGTTAGCTCTTCCTGTTTGTGGATTATTAGCAGCGAACAAGAAAGCCTGCCACTTCAAGAACGCCTCAAAAAATGAAGCATGCCACTGATGAAAATGTATGGAAGACAGAGAGATATTTTAAATTGCAGAAAGATCTATTCTATTTCAACAGTTTCTTCTAACCTGAATCGCTGGTCTAGTTCTATGCAGAAAAAAAGGGTGCCAACCTACAACACTAATATCTGAAAGGCAAATCACAAACGAGCAGCAGACTCCCACAAGCTTCTGGGTGACCCCTCCACCCCTATGATCCTGGAAGTAACTGACAAGTCCAGATAATTTATCCCTGGCTGACTATTTCAAGAGTGTTTCATGTCTGCACCATTGTTCCTAAGTTGCCAGTTTTCGTCACTATATATACTCAGAACATCCCCTGTCTTCTATCCCTTTATAGCTGTCTGTAAAATAGAAAATAGCTCAATCTCAGCTTCTTCCATTACTGTATATTACTACAAAGGAAAAGAAATTAAATGGAGCAATAGGACAATTCCTTTTACAGTGCTGAACTGCAAGCCAGTTTCACAGCATTTATTCATTCATACCTACCTATAACTGTCCATATATATATACCAATTTGAAATAATACAGCAACATTTAAGAATGTATGTTAATACAGTGTCTTCATTTATTTCGTTAGATTTATAAGAAAGTATTAAACTGAATTCCCAGTGAATCAAAAACTGGCAGTCATTCTCCAGGAATGAATGAAATAGATTGGTTTTTTTTCATCAAGCTGAGGTAATATACAATATAATCTAATTGTTTCCTAGCTTCTGGTTTTGTCCCCATAATTTATTCCCTTTCATATTCTGTGTATCAGCTCAGCTGGAAAAATTCAAATTCAAAGGAATTTTTGGACCTGGGACTCAAACTAGATTTTTTCCATAGTGAGTTCTGAAGCATTGAAATATCCCATGAAGGGACAAGAGTTTTTATGCCACAAAACACGATAAACTCTGGCATCTAAAGATTTTCTCACTCCATTTTCTCACTCTTTAGCAGGGCAGTTGTTGCCTTCAATATCAGCATCCCACTTGCTGTGATTCTGGCTTTGCAGCACACCTTTTTTTCTCCATGCATTTTAATAATGTGTGGCATAGAACTGACCTTAATTTGCTATTTTACTGCAAAATATAGGAAGATTAATATT
Organism: Fringilla coelebs; assembly: GCF_963513975.1. Lineage (NCBI taxonomy): Eukaryota > Metazoa > Chordata > Aves > Passeriformes > Fringillidae > Fringilla > Fringilla coelebs. The sequence goes on along the minus strand of NC_140032.1, from coordinate 32,202,611 downwards.
TCAATTTATTAAAAAAGCATTTCTGGTATTGTAATCAATATAATTTGAATTACAACAGCAATGTAATTGTGGTCTAGTCAACCAGGGTAGGGTGATAAAAACTTGATGATTCATTCACTAAGTAATACAATTTATTTCTCACTTACTTGAAAATAAGCTTGAAATTCTATTAAAACTGCTGTGCTAATAGCTACTGCAAGTATGTGTAAAAATTACATCGACATTTAATTGTTGTTGCTTCTATATTATAAAAATATTATTACCTTGTTTTTCTGCTGCAGTGCAGTTATCAGATCATGTGAAAAGCTGTGATTTCATTAAACACATACTACTGTCAGAAATAATTTCAGTTTTTCCTACAACATATGAAAATATAATTACTGTCAGCAAGAAAATTATGAACTATTATATATTTCACAGAAGAAAGACTAGTCTAGAGTAAAATCACAGCATGAGAAACTCTACAAAATATCTGAAAACAAAGAGGTAATAATTGAGCAAGGGCTAACAATATTGACACTTTTATTAAAAAGCAAATTACTGTATTATAACCAGATGTATTGTCAGAACTAGCAGACAGAAAACAAATAAATCACTTAAATAATTTAACAATTAAAGACTGTCTGCCTGAAACAATGCTTTTAAAAATACCTAGAACAGTAAAATCACACACAGAAACAACTTAGAAAATAGAAAACAGAAGATTAACAAAACAAAACAAACATAAGATCAACTTAAATAATATTAGATACTCCAAAAAAACTGCAACATGAAGGATGATAAAAAGATTTATTGAAATGAGCAAATACCAACTTGAATTGAATAGAGCAAAGACTTGCATTATCCCATTAAGATTCATACTAAGACAATATTTAGAAGAATAAGCTTGAATAAAATAGAAAATAAAACTCTACTTAAAACGCTACATGAGACTTCCTCATATACTGTGACTTGCACCAATGTTGTATGAATGATTTAAAATGGTATTTACTGGTTTATGTGGACCTAAGAAGAAAGAACAAGTCTCTACAGCTCTAAGAAGAGGCAGGCAATTGAAAACTACGCAGGAGTCACTAGAGCTATGGAAAGCTGAACATGGGAGTCATCACACAGGGGATTGCACAAATGATGTGAAGAATGTTGCACTACACAAAGAGGGCTGGGTGTCATACTAGACATTCTTCCAACCCAGAAGATTTTCTGAAGAAGAGCATGTTGTAAACTTCAGGTTAGAAAAGTCTGTATTATTACTTTCACTTTTTAACAGCTTTGTTTTGCCAAGCTCTGAAAACAGATCAGACCTATTTTCTAGGTCATGGAACTTATGCAGGTGCATCTGAATTCTGAATTCACACAACCCAGCATTTCTCCAGTGTGGAAACAAACCTTTCAAAAAACCCCACTAGGTAAGCAGGAGAACTTGCTGAAGAACTTTATTTCCTGATCAGGACATAAAACACATTTGAAATGTTACTGCTAAGATGTGTTACTCACTAGCAGCAAAAGAAAATTGTGTCTTATGGAAAATACAGAGGGCTTCAACGATAGCTTGGCTTTGCTCTGATCACACACCTGCCCAGGCATTGCTGATACTGTTGGCAGCTGTCACACCTTCCAAGAGATCCGGTGAACACCACGACAAGCATATTCCTGGCAATGAACTGGAACACGTAGAAAAGCAAAGCACAATGCCAATTATTACTTAGCACAACTTCTATTTCAAAAAAATGATAGCAAATGGAGTATTTCAAGGTAGTAAGTAGGAAAATAAAGTTTCAAGTATCTATCAAACATAACAATTAAGACCCTGGAAGTATAGACTTTTCTTGAGATACAAACCTTGCCCTAAAGGTCACAGTTTTTGAACAGAACACAAAACTCTCCAGATTTCAATTCTTCCATGTAAAATTAGCTAAAACTAGAATTAAAAAAAATAACAAATATATAAACATCAGAGATCCTCTCAGCATGTATTTCTTTCCTGGAAGCACAAAACCTGAAAATCACTGAATTCAAGAAGGGATATAGATTACACCATGTAAAGAAACATGTTTAGAAATTACTAAAGAAATTATTTTCTGCTGAGATCTACACCAAAAGAAAAAGTACAACGTTCCTTTCAGCTGCAAAGTAGGCTTCCAAAATGCAGTCTGAGGATAATGAGTTATGCTTTATATCAAGATATATTTACCAAAGAAGAGCTAGTAAATAGAAAATTAACTATTATGGAGTCTAACAAGTAATTAATTTCCCTATACACATGGCTTGCAAACTGTCCACATACCTCTGTTTTACGAGTTTACCAAAATCTGTAATGAGTACTGTTATGTTTATGTCATGACTGCATTATTAATCAAACAATTAACAGATAGTCTAGAATACTGTAAATGTTTATGACAGACTGTAGAACCCATTAATTATCCACTGTAATGCACACCTGTAACATAAAAGATGATTTTTGTTCTCAAGGTATGTTAAGACCTGTGAGGAAAATCCACTGGAGTTCTGAATCCTAGCAAAACAGTTATTGCGTCTACAGCATACCAAGTGTTTACTGTACAGTCCTATAGAGAAGTGAAATTAATTTCAGAGTAAAGACTGTGATTGAAATTCTTCAAACAACTAGAGTAGCAGAAATTAGTGCTTGTCTGGTTTGAGTACCAGATAGCTGCTGGTTTAGTTCTGTTGCTCTAAGGATCTGAAACCTGTGTGAAATAAACAAATCTCCAATGAGGAACCAAATCCTGCAGTACTGGTGTTTGACTTGTTTCCCTTCTCCCTTGTTCCTCACACCCCACTCTTTCCAGTGATCTTTGCCTTTTCCAGTACCTCAGAGTGGCCACTAGTGAAACCAGGGAAGCACTGAAAATTGAAAAAAAACATATTAACCTTAGGTAAGTTGCCTTCACCAACTTGATGTGGTAGAAGACATTCAGTTAACACACACACTTTCATTACTAGTTCAGTCAGCAGGGAATGTCAAAAGTGTAACATGCCTGGCCACACACATGCACAAGAGGAAACCAGTCACTGCAGACTAGGGAGACTCTGTCTATCTTAGTTAACCTGGCTTGTGGGCTGTTTCTCCATATCCCATATGTGCTCTCTTGCTGCAACTTACTTTTGTACTCCTCTAGTTTTCCCTGCCCACCTAGAGTGGTTTCCTCTCTCCCTTTTTTTTCCACCTACAGTGGTTTCCTCTCTCCCTTTTTTTTCCTTCAGCTGCTGCTTCTTGTTTCTTAAACAACCTATCTGAGGCAATGAGCCCTACCCCTTACTCTGCCTCCTTGGTGCTATTTTGCACACCTACACCTCCCTATTCCCACTCTCAAGACTTTACCCTTGCTCAAGTGGCCTTTCTTGTATTTCTGTTGTATCCTTACAACTGGTCCACTCCCCTTTCTTCTCTTGCTGCAGCTGGGAGATACATATTAAATACTTCCCACACACCTATTAAATACCAGAAACAGAGACCTCCATTCTCTCCATCCCACCCCTTACTCTCACACTGAGGCTACCCTCACCACTCCCATCACATTTTGTCTGCTTTTGAGCAATATCTCAGCTCTTTCCTCCTCTGAAGAACTGCCAGCCAGTCAGCCAGCTCCTCCTGATCAGCCTTCTGTGATTTCAATTGACTTTCTTCCCTTCTTCACAATTTCTCACACTCATCCTCAGGAAGCTTCCAAGGTTTATGCTGATGTCCTTGGTGGCACTCTGTAGTAGTCACCTGTATGTCTCCTTGCCTTGGCCCACTCATTTCCTCTGCACTCCTCACTCTGTGTTCTGTTCCCTGAAAGAGCCATTCTTTTGACATGGTCTGCAGCAAGAATTGCTTTTCCCCTGACTTCTGTTATCCCATCCTTCCTCTCTGATCTTTTCCTTTGTCTGCCACGTCCTTCCTCATATCCTCTCACTCGCTCTTTCCATTATTTTCATCTCATCAGATTGAGAATACCCCCATCCAATCTCAGCCCACTTCCTCCTTCTTCATCTTTCTTTTCTAGCATAAATTGATTGTAGATTTGTTCTGTTTCTTACTCTTCATTTCTATCTCATGAATGATGAAGTATGATTGCCAAACACGTAACTCAATCTGCCCAGCTTCAAATTCCTGGTTGATTTGTGATCAGGTTTACTTCATCCACAGCCATTTAATTGTCTCCCCTTTCAGTTGTACCATCCTTATAAATTTTCTTCCTACTTTTCCAAGTTAAATTAAGCACTTTTCAAGTGCTCTCTTCCTGAACATCTTCTGCACAAATCCTTGCCAAAGGAAATATTTATATGCTTACTTCCTACAAGTTTATTCCTCGTGTCACAGGTGGGGTATTTCTTCCCTCCTACTTCTATGTCCCATGCTTGTCCTGTTACAACAGAACTCCTGGTCCGTTTCATATTAATTTTTATCCATTTCCTCAGTTTTCTTCTGAAATGCTGACCCTCATCCTCACATTAAAGACATGCTCTAAAAAACAAACACACCTTATATTGACTCTTACTGCTATTTCCAGCACTAACACTTCTCAATGTGCTGCTTATACTTACTGTCCAATTTTCCCTCTCTCCAGCTCACTATAAGCTCCTCAGACAGGTAATTCCAACACCCAGCTAAAACAGTTCTCCCTAATACCTGCCCAAAACAAACTCAAAGCTCACACTACTTTTTCCTTCTTGATCATCTTTGTCATCACTAACCTCATCATTTCTATTAACCTCTTATCCTCAATTAGCTCTGTTCTGGCTCTCTTATTCTCCTCTTTCTGATTTCAAATATGCATCAATCTTAAAAATGAGAACTCCACAAATCATTCCTGAAAAAAACCAACATGTTTCTTCTTGGCATCTTCCCAATACACCGTCTACTCACCACTGTCTAGGCCAGGAGTCAGGATGTTCTGAGTGATTCCTTGTGCTCCCCCTTGTGTCTGCCATCAGGCTCAGACTGCTGACTTTTGATGAAAAGCTTTTTTATTTTGTGTCTGGCCCAGCCTCATTGCTAAGGTTTCCAGTGTCTTGGATATGTAAGTAAACAAGGGTATGCACTACTTTGGAAAAGTTGATCTGGAGTTTTTCAAGCTGGCTATTCACACACCAAAGCACAATGCAGTCAGTCACTAATCTCTCTCAAAAATGTAGCTCTCGGTTATTTTTAGCTCAGAATTGTTAAGAACAAAACGCAGTGTCTTTCTGCTATGCCAGCAGTGCAGAGCACCCACAAACTCAGCCTAGAAAAAAACCAATCCATCCAAAGCTGAAAAAGATCTAAAGAAGATAAAGCTTGAAAGACTGCTTTCAATACTTCACAGATTGCATTTTCAGAACTGTTTTAACCATTTCTCTAGGAAACTATCAGAATATTGAATAAGAAACACCAACTAACAGTATGAAAACCAAAGGTTCTTTAACTTTTTTTAATGACATTTCCAGCTAGTTCTGGAAATGCTTATGCTAAAAGTAGAGTTAGCAGTAAATTCCTTACAGGATATGTTTGAACTTCTATACTAAGTAGCAAACTGCCCCTCATCATCATACATAGAAAAGACCCAAATAAGGCATTTGGAGCAAAAATCAAACAAATTAAGAATAACTCTCAAAGCAGTCAACACATGTCCTGGTCCAGCCCTGCTTTTGTTAAAACTGTTTGGAAGCAAAGTCCTTCCTGGAAATAGATATGTGGGCTCAGAGAAGGGACAGAAGCAGAAAAAGTAGCAACTCACTTTCTATGCATCTACATCATCATCTACCTTTCTTTAAATACTGGCAGTTATGAGTAAACAATACTACTGCTACAGAAATATCAGATCAATCAATAACTTCAAAAACTAACTAGAATTCTTGTGATAAAGACTTTATCAAAATGTCATTTTAAAAGCCCCAACAATTTAAATAACCTAAAAAATAATTAAACCCCCCACCAATCTAAATCAAAGATGGTGGGGAAGGGGCTGGCAAACAATCCTTTCAGGCTACACCCCCAATCCAGGCTTACTTCAGACCCCCCACTGCCTTTCCTCCCCAGCAGCATCCCACCACCACTCTCCCATCTCCCACTCACCATAGCCCAGTCAGCAGGGTTGACACCTGAGTGCACACCCTGAGGATACCTTATCAGTCTGGGTAGTCAGGCAGCAGCTGTGAGCATTGCTGTCTCAAGGGTCTGTGTGAAACCAGCAGCAGAAGCCTCGAAATGTTAAAGGGGTGTTTGCTTTCCTGTGAAAAGAGGAGACACCAGACTTCATAAGTGAAATATGAGGAAAAAAGAGGAAAGGTCAAAGGTAGCAGGCAGCCACATAGAACAACTCCCTTCAGCTCAGCCTAATTCTAGGGATACCCTATGCTTCCCCCTATGCACCTGCTTTTGGTGCTTGCTCGGGGAAATATGTCTTTTGGGGGGGTGGCTCTCTTCCCCTTTCTTAGAAGCTGGGGAAAGGCTCCATCTTCTCAGGAGGCCAAGGTACAGAGGCTGCATCTGGAAATCACAGCTGGCACCCACGTCTCACACTTGAGGCTCGTGAGGAGAGACCTCAACAGACCTAAGAGCAGCAGAGGGCAAGAGAGACAGGGGATCAAATGTACCATCCCATGGACTCACGCTAACAAACACATTGGTGAGAAGAGATGCACTGCCCTGTAAAGAATGTCTTTTTGTGGAACAGCCAAAATTTTAGAATCTACATTAAGATGAATTCTATTTTCATTACTGATACCATATTACCAAATCAAAAGAAACCCTTTGGTAGAACATTTTTCTGTCTTATTAATTCTGTAGGGCAAACTCCTTGGCATGCATCTACACCTGGACTGCCTTTTACATAACTATTTCACACAACTATGTCACCCAACAACGAATCATAAGCTCCTGTTTTCTTATGGGGGTCAACCAGACAGAACAGATGAGAAACAGATAAGGATTAGAAACCAATGGAGGCGTCATTCCATCTTCAGTTGAGACCCAAACACTTTTCTAAGAACCAGGTGCGGCAAAAAGGCAGAGCTTCACTACAGCCTTTACTTTTCTTCCACACTTGGTGCCAGTCAAGCTACTTCAGCCTGCCTGGGCATGTGCTTCCCAGTCTCCTCCCTTCTCTCCCTGTCTCTCTCTCTCTCTCTCTCTGAAAAGAGGGGATTACCCGTGGGTCTTGCGAGGGTCTGACCTTGCAGGGGTGAAATGAGGGTGTAATGCAGAAAGGCATGCGGTCTCCTCCTCGGGAAAGCCGAGTCCCAGAGCATGCTGGGGTATTTAAAGACCTCGATGCCTGCAAGTTCCACACACTGCGTACAGCATGAAGCAGCTCTCTGGCCTTGACTCAAGAGAGGTGCAGCCCAGTCCTGGTCCCTGATGCCTGTGAACACAGCACCACCTTCCAGGATGGCAGTGCATCCCTGAGGAGCTCTGCTCTTGGCCACGACACCCATGGCGCCCCTTCTGCGTGAATCCAGGTGCATGAGGGCAAGGCTTAAAGCACTCTCAGACCGCTCGGGGCAGCCTTTTAGCCCTCAGCCGCCGCCTCTCGCCTGCACGGACCGGTTAACACGGCCTGAAGCGCTCCTACCAGCTCCCCATCTCTCCTCCGGTGCCTCCCGGGAGCTATAAATACAGCGGGCACATGCTCTGACACCGCGTTCCCCAGCAGGCACCAGATAACTTTAATTTGCCCTTTAAACGTCCCGGGCCCCGCGTCCCTCGCGGCCGCCGCTCGGGGGAACATGGCGGGGCGGGCCCGGCGGGCGGCAGCCAATGCCCGCGGCCCGGGGGGGCGCCTCCTCCTATCGCGAGAGGCCGCGGGCTATAAGCGGGGCGGCGCGAGCGGCGGGGACATTTGTCCGGCGGGGTGGGGAAGTGTCCGCTCGTTGCCTCTCTCCGGGCGGGGCTGTCGGACCGGCTCGCGGCATGGGTGACCAAGCGCTCAGCTTCGTCAAGGACTTTCTGGCCGGCGGGATCGCCGCCGCCGTCTCCAAGACGGCTGTCGCCCCCATCGAGAGAGTGAAGTTGCTGCTGCAGGTGAGGGGGCGACGGGGGGCGGCGGTGCCGCGCCACAGGTGGTGCCGGCTCGGCGGGCGCTGCCCGGCGTGACTAAATATGGGAAGGAGCTCGGCCGGCTCCGGTTACGCGGGAGCTGCCCGGGACATTCAGCACCGCCGCGCGGTGCCGGGGGCAGGGCCGGCCCCGTCCGTGCCCTTCAGCCTGCGGGGTCACCCTGCGGTGCCCGTCTCTCACCGTGCCGTCCTCCTCCTTCCTCCCTGCAGGTCCAGCATGCCAGCAAACAGATCACGGCCGATAAGCAGTACAAGGGCATCGTGGACTGCATAGTCCGCATCCCCAAGGAGCAGGGCATCGCCTCCTTCTGGAGAGGCAACTTGGCCAATGTCATCCGGTACTTCCCCACCCAGGCCCTTAACTTCGCCTTCAAGGACAAGTACAAGCAGATCTTCCTGGGCGGAGTGGACAAGCACAAGCAGTTCTGGCGCTACTTCGCAGGAAACCTTGCGTCCGGGGGTGCCGCGGGAGCCACCTCCCTCTGCTTCGTCTACCCGCTGGATTTTGCCAGGACCCGGCTGGCGGCTGATGTGGGCAAAGGAGCCACTGAGAGGGAGTTCTCTGGCCTGGGCGACTGCATTGTCAAGATCTTTAAGTCCGATGGCTTGAAGGGCTTGTACCAAGGATTTAGTGTGTCTGTCCAGGGCATCATCATCTACAGAGCAGCCTATTTTGGGGTATACGATACGGCCAAGGGTAAGAAGTGCATGGAGGACTGACTGCAAGGGAAGATCTAGTCAGTAAAGGCATTCTAGGGCACTTAGCAATACAAGGACAAGCAGGGCTTGGCTCAGCACCAGTTGAGTAAAGTGCTAGAAATGTGCACAGGTGTTTCTGATGTGCATTCCTGCCTCCCTCTGCTTGCCGCTCTGAAATGCCTTGGGTTTGGATTGACTCTGGGGTTGGTGGGTGATTATTCCTTCCACAGCCATGTTTAATACAGCCCTTTCCCTCTGTACTGATTCTGTTCATTTGTTCTTGATGACAGGTATGTTGCCTGATCCAAAGAATGTGCACATCATAGTGAGCTGGATGATTGCCCAGAGTGTCACTGCAGTGGCAGGGCTGGTTTCTTATCCTTTTGATACTGTGCGACGTAGGATGATGATGCAGTCTGGCCGAAAGGGAGGTAAGAATAAGTGCACCTCCACTTCTGGCTGCACAAAGTTTCTCTTCATCAGGATAAGATAAGAGATACTGGGTATTTTTTTGTCTTATGGAAAATTAATAACCTTCTCATTGGAGTCGTTGAAAACTCCAATCAGTGGGGAGCACATTGATGGCTATTTCTATCATGTTGATCTAAAGGACTGAGAAGTTACTTGATTTCCTATGGAGAATTAATTTTCCTTAATTGTTTACTAAATTTTAAATCCTAGCTGTACTTTGCTTATTCCTTGTTGTTTTAAAGATAGAAGAGTTGAAACATACTTGGTGTATAATTTCAAGCCTTCTAACCTCTATGTTTGTTTCCACAGCTGATATTATGTATAAGGGCACAATTGACTGCTGGAGGAAGATAGCTAAAGACGAAGGATCCAAAGCGTTCTTCAAGGGTGCCTGGTCGAATGTGTTGAGAGGCATGGGCGGAGCTTTTGTATTAGTACTTTATGATGAAATCAAGAAGTATGTCTAAGACATAACATCGTAATGCAGTAGTTCAATTGTTCTCAATCAACTTTTTTAAAAATACGAACTTGTGATGTAATGGACAACAAAATATTTCCTAGGGAAACAGAATAAAATTTGAGTAATATATGTGGCAGAGATAAGGACACATTAATTTAAAAATTGTTCACAACATCACAGTTAGATTTTCTATGAGAATTCCTCCACTGTTTGTATTGGAACCTGTGTATATATTATACTTCAAATTGCAGGTAATAGATTTTGTCTAAAGACAAAATATAAGTGATCTCTACCTAGTCTAAAATCTAATATTGTGAATTCTTAATAGATTGTCATAAATATTTATTATACTAATTAATGTCTCTAGCTACCCAACACTGTGATGACATGACTTAAAATCATGTTTTCTTCTAAAGCTCTATTTTTTAATATATTATTAAGTGAAAAGTATGTCTGAAATCATAAACTATATTAAAGCACTAGGCTGAGTTCTTAACTGTAGCCTCTTCCCTGATAAACTATACAGTAATATGCTTGAAACTGTAATCTGATTTTTCAGACATACTTTGTAAAATATGGAAATACAGTGTTTCACAAATTCCCTGTATTGTCACAAAGGAAAAAGTTGTCTGCTCTGATGTTCAATTGAACTAAAACTGAAATGAAATAAATTAATATATTAATGAATTTTTTCCTGTTGTTTTCAGTATGCTAAACACATTACAAGCATGTCCTCCAAGGTGATGGGCTAATCAGGACACTGTTAGTGGCTGTCTAGTAAAAGTTTTTCAACAGAACTTTAGGTAGGTGAAGTTATTGAGGTTATTGATAATTCTACAACTGCAAAACCAAGTGGATTCAGTTTAAGGGTACTGCAGCCAGAGATCTTAGAAGTTTCCACCTAGTTTTAACTGCTTGTATAATTTGTTTATATTACCCTTAACTTTGAAGCATCTCATTGAATAGTGAAGTCATTACTGCTTAATTTACTTGAAAAATTATTTTAGCATTGAATATTCAAGAGTTACTAAATAACTACTATTAAATAACTACTATACTCAAGAGTTATAAAATAACTACACGTTGAACCATTATGAACACATTGCACTATTAATTACCAGTGAGATCAGAACATGCTTAATACACTTTTTAAACTTTAGATGTTGCAGGGTTGTGAATGCATAGAAGAACATGCTGTCTGATAGGCAAAGGAGGGAAAGTGAGGTGTGGCCATTGCAGTTGTTCAGTTAGACTACATGTAGACAAGCATTTGCTATGTATCCACCTAGGACAAAAAAACATAGAATCAGAGCATAGTTTGTGTTGGCAGAGACCTTAGAGTCCATCTACATCTAACACCCTTGTCATGGATGGGACACTCTCTACTAGGTTCAGTTCCTGGCCTTGGACACTTCCATCGTTGGGTTGTCCACAACTTCTCTGGGCAACAGGGTAAGACTAAGCAAGTAATAATCAAATAAACTTTTATCTCACCTTCAACCTTTTCTCCTTCATATGTATGGCTTACAGTTATCCTTTTCCTATATGGGAAACATTTGTCACCTGCAGGTAAGTCCTAGCTCACTGTCACTTGGCATGAGAGGCTCTGGTTGTCTGCCACAGATTCAGAACAGCAGCTCTGTACTCCCTGAAGGCAAGTACCAGACACTGACCAGTGTCTGGAAGCAACGTCCATCCACTTGAAAAAAAGAAGCATTTGGGAAATACTGGTCCAAAAAATGACAGACTGTTTTTAAACTAACCAACTACAGATTTTTTTTTTTGTGTCCCAGGACAACCCTGGCCTGATAGTTTCATCTCCCTTTTTCATGGTTGCTCTCTTAAATACTTTCTTTTTGAGATATCTGGTCTCTTTTCTTTCCCATAGTAAATAACCAGGGTTGCAATCTATGAAACCATAAGTTTAGGAAGAAGATATTTCTGCTGGTTTTCAAAGAGCATTAGTTTTCCTTAAAAAGTCTGCCAGTTTCTGCTCCTTCTCTTCTTTTTCCCTTTCCTCTGCACTTTCCTCATGGCTCCTTATAAGAAGCTAGCTAACACAGTCCGGCTATCCAGTTCTCATTTAGCTCACTGGTAAGGCTGCAAGTGGCATTTGGATGTGCTAGGGAAGATCTAAGTTGGCTACAGAGACACTGTACTAGGCAGATGTACAAAAACTTGAGGGAAATGTGTATCTGAAAAAGATAATTAAGAGGAAGCAAAGAAACTTCAAATAAGTGTAAATGAAAGAAGTTATTTTCTCTGGACAGGGGCAAAATAGACAGACTAAGGACTATTAAAAAATAGAGTAAGGAGTATCAATGCAGGAAAATGGCATGGGGCTAAGAGAAAGTACATGAAATAAAGCATATGGGAAACACAGGAAAATGGCTCATTTCTGCTTAAAAGCCAATGCACAGTGTGGGACATTGCAGGCAGTATTCTCCATAAAGATACCTGTGGTCAGAATTCAAAACTGTCAAGGAATAAATCATTCTGCTGAAAGCAGCTCTGCCCTGAGTCAGTGGCACTCAGCATAACAGTTGCTGAAATTGTAACGTAAAATGCAGCCATCAGCTCTGAGAGGTTGGAAATTAGAAGACTTTGCAGATGGTCTGCAATTGCTTCTTAACTCCAACAGTCAATTGCTACTACTTCTTTTGTACCTTTGCAAGAGCTGCTCACAGGCAAACTAAAGCCAATGACAAAACCATTATTCCCTTACCTCTAACACTCAAACAATGGAAAACCTGCATTTTTCTATGTTTTTTCTACCTACCGAGGTATTCAACCTTCTTTGCCCCTTAATACCAATTATAAAAATCAACAAGCCACTGCAATGACAATTCATGTTAAATATTTTATTTCTTATGATTTACAAATGACATACAAAACTGACACTCTTTCATACCAAAGTTAAATAAGATGAAGCAATTAAAAGTAATCCATTGTGTGAGTTTCTTCACAGAAAAAAATTATAATATGAACATTCAGAAGTATTTAAACTGTTACTCTGATATTCACCTTCAAGGACAAAAATCTTTAAGTAGAGAATAATTTTCATTAGCACAATAATAGAAATAAATACAGCAGCACTATACAGAGAAATTGTTAACAGTTCTTAACCATGGATAATAACTGCAATACAAACCTGTTTGTCACAATGCTGCTTAAAGTTAAAAGTTCTGAGTATTGTCAAACAGCTAAATTTGACCTGCGGGTCACCAAGTGAAGAAGCTCTGCCAAACTATCACAAGGACCGAGTAAAAAGTGTGTTACAATGCAGAATACCTGAAAGCCTAAGCCCTCATGCAAGCACTAGCAAAGGATAATACACTTTTCATGTCAAAGACCCAGCATTACCAAATACAGCTTTTTTTCTTTACCCATAATACGATTTCCTTTCTGGGAAGAAGCTGGGGAAGCAAGCAAAGTTTCAGCAATATCCACAGATAATGGCATCACAATTTGTGCTCTTTTTAAGGCTACAGTCGTACAAAACAAGCTCACTGAAAGTCTGCCTTTATGTATAGAAATAAACCACACCACCTACTATTGTGATTACCAATACCATTAGATTTTACTCCTCTTGTAAATGGATGTTGCTATTGGAGCTTATCTGACATTACTACAAATATTAGATAAGAACATGACATTTAAAACAGGTCAAAAAAAGCAACAACACCTTGTTTTCTATTTTCTTTTTTCCCCCTAAATCCTGGTTAGCAGTCACTCAAAATCAATGTTCAAGATGTTTCCTACAGCTCAAGTTTACATTTCTGCACTGAGAAGAGCACACATCTGCAAAGCAGGGCCATGAACTATTTCCCTTACTTAATAGTATTCTCTAGTTTGAGAAGCAACCAGAACTTACTTGTTTACACTAAATCTGCTTTTTACTTCAGTCTTTATTGTTGTTCAGATAATATCAGACATTTCTTTCCTACATAAAGATTCCAGTACATGTTCCAAATCCAGTATAACTTCCAAAATCCTTTTGATCTGGAAGAGACGCAGCCTTGCATACAAAACACACTCCAGGTGCTGAACATTTAACAGTGGCAAATACCTCAATATTCTAGCTCACTATGGAGAAATACACAATCTGCTTTTCACCTCTTCACACTGCTGTTAAAGATTCTTTCAGTCACAAGAACATGACCCACAAAATTCAGAAGGCTGTTACATAAAGCCAGGATGTAAAGCAATCCAGGACAATCCAGGACTTAAGCATATGCTTGTTAGTGTAATGCATTATTTTAAAGTATTATTAATATTTTAAAAATTTTATTTACATTTTGCACTACTAGTGCAACAATTCTGTCCTTCCATGTTATGGATACAAATTCCACTTATGATCTGAGACTAATAGTTACATTTCTATTTAACGTGTCCATTTAAATACCTCCTTCTCTTTCATAAGTTCTTCCTGTCATGGAAAACACTGACAGAAGTGTTTTATACCATTTTAAGACCAATTTATAAGCAATTACTGTAAATGCAATGCATTTTAATCACTGAACAATGCAGAAAATATTTTTGCACATAGAATTTACAAAAGCACTAAAAATAGAAGTTTGAGTATCATCTCAGTACATAAGGCAAAGAACACACTTATAACCAAGCAGCACAAACATTAGTAGATTTAGGTCTCTGTAATGCCCCACTGGCTGAATCAGACACGGGCTTTTCGTTCCTCTGGCTCAGCGCACTTTGTACAGTGGATGATCTTGAAGTTCCTCCTGTTAACACACAAATACACAAAGGGAGAATGCTTATGCTCAACACAACATAAAACTTCATACCATGTTAGTACTGCAATACTCATTACCCTAGCTCTCAGAATAAACCAAACCAAATTGAATACAGTAAATTGAATACAATTGCAAAAGAGTTGATGATGAGTTGTTTACAAATGATCAGAAAAAATATTCAAGCCTTTGGTTCTTAAACCTGAAACATGGTTCTACTGAGACACATCTTACACACTGAATTTCTGAGAAAAACAAGGCTACTAACAGTGGATCTAAATTTTTTGAATGAGAATTTGAACATTCATTGATGTTATTTTGGGGTTTTTGGTTGGGTTTGTTTTTCACTCCTCCTTCTTTTGATAAAGGGTACTGGCAAAATGAGAAACACTTTACTACAGGGATTTTTTTTCTTCTTGGAAAAGAATATTGACAAGATCATTTATTAGAAATTTAGGATGGCAACAAAGCAATGCATATAGTCACTTTTGGTGACTAGAAAAATAATTTTGATGACTTCCATTTGATAAACAATCAATCGAAAGATGACAAAGAACATATTTACTATTCTTAACAAGTAAGTGCTTCACAATTCTGAAGTACAAAAAGATATTACAAAGAAATGCAATAATCTGCAACTTCAAAATACTTACTTGGAGGACTAAGCTGGCTGAAAGGAGATCTAGCCCTTCTTAGAGAAGGTGAAGAATTCAGGTAGCTCATCTGGCGGTGATAGTCCCTCAGTTGTTCAGAACGCTTCATACCAGTTGTTGGTTTCACTGCTTCCAGTCTTTTCAGGAAAGCCTTAATATTGAAGAAAAATGTCATTAAGAAAAAGAAAGAATGAACAAGATGCTGTAAAACAAACAGTCACAAATGACTTCTATTTGAACTGCAAAAAGACCCAAAATTTTTAGCAGTACACAACAGGAGCTCCTTCACTGGTGACCAGCATAGGCTATTCTGCTATTCAGTTCTTTTCTCAGTGTTATGACACAAATTGTAACTATCCCTTGCACATCATCAGTCCTACACTGAGTACATCTTTAGTATCTCACAGTTTACTGTGCTTTATGGTGATATGAAGCAATACGTCTATTTGGTGACTATCACCAAAGGTTCTGAAGAAATGGGCTCCACTATTCTAATCCTACCTTTGGTTACTCCTCCCATCTAAATTTCTGGAAGAATAAGAAGTTTGGGGTTTTTTTTTTAAATCTTTGCTTTGCAAACAGACCATTTTATATTGCTCTATACGAAGCCCAGACAGGATTACTGACCCCAGTTCTGTGAAACTAATTTCAAAAGGAAAGCGCAAACATCTACGAGACTTCATTTTATCCATAATCTAATTTTAAGAGATTCTATTTGAAATTATTGATACAGACATCATTTCCTCTTGTTGAAATTAGCCCTGGAAATCATGTGGCAAGTGATGTATTGGAGTAACTACTTACACAGTATTTTAAAGACACAATTTCCTATTCTGCGTAATTATTTCTACTTGAAAGAGAACTTACTGTTTAAGACATTTCAACAATCTAAAAAAAGGACATGATAAGAGGACAAATTGGGAAATAACCAGCTACATGCAACTTCCAATTAACAACTTCACATTTTTAATATATTGCACCTTTAGTGGTTGCCTCACATAGATCTATTTATTTCCTCTTTTAACTAATTTCAATTCATTTGATGGCTTGCAAACTTTAGGCAATGACACAACTTTTGCTGGTCCGGGTTGTGACGTGCATCCTATCAAGAAGAGAATGCAAACTGTGCTTACACTAAGTCTCCAAACTACTAAAGATAACTCTCTTTATAAGATGTATTGTCTAGATATATACTTGTATGGTCAAGAAATTGTATCACCATTAAACTGCACACTTAGTCATGTACTGATTTTGTTTTAAATAAGAAAAAAATTTACAATAAGTGACTTAGGAAATAGTATAGTATTCACAGGATGCCAGTTGTCATTGTCTAACTATAATAGGAATCTACAATCTCTTGGTAGTCTATGCAGGGGCACAGGAAACCTGCACAGAGTGCACAAGAGAGAAAGGACAAGTGACTTTGGCTCAGATGTAACATGTCACAAGTGCCTGCATCAAGTGCCAGCCAGTTCATGGTAAGCAGGAATACCTAAGTAAGCAAAAGTCAAAGGAAGGACTTCAGCTAGAAATAGCTCTTCACTAAAGCCAGTTACAGAGCATGAAATGGTAGACTTGTCTCTAAATGTTATAGCCAACATCTTTCTCACAACTTCATCCACATCTCATACTCCTCATAAACTATATATGTTTAGACTTACAGAGATCACTTATTTTACCTTCAGTATTAAAAATGGAAGCTCTCAATACATTCAGTTCTATCACAAATAGATCAGGTAAATTGTAGAAGTGACTTTCCTGTGAGAGACGAGCATGTTTCAAGTCTGCATGCAATTGTAACAGCCTCATCATATTTGCATACCTTAACACTTGATTCTGAACACACTGGCTTTTATACATACATATAGGTATGTATATATGCCTACTTAATTTTAGTTTAAATTAAATTGTCCGCTTTTATGTCTGTATTTTGAAAAGTATCAAGTTGCCATTAATGAAGGGGTTTTAGCAAGAGCTACAGAAAAAGCAGATACAGATTCTGTGGTGCAGCAGTGTCTGAAGGAAAGCTTTTCTAGAGAATAAGAACTCCCGTGCTTCCCTTGCCTTCTGCTGTGGATTGTACCAAGGGCACGTTAACTTCCATGCTATTTTCAGTTGTGAATTTTGCCGTTTGGAAAACAGCCTGCTGCAGGCAGAAATGAACGCGTCGGCACAGAGAAATGGCAGCCCTGACCTACTGAATCTGTAACCCGGAACTAGTCTGGTTCTTATGGATCTATTGCCAACCCTACAATCTTGAGGTCCTTATCTGAGGAGTACCTTGAGCAAATGCTGTTTTTCAGCCAAATATATAAATCTACTAATTCTTCATGTTCTCCTTTTGAGAAACAAACTGAAGAAAGCTGACACTTTCCTCATTCTCCTTAAGTACCAAATCTCTGGAGCCTTAGTCCTACATCACTGAAGTAAACAGAAATTTTGTCACTGATCTCAACAATCACAGAATCAGATTACAAAATGTAACTCAGGTGTTTAGAACCAGATATATGTTCCCAGTCAAATTTTAAAGGAACAACAAAAAAAGAGGAACAGACACTAACAGCAGGAATGTTATTAGTTGCTCTAAATTACATTGTAGGTGCTCAGAGCTCTCGATTCAAGCTCAAAACATATATAGTATAGTATCATTGGTGACCTCTCATCTTGGAAAAAGACTTCCCTGGCTTGTATTTCCCCCATCTTCTTTTACTTTAACACCGAGTTTACAGTAAAAGTAGAATATTAAGAAAAGTCACAGAAGGTGTTCCTGGCATGACTACCTTCTAGGAATAGGATAATCCTTTATAAATCTAGGCATCTGGACATAGATTAGTATCTGTAAAGATACTAAAATACACATTGTCAATGATGGAAATGTCAAAAATGCCAACAATTTGAGAACAAAGAAACCCAACACAATCAAACTGCTGCTATACAGTGAGCCAAAAGAAAATCTGCTAATTCAATTTTGGACACATCAGGAGAGCACTGAAGGTAATTCTAAAGCTCTGTCAGAAAAAGAAAAAACCCCAAGCATAATTAGTACAGACTCTTCTGCAGCTACGTTGAAAAAGGAAGGAAAAAACCCCCTGAAAATATAGCACTCAAACTGAGTTCAGAGAGAAGGTTAAAAATTTTACTTTTCCTTGGTTTACTTTGCTTTTTAAAAGTATGAAGGCTCCAGTTTCACCTCCTGTGAATCCTAATCAGCTGACCAGTGTGCCTTGACAGCTGTTCAAATTTATTTATATTACTCGTCCTCTAATGTCACTGATGTTAGTGATCACACTGTCCCTTTGCAGAGTCTAGGGGAAACAGGTAACTGCATTCAAGGACAGCTTTCTGTTCTTATCAATAAAAGTATTTGTAATGTTCTTTATTGCCATTTGCATTAACTAGCTCTAACCTGACAAACTCAAGCAGTCAGAAAACTTTAAAGGTTCTCAATTTACAGAAAAGTCTTTTTAACTGAACAGCTATCAAGTTTACGTGTGGCTGGCAACACCACAAGGAAAGTAGCTTAAAAAGAAAATCCCACAAAATTAAGCACTTTGCAAAGTGTTCAAAACTTTCCTCGGACATGCCAATTAGTCAGTCTTTATTATAATTACCATAGCAGGGCTATGGTAATCTCAAGGCTGGGTCGGGAATCTGACGATCATAAAAATCTGACTACAAAGAGCCTACAGCCTAAATACTATCATCACAGAGTTATACTATATTTGTACTGTACCCTAGAATATTTTAGCCATGCACATCTGTGTGCCAATCCCACGTCCTGACAGCTTCCCATTATGACAAGGCCATGGAAACCTTTTGGCACTGCATTTTTTAGTCTCAGGAACCACCAACATTTTGTCTTTTGGCTTGGCATACACCACCTTTGAACTCCATAAGTGAAAATATCATATAAAATTCTGCGTGCTTGAGTTTCTGTGGAGTCATCAATGCAACATGATTATTTCTGAGTTCCTAAGACCGCACATGAGACTACACTGTCTTTCACAACTGCATTCTGTACAGCTTTCTCCTCCAGACTGAAATCAGCGAGACTGAACAAACTTGGTATTCCTTCCACAACCACATAAGTGTGCAATGCCCAAGGCCTGGTGATGCCCTCTAACTCTGGAGACAGTCCTTGGGGACAGGAAAAAGGGAAGGCAGAGATAAGTAGTATGGAATACTTCTAGGGAGGAAAGTACAATGTGCTCAGGTGCAACCCTGATGAACCAGTGGCGCTCCTCCTACTTCCTTCCATGCTGAGAAGTGATTTCCCTCCTTGCAGCACAACACAGTTGGCAGAGCAGGCATGATGCAGCACAGGATCAAAGGAATATTCTTTGTATATGGTGTCAGCCAGGTAGGGCTATAGGACTGTCCCTCCCTTGCCCTTTACTCCCCACCCAACTATGAGAGCAGATCTGCACCATTAAAGCAAATGGAGACAAATAAATACACATTCATTTGTGGCAGCACAATAAACACATTTCTAAAGGAGATTCAGAATTTCCAGCAGGACAAAGCCAGTTCTGACTGCATGAGAAGGGAAAGTCTCCCTGAAGAATCCTTGCACTGGTAGAGACCACTGACTTCAGCAAATGGTGGCCAGAAGCAATAATAAATCTGCAGCACAGAGGACTCAGGTAACCAAGTAAGTGAAAAGAGAAAGCCCTTGCAGAGAAACACAATAAGTGATTTTTTTTAATATTTGTGTGGAAGGGTCACTATACCAGAACTGGGATCAGAGCTGGATATATTAGGGCTTAGATTTTGTGGGAATAAGATGTGAAGGAATGAAGAGCACGGAGTCTTATGTACAGAGAGCCATAACAGCATGAGGTATAGGAAGAATGTGCAGGAATGCGTGGAAAGCCCAAATATCCACAAAAAAGGAACACCCTTATCCCTCCTGAGCTAAGGTGTGAGAACCGCCCTTCCCAAAGCTGCTGAGATCTTCCAGCGAAATTCCAATGCGAACTCAAAAGGTCACTGTTCCCTAGGAACTTTACTGGACATAGGTCATCTAATACCTAAACCCTAGTCAGAATTAAGAAAAATTATGAAAAACCCACCTGAAAACAGATATATGAATTAATGTTTTCCAAGTTCTGATGAAGTCACTGAAGAATGAAGTGATTACTGCAAATCAGTATTTCAAGGACCCCAAACACTTACCTACATATTAATGTAATGCCAGGCATTACATTAATAATAAACCAAATTTTAAAAAAGCAACAATAAACCATTAAAAGTTTCAATGGCATATAAGTCTATTAAGTTCAGTATCTTATTTACACTGGTGAAAATGATTACAGTATCAATACAATTAGACACACATATATGCAGACATGGGAACAAAGTAATGCATCAGTCACACTTAAGTTTCTTTCCACTGAAGAAGAGGATTATTTTCAAACATAAGAATAGAATGTTTTCTGAATCAACAGCATCCTCTATTGGCAAGAGACACACTCTGATCTTGCTAGCTCTAAAAAGCAACCAAAAGTAGGTTCCATTTATGAAAGCACAGTCAAAAGCAGCAATTACAAAATTCTGGCATTTATTTTAGCAGTCATCCGTTTTGCTAATTTTTGCTTTTTCCACAAATTGCTAATCAGTACTTTAGAACTACTGTTCATCAGAGCAATGCATCTTTTTATTCATTGCTCCTCCTAACACAGTCTGTGGGAACGACATATTTCCTGTACCTCTTGGCACCCTTTCACAAAGCTAGGGAGCACGAAATCACTCAGATTCCTCTCTAATTTCCTAAAAATTTACTTACTTTCTTGCGTCATTTCTGATACTAAATGCCTGCAAGAGAAATCAATCTTTCTGATAACAGTAAGTACTGGCATTACTCCAAGAATGTTCTGGTGGAACAAATGAACATTTTCCAAGGAGAAGTTGTTAACCTTATGACAAGAAATCGTTGTGCCAACGACGTGTGCCAGCACCAGCAAAAAAAATCTCTGCATCAAAACTATTTAACCCCCTACAGAGACTACTGTTGTAGATTTCTATTCTTGAAGTATTTACAAAACTCTACAACCTTCTCCATTTCACAAAGGTGTATCAAACACCATATCCTCTACGCAGTACCCTCAGGCCTTGTTTAAAAAAAAAGATTCCCAAGAAGCAAGAGAAGAAAGATTGATATGAAAGTTCCAAAGAATTCCACCAATTCCACCTCTTTAAATTTATGAAGGTGAGAAAAGCTGCTGAATAGAAGAAAACAGGTTCATAAAGCACATATTTTTATCAATATAAAGGAAAAAAAATCAATGAGCAGGGTAGGGCTGCTCTTTTATTTACACTCTCAGAGAAAAGTATGTCACACCTCTAAGCTCAAAAGGCAGTGCTACAAAAATCAGTATATTAAAACTGTGATGCTCTAGGGGTACATACACTTCAAGCAGAAAAAAAACATAAACAACATTTCTAAAAAATGATAGCAAAGTTAAACAAAACAGAAGAGCTGCACTGATGAATCACTGATCCAAAAATAAGAATATATCATCCTGAGTTTGGGGAAAAGAATAACCAAATGCTTTTATAGTCTAAACTAACACAATGTCCTAACATTAATTCTCATACCAAACATGTCCACTCACATTGCGGACAATGACAACAAAACTATAAATGAGTAAGTAAATGAACAATACTATTTCTTGGACTTCATGCAACCACCATTCATCTCTAAAGTGTACTAAAGCAGCAATATGTGAAATGGCTATGTGTTTAGGTCTACTGCATTTTTGATCCAAAAGTTGCCAAGGCAAGACAGTCTTGAACCAACATTGCAATATATCATAAGAGAAAGGGGTTGTGCCTTTGAGTAAAAAGAAGTGTATTTCAAAATATCCTATACATTCATTTACTGTAATCAATTGTTATGCAGTACAGCATATAACTGTGATATCCTGAGGCACTGTGGCACAGCACTTCCTCCTCAACACCTAAGAAAATATTAACAAGGTTCCTGGGGTAGAGCAAGACCTGTTTTCAACATTTGAAATAAACACAATCAACACCCTCCTACCAACCTAAACACATTTATTCCCCAGCCAATGACAAGTATCACACATCTATAACAATATCTTGTGCTAAATTCTTTCAGACTTTAAAGTATAATGTTAACTGCAGTTCAGTGGAGCTGGGAAGAAAGTTTCCTAATATTCAAAGTTTTAACAATCCAGCCGTCTGAAAGCCAGAAGAATGAAAACCTTAACAGCTTTTCCCAAATAGGGCAATCAGACTTTCTCCATGTTGAAACTGTATCTCTATGTGTATAGAAAAGGAAATTGCAACTTATACAAAAGGTAAAAAGTAATAAATTACTTCCAGTATACATTTTCCAATTATTTTAACTATAACTGTATGCCTTTTTCAAACACACTGATAAATACATAGGAGATATGAAAATGTCATTACATGTATGTATTGCAATTCAATCACTAAAAGTATCTTATTCAAAACAGTTTTACTTCTATTATTTGAGAACTCTGACAATATCCCTACAAATGCGTCTGATTTTTTGTTTTCCAGTAAAGAAGCTATTGTAGTTGCCATTTACATTGTGGCAGAGTGCAACAAATATTCAAAGACATAGATAGCTATGAGTCAAAAACCAGAACTGACATTGACTTTGTATCATCTGTATTTCAAATATAATGAGTTTGATGCTGTCATATTGATTTTTTTATTTTATGCAAGGCTGTTTTTGAGAAACTAGTAGTCAGGATGAAACAGAATGAACAGTCAGACTGCTGTCCAGCCTTTTGAGTGTGTTAACAATAACAGTCATTCCTCTTAAATTAAACAATACCAAAGCAGAGCAAATGCATATAAAGTAAAATCTACTTCCATCTGAAAAAAAAACCCCATCATTACTCCCACCTCTCTCCCAAAAATCCAAGAAACTCACCCATAGGAACAATTATGCCAACACCAAAGTAATGGAAATTTATTGAAGACTTACTGCAGTAAATGTCCATGTGCTGCCTCATCAATCTTCTAAGTATTTAGCAACAGCTCATCTGACAAGAGACAGTCCTTCCCAATTTACTGATCCACATCCACACTGAAAACTTACCAGGTTTTCTCTTTCAATCCTCTGCTGCTCTTTTTGCCTGTTGAGGGCACTGTGGTACAATCTTGGCGGTGTTACAGACACCTTCTTCAACGTGCTGCTTCTCCTTGGCCGTGCAGACTGTCTGGACAGCTCTTTTAGCAACCTCTGGTTTTCCCGATCAATCTGTCTTACTTCTTCATTTGTGAAAGAGTAATTTTTCCTTATTCCTTTAGATGCCTGATCGATGGTTAGTTTTTGTTCTTTTTTATCCAACTGTAAGAAAGCTTTAAAACAGCAAAAGGTGAAATAAACAAGCAGAGTAGAAAACACGCATTCAGGAACCCAGGAGTAAACATAAACTAGAACCAAGAATTAAAACATAAATTAGTATTTAAATGTTTGCCATAAAAAAAAGTTTTAAAATTTGCTCCCAAGTTTATCTAAGGTATCCATCTCAGTTAAAAGGCAGAATAGATACAATGTTTCAGACAGAAATCTTACACTGGGTAAGCCTGCCCAGAGGCACAAAGTGCACTTCTAGAAGTGATTTTGTTGATACTTAACTCCTAAAGCAAGTCTACATCGTGTTGGTGGAGGAAATGCAAAGGGAATGATGAAAAGTCAATTTAATGGATGGAGAGAAATGAGTGAGCACATATAACAAAAGAAAAATTACTGGGGCATGGAAATTTAAATCAGTAAGCAAAGAACAATCAAATCATGATAATATGGTTTCAAGACAAAAAATGCACACTTTAAAATACACAGCAACTTGATATGCACAATTGCAAGATAACTGGAAAAGTTCACTCTCAGCCAGAGCCAGCTATATTTATTACAGTTCCACTGGAGCTTTGCTGTTGACCTATTTCTAAACCTTTGCATTCTAAATCTCTGCAGCAGGTGTTCTGGCAACTGCTGTGTGAGAGTTTTGTTGTCATGGTGTTACCCCATCAAACCACTGCATTATCTGTGGTACAGGAATGGCAGTACCTGGTTAGATTAGACAGATTCTTAGAGCTGAGACACAGACAAAGAAAGCCTTACTTGTGCCATTACCCACATCCCTCCAATATCACAGTGCCTTCAGAAGACATCCCTCACTCCTATCCCTCGAAGTCCCACACAGGCAAAACAAGCATCCAAAGCAGAAAGGAAAAAAAACCAACCCAGTTAGGCAGTAACATTTCCTTAGCAAACACTTCTGCATTAGCAATCTGTTTGCAAGAGATGTCTGAGGCAGCCTAACAGTGAAGAAAACTCAAAGAATGAAGAGCATTTTCTTACTTCAAAATGAAATTAAATCTTTCTCACAGTATCTCAACTGATTTTATTTCAGAATTGATGCAAGTAAATATTGCCACTCTGTCTGAGAAATTTAAGAACAGTATTCAAAATGTAAAATCCAAACACTTGATAAATTTCAACATTCATCTAGAAATTAGTAAAATTGCGGTATCAGCATGCTAGCCAATATAGGCAAGAACTGTCCCTAGGCAGCTCTAACTGTGAGATTGCCCACCATAGCAATTTCTGCTTTTGTTTGTCAAGAGAAGACGCAAATCACCTCAAAACCAAGACACAATGCAAACTAGCGCAGATCAAGTGTGCCAACCAACAGGTTAATACAATATAAATGTCTTGAGAAACATCTCTACAGTTTAGTAAGTTATTCTCAAGGTAAAACTAGTACAGCCATTAACACCATTGGAGGAGACAAACCTGGAATAAGACTCATCTGGATAAGCCTACAAGGGACAAAGAAAAATACAAAGAAAATAACTAGAGCCGCACAATTCACATCAAGCTGCAGCATACATCTCAGTAAAAAACATTACAGAATGTCTTTATTGGAACAGGCAAAATCAGCATTGCAGAACACAGCCAGATGAAATTAAATTGAACAGCTATCTGAAGAAGATATCATGTCACATAATCGATAATTGTATTATTATGGAGCTTTTGCCTTATATCCGTAGCACCTCATGGGTTAAAGAGGACTGCATGTCGTATGGAAAAGTGGAAATCCAGCTGAGACAAAGAACAGTTGTTAAACTCAAGTCTTGACCTAGTCTTGTGGCATCAATACTATTGATGATAAAGTCTACTACAGGAGACATTTAAATTTCTGAATGACTGTCAGCACAAATTTCCAACAATTATTTTGCCTCTGTGGAAGGTGCCAACTAGTCAAAATCAATTTAAAACAATGGCATTTGGGATAAAGACTTTTTCAGGTACAAATACATCTTTCACGCCTTCACTGGTCAATGACTTTAATTCACTATTAGATAGCAGGTTATACTTTAGCAGAGACTTTATATCCTTTTGATGTAACTATGAACTATAGCCAGTAAAGAGATTAAAAATGCTTCAAGGTAATTACTACCTATTTTCCGACTTGTTCACTTTTCTAGTAAACTGCTGTTGTGCTGAAAAAATAAAACCAGAGCAATGACATGGAACAAAGGCCTTCCCCTTTTACCCCAAAGCTGGTCAGTAAATGTTACTAGAAAGAGTGATTCAAGGAACCCTGAAGCAATTGCAACACACAGGGGTCAATATGCACTGCTTTACTTTGTCACTCAGATCCCCTGGGGATAGTAGTATGCAACTTCTGTAGCATTAAACACCCTGTACTGTATCAGAAGCTCTCAGGCAACTAGAGTGAATATGTATCTATGTACATATCCATCCATGCATTGCTCTACTGGATACTACTTATCTACACAAGGACAAAATGTTACTAACTTTACTCTCATCTTCCAGCTTCTTCACTCACATCCCCCCTCAAGACTTTTCCTTTTTTCATTCATCTCTTCTTCCTTTTCTTAGCCTTTTTCCTTTGAATATATATAATTTCTACAGTGCTTCATGACACCTTTTATCACCTCACCACAAAGATAGCCTTTCCCACCTGTGTCAGGCAGGGACTCCATCCCACTTTCTTCTGTATGTTGTTCATTCTTCACCTCATTATTACTTATTTATTCTTAATGTAGAAACTGACTTTACTACTGCCAACAGCTTTCTGGTAACTTTTGAGGTTGAGAGCTTGCTAACAGTCATAATATTGAATTTGTCACAATTTGTCACAAGAGAAATATACTAATCCAGGGAAAGAATTAAGAATACCACAAAGGTTCTGTTGTGAAGTTATTCGGTGAAGCCTTAGCAGACAACTGCCAAAACCCAGTAAATAATCTATTGACAGATGGCTAAATTATAGAAGACTCATTAATTTTGCATCAGAAGTTCAGACCCAATACAACACATGCAGAAACAAGTTTTTTTCAAGGGGATAGAATGAAAATACCAATCTAAAACTCTCCAGTTCATTAAATGATCTTTTTATTAGCCTTTTATATGACCCAAGAACCTATTTGAAACTTCACAACTAAGTTTTTGCTGCAACACTGCTGCAATACACCAAAGCATTGGATCAGGTGACACAGTAAAAGTACCTGGTTTGCTGCTCTTCAAACTGTCAGTTAATTGGAGTTAGGTTTTCCTTGGTTAAGATCTACACTCAGGAAGAATTTAATCTGCAAACACCACAGCAAAGCAAACCATAACTTATTGGACCCTACCCATAGATGGTCTTTTTTAAACCACACAAATGCAACACTGATCTGCATAGGAACTGTGTCACAGGAGTCTAAAGTTTAGTAGAAAAATGAGACAACACAATGTATACTGTGTCATTTTTGTGAAAGAGCACCACTAATACTACAGCATGCATATTCCTAACAAAACAGGCAAAAGAAATCACCACTCCTTAAATGTTAAAATAAGTCACAGAAGCAATATAGAAAGCAGCAGGGAAAAACTTCTGTAGGTCTCCCTGAAGCAGGGGTGACATTCTTTCCATGGTTCAGAAAGACCCTTCTGACCCCTGAATTTCAAATCAGCCGTAATAGTTACCGCTGCTTCCAGCCACTTGACTGAAAATCCGTCCAACCTGCCTCTGCAAAGCACCATTTATACATCATCATATTCCTATTCTCCACACACTTGCTATGACAGAAAATTAGGTAATCCAAACAGGAATGTATGTCCAATATGCACTGAATGCATACTACCACTCACCTGGCAACACTGCTTTCATGGCAAAACCAGTAGGGTGTCTAAGTGAGGTCAGGAAATGCCCACAAAACCAGAGACAATTCACCATCAATAAGCAAAAAAAAGGTAAGATTCCAAATGCTATTAAATATTGGGAGCACAGTTTATGTTATATAACTCAGGTGTTTGAGTTTTACAGTTATTTCAATTATTTATTCATCAATGCACCCACACTACTCTTTAATCACAAAGCCTAAGTGTTCGAACGGTATACCTGACTATTTTTGCAGTGGCCACTGACAACATAACACTACAGTTTTAAGGTTATGATTTAAGTTTCTAAAGAGTTTGTAAGCCTTGGAACAATAAAATATGATTTACCTATCACATATGTAGTCTATCAGTGGGTACTTAGTAATTTAACTAAAACACTAGTTAGTTTCATTGTCAGTCAGACCTGAAATATAATTTGGGGTAGATGATAAATGAGCAGCAACATTTGTATAACGAATTGCACAGTGTGCAGCCTACTTCTCATTTGCTGGTAAGCAGGAAAAGAAAATTTCCTGGTATTCACAGGATTTCTATGAAAGCTGGTTTCCATGGAGAGATACCTGACTTTTTTTTAAGCCATAAACGAGCTGTTTATTGCTTTCAACTTCTAGGCATTGAAATACCTTGTGGAATGAAAAAGGCCAAAACTTATATAAAATGCAACTTATAATTAGAAAGTCAAATGCATTAGGACAGGATAATACACCCATCCTAACAGTATTAAGGCTAAAATCAAAATCATGCATGTTTCAGTGTATCTTTTGCAATCCCAAAATAAATTACTTCAATGCTTACACTTGACTGATATTTTATTTTATACTGCTACACTACCACATGTGTATCACATTTGAAAAGTACAAAAGGATTAAATAAATCAGAATTCTTCATCAATATATAGTAGTTTAAGAGTGAAACTATTTCCCTGAGGTATCTCTAAACAAATACTTCCTTTAACATCCATTATTGCAGGCCACAGAGCTCTTTAAAATTTTGGAGAATTCAAGACTTGGTGGGGTTTTTTTAAGAAAAGGAGAATGTCCTTTTCAGGTAAAAATTTCTCTATTCAAACATGCTTAAATAGGGCTGCTAGTTATCTCTTGATATCATGAGAAAGATATCTTACAGGTGCTGGAATATTTTTCCCCGTAATAAAGTTTCTCATGAATGTTGGGGAAGCCTGTATCTCTCCATAATCTCACAGATTTTCAATCTCTTTTCAAACTCCAAATATATGAATAAGGTAGCAATTGCTCTTATACCTTAAAATGAGTTTCTAGGCTTGTGAAAACCAAGCATACGAATACACACACATATAGAAAATTAGTTCAAACTCTGAACATAGACACTAAATGGAATTTCACAGAAAAGCTATATATGCTCAGTTCAGCTCTACACTTTGGGTATGTGTATATTGTAGAGTCTACTTTAAATTTAGATAATGCTTAGCATCTTTTCTACAAATACACTAGTTCAGCATGAATGAGCACAGAGATAACATATCCCTAAAAAGAACAAAGTTCCAGTTATCAAAACTTGTTCTATTTCCTGAGTGACAAATTATATGAAAAAAAAAGTTGAAATGATTGCTTCACGTTCAGTTGAAGCCGTTGTTTAATTTTCTACAATAGATTTTATTCAGAAACACATAATTTACTTTCATAATCATTATATTCATATTACAGAGCTTTTCACAGAGGAACCTCTATTTTAAAAATCTAAGGCATAGAAGAGGCAAAAAGATTTATCAGCACAGAGGTCAGTGAGAGCTTCAAGGATAGAACTACAATCTGTGGCCAATTGCCCTACTTACCCCACCACACCGCCTCCTCAAGTTAATAATAGCTAATACCATGGATTTACAGACTAATTCTCACAGACACTTCTGTAAAATAAGCAGGTATCAACCCCATTTTATAGAGAAGAAAACACAAAGTACTAAATTCTTTAGCACTGTATATACCTCATGCTATCCCATTGTATTGACACCAAACAAATTTAGATGAAGAGATACAGAGCAATTTTAGCAGACAACTCTGTTCTGGACTACAGAAATCATGAGATCTGTACAAAGACAGAGCAAATCTGTAGCATAATGGGTTGAGACAGATGAGTGCTTAGTTCACACTCATATATACTTAACCCATCTCTTTATCTGCATAATAATCAAGACATAGGATCAAGGAAAATAGCATCAGAAAAATTTCCAATTTATTTTACTCCCAGTTTTCTAGCATGATGATTTACGAAATTACCTTCAAAAACAATCTTTTACAATCTATTTCTTTGCAAGGCCACACTCAATTCTCTTTTTGTGTTCAGATTACTCAAAAGCACAGCAGAGGAAATAACTCCAACATTTTTTATCAGTACGGTTTTAGAATATTGCTTTCAGTTTTTAATTTTCTGAAATATTTTTAAGGTTTAGAGCAAAGTGGAAGCATAATGGAATCACAAAACAATTACATACAAAGATCTATATAACATAATGAAACAACAGAAAAACTGTATTTCTACCTGAAAATTTATAATCACACTTGCTATCAGCACAACCCATCTAAAACCAATCAAAGTGCAATACAGAGCAGGGAAACTATGAGATTTCCAACTAGAACTGTGTTATTTGTGAGATTTTACCTTATTAAGAAATGCATAATGGAAAATTTGGCTTTTATCAAGAACAAGCATAGCTTTAGGAGTTGTAAAGGCATGATAAATTTTTGTCTAATACAATTTTTAAAATGCTTAAAAATGAATTATTTTCAATATGAACACAAGTAGATAAAGGACATATAAAGCAAAAATTTTTGCAATTACTTTTAAATTTAACTGCAACAGTTTCTAAACACTTCAAATTAATTCTGCTTTATGATACACAATCCACCTTGCTGCCTCTAATAACAAGACTCTTGTGCTAGTCCAAAACTTACTCTTTGAACAAATTTCTTTCCTTTTTTGTTCTTGCAATTCTTTTTTTAATAAGAGAGATCCCAGTCTTCCCAAATGCATGCACTGGTAATGTGAATAATCATGCAAAATTAATTACTGTGTGCCCCACAGAAACAACATAGTAACAGATCACATGGACATTTTTGCAAGTGTCTGGGGACCTTGGGAAATTAAACTTGTATAACTGCTGTAAATGCTTGGGTCCAGCTACATTACAAGTATATTGAAAAAAAATTAAATAAAATGCTTCATCAGTATAAAGTACTGTAAGAATATTATGCTTTAAAAACAAATCATGATTATTTAAATTTTTTTTTCATGCACTCAGGTCTGGGCTTGCAGTGCTCTCACTTGAAGCAACATTTATGCCTGTGCAGTTCTAATGAACATTTAATGGAGACTGGCAGGAGGGAGAAAATTATTTGCACTTTTTTTTTCCCTAATGTGTATAAAAAATCTGCAAGCAATAACTCAGAATAAGATTAGCTCCTATTTTCTCAGACTAGTTACTTTCCACCATTAACAATTCTGCCCCATTTAAACTTCAAAATGCCCAAACTAATTAAGCTATGTTGTGCTTGCCAATGTAGAGAGGCACTCGGGAGTAATACACACATTAATCAGGAACATCAGCTGCTAGACCATATGAATTCTACTCCTCATTACTCTATCTTTATTATTGTTATTTAGAACTGGTTTTCAGTTTTGAGAAAAAAGTTCCTCTCCCCAACAGAGATTCATCTTTGAGAATACCCACTCTGAGCAATAATACCCATTTGTTTTAGGGATGAGGTGAATACATTGGTAATCACTGGTTATTAAATAGCTTTTTGCTAATGGGGAACAAATAAGGATATAGGACATCATAATTTCAAGTGCCTAGCAACAATTCTTCTGACGTCATGTTTTGACAGCTGGTTGGAATTGTTTCTAGTATGAATGACTGAAGCACAAGGACTGCCAGGGATGAGAAAAAGCTCTACCTTTCTTGATTGCTAGCATTGCTTTTCTTAACATCAGAAAAACTTCCAAGTAAAATCCTCAGTTTTTACTTATAGGCAAGTTAAACTATGTGTACAATACATTCTAAATCCTTATTCACTAGAAGCTCAGTCTGGCAAGGTGCAAAGTGAAGAAACACAACACATGCAGGTTCAGTCATGCTGGGCTTACTTCAACAGAACAAACCTGGCTTGGAATGTACCAGACCTAAACTGCAAGAGGCCTTCCTCACTTGAGATCAGCAGATTTCTTGATTCAAGCCTTTTTTAATCCACAGATTTCAGTACTGAAAACTCTGGACCATGAAAACAAATGCAAAAGCACCATGTAGACCTTAAAATATGCACATGAGACCATCCAGGGCATTCTTACACCATATGAAGGTATGCAATGAATGCAGGGAAAGAGACTGCAAATTTTCTTAGGCTTCGTTATTAGGATTTTTAAAGTCTATTAGCCAGAAGCAACCACTTGAGTTTTAGTAAAGATTATCTGCTATTTTTCTTTTTAAAATACCTTTACTCAGCCTATGGTATTTTATAAATCAGACATCTAGCTCAGAAAAATATTTCAAATATTTCTGTTTAATTATCAAAAAGGTACTAGAAGTTTAAGTATATGAATACCATTTATATTGCAATGAAATTTTGGATTGTCTTTCAGTCTTGGAAGTTGATAACTCAGCCTCTCAACAGAAAGGTTGATGTTTTAGTTTAGATATTAAATTGTGCCATAGTCCAGTACACCTTAAAATCCATGTGCAGTTTTATGGCCCAATTTATTAATACATTAACTGTTTTTTAGATTCACCCTGTGTATCTTACTTCTAGGTATATGCAAACCAAAGCATGCTTCCTTTCTCTACTGCAGAATCAGTACTATTACACAGAGAAAAATTCAAAGAATTAGATCAACCACTTAAAGAGCAACCAATTTTAAAAGTACACATGGTATATGAAAATCCCACTCTCTCGCTGTGTATTACAACACAGCTGTTCTCAACAAGTGGCAGATGCAGTATTTTGATAAAGAAAATTTTAAAATCACCTTTTAGAAGCTGATTCAGGTCCATGGCATCATGCAATACTTTTCGACTATATCTGCGATCAAACTCGGAATCTAATGGAAAAAATACAGATATAAGATTGAATTTCCCAGCCCCATTGGTTTTGCACATTTAGTGTTGTACTTAAATTCTCTAAATTACCATATAATTCTTGGTTCACATTTTCCTGTCTCTTTACTTTTAGTTTCTTATCATTTGATGCTACAAATTCAAAGGACTGGATAGGACTGATGTCTGGAGTTGACAGAGGCGTTACGTCAGTCACTGTGTCTTCAGACTCCTCCAGGTCATCACCAAGCTTTGGTTTTCCTTCTGCTAATTTCATTGCTGACTTGAATTTTTGTTTTGGAGACAGAAGAGCATTTCTACAAGCATTCGTTTTTGGGGAAGAATGAGATAAATCTGATAAACAGCTATCAGAATCTGTGTCAGAACCATCTGTATCTGAGCTTGAGGATGATGATGAAGAGGACGAGGAGGAAGAGGAAGAAGAGGAGGAGCTGATAGCATATTTTTTGCTAGCCTTTTTTATGTTTGGTTGCTTAGCTGACTTTGGTCTAACCTGTTTTTTGCTATCATCACTACTGTCTTCTTCATCTGTATAGTAATCTTCTTCACCTTCTTTGACTATTTTAGGAATTCCAGCAGGAACAATCTCCTCTGTTCCTCTATTTGCTGCAGGTGTTGCTCCAGATGTACCTGCATTCTCTGCAACTGGAGAAACTGTCAAAGAAGAAGCATCTTCACTAGGACCTTTGCTATTTTCTAGGGACTGATCCCTTTGCAAATCTATCTGCTTTTCTTCACTTTCTTCCTCACAACACTTTTCATCCTTTGAATTAGAAACCAAATCAGTGTCTGCAAGAGCGGTCTTTGTACTTCCTTTCTCTATATGTTCACCATTTTCTTCAGCTTTTTTCTTCTCTTCCTCAAAGTCACTGTCAAAGAAGGCATGATCCACTTCACCATCTGATATGTCTTCAAAACGGTCCATAACGAAATATGAAGTGCCACCTGCAAGCATCAGAAAACATTTCCAAATATTTGTGCAAAAACAGATCCAAATACACTTTTATTATAATAGTTTTGCTCTTCACTCTTTTAGCTCTAGTAATCTATAATTCTGCTATTAATTACATGAAATTGCTGGAGACAATTTCATAGTGAGCTCAGTAAAAAAATTTAGTGCCACCTTATTGCACACAGCTCATATGTTAGACCAGACAGCTTTACTTTAAGACAACCCATCACAATTTCCAAATTATTACTTCTAAGCAAATTTGTGAAACACCCTTAGTGGCTAGAAAATCTTAACTACTACAAACAAGCAATTAATGTGTCTTATTTTTTTCCTATAAGGTAGAGCCATTTGAAGCTAGAGTCACTTATGAGCTATCATTAGTTGGAATTTTATATTGTAAACTTTGTTTGTATACAGTGGTCACCATCTTGGCTGACACAGCCATACACACTTCAAATTTTCAGTACTTAAAATTAGGAGAAATTCCAATTTACATTGAAAGATCCATGGCTCCAAGGGTAAATTGACAGATTGTAGGTGTGTCAGTGTTCATGTTTTAGCTTGGACAAGGAGCCTGCTTTTCATGATAGTCTTCTGTAACTCACACTCCACAGCAGAGTAGGGAAACTTAATTCTTTCAGATGAACCTAGACTTCAAAAAGTGTGATCCAGGCATGAAACCAGTGCATTTAAACCAAAAGTTAGCATTCAGTCCATGGGACCAGATCATGGCTAGTCCAAATACATAATATTGCAGACATCAGGACCTTAGCGTTAACCATTATGTTCTACAAATCTGCTCCTATTATGTCCTACTTCTTACAGAATTTTATGGTATGTGATCTTATGCATGTGGCAGGAAGATACAAAAGTTTCCACTCATTAGTAGTATACATATAGAGCTCAAATGAAAAAATCCAAACAGCCCACAACCAAACAAAATCAGCCAGTATCAAAGACTACCAGTCCCATCTAGCCAGAGGTACTTTTCTCCTACTCTTTACAACAGATTTCACTGTTAAAATAATTTAGTAAGCTACAATCAATAAATATGTAACATTCTTTAGACCCAAACATGAAGACAGTGGAAGCAAACATACAAGGCCAGAGAAACAGAGTATTTCACAAGATGGATGGTCTCCCTTAAACTACATATGGTTTGTTGCCATGGCAAACAAAGGTGGAAAAAAGGCATTTTCAGGAAAGGTTCTAGCTGAAAATTACTTCAAAATACAGAATTTCTAAAGGTCACTCAGATATTTTGCCACTTCTCAAATAATACTGGTTTAGAGGAATTGAAAATATGCTCCTCAAATCACAACATAAAACCAAAAAGTCTGGAATCTCCTATGGTTTTAAGAATCACAAAGCCAAAGAACTGAAAAGAGACTTATTATAGATAGATGTTGTATAAAGCTGAAAACACTATTAGGCAACAGAAGCAGAGATCAATTTTCAGGACGACAAAGATAACTCTCTAAAGCACCTAGCTCTTCAGAAAGCAACAAAACAAAGGAGTAAAACACTTCTGGGAATGCAGATATCCAGCAAGTTAAAGTCTCGCATAAGAACAGGCACTAGCCACCATAAAACACCACCCTGCTGCTTACAGAATACTTCACCTGCCTCTTCATCCTGGCAGGGTGCTCCATTAGAGACACCCTTCAGGACAGTATTGGCCATGTCCCTAGTTCTCACCCAGGCACTCAGCCTTATCACCATTATTCTTGAGCTCTACACAGTTGAAATACTCCCTAACAGAGAGGGTGCCCCCACCCACACCCTCTCCCTCCTGGCATGCCCCTTCTGAGGAGCTTACAACCATCCACTGCACCATGCCAGCCATGACAATCACCCCACCACATTTCTGTGATGGCGACTACATCATGGTTTTCCCACAGCACCATGGCTTCTGGCTCCTCCTGGTTTTTACCTATCTTGTGTGCATTTGTGCAGATGACTACAGCTGGGCTATTGGTTCCATCCTTCGTGTCACTTCTTGTGATACCTGGCTTCAGGCAGCTTGTATAGCCTGCAATGTGCAACTATCTTGTGAATTCCTCAAAGTTTTTCTTGAGCAGCTTCCTAAAAGGATAATAAATTTTAATATATAAAAACATGCACAATAGAAAAATAAAAAACAATCAGAAAAGTAACACATTATTTACATTTAATTTTCTACTTTGTGTAATCTAAACCAGAAGGGAACAAAACCTGTTAAGTATAGACCATGAATTATTTATTTAGCAAGTACAACTTGAACAAAGCCAATCCTATGAAGAAAATTAATATAGGAAGTAGAGTTTAAAAATAAAACGCTTTATTCTGCATGATGAAAGGCTTTTATTACTTAAGGAACTAGCATCTCTCCAGCTCATAACTAGAAATATTATGACTGATTGGTAAAAGCAGGCATGTAGTGTATTTCATGTGCCTCAAACACAGATCTAAAATAATGTTAGCACTGTTGTATACCTAAAAGCATAAGGGGCTAAGGCAAAAAGGTTTGCAGGTGGGTGCAGACAAAGTAGGATAGCTTAATATAGCTGAAAACTTTAGTATAGCTTAGTATAGATTGCACCTTTGTTGAGGTGCAATCACATCCATGTATTTTTAGTTAATGTAATGCTATGCCTGCAAAGGAGACTGAACTAGCAGTGTCTCATCGGCTATAATGTGTAATCACACCGCGGCTTCTCAGATGACTCTTCTGAACACAGTCTCTGATGTGAGGATGGGATTTAACTCAAGACAAAAGGGCAGTGCAGAGCTGGCAAAAGGTGATAAAAGATAGCAACCAGCTTGTAAATTCCTTTCCATTAATGCCAGCCAGGGAGCACACATCTTCCCACTCTACATGATTCAGGAACAGCTCACCTGCCAGTGGGCTGCTTCCTAGGAAGACTGAGACATAACTGCTTTGCAGACAGCGACCACCAGCACAGGAGAGACCATTTAGCAGTCTGGCCCTGCCCAAGGAGCAGCAGTCATTCCACTGACAAATGCATATTCCGCTCCTTTGGTACAAGTCCCTAACAACTTTAGCCTTCATCTTAATGGGAAACCAACACACCATGTTTCTCACTGTCAATTGTTCAAACTTAAGATTAATTAATTCTTTAATTAATTTATTTAATTGTTTAATTTACAATAAAAACAAACAAGAGGAAATAAACAAAGAGATGGTATTCTTGGATCCTATTCAACTCCTGCATCAAGAGCAGGATCTGCAACAGAGCTGGAATTTGCCAAGACAACGCAATACAGAAGAGGTAACTTTGCTGATAAAGCATGCCTAAATCAATAAATTGGTTCTGTTTACAATTTCACACCCATTTATATACAACACAGTGTAATTTTACTTCTGTGAGAAATACAGAGTTCTGCTAGACTGCCTGTTTTTAAAACACAGAATCAACAAGTGATACTCTGGAATCCCAAAAAAGCTGCCATTACAGTCAAATACCATTAACTGCTAATTTTAGTGACTGCTGTATTTATTTACAAAAAACCCACATGCTTTTTGTGGCTTTCTGCCATGAAACCCTCTAACACAAGCATGATCAATTCCAAAGAGCAGGCTGGCCGTTAATTATTTGCCAGATCTTTTTTTACTGTAATATTTCTTCTCCCCATGTAATTTTCTACCTCTCACCCCATTTTTCTTGCAACAGCAACAATCACTCATCACCACAGCCAAGTGCACCCTTTTGTCTTTCTCTTTCTGACTGCAGCTCTTCCTAGTTTAGGAAGAACTAGCTTATACCACTTTTTAATCCCTCCAAGGTGGCCCTTTTAAGATCAGAAAGCAATGGCCAAGCAGCCAAAGTGAACGTGCAGTCTGACTTTAGAGACCCACACTTTCTCGCCAGAAGGTTGACACACAGAGTGTGACTACCTACTGAGACCACATCCACATTCTCCCAGCAAGAACAAACACCGTGCAGCTCCTGCACAGGTCAACCACGGCCTGCTGCTGCACTACCCAAAGAACAAGCAGCATTTTGACATCCTCCTCCATCTCAAAAAACAGATCAAGACCCTAATCACACTAAGCACATTGAGTGTTTTCCCCCTGCCAGCTGCAAACCTGCCAACTATAGCACCACCTGAAATATTTTTGTAAGCAATGCCTAAGAGCAGGCCATTAGGCATGACTGCAATTTGAAGTATCTTCTACAAAGGTGGGATGGTACACAAAAAGTCATGTAATGAGTATATAGACTTAGATGTGGGTTTGTGTTTCAACATATCCTGTCTTTTGAAAACATTTTTGAATGTCAGAAACTAACACTTACAAAGTACATTAACTACCCAGTAAAAGATTTGAGATATTTTAAACTTAGCTAAACCTTGAAGTTACCCATTAACTCTTTCACTTTTTAAAATGTACATCATCTGAAAACTGTGCATCCAAGAGTTCTGAAATATCATAGAAGAAAAAAAAAAAATCAACATTCAGGTACAAGCAGTGATCCACTTGCTTTTCTTTTAAGCATTCTAATTGCATAATCAAAGAAGAGGATGATTTATATAGAGAGGACAACTGGGGTTTTTTCCTGACCTTGTAACATAAAAATTCCTAGCATGCAAACAAACATGCTCCAAGGAAAGCTGTTTTTTTCCTGTCTGGCAACATACAGATTCCTAGCATGTAGGACACCACACTGAGCTTGCATGCTATGCATCCTCTGAAGGGCCTAAATGCTTTCCTAACATCATAAGATTCTGGTATTTAATAGAAGGGGAAAATGAGACCTTTACACATCCTAGGAGCTGAATCAGACATGTCTGATGTTACTGTATGTATCCTGTACATCACCACAAAGGTCATAATATAGCACAGCTATAGTACGCTCAAGATGAGTTAATATTACGTTTACAGCAACAAAAAATATCAGACATCAGCTTAAGATGTATTTAAAAACATGTAAAGTATCAGAAGCAGTATAATATTGTATTTAGCTCCAACATGGCACCTTCTGTTTTAGTGTTGAAAGTGTTTTAAAAAAAAGACTTATATGACCAATGGCACTCCAAAAATCTTCTGAGTCTACATTTTCGTTATTTTCCCTCTGGGGTTCCTGCCCCGCTAAACCTGCTGACTGCCAAATTGCCTCTTGTATGGTGAGCTTGGGAGAAGTTAAAAATGCTAAAGGAACCACACCTGGCTCCCTCTCTCTCCCTTCCTCATTTTTCACTGAAGCTTAAAAAAAAACCAACTCCAGCAAACAAACAAAAAAAAGACAAATTTGAAAACATCTTGAAGAGAGTAATCAAAACGTTAGGAAGAGAAAAAGTATACTTTTGGGGGTTTGTTAGATCAAAAGAGGGGAAACAAGAGAAAACACAAGTCTTAAAACCTTGTGACAAACCACACATATTCAGCCCTATTTGACTCATCTTAGATTGAAGTTTTCATTTTTGTTACTAAGAACAACAAAGCATGCAAAGGAAGAAACACAGCTCTTAGGAAACCACTTCACTTAAGTGAAGCCCCCAATGAATGAAACAATCAGTCTCTTCAGCAAATATTCTGATTTTCCAAGCTCAGAGCACAATACCTGCTACAGCTGTCCTGCATCCTTCATTCTCTCTGCTAGACACAATGGAAGGATGTTCCCCTGTACACAGGGGAAAATCCAGTTTATTAACTCCTAAAACTATGAAAGATTAGCCCTCAGAACAGCAGTTCTGTATCAAACAGGTAGGCTCACTGGAGATGCTTCAAACTAGTCTTGAGTCTTCTAAAAAGAGTTGCAACAGAAAGCCCTGAGTCTCACAGTTATTTCAAGTAAGAATTCAGTTCAGCCAATGGGCACTAGAAAATCCTGAAACACAGTCAATTGCCATCATGGTTTGAGCAAATGAAAGCACATGACCACCAAAGAGCCCCAGACAGCTGCTGGGCAAAGGCTTTCAAGTTAATGTACAAGGCAGGGAGGACAGAGAACAGGCAGAAATGGAGGGGGGAAGAAAAAATATTTCCTCTTGAGCCGAAAATAAGCCATTCTCCTACCGTGAGAAGCTGCAATAATGCGGAGAGGTGTGTATCTGTAGCTTCAGGATTTCACTCCTAGAAACACATTAAATATTTGTTCTTCAGGCTCTTCAGCAAAGGTCACCTTGCAACCTCTTGAGCAGAAAGGCTGGGTCAGAGAACACTGAAGTTAAATGATGGGAGTGATGATGACCATCAGGTCTGTCTAAACAGACCAGGCTGCTCACTCATTGCAGAGAATCCCAATAAAATTACTCGCAAACCTTCTAAACCCAGGAAGAAAATAAGTAGCTTACAATTACAATCAAAAATAAAGACAACAAATCATATGTTGATTGATAAAAGTAGCAGTAGCTTCTGAAAGGTCTTCCACTTCTACAAGCATAAGTGACACCACCCACACTGAAGTCTCATGGGGCTGCTGCCATACAATTTCTCACTACCTGGAAGAGTCCCAACTCCAGCTACCTCAAGACTAGAAGGCAGCAAGCTGCTAGAGGAAAACTGGTCACTGGTATTGATCTTTCCCAAAAGTGACCCATAGCAACAATCTTTTGATAATACAGAACAAGTACAAAGAGCCCAGAAAAGTTCAGACTCTACTGCCAGGTATGAATGGCGGAGAGCAAAGTAAAGGTCCAGCTTCATTTTCCCACTCCTTCTATACTGGTATATATCTATGAAGAGTATTTCTGTCTGATATAAAGATTTAAATTTGGGGGCAACATGTATTCAACCAGGCTATCCATGACTGAAGGGGGAGAGTCTGGCATAGCAGTTCAAAACTGCATGTAAGAAAAAGGAAAACAAGTGCTCTTATTAAAGCAAAGCTTCAGCATATCTGCCATGTAAAGGCTGGAGTTACATTTGCCAGTCCTGAAACAGATGGCAGGACCATAAAGG
The DNA here is from genome assembly GCF_963513975.1 of Fringilla coelebs. NCBI lineage: Eukaryota > Metazoa > Chordata > Aves > Passeriformes > Fringillidae > Fringilla > Fringilla coelebs. The sequence goes on along the minus strand of NC_140032.1, from coordinate 32,162,405 downwards.
AATCAAGTACACCACAAACTACTGATGGAGATAAATCACAGCAGATAAATCACAGCCTATTTCTGAATATCAGGCTGTCTCTACCAAGTGGCACAACACGTGAACTGTCTACCACAATAGAGATGCCCATTGAACTACAAGTGTTTTTCATGCTTCTAACACTATAAATTTAGTGTGCTTAGTGACCTGACTAGACAAATAGGTGTGTCATTAGCATTTCCTTTAACTGTTTGTATAGATGTGCTTCAACACACATCAAATAGACCTGAGTTTCTGGAAGAATTTCCTTCATAAGGCCCTCCATCACAAGATGTGCTTCTTATCACAGTTTAAAACACACACATACAGTTTTACAGATGTAACAATTACTCCACAACCACTGAAAATAAGATGCAAGTTTTAATTTTCAGTGAATATATTTCTATATAAAAGGAAAAAGCACTGCCTGGTACATATGAGCAGGAGAAAGCAGAGAAATTCAGTAACTAAATCAGTACAGAAAGAACAGCTTCAAAAAATACCACTTAGGAAGAGTCTAAATATATTTCTGTTTCCTTGGAATGTGTGTAAGAGGCAAATGAGGTAAAAGCCTCTTGAGATAATTTCTTGCATTATATTTTTGTGATTTGTTCCTTTCTTCAGATAAGATAATATCAAGTATGGAAAAGCAGGAAAGATGTAGAAACAGAGGGCACTATTAAATTCAACATAATATGGGTTTCCTGGAATTCTAGTGTTTATTATTACAATGAAACACTTCAAGAATCACAAATACTCATTACTGAATTGTGACTTAAACATCAGTTGAAATTGTTGGATGGAAAATAACTCAGCCAAGGAACACAGATCATGTTTTAAACCATGTCTTGGTCAAACATAACATCCGGAAGCAAAGAGTGAAACAGCTTTAAGAAACAGCTCTGGTGGAAGCAGTAAGGTAACAGTCTGACTATCTCCCATGAATTTGGGGAGCACCTAGGCTCACCTAGGATCCATCTCACTTTCAGATTCTTATATCTAAGCTTCAGGTGTAATATTATGTCACCTGAAAGGGCAGACTTTAAAAAGCTTGTAGATGATCCTGACACCTATGGCACAGATGACCACATGCTACCCATCCTACAAACTTTGCACTTTTAGGTGTTCCTGGGTTGAGCCTTCCAATTAGCCAATTGCATTCAATTAGCAGTCCTGATGGCCCTCTGAGCCCACGTAAGTCTTATGAAGAAACACAGGGCCTTCTGAATGCCCTTCTAAAAACAGGCAAGCACAAAACCAGAACAAAAATCCCAGTAGGTCATAACAGTTCCAAGAAAAGGAACAGAATGTCCCCAAATTATTTGTCCTTTTCTCTGGTTTCTATCCCAAACCATTAAAGTATTATCTAGGTTTAGAAAACCAAAGGAACAACATATGCACTACAGAAAAACAAACAAACAAACAAACAAAGTAGATGCGTTGGAAGAGCTTGAAGCATTCCAGAAGCAGAATCCAAAGCTCTGACATCTATATTTTTAAATGCCAATTATTTCACAAACCCATTCTTAAGCTTACTTATTTTTTAGCAACAACAACTTCATTTTAGTCTTCAAATAACTCCACTGAAGAATTTAACTTTGTGAAACTTTGTTCTCTCTCAACTGACAATTCCAGCAATCACTTTCTATCCCAAAAAAGAGATTAACTATTTTTCCAAAGAAGCAAAAATGCGTACAATGCATTCTATTCTCTACACTGAGCACCTCACTACAGACAAAAGCAGGGATACAAAAGAAATTTAGCACTGCTATTTCTATTATATTCATTGCATTCCACACTTTTGTCCTGCTGTTTTTATGAATGCTGCATAGAAATTTTAACCATACAACTTAAAAGTAAGTCCATGTCCAAATACAAACACGAGATTTTTAAATTTATTTCTATTATAGAGTAAGACCATAAAGGTGCAAGTATTAGCATACTATAATTAAACCAGTTTTCAAGAAACTGTTTGGAAAGGAAAAACTTCCACCAGGCATAGAGATTATATGACTTTAAATTAAATTGTGCAATATGCCATGCTGAACTACATTTTAAAATGCTGTGAAAACTCCAGAAAAATACCCCAATGTTTGACAAAGACAACATATATTGCATTTTGTCGTAGCATCTCACTGAATCTATTTAAAATTAATTCAGTTCTCTGCTCTGCTACAGGAGCCCAGGTTTCAGAAGGACCTTATTTGTGATTCCCAGCCTAATCTAGAGGGGCCAAGAGATTTAGTGGTTAGTTATTTTCCCAAACTACAGCCCCACTTTGGGAGCCATTACTGCAGAACACAGCCCTGTGCTGGGCAGGGGGAGTTACACGTGAGTTCTGAGGAAAATGCGGAAACGTGACTCTTTCGATGATTAACACGCTCGAGGCAAGCTGTTTGCAATAATCATTCCAACTGACTTAATTCCCAATTAAGCCCAACCAAAACACCCCTCTGAACTCTACCTGGCATCACTGCAACGCGTCTGTCAAAGTCCGGTAACTTTAAGGGTAGCGCACAGACACCGTAACTCTCTCCCAAAACCGACAACTAAGGCGACAACGAGGGCCGGTGTCTCAGAACGGAGTCTCCCACCTCTTTTCCGATCTCCCCGAGGAGCACAGCGGGCAGGCACGGCACTGGCGGGGCGGAGCGCACGCCTCAGGGCGGCACGGCCAAACTCCGGCAGCTCAACGCCAGCCCCAGCCCCGCACAGGCAGCGCGCACGAGGCGCTCGGGGGACACCTACGTGCGCCTCGCTCAGGCAGGGGCGCGAGTAGGAAGACAGCTAATTAAAACAAAATTATTTTTAAAATTATATAATGGTTAAAAATAATGCATATGTACGTACGAACAAAACACGTCTCCCATCTTGTTCGGGGAAAGAAATTGCCGCAGACGGGGAAGGACCGTGCCCGTCGTCCCTAACCGCCCCCAACCGCCCTCCCGGCACCTTCCGTAGCGAGGAGGTACCGCAGGCCTCACCACCCGGCCGGCACCCCCGGCAAGAAGCAGCGGCCGCTGCCGCGTCCCCCTTGGCCCCTTTCTCCCGGCTTTGTTGTGGTAACGGCGCAGGCGGCCGGGCAGATACTCACAGGCACGGCAGGAGAGGGAGCGAGGAGCGAGCCGGGGAGGCGGGAGCTGCGCAGCGCCGAGGCCGCTCCCTCGCTGCCGCCCCGCTCCTGCGCAGCGCCGGCCGACCCGCGCGCCGCCGGGCGGGGAGAGGCGGCGCCTCAGCGGGGCGGGAAGGGAGCCGGGCGCTCCCGGGGGAGGGGCCCCTCAGGCGCCGGCTCTCCACAGACTCACCGACAACAGGACGCTGGAAGAGACCTCTGACCGAACACCACCGTGTCAGCCAGACCACGGCACTAAGTCCAGTCTTTCCTGAAACATCTCCAGGGACCGTGGGTCCACCACCTCCCTGAGCAGCCTGTTCCAATATCTGATCACCCTTTATGTGAAGAAATTCAGCCTGATGTCCAACCTAAGCGTCCCCTGGTGCAGTTTAAGACTCCTGTGGCTGGTTGCCCGGGAGAAGAGGCCGATCCCCACCTGGGTACAACCTCCTTTCAGGTAGTTCTAGAGAGCCATAAAGTCTCCCTGGAACCTCCTCTTTTCCAGGCTAAACAACCTCAGCTCTTCCTCCTAAGACCAGCGCTCCAGACCTTTCACCAGGTTCATTTCCCTTCTCTGAACTTGCCCCAGTGGTTCAATGTCCCACCTGAATTGAGAGGTCCAGAACTGAACACAGTTCTCAGGTAGTGGCCTTACCAGTGCCAATCACTTTCCTAGTCCTGCTGGCCAGCTATTTCTGATACAGACATCAGTCCCCTCCTGCCCTTATTTGTTCTGTGGGAATGGGGCAGAGAGCTGGAACTCTTACTAAGGCCATGAGGTCCCAAGATGAGGTGACTGTGCCCCAAGTTGGGGTGATGGTCCCCACGTTGCAGTGAAGTTGCTCCAGGCTGAGGTGATGGATCTGTGTGCTCAGGTGACTGTGCCTCAAGCTGAGGCAGTGAGGCTCTGGGTTGAGACAATGGTATGCTGGGTGGAAGCAAGGGTCTCCAAGGTGATAGTGCTTAATTTAAGTCATTGTTTCCAGACTGAGATGCAGTGGGGCCCCAAGCTGAAGAAATAATGCCCTTAGTTGAGGTGATTTGCCCTAGATTTTGATCATGAGGTTCCAGGGTGACAGAATCACAGGTTGAGGTTATGGTGCCCCAGATTAAGACAATGAGGCTCCATGCTGAGGTGATAGTCTTCCATGTTGGGGTAATAGTGCCCCATATCAAGTTGATGGTGCCCCAGATTGTGGTGGTGGTGCCTCAGGTTGGGAATGATGGCATTCCTGGTTGATGTGCTGGCAGCCCACAAGGACTGCAGGAGTGCCCCAGGCTGAGGTGAATGTGAGCCACCTTAAGGTGATGGTGTCCCATATTAAGGCAACAGGACCAGAGGTTGATGTGATGGGCCCCTACATAACAGTGCCAGGGTTGCAGCACTGGGTGATGCATCCTGAGGAAATGGAAAGGGGAAACTTATCTGGAGGACTTCTAGGGAAGCCTCATCCAAATATTTGAGGTTGGATCTGGACCTTTCCCAAGCTACCTTGAATTTCAGTATAAAGTGAAACTTCAGGCAGTTTCCTTACTACTGGCACTGCGTGGGTAAGTGATGATTACCTACTGGTGATCTGCCCCTGAGAAGTGGTAGTTTCCTGTGTAAGGATGGGAAAGCTTACAGCTCTTTCAAAGAGATCAGCTGCAATATCAGCTGATAATAAGAGCAAAGTTACTTTTTAACAATGAAGGAAAGAATTATGTGAAAAGAAAGACTTCCAGATTACTGATCCACATATTCAAAATACAAAATTCAGCTTTACTTTGTCCCCCTTGTTCAGCAGGAAAGAGATTTAATGACATGATCACATTTTTTGCTGAGCATACTGAATTTTGAATTAAATCAGGGGTGTGCAGCCAAATCAACTATTGTGTATATTGTCCTATTTATTTTACATTTTCTTTTCTTTTCACTTGCCACACACACATATGGACATATGGATGGATGGATGGATGGATGGATGGATGGATGGATGGATGGATGGATGGAAGGATGGATGGAAGGATGGATGCACGCACACACACACACATTTTTAAAAATACATATAGCAAATGTGTCAGAACACTACAAGAAAAGAAAGAAATCTCTCAAATAATACAACTGAACACATCTAAGTTAACCAGAGTCAAGTCCTAATTGTGCTACACAGTGTTTAATGGAGGTTCTGCAAATTACATTGACTAAATTTTTATCCTTGTCATGTGTTTCCCTCTTGTTTTTCTGGCACCTCTCTCAGTTCACTGTTGAAATGTTGAATAACGACAACTGCAACTAAAATCAATGGAAACCACACTTGGAAAACATGCTACAAAATGCTGAGCCTTTGCTGACCTCGCCATGTGAGGTCTTAGGTTCCTTACATTGGACACTGAATAGGTGCTTTTGTCATTTTTTCCTGTGTGTCAAGTTTTGAGTGCAAATATGCAAAATACAATACCACTGTCTTAAAAGGTGTAGGAAAAATTAAAATCACCTAATATGAGTGCAACTTACATATTTTGTACATTTAAGATACTGAGAAGTATAACATCCAGTTTCCATTTCTCTTGCTCTAGCTAGGTTACTATAATTGCTTCTAACAGTGTTAGTTATGCAGGTTTTCCTGGTTTATCACCAGGTTTACAAGTTCACTAGCAGTTCTGGGTTTTGTGCTCTGAACTTTAGAAATGTCTATAAACTTCTAGTATGACTGTAACTACAATGCAGCACCACAGCAGTTATAAAAAAGCATGTAATTAATTCAAAGTTGTAAGTATGCTAAAAATATAAACTACATAAGCACTCTACAAACCTCTTTTTTTTTGCCTATAATATAACTTTATTTTCTTTTAATTGAGAAGTTGTAATTTGTTTTAGTCCTTTTATAGCAATGGGAGAGCTAGAAAGGCTGACAAAACAGAAATCAAATGTGAAAAAGCCTACAGGAAAAGTATTCATTTTAATCTTGACTAAATGTTTGAAAGTGCAAATTCATTGAAGTTTGAAGTTTGCAGTACTGTGAAGGTGCAAGTTGAACAATTGTCACTAAAGGCAGCTGCAAAACCGTTCAAATCAGTGAGGTTTTTTTCTAGGGTATGTTACAAAGATAAATGATACTTCTAGCTCAAAGGAAAATAGTGAAGATACTGAATCCTCCCCCAAATCAGACAGCATTTGTCTTTTAAAAGAAGTAACTGTCCTACCTCTTTAGGAAAGATATTTGCTGTAATGCTTGGATAAGAATTTGAATCTCTTTTCTTATAAACTAGTTCTATGACTGAGTAAATAGTTACAGAAAGAGCCTATAGTAATCCCCAGTTAAGAAAATTGACCTCATTGAAGCCCTTTTGTACAGAAAAGTAATTTTTAAAGTACAAAAGGGGAAGTTCAAATAACACTGGGGTAAACTTGAAATTTGCTATTAACTTCAGTAGAGCAAGGATATCATCTAAAATATTAGAAACTGTACCTCAGGTGGAAAAGTTACTTACTAAGAACTTACTAAGAGCTAAAAGAAACTTACGAAGAGATAAAAGAAAAAGAATAAAATCTTCTTCTAGCTCTATGGATACACACTTGAGTTGATTTAGACGTATCTAATTCAGGATATGATGTGTAAATCCTAGCTAAAATAGGTGGGATTACTCATTCAGACAAAAAGTGGCTTTGTGCATAAGCACTGCAGGACTAAATTGTTATTGCAGGTAGGTTTGGTTTTTTTTATCTTCCTCTCCACTTCTGAGAATTAATACTGTAAGAAAATGTTCTCTGTTTACACAAGACTATCAACATTGCATGCTTTGCTTCAGGTTAATTAAAAAAATTCAATTGCCTTAAGTAGCTTTGACAGTGGCCCAGGCAGTTTCCTGAATGCATTTGCATTCACGTCTCTGTCTGGTTTCTTGTGTGGATCTTTATTAAGATCCCAGAGTAGATCTTGAACTCCGTCCAAAGTCCTGGATATTCTGAAATCTTTGATGAGTAAAGTGTGCGCTGATGAGATGGGTATTTGTTTTCTATTTTCTACCTGATGAGAATAAAATAACTTTATAAGAAACCTTCTGGCATGTTGGGCCTTATCCAAAAGCTTTCAGTCTCTGCAAAAATCTCTGCTGGTTTTAATGGTCTTATGTATTGAAAAAAACCCTGGTCCCAAAGCCCTTCAGTGCATCATCAGGATGCTTTACCACATAGTAATTCACGTGGGAAAGGACTACCATTGCAGTAGTATTTTCACTATTATGATATGATGATTTTTACCTTTAATCACATTAGACATGTTACTTAAATAATCAATTTTGGATACTCTGTGAATTGTCTGAACTAGCATTTAAAAGGATTCTGTGCAATTTAATATCCATTAAATAGAACAAACTGTAATAGAATTATATATTTTATCTTACTAAGGACTAAGTTACAGTAAGGACTTTGGGTCAGATTAGGGATCAGTGTCTCCTCTCTCTCCAAAAGGGGCCCTAAAATCACTTTATAACTACTTCTTGTGATTTCGAGAGGATATACATTGTTATGCAAACCTCTAATACACACAGGCAGGCAAATATGGACACCAGACCATTAGACACTGTGAGTTAGGTTAGAAACAGCTTAGAAAATATTGTGATACAGTAAAACATTTGTTGTAACTCAGAATCCTGACCAGCTCCATGCTGTTCTGTGCCTGTTTCCATTACAGTTCTGCACCATGAGCTGACATACAATTCCCTATTACAAGTGCTGCTCCAGGGCTATAACAGACTTTTGGACACCTGCACTATTCATGCTTGGTGTCCTGCCTTGCTTAGCATTGCAGAAGCTCAGGGAAGTTTGGTGTCAGGTTTTATAAATGCTGCTTTATTGCACCATAGAAGTTATAAGGAAATGTAAAAACTCACAAGATCAGAGCATTGGTATTTGTTTCTTTTCTTCATCTGGCTAATAGAGTTCATTTGACAGAAGTAAAAGCAACTTTTTTAGAGAGCACAAATAAATTAATCACTACTCCAACCTCTGCAACAATAACTGTGTTTAAAAAGTAAAATTCAGGGCTTTTTTTTTTACACCTCAACTGACAGAACAGTGGCAAACTTACCAGCTGCCTACCAGTATACTTCTATCTCTAAACTTCTATAGAGTTTACAGCTATCAGTTCTTAAAATGAAACCCAATAGTAAATGCTTGTAAATCCACTTTTTCATAATGCAGCTTCTGTAAGGAAAGCATTGCCGTTTACTCTTACTCTTGTAAAATGTGAAACATGTAAAGATTCTCTTAAGAAAGGATGCTCTTTTATGTTTGATCTTTGTGTACTTTCAAGACTAATCAAGAAGAAGGGAGATGTAATCCTTGAAACATATAGCAGCTAAAAAGCAAGCTCTAAGTGATGTCCATGTGTTAGAAAAACAAATTACTTGTTGGTGGAATTGCATTGTTAATGTTTAGGGCTTGATATGCTTCAGTGATCTCAGACCGAGGAGGAGGTTAACAAAGCTTGGGGAAAAGGATGTACCACTGATAGTGGACACAAAGAATGAAGAATTTATGGGACACATGGACATTTGGCAGAACTCCCAAGGTAAGGAAGAAACCAATAAACCCAACTCAGCAATTGTGCTGAAATCAGTTCCAACTTGATAAAAGGTAATTCCTGCAGAGGGAGATCACAACTACAGACTCAACGACCACCGACCCAGGAAATCCACCAAATCAAAAGAAGGCTGAGCATACAGACTGATTAGCATGGGAAACAAGAGAATCATTAGCCAATAGAGGATAAAATACTAATTAATAAGAGAACTGTGGAACTTATAGACAATGAACACTAATTCCTTTGTTTGCTCAGATGTATAAATGCTAAAAAGTTTTGATATTTGGTGTGCTTGATTTGTTGAATACTACCAAGTACCCAGGCTTGCACAACTCTGAAACAAGTAGTCAATGTCTCTCTTGAGTGTGTGATTATTGGCTTGTTGCACACCGATAATGAAGCTGATTTTTGCAGACTACATTCTGAAGAGATCAAGGCCTCCCAATTCAGCTGTGCTCAGTAGCTGCTATGAGCTGACAAATTTGGTGGAGCTGTAGCTGTGCCGCACCTATGGCAAGATGAACATGTGTCCCAAGCACAGCTGAAATACGCCAAGTCTTGTGCCCTTCTAGGAATTTGTTCTCAGATCTACCACAAACCGATATGAAATGTACAACAGAGGGAGGGTACTGACAGGAGGGCTGGCATGCTTCTGTTGGGGTGGTGAGGCTGTTTTTCTTTAGAATCACTGTTCAATCAACTTTTTATTTCTGAAGTCCAGTTATTTATGACTTCCTTTGGCTGATCAGAGGGGAGAAGGCAGAGGGTGCATACTGCCCACACTCAGGAGGGTGTCCGCATCACTGAGATGCCGCACACCAAGGCTTTTTTCCTAATCTCTGCTTAGGGCCCCGATGACCCGGTCTGATCATGCTGGGTCCCTCCGGGCCTAGCCGCCGCCCTCCGTGCTACAGCCCCGTGGCGGGGAGCGCTCCCTAACTTTCCGCGGAGCCAAGCTTCGCACTGCAGCCGGTGGCGATTCCCCTCGCTTCCCTGCCCAGTGCCTGGAGACACCTCCAACCCCGCCTCGGCGGAGCTCCCTGAGTCACAACACGGTACAAGACGGTCCAACCGGGCCCCGCCGTGGGGCGGTGCGGCAGGCGCACATGTCCCGGGCCCGCCCGCCCGGCAGGCACCGCCCCCGCCTCCGCCCCCTCCCCGGCCGGACACCGAGCGGCGCGGCGGGGCCTCCCCGGCTGCTGCCACGGCGCTCGGCTCCCGCCGCCCAGCGCGCGGCAGCGCTGCCGCCAGAAAGCGGCCCGGCCGCCGCGCACCCTCCTGCCGCTGGGCATGAGCTCCGGCTCCCCCGGCGGCCGCAGCGGTGCCAGTGGCGGCGGCGGGCGGCGAAGGAGGCGGCGGCGGCGGCGGAGGAGAGGGGGGGCCCCGGGAGCGGCGACCTTCGCAGGGGGCTGCCGCGGCGGGAGATGCGCTTGCTCCCAGCGGCGCCAGGAGCAGCATGTTCCCCGGTGCCGACAGCGCTAGCAGCACGGCCGGGCAGCCCGAGGCGGCAGGGGCCGCCGCCCCCGGCCCGCTGGGCTCGCACGGCCCCGGTGGCGAGGCGCGCCGCCGCAGCGCCCCGGCGGCCGCCGCTGTGGTCGGCGGCGGCGAGGAGGAGGCGGCGGAAGACGAGGAGGACGAGGATCCCGGATCATCCCGCTTCGTGCTGGCGGCAGGACTCGGGCTTCTGGCTGTGTCCGTCGTCCACCTGGGGCAGGAACGGGCCGAGGCGGGGGGCGGCGGGCCGCCGTGCCTGGCGCTGCTGCTGCTCCGCCTCGCCCTCTACGTGGGCTGCGCCGCCGCTGCCGCCGCGCTGGGCACCCTGATCGTCCTGATTTGCCGCGGCCGCCGCCGCCTGCCGCCGCCGGACTTCGCCGCCGTCGCTCCGGTCCGGCCGGTCGCGGGGGTGAGTAGCGGGAGGGGAGCGGAGCGGGCGGTGGCCGCGGCGCGCCCTCCCTGCCCGGCGGCGGGTTGGGGTGGCGCGGCCCTCGCTCCGCCGTGGAACGCCGTGCCACCCGAACCCCGTGTCTTGCTGTCCTACTGCGGCCGCAGGAGCCTGCCCGCACTCTGCCGCTCGACGGGGCTTTAAATGGCAAAAGTTATGTTGGACGGTAGCAGGCGCACCGGAAAAATCAACACGTTGCTCCGGGAGAGACCTCCGGATTGCGGGAATGCTCGCAAGGTGGTTCTGTGTTTGCTGCGCTGTGGTTGTGTCTGAAATAATTTTTTGCTCCTTCCATTGAGATGTCACTGGTAAAAGAGAGACTTGGTCGAAGAGGCAGCTTAGTGTTCCTTTAATGCCTTCTCTAAGTCGGACAGCTTCAGATAGTGTTATCATAGTGCCATTTTGTACTCAAGCCGTTGCAGAGCTCTGTGCAAAAGGGAAACAATTTCATTTTCTGTATATATTCCAAAATATACTAGTTCACAAGCTCTTTGTAGCTCACAGCTTAGTATTTTTCGGATTCTTCTGAACGGGACTGATAGCACGAGGCATTTGGAAACTTTCCTCCCATCCACAGCCCTGTCCCCCATCATCCAGTGCTAGGGAGCTGATCTAGATGAGCCTGGAAAAATAGTGCTGAAAATGTAGAATCTACCCACAGTCCTGCTTTGCAGTGGGTCACAGGGATGTGGTGTTTTATATTACAGCTGGTGACTCTAGCCTGGAGCCCTTGGCTCCTCACGGTGACTTGTAGGTGTGTCAGCACATGAATTGCTGCAGCAATAAATAGACTGTACTGTGTAAGTGCTATTTCCCTTCAGTAGTGTCAGGATACCTGAGAGCACTCTGAAAAGGAAAAGGGAGGGAATTTGTGTGGCCTGGGTCTGCAGCCTAGCTGTTCTGGTAACCCAGTTTGTTACATTTGGTACACGTACGCTTCTCGGCAGCAGTAAGTAAGTAACGCTGTCACGTGCTTCTGGGGCTGCAGCCCATGCAGCTGAGCTTGCAGAACACAGGGGGTGCTGGCAGGGCAGAGAACCTAATACAAATCACTTGCTGAAGCAGTTGTCTTTCTGTCTTTTCAATCAAATTGCTGACAACCTGTGGTAATGTTTTATTTCTTCATTCTTTGAACTAGGGAGAGAAGTAGCCTGTGTTTGGGAGCAATGTGCTTTTCCTGTCTGCATTTAATGGAAGCTGGCAGAGTATTGTTGCCAGTAGGGATCATTTGGCTGGGGGTTGTTGAATTCAGTGAATAAGACAACTTGCACAGATGCATTTATTTAGGATATATGTGTGGCTCTGTGTGATACTCATTTTGTCTTATTGGTAGAATTTTTTAAACATCCTCTTTGTTTTGAACACTCAACATCATACTCAGCTTTCTCAAGGAAGTGAAGAATAAATAACATGCATGAGCGTTAAGGTGGGAAGTAAGAAGGTGTAATGCAAAAGGTGGGTACAGCTAGGGATTCAGCTGGTTTTTGTCAGAGGAGTGCTAGGTAACAAATGTGCCTTAGGTGCATAAGCACCTTCCAGTAAAGGACTATATGCTTTTGTTTTTAGCCATGTAGCAATGTTACACCAAACAGAAAAAATATGTAAATGGATCAATTGATTATCAAAACAACAATTCCTGTTGCTTTAAGATTTACAAGAAAAAATGTTTCAGTTTTAATGCCATAGCTCCAGTGGCATTTATGTACTTGTATACTTATATCTGAACATCTGGGTGAGTTAGCTTACTTTTACATAGTACCAAACATATCTATACATGAACTTAGTGATCAAAATCTCCCTGCTGCCATAATGAGGAGCAACTTTTAGGTTTGTGAAACGGCCAATTTAATTTGGGAAGCCAAAATTTGAAGAAAAAAAAAAAGATTGATTTCTTTGTCTCCTCATTTGTGAAAAATGTAAGCCTACTGAAAAACATAAGCTTACAGAACAGCAGTGAAACTAGAACTGTCCAGAGACAAATAGCTGCTTCTCTATTACTGTACCATCTGCACTTTCTTTCTGTGATATGTTACTGTGCATGTCTCTTGAAGATGTTTTGTTCATCTGTTGGATTTGTATATATAAATAGTGCACACCTGCTGTTGCGTTGTGTGGTCTAATTTGTAGCATTTGCATTTATTGTAGCTCTATGGGATGTGTTTGTTGTTTCAGAAGGGAATTGAAATTTGGTATTTAAAATTCACTGGTAAGGCAGCAGTACCTGTTAGAACCCTTTTCCCAGGATTGTTTTGTTACCTTCTCCCTGACTCCATTAAATTTTTTTCTTTCCTCCCTCTTTGCACTGTTCCCAAAAGTTTACTTATATGAAAGGGATGTTGAAAAAAGGAGTGAGTCATTTTACCCTTTCTATTTAGAAGGTGTAATGCCAGGCATCTTAATTGGATTTCTCATACCTTCAATTTATAGTTTTATCGATTTCTTTCTGGTACATAGTGGCTTCAGGACTGCAAAGCTTCTTGAAGAGTTTTTCTGATCATGATTTTGTATATGTGCAGCAGACTTTATAATAGGAGCTTCAGCAAAATGTAGGTGAAGAAAATAAAATTGTCTAGGTAGGCAGCCTATGGAAATGTAGGCCATTCACTAAAACTTCCTAATTTAGTTAGTCTTTTCATTTTACATCCTTTTGCATTTACATTGCTTTTTTATCATCCAGTTGTTACTCTAATGTTTTTCATAGAGCCTTATGATCCTTTTGTCTTTTCTGGGAGCCAGTAGTAGGATGAACGTAAAGCTATAATTTTTTCAGCCTTTTTTTTTTCTTTTCCTCAAGAATAAGGAAGAACTACCTGTTGGCCTAATAATTGAAAAAATGTAAGGTAAAAACCCTATTATGACTGGCATCTCACTCTTCATGTGTTTTATGTACAAAATTTAGGCAATTCACTTTTCTTTCTTCATGTGATTTTTCACATTGGGGTTAACAAATGAGGAAATAGTAGGTATTCAGGAATAAATGTTTACTCTAGTTGTAGTCAGGTTCAGCTCTTGGAAAGCTAGTGGGAGTACTCTTGACCAACTTCAAAGGGGAGTTGAATGGAGGACCTCGTGCTGTGCTGAATAAAGGGAGTTTTTTTTACCTTCTCAATTCAGCAACCACTTAGCATGTGAGAGTTCAGTGCTCTTGATTTTCATGGACCTGGTCATGCAAGTGAGGAAGTGCAGTGTTGCAGGTTTGGATTTCAGAAGAGCAAGGTACCTTTTTTTTTTTTACATTTTGCTTGAACTTGCAACTAGAGAAGCTATCTTCTTGAACATAGAGCTGTGCTTTGTCCGTTTTTTGTGTAACTCCTTTGGGACGTGAAAGGTGAAGACTTCCTTCGGAAGTCGGGTATCTCAGAAAGAACACTTGAAATCTGCTGAGAATTGCAAAGCAAGCTGTGTGATTTATATCCCCATGATAAATCATGCTTTCAATGTATTTTTTCTGTAGCTCTGTTAGTAAAAAATATCTGGGTAGTCTCCTGGCTTCCACATAAAGATCTCTGTTTCGTTGGAAGAGAGGTACAGGCAACCCACAATGATGTCTTACTTAATACTATAAGTACTTGCCGGTACTGATATTGCTAAATAGTTTCTATTGATATTGAAATAGTCCTTGAACTTGTACATTATGTTATTGTCAGGTATTTTTCAGCACTTTGCAGGAGCTGTTTTAGGACAAGATGATTTGTGGTGGAGGAGAACAGCAAAAAGGCATGATGACCCAGTTGTACTTTAGTGAGAATGTCTGTTTTAAAGGGGATTTTCACTTCTCAAGTACCAGTGGACTTGTTCATAGCAAAGATAGCCTGTGTTAGAACATATGTAACCCTTTGAAATTCGAGTTTTATTCCAAAACTCCTTTTACCTTGTGTGGTTGAAGAGCGGGATGGTTTTGACTCATGTGAAGAACCATGTTAACCTAGTTAGTGGGAAGGGGAAGGAAAACTTTTCCCACATTCGTGTGAGTTGTTTCTCTGCCAAAAAAACTGGCAGAGATGGGGTTTTCTTTTCAGCATAATGTTTTGACTCTGATTCAAAGCAAAAGCTCCAAGTAACAGAGTTGGGTTATCAACTTCATTTAAATAATGCAAAAAACAGTGATTAGTTTATTAGATTTAAATACTGCATTTTAAATTCAGATTAAGTGAATGATACTCTGTATAGAGAAGGATCTACCTGGTCTGTCTGCAGCACTAACAGAAGGATAGTAAATGTGTTTTTTTTCCCAGTGAAAAGGGTACATGGATTTTAATGTTCTGTCTTTAGTTTCCTACAATTAACAGTTGTCAGTTACTTTTAGTATTTCTTTAAAACTCATCTCCTGACATATTTGGTCACAATTGTTTACTACGGTTTAATAGCTCTCAATTTTGAGTGAGTAAATTAACACTCTCCTTTTCTGGCCCTAAAGCCAAATCACATTACATGTGATCATATTTTATCTTCCTAAAGGCTCATTCCATCCTTCATCATGTATTTTTGTGAATTTGCCATTAGTGGAGAGGGCATGGGTGAAGCTTTTTTCATTGGATCAGGTTGTCTTTGAAATATCTGGATCCTGGAACATAGTACTGCTTTTTATCCAGGTCGTAGGAGGATGTGTAGTGAAATGGAAATGGTCCCAATCTTTCAAATGTGATGGCAGCTTAACTGAGGTTGAGTATTTGTCATAGTAGCCAGCTCTGCCCTTTGTGAAGAACATGAGGGAAGCAGAGAGAAAGGACACGGAGTTTTATTTTCCTTCACTGTTGGACTTTTGCCATGAGATGAAGCTTGTGAAGGTAAGCTTGGAGGAGCCCCAGCAGCTGTGGAAAGTGGAAGGTTTGCCATCTGTGGGCATAAATTTGAAGTGGGGTGCAAAAGAGTTCTTGAGGTAATAAGTAGTTTGGAGGAACTGTGAGGGAGAGGAGAAGCTTCCTAACTCCTTCAGATTTTGATCTTGTATGCCTTAGTAAGACTTTAAAAGCATTTATGGGTTTTTTCTAAATCTAAAGCCAAGCATGTTCTATGGTCTGTCTCATTCTCTGACTGCACAGGGGATATTTAGAGCTCTGATACTGCAGGATTTTTGTAAAAACAACAGCAGTCTCTGATTGTGGCACTTTTGCCACACTTCAGACTGTTCTGGGCTTGCAAGCAGATATTCTGATCTACTGCCAGTCTTTTAATTGATGGGTTGTTTCTGGATTGAAAGGAGAAGATATGTTTAGTGCATTTTTAACAGAACTCAGTCTTGTGCATTTATTCTTAGTTCTGTCTCATTTATAGGCAGGTCAGCAATGATCCCCTGATGATATGGTTGAGTTTACTACTAGGAAAGTCCTGAAATCAAAATAATGAAAATATATTTTATCAATTTCTACCAATTCCATGAATATTTAAAAATGTTAGGGGAACGTTGCATGAATTGCAAGTGTTCTGCTATAGTTCAGCAGGGGCCTGTGGTTTGGACATTTCTGGTACAGTTTATTTTTAGGGATCCGTGGAACATCTGTTATAATTTGGGATTTGTAAGCCTTTTCAGAATTGGAACTTTGTTAGGACTGCATATGTTGATTACCTGCAGGTGTAACTTTGGAGTGATAACTTTATTACAGGAGACTGACCTCAGGAAATTGAATGTTTTTCAGACTCTGTCACTCACTTCTTTGTGAGCAGACTTAGTTTTCCACACGTTTTTCATCATCATGTATGTTTAGAGATCTCTTGTCTTGTCATGCAGTCCTTTCTGATTCCTTTCATTGGATCCTTTGTTGTCAGCTCTGCATTTTATTGTGCTTGACATTTAATTTTCTCAACTTTGTGTTAGATTGACATCTCATATTTTGCTGTGAATTGGCTGTTTTTTACCTTTGTAGGGACTGCTTCTCACATGAACAGTGTTTTGTGATTGAAAACATAACTAGGGAGTTAGCTCATTTCTCCTGATTACCAAGCTCTGCTGAGTCAGTAAGGATGGGTGGTGGGCTCCTAGAGATCTTACTGTCCAAGTCTCTTGCAGGGAAATCCTAGGGTGGCTATAAAACCTCTGTAATAAGGTCAAGAGTGAAGACATCCTGCATTCAAGGTATGCTTTGACATTGAAAATAATATAGGCATTTATCAGAAACATTCTGAAAATAAAATCACATAAAGTTCTCTTGTATTGCCAAGTCTTGGTTTCTTACTCTCTGCAAAGGAGAGCAGCAGAATTTACCCAAGGAAAGAGCCAGTTACATAGAACACTGTATCCTCTCCCAAGCTGTTACTTCAAGTGGCTAAAAAGATAAAGAAATCTTTTAGTCATGAGGGGATTTGTGTTGTGTCTATGGGAAGCTTTTGTGACCAGTCGTTCTCTACCATTTTTTTCCCTATTAAATAAGCACAGTGAAACAGAACAAGTTAATGGTAATAAAATGAATGATGATGGTTCATGTGGCATGTTTTGTGATGCTCTTGGAAACACAGAACACCCTATAAAACGTGTGTATGGTGAAAAGTCATGTGAGGGAGGGTATAGCAATAGACCTCGCAGGAGTTTCTCTCTAAGCTGAGACTCTGCAGCTCAAGCATGTTTTGTGCTGGCTTTTCTGGCTTGCCAGCAATTTAGTTTTCATGCCATATGGTTCTTTTGGCCTTGAAGTATAGACCATAGGTTCTTGTCATCTCTTTTTACAGAGGAGGAGAGTGTGGAAATGTTCAGTAAACTGGGGCTATGCCTGTACCTTGAGAATTCATTTAAGGCTTTATTTTGATGGCAATATTAAAAATTCCAGCACAGGATAATGCTGTATTTCTTGCTAAGCAGAAATACAATGATTTGAATGCTAAGTTACTAATTATTTCTTGGCTGTACTGATGGAATTAAAGTAGTACCTGAGAAATGTTTCATTTTCATATTCTTATTCTTATCTGTCTGGTATTCTATGAAATCTCAAGTGAAGAAAGTTCTGTTCTGATTATAAAGTTTTTACACTGCTGCAGTTTTACAGTTTTAAATGTGGTACAGCTAAGATTGAAGATCCCCATCTGATAAACAGAGTTTACATGTTCCAGGAGCTACTATATTAATAGAAATAATGAGATGATATCATGAAATTATTACTGAGATAATGATGCTTAAGATAATAGGATTAACATGCTTTAAGTATGTTGACTTTTAAATTGGTAGTTATGGTATCTGTTAATGCTGTGACACGTACATACTTGACTTGTAATCTTAAATAAGCTATAAGTATAAATTTAAAAATATCAACTCTTGTGAACATAAATTTGTTTTTGCATCATTAGTTGAAATACTGTTTGTATAAGAGCATCTATATGAAGCAATATGTGGATAAGAACACATCTGTCCACATCTGTTAAATATGAATTTATGAAGAGTTCAGTGAAGTATTGTTTGAGGCTGTGACTCTTTGTTATAAAGGTCCAGTCTGATGTTAATGTATGTTTTACAAAGATAAGAGGAAAGTTAATAGGGCAACAGTGGGAGGAACAAGTAACTATGAGTAACTGGTTGGTTTGTGTGTGCTGAATTAGATGCAGTCTTTCCCTTTTAGATCAGCAATTAAACTGTCTCATCCACAATGCCCATTTATATTGTGGCATCTGTCGTGATCTCTGTTCTAGTTTTGTTGTAATTGAGTTCATGTAATAGGAATAATTGTAAATTTTTCTCTGCTTCTGGCCTTAAATCCATGGCAGAGTAAGGCTGCATGTGGTGTGCCTGTAGCAGGTGCCTGGCTTTCTGCTGCTGTGTTTTAAAAATTGCATTTGATAGCAAGTGTTGCAAATGAATTTCTTGATAGTGGAAGGTACTCCTGTGTTCTCTGTGCTTTGCCATTTGAGTGTTGTTGCTGAAATAATTCCTAATTCTTTATTATTTAACATTTATTGTTGTCTTCAGAGCTAATTTAAAATTACTTATATAGTTTAAACCAATAAATGACATTTACTTAATTTTTGTATCTGTAGGAGATGGAGCCTTAAATTTTGTCCTAGGTTCAATGTCAGGCTTTTTGTTTCTTGACACATTCAGACTGTTGTTTTCTTCATCTTAAATAGTTTTCTAAAGTATCAAACAATGAGTGTTGTTCAGAAGTCTACAGGAAATGCACACATCCTTTTTTTCAGCCTGTAAGCAGAGTCACAACTGAGGAAAACTTGAAGTGTTCCAGGAAACAGGCCTCCCTGTTTGTTAGTAACCTCATTCTTAGCATGTACGTTCAAAATGTTCTCCACCCCTACCCCTTCAAGTCTTTTGGTTAAGTTTTATTTATGTTTCAGTCTGGTTTCTGTCATTACTTTGCAATGAAATCTACAGACAGGAACCCAATTGTCTTGACACCAATTTAAAAAAGATAAATTATTGACGGCTATGATAGTGCAAGTCAGGACTTAGAGGAACATGCCAGGTTTTACTCTGCATAAAAGAGCATCTAAATTAGAGCTTTAACTATGTTAAATCCATTTACAAATGTTTTTGGCTCAGTCAGGGTTATGCCAACTATTTCATGAAGCCTAGCACCATTTTTCTTTAAATGAATGACATGAAAAAAATGTGAAAACATTCAAATCTAAGCTTTCTAGCTGAAACAGTTTTCTACATTTGCCCTCCATCTGACTTGAGTCAGGGGTAGGAAGAAAGTCTTTCAGTGAAATAGGCTGTATTTTTCATTCTCTCAGCTGTTAGAGCTGAGCTTGGACTGTGAATTTTCTGAAATCCTTCTGTTATCACAGATGTTGGTGTTACCAGGTTGTTACTGTTGTTTTTAAGGTGTTTGCTGCCATATGTCATCTAAATTGGGAGTGCCTGCTTATTTAATTAATTCATCACTTTTCTTGTCACAGAAACAGTACTTTTTGAAAGCAAACCTAAACTAACAAGGCTAAAGTCTTGATTCTGCTAAATGCAATTTCATAAAATGGGAAGAAAAAATGAGTTTGAGCAGTTGTTTTAGACAAGGCACCTTTAGATCTGATATATTATTAATAATGACATTAAATTAACAGGTCTCTGTAGGGTCATCAAGGATCATGAATAGTTCAGGTTGGAAGGAATATCTGGGGGACATCTAATTCACTCTCTTGCTCAGAGTGAGGAAGATTGAGAGATGGAGACTCCACAGCCTGTCAGCCCCCCTATTCTGATACTTGAGCAGTGTCATGATTAAAATAGTTTTGTCTTGTGATGGAAATTTCCTGTGTTGCAATGTTTCCTAATGTCCTGTGCATCTGCAAGAAGAGTCTGCCTCCCTTTTCTCTGTATCTTGTCATTCAGTAGTTGGAGACAGCAGTAAGCTCTCCCTGAAGTTTATTTCTTAAACCTGAAGTAACCCAACCAGAATCATAGGTTAATAGTGGAACAAGCTACTTACTTTCTTACAGCTATAGATCCCCTCTGAAGGTTGCTTTCTTTCTTTTCTTTTTTTTTTAAACTTGTGTTTAAACTAGATTTGAAAGGAATAATTTGGTGAGCACTACATTTGAGCACTTACTGATGCTTTAGGCCATAAAAAATGCTTCCTGCAATGTATGTGATGCAACTGTAGATGCCTAAGTTAGCTTGAGGTCACTGACAGCCATGCAGTAGGACTCAGTTCTGCAGAAGGATGAGCCTTGTAGGATGCCCAAGCTGGCATAAGTGTGTGGGAAAATGGAGTGTGTTGAGCATGGATCTTGAGTCAGGATTGTTGGCTCATGTTTAGGAGTTCTTTCATCACAGAGAGACTTGAGTGAGTTTGTTTAATTAGGTTTTACCTTCCACTAAGGTACTTGGGCTATTTCATGTCTCTGTGAGTCTTCTCTTTTTATTTTTTTAAATAATGCAGCTTCCTGCTGCAAATAAAGCAGAAAAATCCTGAAATAATTGTGTGACTGGCATTAACACAGCTTTGTGTTGAGGAAGTGTGATAACATTAGCATCCAGAGATGATGTATTGGAGCCTTACAAATAGTGTTAGGTGACGTTACAAAGAGAAAAAATAGTTTTTCCTGCTTTTTAGCTGGGTATAGCTGAAGCTTTTACCAGTGTTCAGTTGAGAAAGGGGCTTGGGAATCTATAGTGGTTCACTAAATACTCTGTTGTTACACCTCATTAACTATAGTCTTAATAGTGAGGGGGGCCCTGCAGATGGAGGCAAATGTGCTGAAGTCTCACTGCTCCTGCCATTGGTAGTGTTGTGAAGGAGGGAAGAAATCAGCTGAAAGACCACAATCATGGTCTCAAAATAGTGACTGGAAGAACTCTAGGGAGTGTTGCTGCATTCATACTAAAGGTGGAACAAATCAGCTGTGGGCAGGGGGGTACTCAAGGCATGGAAAGTACCTTTCCAAGTCACTTTGCTGTGTGATAGGTGTGAGTGAGCCTGGAAAACTTTATTTTGCTGTTAAAAGTAGTGCACAGACTCCTTTATCTAGGTTCTGTTAGCTGTATTTTGTTAGACTCTACATGCATGTATCTGAAGTAGACAAAAAACATTAAACCAAAATGCAGAGTATTAGCGTGCAAATTAGCAGCAATAACAGTGTATCACCTTTAAGAACATTAAACGGTGTTTTTACTTCATGTTTATGCTGCTTTCCTATTCTCTGTGTGGTGAATGTTGGAGGGATGGGAATGTTTCTGAAGTGCTTTCCCCTTAGGAAGGAAAGTGACCTCCAAGCCGATTGACAGTGGGAACAGTTTCTATTTCTGTTTTGAATTATACTCCTTTCTAGATAAATACATCATGAGTCACTGCTCTTTGTCTATACCATGAAAAATGTTTCTTCATCCGCCCACCTGTTTGGACACTGTGGGAGTGAATACTCCAATAAAGACAAATATTTATATAGGACAGCAGCTTAAGATGCAGAGGGCCAGAAGTATCTTTGAAGAAAGAAGCCCAAAAGAATGTGAATGAAAATTACAGTAGGAGATCTAAAGGCTTCTCTTTTGTTTTAAAAGTAGTTTACAAGGCTAAACGAAGTCCCTTGTCACAGTAGGCTATAAAAATGTTCTATTTGCTGTGAAAATACTGAATAAAAGAGTTCCAGTTGTTTTGTTACATGCATGTCCTATCCTCAGTGCACTGTCTTGCAAATGAATGCAGGTCCTTTCTATCAAAAAAACTTCACTTAAGATAATTTTGCAAGTTGTACAATGTGTCATACACAAGTATTAATATGTGCTTGATGAACAATGTATAATAACCTCATAAACAATTGACACTCCTCTGTTTTACTATATGAGGTGACAATATTTGTATAAAGACCAAATGATACAGTACTATTGCCTTGAATTGCAGTTTTATTCCTTCAGAAACTTTTAGTTTATTTCTTCCTCTTATAATGTATGTTCTGTTTTAATTTCAGAGTAATTGGTCTGGAAGCTCTCATGATTCAATCCAATCAAGGAGAGTGGTTATTTCTCACAATATGGATAAAGCACTGAAAGAAGGTGAGTCTTAGGTGCATTAGAGTCTGAATATCTCTTGTCCTTTTAGCAAACCATAACTGCACAATATTCCAAGACTTTAGAATATGACCCTGGTTTCTTCCATGATATAAAATGTAATGGCAAGGTCTTAGTCTTCTCAAGAAATCCACTGTAGTAAGTAATGTGATGTTACTTTTTGCTTTCTTTTGGCTGAAATACAGTCCTTAATACTTATGCACAAAGCAAAGGGGTAACACTTAAAATATTCTTGACTGGATTTTCCTGAACTGAGAAGTCCTGTAGACTCTTGCATACAGTCTTTCCATTTAGTGCAATTCTTGCCATTAAAAATCTAAAATCAACATTTGTATTTCTGGCTGATAGAGTATATCAGCCTTTTGTAAATATTTTATCTAATTTTGAATACTTTTTCTTTTAAGATTTGTTTGCAGCACTTTTTCCTGTATTTTTCATAAATTGAGAGTGTCTTTGAAAATTATCATTGCTTTAAATGGGTTGGTTGTCTTATGACAACTTATGCTTTTAAAATTATTTTTATGAATAGCTATTAGCAGGGTATGTAGCAAAATCATAAAATTAGAGCCCTACCTACCTATGTCATTGAGATGGATGTATGAGGCCATCCCTACTCAGTAAGCTGAAAGAAAGTTACTAGTACTTAAATGATTCATTTTTCAGAGTTAAGTACCTTATGCTGTGACAGCTCATGCCTTTCTGCTATTTTTTTTTTTCCTTCAGAATAGCTTTTACCCTCCATTCTCACGCTGAATTTTGGAAAGCAAACTTGTCAGATTTTGTTTTATTTCTTCCAGGCCTAAGTGATGAAGCCAACTTCTCTGTTTTGCAGTTTGACAAAGATGAGACTGTACTTTTTGCTCTACCATACAAAGTGTTTTTGGTTTGAAAGGTGACTGAGTCATCTTCAGTTGGAGATACTGAATGCAATCATTTTGAAATACTGAATGCAATCCCAAAAGAAATAGTTTATTTTTATTAGCACAAAATGATCAGTCTCTATAAAACTAGACCAGACTTCTTGCCTCTGACAGTTCTGAAATTTGTAGTTGTCTTCATGTGAATGGTGGTTTTTTTGGTTGGTTCCCCCCCCCCAAGTTTGTGGCTAAATAAAACTTTATTACTAGTAATATAGAAAATACCATCTGTATTTGTGTTTCCAATCTTGCAGTGATTAGGATTAAAGCATTTATAAATCCCAGGAATTCTGGACAACTTTTTACTGTCTAGGTATAATGTGCTACTCAACAAATGCTTTAGAAAGCCTTATTAATTTATCTTGGAACCCTTAACCAGATTTTTACTTCTTTTTACATTACCTTTGAGATGCATGGATGATGTGATCTGATTTCAGAAATGCTGTTGCTGGGTGTGAAGAGACAGCCCTTTGGTTAATTCTGATTTCTTCTGCTGTGTTTCATCACTGTGTAATTAAGTTGCCCTGGGGTTTACTGTTAGTTGCTCACTACCTTGCCCCGCTCCAGAACTGCCTGTTGTCTGTTGGTCATGTCATGCTTTTGCTGGTGTTATAGCCAGGCTGTGTGGTCTTTTCTCTCTGAGTTTAGTGTGGTTCACCTAAGGGTCTGTGTCACTTCAAGCTGCCACTTGCTTTACTGTGTTTTTCCTGATGTTCCCAATCATAGTCTGTTAATGTAGTTGGAGAGATCCTTGGTCATATCCTTGTTTTAACTGAAGGAGCCACCCATGTTTCTGTTCCAACCATCAGTCTTATTTCAATAACTAGTAGATGTTTAGATAGTTTTCCTGTGATGGTCACTGGCTGATAATAGTTGCTTGTGTCTTATGCAGCTTATACAGCTTCTTGTCTTGCTGTAATAAAATTTTTGGGAATCATCCCTTTACAGTGTGCCTCACACTAAACACCACCAAGAAGGAACTCTGTATGTTGGTTTACCACTCCACCCTAAATGTCTTTGTTATTTTCCATTAAGAGCCGAGCAGTGTAACAGGTTGGTGATTTAGAATGTTGTTTCATTATGAAAAACAGGATACTTGCCTTAGCTGTAGATACAAGGTAGGGGAAAGCTGTGAATTAACCCTGCCTCAGTGCCTCGTGGTTTATGAAATCTAAGTGTTCAAAATCAGAACAAGTGTAAGGTTACAAAGAGATTTTCCTTGTTGAGTATGGCAGAAAGAAAAGGCCTTTAGTTGTGAGCCCCAAGTCTTCTTTTTTGCTGGTAGGACTTGAATAGCTTACATTGAAATATGGGGTGTTTTCAGTACTTTTGATGATTTGAGAGTTTGATTTGATTTTTGTTTGACCTTCGTTTATCCTACAAAAAGAGAAGATAAGCCACTTCTACGAATACCCTTTGGTGCTTACCTGCTGCTTGTCTGGATTCCATGCACACAGTGGTGTGGTAAGATGTCTCCTGAGAGAGGCTGTGCTCAGTCCCTCTCATGCTGCTGTGCACAGTGTGTACTGCTTGGGTTGAGGCTGCAGCTGCCAGGAGATTGATCTGCTGGGGGGGTAGCTGTCCTCCCGGGAACTGAGTTTCATTTTCTGCTTTTATTGCTCCAAGTCCTGCAGTCTTTTTGTTGTTTTTCACAGTCAGTCTTTGTCTCTACAGTTTTAGCAGTGCCAAGAAGAATGGTCCTCATATCACTTAGCTGCTTCACTGGGTCATTTTTGAGTAAGTAAAACAGTACAGGCCATAGCTCAAATCCTGGCAGAGCTCTACTGGTGAAATTGTTCTGCTGTGAAAATTCACCTCTTTCTTAGATCTTAAAATACTTCCTGCTGGAGAGACATCTCTTTTTTCGGAGTGGGTTGTCTTCCTTCAGCCTTGCCTTGAGGTGACCTTTTTGGAAACACTTTGGGTATTTAATTAGATTCTTTCTATGGATTAGATCTTGCCTATCTGTGTTGATCCCTTAGGATCTAACTCTGTTGGGGATGTAAGGTTGTACTTCCCTTTACAGAAAGATTGGAAGAAACTATGTCTCATTTCCCGGCTTAATGTGTGCATATTGATATTTAGAAAAAGAATCGGTGCTGCTCTATATTTGAAAAGCTGGTGTTGTATGCTAGTGGCTTTTCAAACACAAACTTTAGAAGAGCACTGAAATCTTTAAACCACTATTGCTAGTTCACAGTCACTGAAATGTTGGCATTTAGACATCATTTTGTCAGCCTTTTACACCATGGTCTAAGTAAAGATTTAGTGTCCATGAGAAACTTCAGTAAAGCCAATAAGCATAAAATCTCATCCTCTTGTATAGCTAAAACATAATGAAATTTAAAATACAATAATTGAAAAATGGCTTTCATCTCTTTCAATTTAAATATTAATGTCTTGGAAATTATAAAACTGAATATTCAGAGTATTTATTAGTAATTTTATTAGTAATTGTAAACCCACCTTTAATGTAGGGGTTTTAAATTTTCTTTCTGGTTTTTGTTGTCATTGTTTTTTGTTGTTTGGGGTTTTTTTTTGTCTGAATTGGCTTTTGGCAGGGGAAAAAGGTAGTGGCTGTAAGAAGTAAATAAGCATTTAGCATTTACTTCTCTAGAACAGTACTTTGACAGGTACTTGGCTGTGGTATAGTCTGCCATTTTTTTCTATTAGTTTTTTATTGAAAATATTTTTCTAAAGGTATAGCTTATTATAACCCCCTCATGCATGTTAGATCTAGTGTTGTAGTAGCACAGAATTCTGGTCATGATTCTTGGCTTTTTGAAGGTGGTTTCTTCCTGCAGGATCCTAACACAATTCACATTACCATTGTCTTTCTCTTTGATGGGTTGTAATGCTTGTTGCTGTAGAATAACTCAAGGCAGTGTTGTAGCTATACATTTTTTTCATTTGTTCATACAGTCACAGGAGAGTTTTGGATTTAACTATAAATTAATGCAGTGGTTGTGGCTTCTCCAGGGTTTTCAGGAAAGGACAGTTACTTCTTGTTGAAACTTAGAAGTCTGTCTGCATTTGCATAGAATATTTACGCTGTTTTTTAATATTGCTTTGAGAAAAAGAGTAGGCATTTAATCCTTGTTTTTCAGATTTTTATTTTTAATAAAGTTGTATAATGAATCTTAGCAACATGAAAACTGTCTAGTATGAAGCTCTGCAAATTGCAGATTTGAAACCAGTCTGACCTGCAGACCCTGGTGGTGCCACTGAACCTCTCAATGAATGAATATGGAAAAAGGATAGCAGTTACTGTAGGGCGTGTGGAGGAATGAGGGCTGTCCTCACTGAACCTCCACACAAGCTTCTGGCTCTCTACTCCCAACACTCTTCTAGTTTCCAGTGTTTAAAAAGAGCAGTTGAACAGACTCAACTTCAATTTCTCATGGGAATTGTATTTAATCACATTTGTAATAACTTGGGGCTTGGATCTTCTGAACTAATTTAGGAAACCCAGTAGAAATTTCTACAGTTTTGCACCAGACTCATTGTGGTCACTGCATTTGATTTGATCAGAAGAAATTTCTTTTATGATTGTAGTGGATGACTTATTGGTAGTAAGGTTCTATCCTGAATATGTTCTGCTTCTTTTTTTGTTCCTTCCTTGTCTTCTGACTGTTGTATTCACTGTTGTATTCACATGTAGTATGAAAGTAAAGAGAATAGATGCATGAGCAGATTTCTTCTCTGAAGGGAGCAAGCTGCTTTCTATAAATTTGTTACATTTGTTTTCTGTGTTTCCTTAGTGCTGAAAAGGCACCAGCTGCATCAATGGGCATGAAACTAAAGCAGCAGCTGCACCCCAAGGCCAGGATGACACAAGGCAGTGTCTTACCCAGCCTTAAACTGGTTGCTGTTAGTGTCTGTGGCTGGTGGTGTCCTTTTTAAATTTTATTTGTTTAAAAGCTGTCTCACTGCTCATTGGACATACATGCTAGGCTCTAAAGAACCCTGAATTTTATAGAGAACAGCACTGTTGTGATGCAGGAAGGGTAACAAGGTTGGGAAATGACAAGGAAACTACAGAAGACATGTAAAGTAAGAGAGTTGTAAAACACAGGTGCAGGAAAATAGGGTTTAAAGCAGTGTAATCCTTTTAAGGTCTTGAAAGTATGTAACTGGCAGAGTTAAACACAAATGAAATATTTCATAATTGCATGGTTGATTTTTGATGATGATTCATGATCTTTTGTCTCTAGCTTGATATTGCCAATAGATTTTGTGGCTCTTTTGTATTGAATATGACAGAATTCATGAGTGGCTAAAAGGAAAAAAAGTATGTATTATGTAGTGCGCTGGAAACAGAGCTCATTTTGGAGTGGAGTTGCTTAAAAAGTAATAAATTATTTTATTGAATTATAATATACAATATAATGGAAATTATATAAATGAGAAAATTTAATAAATTAATGGTCATTAGGAATAGATTTTCTCTGAAAGACAGTATGTCTGTAAGGGATTGGGATGCAAGTTCTGCTCTTGTGCTCTTGCTTTGTAGAGTTCTGTTGAATAGACTTCTGTAGGAGCCACCACTCCATACCATGGCTTGTCCTCTTGGGCAAAAGATGGTGAAGAAAGAGCTACTTTGCACCCTTGCAAAGGATAGAGAGGGTGTCTGTAAGAAAATCTGGAAGTCACTACCTACCAGTGATGCTGATTAAAAAATACCACAATGCAGCATGCTGCAAGTGCATTTGAGAAATTATTGGTTTCTTATGGATTAGATGAAAAAGAAGATTATGTGCTGTGGTCAGCTTTCTACAACATTTCAGACCTTGCAACAGAAGAGAGTAAATAAGCTGTAACAAAAAAGGTGGCTGCAGAAGGCCATGGGGACAGCTGTGGAAAAATAGATTCTTAAAGTGTATTTTGTTGGAAGGCTTGAGCTAAGTAATAAAACTTCAGATTTTAAAATGCTATTTCCTCTTTTCTGTGGTGTCTTGACAGATTGTTCCTCTGCTTGCTTATCAGAAGACCACTGTTTTTATCACTCTGTAGTATTTGTGGGTAAGAGTTTGCAGTGAAACATTTAATCTATTTTAGAAAAGTATTTTGGAAGTTCCTATCCTGCTATTTGGCGTTGCATACTTTTTTCTGTCCTGGATTAGAAAAAAAAAATTATCAAACCTGTTATATATTTGCTTGCAGAACTGTGGAATCTTTTCTGAATTATTAATTAAAAAGTCTTGAAATGACTTAGCAAAAGGCTTTTAACTATATATTTCAGCATACTCATTGAAGTGATTCAATTTCTTTATAAACTTAAGGAAACCAGTTTGTGAAGCATTTGACTAGAAATTGTAGTCAGTTTTAGCCGTTTCTGTGGAAATGTTTTCATCAAGGTTATGTTGGTTGAGGTTCGCTAGTTTTGCCTGAAAAGGCAGGTGAAAATGTTTAAGCTGTTGCCTATTAATATGCTATTAGTTCACTGTTGCCAGTGCTAGGGAGATTTTAATAATTTACATAATTTACCAAACAGCTTCTATCACAGTGGAAGATAAGAAATTATGGAGTCTTATGATTACTCTGCACCATGGGCTTACACTGACAAATGAGATGGACTTTTGATACCAAAGTTTGAATCCAGCTTGTTTAGTAAAGAAGTTGCTCAAAATACCAGGCACATGACTTTATTCCCTCCTTTTTGTTATCTGGTAGGTGCAAATTGATGCAGCTTTTCCCCCATCTTGTTGCAACTGCTAAATAGTTCATGTGTTATCTCTGAACACTCGTGCTCTCTTAGACTTCCAGGGACATTTGCTGGGGTAAAACATCAGTAAAACTGGTGACACACAAATGCCAAAAGCAAAGTCAGAGTGGTAAAATACAGTGTTGCCATGGGATTTGCAATTATAGTAATATTGATTATTGCCTGTCAGTACGGTTTGGAATGCTTTGTCATTTTTAAGTTCATGTGGTCTCACTAATCCACTTGTTCTCTCTTAGCTCTTCTGATCCTATAATGTATGTCTGTGGTGGTGTTCTGTGTTGTATATATCTTTGGAAATCCAGAAATCTTACCACCTCTCCTTTTTAGCCATGACTTTGGAGTGGAGACTGTTCAGTTCCTATGTAAAGAAAGCTGGCATCAGTCTGCAAGATTTTAGACACAGCCAGATTATGATACTTCATATAACCAAAGCCACTGCTGAGAGACAGGTATTAGTCTGAGGTTTGTGTGTAGCTGGTAACCTGATTGTCTGAGCAAATCCACTTTAAGGCTTTGCTTTGCAAAGTGACCTGCAGTAACCTGTTAGGTGCAGATTGCTGTAACCTTGCCAGCCTGACTTTCTTTAGTAAGAAGTAGATGTGAAGCCTGTTACCCATCCAGTTTTTGAGAAAGGTCGAGGGTTACATTTTTCTATCTTGGTGTGCCTTGTCCTTTTGCAGTTTTTGCTATTTATTGTTTTGTTTCTCCTTTCAGTGTTTGACTACAGCTATAGAGATTACATCCTGTCCTGGTATGGGCAACTGAGCAGAGATGAGGGGCAGCTGTACCAGCTGCTCTCTGAAGACTTTTGGGAGATTGCCAAGCAGCTGCGACAGAGGCTGAGTCACATTGATGTAGTTAAAGTTGTCTGCAACGATGTAGTGAAAGCTTTACTCTCACACTTCTGTGACCTTAAAGGAGCCAATGCCAGGTAAAAAGATAACTGCAGTTCTTTGAAATTTTCTGCTTCTCTCTTCACTTACAGATATGCTAAATCAAGGTGATGAAGACTGTGTATAAAACTGATAAAATAGTTTAAGCTTATTACCAGTTTTAGAGATCAAGCAGGCTTCAGGATGTAAGGAAACACTTGGACTCCTTTTTCTAAGAGTTTGGATTCACTACTCTTTTCAGTTTAATCCATGAATCCTTTGTTCACCGTAGGAGGCAGGCTGTGTGAACGGTTCCTGCAAAGTACTGTGAACATGCAATTGAAAGAAGGGCCACTGTCAGTGTAGTCAACAGACAAGATAGTTATTTGCACCTTTCCCAGAATAGCACCAGGAGTAATTCCATTCAGTTTTCCATTTCTTCTAGCCCTGGGAGGCAAAGCCTTGTGATTTCTGTAGGTAACCTGTCTTGCAGTAACAGATTTTGCTAGTGGAAAAATTGTTGGCTGTATATTCTTTCTCTGCTTAAGTTATCTTGCTAATTTCATAAATTTCTTCTTTGGCAAGGATCTCTTTGTCCACTTGAAAAAGCCCTGAACACTAGAGTTCCACCCAAATTGTAATTGCAAATAGGAAATCTTAGCCTATGCAGCTCCCACATCTGAACGCTCAATTTAATTGTGCATGGAATTTGGTCTGGTATCTGCACTTACCTGCATTTTGGTCATTCAGATTTAGACTGTACATTTTATTCTGTGAAGTTGTTTTACCTACAGTTAGATCCATGTATTTTTTGACACCCCATCAGACATAAAAGAAAAATTGTGTTCCGTCACTGATCAATCTGTTACCATTGGCACTTCTTTCTCTTCTCTTCTCTATTAGAAGACACGGTTAATGTATTTGTGGTAGATCCTAGCTAATTTTTATGTAAGCTAATGCATAGAAAAAGAAACTACACTAGAAGGTGGTTACAGTCAAGAAAATAAGAGATTAAGGTGTATGTACTTTGCAGTAGATCTTGTAGTGGGTTCTAGATACTACTTTCTTTTAGCTCTGCAATGAGGTAGAAATCTCTTAGATAAAATTCGTAAGTGTGCTCCTTGATTTTTAAGTATCATGCTTGCATTTGTCCTTGATCAGAATAAAGTGCTTGCTTTTGGGAAGAATTTGATTTGAACAGGTAAAGAATGAGGAAGTTGATTTTCTTGTTTGTTTTTTGCTTTTTTAAAATCTGAATGTTTTTCTGTTTGAAGCTGGGGATGTAGGACCTAGAATTCCAGAATTATTTACTGTTATTAATGCTGATTGTTGGTGAGGCTTCTTATCTGCTGAGAATTGTGACCACTTCATCTGGTCTTTGTTGGATTGATATTTCCACTATATAGAACTAAAATAAATTCTTTTGGTTATTTTATGGTTAACTTTTTCACATGGAAGTAGTAAAAGCACCTTAACTCTGGATAGGACTGCATTAGTATGGGAATGAAAAAAATGTCCTATCAAGATTTAGTGTAATAGCAGGTTAGGAAAACTTGTTCAGAAAGTCCAGGGAGCTGTATGGATATTGCACAGGGCTCACCATTTCTTAGCAGATGGAGAGGCAGCTTAAATGCTATGTACAGGCAAAGTCAGCAGAAAGGTGACATTGTGCTCATACACTACAGATGGAATTTGTGCTGCTGAGTGATGTGAGCATGCATATAATAAACCTAAAACCACAGCAAATACTCAGATAGTGTTTTCTATTTAAGAGAATTTGTAGTTTTAACAAGAATTTGAGTTTTGTACAAATTGCCTACTGCTTTGGAGTTTACCGTGCTAGAACCTGCTGATATTTTAAGCTATAGACTGAGAACTAAAAAGTATGTTACTTCTAGCCTGGAAGCCTTTAATTATTTTCTGTATTGTTGTCCTGGTTTTCAAATGGAATAGAGTTAATTTTCTTCCTAGTAGCTGATATGGTGCTGTATTATAGATTTAGGTTGAGATGATGTTGCTAACACTGTTGTTCTAGTTGTTCCTAAGCAGTGTTATGCTATGTCAAGGACTTTGGCTTCTCATGCTGCTCTGCCAGAGAGGAAGCTGGAGGGGTGGGCAACACAAGAAGCTGGGCAGTGACATAGCCACGACAGCAGACCCCAGCTGGCCAAAGGGATATTCCATGCCATACAGTGTTATGTTCAGTATATAAATTAGGTGGAAAGCTGGGAGATACTGCTCAGGAACTGGCTGGGCATCAGCCAGCAGGTGTTGAGCATTTGCGTTGTGCATCATTTGTTTTATATATTCTAATTCTATTATTATTATTATAATTATAATTATTATTAATTTCACTGCCTTTTCTGTTCTTAAACTCTTTGTCTCAAGTCGTAGAATGGTTTGGATTGGAAGAGACCTTAAGCATCACCTAGTTCTAAACCCTTGCTGTGGGAAGGGACACCTTTCATTAGACCAGATTGCTCAGTGCCCCATCCAACCTGGCCTTGAATGGTTCCAGGGATGGGACATCCATGACTTGTCTGGGAAACCTGTTCCAGTGCCTCACCACCCTCACTGAGAAGAATTTCTTCCTAATATCTGATCTAAGCCTCCTCTCAGTTTGGAGCCGTTGCCCCTTGTCCTGTCACTACAGGCTCTTGTAAATGGTCACTCTTCACCTTTCTTTTCGGCTCCCTTCAGGTACCTGAAGGCTGCAATTAGGTCACCCCAAAGTCAGGAATTTTACCTTTTTTTCTCTCATCTCACTGTGGGAGGGTGAGGGAGTAAGTGAAAATCTGTGTGATGTTCAGCTGTCTATTGGGTTGAATCACAGTTGAATTGGCACAGTTCAAACACAAAAAATTTGTCTTCCTAAGGTAGGGAATGCAGATCTTCTTAATCTGCTTTGCTTTCTGTTAATGTTTTGAAGACAGTAATAAATGTAAATTGGCATTCACATTTCCTTCTGTATCTCATAATTAATCCAGTTAGTTTTGGATGATAAATATAGTGGAACAGAGGCTGTAATTAGAGAGAGGTGTCTTTCCTGTTGTGATACCTCTTGGAGTGCTCCATCATTTCTTGCCACTGAGTTTATACTGCAGCATGATGGCAAAGGGCATTTTGTCCATTGTGTGGCAGCTTATGAAGTTTTAAATACCTCTAATACTGTCTGTGGAGGGGGTGCCACCTGAGCCAGTTTGTCTGGGTTTTCCTTTATAACAGATAATCCATGAGCACAGCAGAAAGGAGTCATCCATGCCCAGGAGGACAGATGTCTTGTTTTTTCAGAGTGAAGTTCATGTGTTTCGTGACTAGGTGCACATTGGACACACAAATTTCTTTTCTTCTTTCACTGATTAACTTCAATCTATGATTAACCAGGATTTCTGAGGGGATGAAAATAGGCTGAGGCCCTTCAGAATGAGGAAGGGTGCTACAGTATTTTTTTTTTTTTGCTCCTGCTGTCTGTCTGGCTTATCTTAACCATCTCAAAAATCCACTTAGTAATAAACAGCTCAAGGTAAATAGCCAGCAGAGGCCAGAAATGAAGAGAAGTGCTGGGAGACCTTGTCTCCCTTCGAAGCATGGGTCAGGGCCAGGTTAGATGGGACTTGGAGCAACCTGGTCTAGTGGAAGGTGTCCATGTCCATGGCATGGGGTTGGAGCCAGATGATCTTTAAGCCCAATCCCAAGCCATTGTATGATTCTTTGATAAGAGGAGAGGCCACTTCCATGGTGGCTGTTGGAGACAGGGCATTGGGAGAAAGGAGCCTTGTAGTGTTAGGTCTGTTTCCCATTTCTTTATTCTATCCCCTGGCTTTCCATAACAGCAGCTGTCTTTCCTGTGCATGCCACACACATCTACGGCGTGAAATAAGGGCAGAACTGTCTGGAGTGACATAGAGCAATGCAAGCTGTGGGCAAGACAGTTCCCAAATTTTTCATCTTGTATGTGTCACTAGGGTGTACTTTGAGGTTCAGTTGGGATTTCAAAGGAAACTGTCACTTTTCAGTGAGAGAATTTGTGGCATTTTGAATAATTTATATAGGAAACCATTTAATTTCTAGTATTGGCTTGGTGTATAGAAATGGAATATGATAGTTCCTGTGTCCAGCATTAGCTAGTTTATAAATTTGAGATCTGGAGAAAAAGTCAGACCTGGATTTATTTTTAGAAGCCACTGCTCTTTTCCCATCAGGAGCATGTTTATAACAGGATTAGCCGAGTGCATCCTGCAAGGGTAAAGAGGTTAGTATTCAGCCATTCATGTTTCATAGCACCTTTTGTTCCTTCATTCCTTCATATCTTGTTAGCAAGTATTTGCTTGCTTACTTTAACTACAATATAAGCAAGCTGAATACTGGCAATACCATTTTATGTAATCAAAGATGGACTGTGAGCTGAGTAAGGTGGTGTATAATGGTGGAAATGGTCATGTTGGTGTGGGTGCAGTGTTGTCTATGGTGGCAGCGTGCTTTTCAGGGGCTGAAATGATCTGATCCCAGGAATTTAGCCTCCCTCTGGTAGCATGATATGTTTGTTGAAAGCTAGAAGCAGCTATTCTTCTGGATGAAATGCTTAGTCAGTACTGAAAGGACTTAAGCAAGATGCAGACAAATATTGTGTCTTTCTATGAAGCTGTCCACATGAAAGGAACAGGGAGTTCCCTTGCCCTTTCTTTGGGCTAAGAATAACTGCTCTAAATATTTACAGAACTATAAACATTTGATAAATAAACCCCTATTTTTTTCTGGGTGCAGCATGGGTAAAATAACATTTGCCTGCATTATATAAGTAGGTATCATGGTTTAACCTCATCCAGCAGTAGTCCCACACAAACCACTCACTCACTGCCCCACCAGCATGCTCAGATCTGGAAAAGTAAGTGCAGGAACTTGTGGGTAAAAAGTGAGAAAACTTGTGGGTTGAGATAAAGACAGTTTAATGGGTAAAGCAAAAGCTGCATACAGAGCAAAGCAAGTAGTTAATTCACTACTTTCCATGGGCAGGCGAGTGTTCAGCCATCCCCAGGAGAGCAGGGCCCCATCACATGTAATAGTGACTTGGGAGGCCAAAGCCATCTCTCCAAACATCCCCCTCTTCCTCCTCCTTCCTCCATCTTTACACACTGAGCATGATGCCACATGGCCTGGAATATCCCTTTGGTCAGCTGGAGTCACCTGTCCTGGCTGTCTCTTTCCAACTCCTTGTGCACCCCCAGCAGTGGGGTGATTCAAGCAGCAGGAAAAGGCCTTGATGCTGTCCAAGTGCTGCTCAGCAATAACAAAACCATCTCTATATTATCAACCTGTGTTCAGCACAAATCAAAAATATTGCCCCATACCAGCCATTGGGAAGAAAATAACCCCAGAGAATACCAGCAGAGTAAGCATGTGGGATTGGAAGGCAGTTAATCCTTGTCTTGAAGCCCCTGACAAGCAGTGATTTTTAACCAAACCCCAGCAAGAAGAGGTCAAATGACACTGGTTTTATTTTTAATATTAGTAGTATTTTAATTGTTTTCCCTGTATCTTTTGATATTGAGTGTTCTCTGTCTTTAACCTGCAGCTGGGTCACCTTTGACCCCAGAGACAGAGGAAGAATTGGTTTCTGCAAACATGAGTATGTGGTATTGTGGGCTGCTTCTGACCAGTTGTCTACTACACAGCATCTGTTGGTATATGCTGAAGTGTTTTTATGTGTTTGTGTGCCCAGACTTGCAGCACAAGTTATGAATTAGCAAAATGAGTGCTTGGGGTCTGCAGGCTGCTACCAGTGCTGATTCAGAACCTATAGTTAAGAGCTCAATGCTCTTGGAAAGTGTTGTGGGGAAATCACTGCTTAAGTGATCAGTATGGTAAGCTGTTTGGGGATTAAAGTTTGCATCATATGTGTTTTGATAATATTCCTTTTGTTTTCTGTTATTACAGACAGGGTAAGGAGAGAAAATAACTCTTAATTTTCTTTGCCCAGGTGAATACCTTGGCATGTATAGGATATATAACTTCAATTTTTTTGTGATTGCAATGTTATTGTGATAAAATAGTAAAAAAAAAAAAGGCGATGCCACCACAAACTGATTAAGAGCAGACTGATACAAAGGGAGTTTTAACACTTGAGATTTAACTTGGTTAATTCTATAGATTCAAGTTATCTGGCAACTGAATACCTCCCACAGGTCTTGTTTTTCTTTTATAATTCCATTTGCCAGAAACCAGAAATGCCAAGAGCTGGTTACCACAGTCAGCCTCTGGAAAGGTGTGTCAAGGGGATTAGTATGAAGCTGTAGAGATTTGTTACAATGGGAAGACCTGAGTATGAAAGTGCTGAGAACAAATTGGTCATGGAAAACCAAGGCCTGAGCATGTTATTAAATTCAGCCCATAGCTAGCACCAGGTCTGAAGCTCACCATTTGTTCTCATGCTTCAGTGTGTGGGAAGTTGGGTTTCCTGTTAATGATTGAGTATAACCTTGATACCATAATAAGCATTAGGACATCCTAGTGCTGATGTGGTCATACCACAATTTGTAAGCCATTCATAAGTTCTTTGCCTCTATTGCTAATATGGCTTTTTCCTGAAAGAGGTAACTGTGGCATGTATAAATGAGAGGTTTTATGCACCATAAACATTAGTTGAAATGATTTATAAAACTTGCTGGTTTATCTTGATGAAATAGCAGCTGTGGAAATTTTGCATTTGGCTTTGTCTGTTGTTTCTAGTTTTTGTTGTGCTTTCTGAGATTTATGTGATTTTCTTTTCGTTGCTTTGTTTTTTTTTAAGTAGATACTTTTTTTTCTAGTATACTTGTTATACTAGCTTGTAAAGGTCTAAAGTTTTGTTTCTTTTATGTCTTAGAAAACTCATACAGATCAAGCAGTTTTTACTTTGCTGCCTTGTCAAGAAGCTTACAGCTCTGAGGGTGATAGAGGTGAAGAGATGCAGCCTGCTCGGGGCTCTGGTGGCTCTCAGAGTTGGTTTAATGAAAATGCATGGTGAATGTTGAAAATACTGGTGACACTTATTTAGAGTTGCATGTGCACTTCTGCTCACACTTGTACTGATTGAGACTTAAATACAGCTCTGCAAGGCTGTCTCTTGAAAGACTAAATAAAGAAATATCAAGGCTAAAGGAAACACTTTGTTATCCATCTGTCCCTTAAGTAATTTCCTGTAGAGGAATTGTTATTTTTTTACGTGGTTTTGTTGTTGTTTCTCTTTTTTTTGTGGATTTTTTTTCTTTTTTTTTTTGTTTGGTTTTTTTGTTGTTGTTGTTGTTGTTTGGGTTTTTGTTGTTGTTGTTAGTTGTTTTTTTTTGTTTGTTTTTTGTTAGGTTGGCTGTTTTTTGGGGTGCATGCGTTTTTTTTTAGGGGGGAGGGAGTATGTGTGTGTAAATTTGCTTCCTGCCTTAATTTCAAAGCAAACTGACTTACATTTCTCAAAGATGCTTTGTGTCAGGTTCATGCATCCAACCACAAATGCCAGGTTTTAATACTCCTGAGTCTTTAGAGTACAGACAGTTACCAGATGATGGTCCTTGATAAAAATATGGATATCTAGAATAGATTCTTGGGGAAAAAAAATTTCCATGAGGTTGCTGTATTGGGAAACCTGGAATTCCAGGTGATAGTCTGGTCTTATGAAATGGCCATAGGTCCTGCATTCCTGAGAAATAAGATATTGTTGTTAAAAAGGTGTTGATATGGGCTCAGAGTTGCTTACTTATAGTATGGGAAGGAAATTATGATACTTCTATAACCCTGGTAGTGTTTTATGTGCTTCTCTTCAGGAATACTGCAGCAAATCCGGTCTTCTGCTTTCCTTTATAAAGTGCTGGATGAACTGTAGGCTCGCAGCAGTAAGGGGTAAAGTCTTAACACTGCTGACACTCAGTGGGGTATGCAGGCAGTAAATGCACCAAGCCACCTCTGAGCAGAGGATAGTTACAGTAGATGTCAGTTTGTTCCCAAAGAAAAGTACAGCATGGAACAGAAGTGGTACAAAGGAATTCACTTTGGCAGGTCCTATCTATTCATCTATATTTGTACTTTGCTGCTTAATCTCCCAGTGCTTTGAGGGGCAACTGAAGGAAATCCCTTTGCTTTCTAGCACTATATAAAAGCATTAGGTAATGTTAAAAATTCAGAGAAGGCTCTTTATAAAATTACAGAAAAGGAATTTGGACAAGGTTAAGGCTGGCTTTGTAGCTCATGGGGGAGAGAAGATGGGTATGATCTGTAAGAATGCTGTATAGAGCATATATTCTGTCTGATGTTTTAAAAAAGTCACCTGCATCTTGACAGATGACTATTGTCACTATTACTTCAGTCTTAATTGTTCAAGAAGACACAAATGAATTAAGTTGCCACTTGCCATTATTTGAATATTGTCTAAAGGAGATTAATTGAGCCTGGTTTACAGAGCTTGTATCATGCCTGTTTTGGAACTATTTTCTAGAATGCCACATTTATATTAGTTCACTGCACACAGTTGTGCTCAGAATTTATGGCTAATTGACTGGGCTTTTAAAGCTCTGTCTAAAAATATCTGCACACAGTTTTTGTTCAGTTTTCTGTGATTACTAAGGGACTGTTTGTTTGGAAAATCCAACCACACAGTGCTAGTAATACATGTTCAGAATTAGATAGGAAAAGAAATAATGTCTATGTTACTATTTGGGTTATTTAATAGTGCTTAATAGCTTTATTGACACTGGAGACATGTAGCAGCACTCTGCTTTGTGTACATGTATATGGATTGCACTTTAATTTCTGCTTTTCTTGTTGGTCTCTGCAAAATGAACAGTGCCACATTCTCACAGAATTGAAGATCTAGGTTTTATATCAAGCCTTAAGAATATCCCTGATAGGACATCTTAGCTCTTGCTCCAAGGTCGTAAACAGACATGAGCAGTAGCTCATGTACATGAGTAGCTGAGCAGTGATGTTAATACTTTTCTGGCTGCTCACTGCTCTCTTTTAAATGTGTATCAGTGAAGGGAAGGCCTGGGTTAAAGGGGCAGCTATTTACTGCCCAGACCTTTAGTTGACACACAGTATTTCCCTGCAAGCTCATCAATGGTAATATTGAGACAAATAGAACTGTAATGCTTCCTGTATACATGCAAAGGAGGATATAACCAGTATGTTTTGTCTTGTCTGATTTATCCCTGTCATATTGATTTATTCTGTAGCTGTTCAGCTTCCCCCCAAGCTTCCTCTCCTGTTTGCAGTATTCCTTTTATTTCTCTTGCCCAACAGTGATGAATACTGCAGGATTTGTTGACAGAACTGTTTGGCACTGACAGGGAAGGCTTGTTTAGAGTTGAATTTCCTGAAGACTTTGTTTCTCTATTGTCATAAATATCTTCCCTTTTGCTTTTTAGATCACATGTAGATACAGTTTGGCTAGGAAAACCTGTTCTAGAGAGTCATATCTTCTTAGGAAATGGAGACAACAACAAGAAAAAATGAAGATATTCTTGAGCAGCCTGTAAACTGGAGAGTAGGCAACTCTGCCCCCCCGCCCTTGCATTTCTGTAGGCAGGAACACATTAGACAAATTAGAAGGGTAAGAACCAAATATTTGCCTAAGTACTTGTTTATTCTGTTCCATTTTCCATTTGTGTTCTCCCGACTGTGTGGCAGAAAAATCCTGGCATAGGTCCAGCTCAGCAAAGCTGTATGTGTTGGCTCTTGACTGGGAATAAATTTTTGCAGTAGGGAGATTGTTCTCTTGCATGGGTGATACTATAGGTACAGTTAATGCTCCAGTGTGTTTGCAGTCCTTAACAGGGGACTTGTAAATCGATATTGAAGACAAAGAAGGCTAATCTCAGTTCATGAGATGAAATTTTCTGTGCATTATGGCTCTGTTTTATGCTTTTCACATGCTATGAAAGTATATCTTGATCTAATCACTATGCAAGATGTCCTAGAAATAAGGTGTCCAAAATAGATGGGGTTTGTTCACAGGCCAAAAAGCAGTCACCATTTGCATTTAGTTCTAACTCTGTATCATGGCTGTTAATACACAGGACTCATTTCTAGTGATAGTTCTTGTACTTGGCTCTGGTGAGGCTGTATCTTGAATCCTGGGTTTAGTTTTGGGTCCTTCACTGCAAGAGAGGCATGGAAGTGCTGGAGCATGTCCAGAGGAGGGCAACAAAACTGGAGAAGGGTCTAGAGAGCCAGCCTTGTGAGGAGTGGCCAAGGGAGCTGGGGGTGTTTAGTCTGGAGAAGAGGAGGCTCTTATTGCTCTCTACACAGAGAGCTGCCTGAAAGTAGGTTGTAGCCAAGTGGGGGTCAGTGTCCTTTCCCAGGTGACAAGCAACAGGACAAGAGGAAATGGCCTCAAGCTGTGCCAGGGGAGGTTTACATTATTAGGAAAAATTTCTTCACTGAAAAGATGGTCAAGCATTGAAATAGGCTGTTCAGAGAAGTGATAAAATTACTGTCCTGGGAAGTGTTAAAAATCCATGTAGATGTGACACTATTAATGATGGACTGGATGATCTAGAAGGGCTTTTTCAACCTTAACTATTCTATGTTCCCTGAGAGTCATTCTGTTTGCCAGCATTTTGCATACGCTTCTGGCTGTGTTTCTAAGTAGCTGAGTTGGGGTGCCCCAACCTGTCTGGAAGACTTTACTTCCACAATAAGAGGTGGCTGTAGGTAAATGACCCAGACTTTCTGTCAGTAATCTGCCCAGGACTTGTCTGGGTTTGGATAAGTAATGAGTGCCTTTAAGGAAGAACATGACAGAGGATGTTTGATGTGGGGTAGAGGAGGCTTCAGGTTATGTCTGAAGTATGAAAGAAGAGTAGAAATGCACTGAGGAAAATGCTTTCAGCTGCCAGAGAGAAAAGATTCTACCAGAGCAAGATAAACAGCTTTGAGATCAGTCAGCTGCA
Source organism: Fringilla coelebs (assembly GCF_963513975.1). NCBI lineage: Eukaryota > Metazoa > Chordata > Aves > Passeriformes > Fringillidae > Fringilla > Fringilla coelebs. The sequence continues at coordinate 32,121,893 of NC_140032.1, read as the reverse complement.
CCACCTGGACTGGTTGATAATTAAGATTACACGTCATCTTCATAAACCACAACTCCTCAGAAAAGAGTATTTATATCCAAGATGTTCCAAGGGACTTGTTTTGAAATTTGATATACCTATAGCAATTGAAACACCTTTCATGATCCATGTTTGCAAACAAACCATTTGATTTGTGATTGAGTTAAAGGCGTTAGTCAAATCAAATCCAAATGTCATCTTTTCATTTGTTTTTCTGAAAACTAATTGTAAAACTAATTTTAGTCTCCTTAACACAAATTTTTGTATTACTAGAACAAAATCAGAGTTATTGTTACTATTCCAACATATTTTCATCCTCCTGAGCTAACTATATAATTAGTTATTATATAATCCTGCCCGTCACTATTGGTTGTATAGTGGTGTCTGACTGAAAACATTTGGTTTGACTGTATACAGTTCTTGGTCACTTTTTCTACAAACAGAGGCAATGGGCTTAGAGAGCTCTGTGAGTAGCAGTCAGTTGGCTAGGACAGCAACCTAACCTAGCCAGGTTGGTAGCCTCCAGCTCTGGAAGAAAGCAGATGTTATGGAAAATAGGAGCGGGTACTGGTATGAGACAGGACAGATACAAGCCTTTGTAGCACCTTGGAGCCTTTTACTCATAACCAGTCTTGGGTGCCTTTGTAAATTACTGTGGTGCCTCTCAGGTGACGCTGTGTCTGTCTGTCTGGAACCAATGGCTTGGTCATCTTGTTGTTAAAATGGATTGGAGCACATCAGGCATGTGGCCATAAAAGAACTGCTAGGATACCTTGTCTCTGCTTCTACAGCTGTTTTTGTATAAAGGAAAGGTACAGCTGTGACCTGCACTAAGGAGTTCAGTCAAACATGTTCTGAAAAGTCCAGAAAACCACTGGCACCTGCAAGGAGATAAACTAGATAATATTGGGCACAGAATCAAGGTGAGGGAGATTTGCTCCCTGTTTCTGTCAGAGCTGTCATCCAAAAACTTGTTTGTGAGGAGTCTGCAAACAACACAGTGTGCATCATGGGCTTACTCACCCAGCAGCATGTTGCTGTGCATGTTCAGCACAGCCCCCACCCAGTGTTCATGCTGCAGCATTTTATCAATTAGTGACTGATGGTCATTTTATCAATTAGCGACTGATGACTTCTGATGCAAGTGTATGTAAGTTCTCTCATCTTTGTTTTTCTCTCTCTAGGCAAGAAGATCCACCAAGACCTTTTTTGCTGCACTCATGCTTGAGGAGCTCTGATGAAGAAGTAAGATTTCTGCAAAAATGTTCTCAAGTTCTGGTGTATTGTCTCCTACCCTCAAAGGATGTCCAGTCTGTCAGCTTGCGCATAGTCCTTGCAGAAATACTTGCAACAAAAGGTAGATCAAGGATAAGAGATGATTAACCATTTGTGCATGTACAATAGTAGCAATTACAAAGTTTATCCTGTGTAAGTCTTGATTTTTTATCATGTATAAGTCTTGCTTTTGCATTCTGAAATTTAATTTCTGTGATAGCCAGTAAGACACTGTATTCACAAAATCAAGCATATACTTAACTCTCATGATCTGATGCCAGGCTGATTATCACATTTCAGGATGAAACACAATTTGTCCTTTCTCCTTCTGTTTTTTCATAGAAGAATACTTTTGCAGCTTTCCTTGGCACTATTTATAGTGATTATATGAATATTTCTTGCCTTTTATATTACATTCAGATGAATAAGCACATCCTTAAATCTGTGGATCCTATAACTGAATCATTATATTTTATTTAATTCATTATTTTAGTCTTTGATTTATGCAGTGTGTTTTTTTTAAATTGAGGGATTTGTATTTTGCGTTTATCATCTACACTTTATAAACACAGTTGCATTTTTTATGTCACTGTCAAATTCAGAAATTATGAAGTCCCAAGTATATTATGCAATTCAGATTACTTTCATTTATACTGGCTATAATGTCATAGCCTTCAGAACACACAGCATAAAGAATGAAAACACTTGGAATTTTCCAAATAGAGCTCAGCTTTGTCAATGTACATCAATTTCTGTAATAGAATAACCAGTTTTATCAAGAAAGTATATGCAATCTCAAATGTACTTTGTGGTCCAGAAGACTGGTTTTGGATTTTTTTGATGTCTATAAACTTGGATATTTATTTCTGCCTTTTATCTCCAGTTTTCATTTGCAAGACAGCAGTTATTCTTCAACATAAGGATTTTGTTTTAAAATATTTTTTCTCTCCAGTCCTGAAACCAGTGGTGGAACTGCTGAGTGATCCAGATTACATTAACCGAATGCTACTCAGCCAGCTGGAGTACAGAGAACAGATGAATGAGCATCAGAAGAAAGACTACACATATGCTCCTTCTTATGAGGAGTTCATCAAGCTCATTAACAGCAGCTCTGATGTTGAGTTCCTGAAACAACTGAGGTATTTAACGTTTCACTGTAGCTCATTCAAAACTAAACATGCTTCTTTTCCAGCCCATTACTAAGATTTGAATGAATTGTGATTTTTTCTTTTTAAATTTAATTTTAGACTTCTTTTTGTTTGGTGAAGCAGGGATAGTAAGGATGATAAGCTACAGCATTTGTTAGATCTCTAATGTAATCAGCATTTTAGCTCAGTGGCAGAAAATGCATAAAAATTCTGCTCAGTAGTATACTGGAGATGATTGTACTGTTGAAAGGGATAAATGCTTGAAATGTATGAAAGGCATACTGAACTCTTCTTTGCAACTTGCCTCTGTGGAGTTAGATGCAATATGTTGAATTTCCATTTGTGTGGATGGTTTTCTCCTCATTATCTTTATGAATTATGACTGGCCATGGTGGTCAGGTGACTGTGAACTATAGTGATCTTAGGGACACTGAGCATTCAGCTGTGGTGTGGAAAGAAGGGGTTTGAGTTCCAGCATGTTATACCACTGGATGAGAGGTTTTCCTGGACTGTTGCAGGGAGGTGTTTCCCAATTGCATTCTTCTTAACTGTGTTAATGAACTCTGCAGAGCTCGTTAAAAACAGAACAAACATCACTGAGCTCCTACATATCACCAGTTTGTTTGATGTTTGTTTGCCTATTTTCTAATGCAAATAGCACCTGCTCACTTTCATACTAATTCCACTCCCTGTCTCATCTCTTTCTCCTTGTATCTCTCCCCTCAATATGAGATATTGCCCGCATCTCAAGCCTGCTTGCCCAAGAACTGGTTGTTTATGCTTGCCTTATCTTTGCAGCTGTTTCTCCTCTGATTTCTGATTTATGTGAAAGGATAAGGAACAACTGACTGGGAAGTGGGGACGAGAGAAGGTTCTGCTGTTCTAGAACCTCCCTAGATGTCCTTGAGTTGGTTTTGTTGAGCAGAGCAAAGCTTTGGAGGACCCCTGAAACCATGTCTGGATTGTTTGTCCTAAGCTCTTACCACCAGCCAGAACTGGCAGTTTTTCCTCTTCCAACTCCCCTCTATTGCTGCTGCAGGCCAGCTTTTTCTCTTCTCAAATGGCTGCAGAAATATCTGAAATACACATGCACATTGATTATATGTGGTGCATTCTGTGCTATCTCTTGTGACCCTGTTAGGCTTGGCCTGATCAGGCCAAGAGCAGGGTTATTGGGATGGAGTGTGCGGGCTGTGCAAATAACGTCATCCTTTCTCTGTTCTTCTCTTTGATTCTGAAACCACTTGCATTTCTGGGATAGGAAAATACATTTAGGTGATGGTGAAATGATTCTGTTGCTTGGCTACTTATTGTTCATCTGCTGTAAAATTTGCTCTTTACTCTAGGACAGTGTGCCTTTCCTGAGAGCAGAAATTAGTCTATATTAGACTCTGCCTAAAACCTAATTGATGTATTTATTAGCATAATCACACTAATGGATCTGTTTGTTTCAAAAGAAAAAAAACCTCTAATGTTGTTGTTGTTGTTCAAGCACATTAATGCTCAGTGTGTTCTCTTTTTAGCTGATAGGTCACTTTAAATTGCGTTCTCTAATACCAGAGAGCAGATCTGCTTTATGAAATAATGTGGTTTTGGCTGCACCTAGGTTTTTTCTTTCTAGTCCATGAATTCTAACTGCCATCATCTTGAAATGTGTTCCTCTACACCCTATGAAATGTTGGTCAGTCTAACCTGATCAGTATTTTAATAGAAAATGTCTGAGAAAATAGATCTTCTTTTAAAAGAGAAATAGTCTTTGATTTTGGAGGCAGTGTTCTTCCTTCCTCTGGGATAGTGGTTAAAGAGCATTTCCTGTGGGAGGAGGCATTCCCATTCTCTTTGTCCTCCAGCACTGTGGGAGCACCCAGAAAGAGATGGGCCAACCTGCAGTCATCTCAAATTTGTGCGGTCTATTTGGCAAAGCTTTCATGATTAACCAGTGAAAGCTTGCCTTAACAAACCAAACAGTGGTCCCTGTATGGATTGAAAACCAAACAAAACCAGGTGGTACTTAGCTGTAATTCACAACAGTGAACCACAGGGCAAATCTATAGAGAAGGAGTTAAATAGGAAGAAACAAATAAGCTGTTGTGCACTTAATCCCTGAGAAACACAGTAAGAGTCTGTTGGAATGATGGGAGTGGGGCAAATGCTTCCCATTCTCTTACAACAATTAAATTACTGGCATGTTTTACTTAAACAGGGTTTTCCAGTTAGATGCTATTCTGGGTAATTATGCTCATCAAGAATTCCTATTCTTGGTTTTATTTGCAAATAATTTTTCAGTGTCTGTTCTAAGCCAGTGCATGGCACTCATGAGCTCTAAGCCTGCTCCTGTTACTTATAATGTTGCCACAGAACGTCTTGGTAAAGAACACATACAGACAGTAGCAATTTTCACTGTAGGCCAAGCTTTGAGGGAAATTTATCCTAAGGCACTACAGTTGCTGGCAACTCATTATTTTGTATTAAACATTCCTGTCATGCTTATCTTTGCAGATTGATTGTTATCTGTTTAATAAAATAAAGATAAAATACCTTGCTAAGTTCAAGAGGCTGTGGGACACTGATAACCATTTCCTCAGACTCCTGACTGACCGCAGCCAAGGAGGCAGGGACTCCTGGGTGCTCCTTGATGTATGCACGTGACAGTGCAGGAGGGAGGGCTGATAAGGCATCCTTCCAGGCTGATTTCATTGACAGAGTTGTGCTAGGCTTTCTTGTGGGCATAGCCAGGTATTCGCGGTGGGGAAGGCAGGGAAAACCTCTGGCTGGTTCAGTGGAAACCTGTGGGTGAAGGGGGTGTGTTGCTCTCACCCAGGATGTCAGAAAAGAGAGGAAGACTCTGTGGGTCTCCTTGTAAGCAAGTGTAAAGCTCTCTGCTGTGCAAATAGCTCTCCCTGAAAGGATAACAATAGCGCTAGGATTTTCTAAACCTTGTTTCTCTCCTAGCTTAGAAGCACTACTTTAAGAAGTATTGTATTGATTTTCTGCATTGCTTTTATGGATTTTTTTTTGATAGCCTTTGATTGATGCAGTAACTACTTAATATTAATTTTGGAGAACTTTAGGATTCATAGTTTGTCTGTAGTGGAGCTCTAACATTTAGTCACTTAATCTCTTGGAACATAACTACTGTTTTTGTGGAAATATCCCTTTAATTTTTGAAGGGAAATCAGGGGAGCTGGTATTTTCATAAAAAGGAATTTGCTGATTTCTGGGGAGCTATTTTGGGTTTGTTTGTTTTCCTATCATACCTTTACCATCTGAAATGTTGAATTTGCTGGGGAAAATGGGGTGAGAAAAACAAACCAACAAAGCTTTCACAGAAGGGACCATTGTATGGTTATACACTAATGTCCTTCAAACTCGCTCTTTCTAATGTTTCATTTCTTTGATGTTTGTCATGAAGGGAGGCAGACTTTTATTCCTGTATTTCCAAGTTTTCACAAACAGTGTTGTCCCTGTCTTTCAGGAAGAAATAGTTAAACAGTGAAATTTCACCTTCATTTCCCCTCAGACTGAAGTTAGCATGGATTAATTGGAATTCTGCTACAAATAAGGAAGAAAAGATGAGTTCTTTCACATCAGATGGGAAACATGTACCTACCTTCTCTGTCAGGAGAAAACTAAAGATAACTGCAGAGTTAAAAAATAGTTGAGAACAAATAATAGTAAGGAAATAAGCTGGTGGATAGGTTTTATTCTGCTCCCAGGTTCAGCATTGTATTTATTCTGATATTTATTGTTACAGCAGCACAAAGTCACAACACAGTTCATGGTAAGAAAGACCATTACTACTGTCCCTGTATCATCTTTTACCTAAGAAATGAGAGAAGTGCATGAATAGAACAGAGAAAAAGGAAGAAGTAATATGGATGTGAAGCCATGAAGGGTCCAGTTTATCAAGCACAGTCACTTCCTCAAAGTTAAATTAATACATCACATTCAAAATGTCCTTTGGTGTTTAATCACCAGCACCACAGAATATCTGTCAGCTGGAATATTTGGAGCAGAGTTACAGGGAGAAAAGGGTCATGGTCTGGCAGTGTAGCAAGGGGTGTTTCTGGGGTGCAGTGTTGTACAGCACTCCCATTGAGTACTTGCAGCAAGGGCCCAGTGCTTGGGAGGAACAGACTAAATAGCATCTTTGAGCATGTAACTCCCAGCATCTTCCATATCAAAGTAATACAAAGAACTGGGAAAAAAGAGATGCTGTGTTAACTATTGGTAATAAAAATACCTGAAACTGTGAAAGTGAACAAGTGGGAGGAAATCTGGAAGGAGAAGAATTGTAAGATAAGTGGGAACTACCTTCCATGTGCAGTTGGTTGTCTGTACTTTGTTTGATAAATTCATGATTTCTCAGTTGGCCTACAACACCTGAGTGAGGTCAATGAGTGTCATTGCAGTGCATTTACAGATCACAGATTCAATGCATCAAAAGTCTAACTGAGCTGCCCTGAATTTGGGAAGTCTTTGTCTGAGTGGGGAATTAACTGTGGGACTTCCTCTGCACCACACCACCACCCTTACTGTGGGGCTGTTCTTCCTCTGACGGACTGGGCAAGAACTCTGTTGGTGGGTGGAAACAATCTAAACACAGTAATGGCAAAAGGAAGTGGTGTTACAAAAATTACAGGTTTTCAAACAGATTTTCAGGTTTCAATGTGATAATTGAAGAATTTGCTGTAGGAAAAAAAATCTGGAAATGTAGTTGTGTGTGTATGCTGTGTGTATAAAACTGTGTATACAAAGAGCCAGAGACAATCAAAATCCTAAAAGAGTTATGAGAGAAATGAGGGGAATTGAGTGATGTTGGTGAAAAAAGTTTACGTTAAAGAAGGGAAATATGTTTTAAGGATCACATGTTCTTTCTTCAATGGAGAATAAGTCATCACTGAAACAGCAGCCTTTCCAGGAGGCTTCAGCTTTCGTCTAAGAGTTAACTTGATAGCTAGCAAATTCACTGGAATACTTGCTTTCTTACAAGTATTAATAGCTACCAAAGTAAGTGCATTGAAAGGAATTTGAGTCTTATGACCAGGACTATGACATTTATGAAGGACTTAACTGACAGTAATTTTCTTTGCTAAGTGCATAGTATTTGTTAGTTACAAAATCAGTTTTACTTAAAATTCAGTTTGCTAGCTGCATTAACTCTCTGCTATTGTTTAGTGTCATTTAGGTGATAAACATGTTATAGTTTTTCTGGGAGTGTAGTACTTTGTTTTATGTATTTTAGTGTAATTTGTTTCTTCTGCAAATTTATATATGCTCTATTTTGAGTGGATTAGCTGGAAGAACCTTACAGACAGCTCTTTTATTTTAAACTGAACCACCATCCTGGTTTCCTATGAAAACTTATATTTATTGTTTAGAGTGTGACTTTATATTGTGTTTTCTGAATATTACCTGTCTGTGCAATGTCATCAGTTGAGAGAAGAGTGCAGTGTTATTGTTAGTTGAATGTCTCCTTTTTGTTTCAAGATAATCTGTTTTCCCTGCTCCATGTGCACACTGCTCCTTAGGTTGCAGGTTTACTGTGAGATTAACCTGTTTCTAGATGAGGAGAAAGTAGAAGTATTTTGATTTTTATTAATTCTTAAGTGTGCTGTATGAAGAACACATTGTAAAAAATTAATACCATATTTTTTTCTTCTCCTCCCTCTCTTCACCCTTATTCCCTACTGTTTTTAAAATTAGGTATCAAATTGTAGTGGAAATAGTTCAGGCAACCACAATCAGCAATATTCCCCAAGTGAAGAGACAGAAAGGTAAGATGCCATTTTTAAGTCACATCTGTTGTTTTCATTTTGAAAAGCTGTTTGAACTCGTGCCATGCATATGCAGTCAGTGTGTGTGGGTTTTTTAGACAGATTTTAGGAATGCTATGCCTTTAGTATTTTGGTTCTGTTTCATTTATCTGAATCTTCCAGAAGCTCACATGGTACGATCATGCCCCCACCCTATCTTCATCTAAGCTGATGGATCATGAGAAAGGTCAAATCTATGATACATTTATTTTCAGAACTTGCTGCAACTGGGAATTCTGACATTACAAATTCATATGCTGAGAATCATATTTCCACATTCTTTTTCGTACAATCTGTTCTTCAAAATCTCAGTCTGTTCTCTTTTCGTAACACAGAAGAAGGAATGATGCAGCATAATTTGTCAAACAGTTATTTTGACTCTTCATTGTATTATGTTTTTGAGTTGCAATAAAAAGTCCTCTTAATTTTCTGCAGTGATTTGGCAATGGCTGCCTTTTAAAAAGCAATGCATATTACAGTTGTATTTATATTTATTACACATACTACTTTTATGGCTCTCAAAATATGTAAAAACTGAGGTATATCATCAGAACATGATCTTAATGGCAAAAGTACTGACTAAATCATTGCTTAGGGAAGTATACTTCAGTTGTATCAATGCATAATAAAAAGGCAACAGATAGTAAAATTAATTTCTTATAAATAAATCTAAAAGATTTTAGGTTCTCATGTAATCTGTATCTCTCTCTAGGTTAAAAAAAGTAGTTTTCTAGTTCCTTATATCAGAAAGGAAAACTTTAAAAAGTATATTTAAGTGTAATGAAAAATGCAGAAAGAGAAAATGAACATGCTGTGGGGTGAGGAAGTTTTTGGTAATCTGAAGAGTTTGAGGTCCATGCTCAAGTTTTGGAAAGCATAAGGTTGTCAACACCAATAATGCTTTTTGTTTACACTCTAAAATAGAGCTAAATGTGCATTCCAGTAGGCTGTCCTGCTTGTATCAAACCAAGATAAAAGGAAAAGTAGGCATTGTTTTTTATTCAAGTGTACATGATAGAAATAGATATTAATATTTTTCAGATAAAAGATAATTGAATGGAAAGGCTGTTTCATAAAGTAATAAAATGAGAACAGGGAATTTTAACTCTGAGAACATTATGAAAAATCAAATCTTGCTAAGCCTGTATTTCCATTTGTGCTTCCATTGGTCTTTTTGAGACAATAATTGATTTGGGGAATATTTTTATACAGTTTATGTTTCTATTATTAATTATTTATTAATTAATTCTTCTCTATCTCACTTGACTTTATCTGTTTAAATATCTACTGTTCTAAATCATGAATAGAAGATTTTTTGAAGCTGCAATTTCCTGGTGCTGCAGAACAGATACAAAAATATAGAGCTGGTGGTATGTGGTAAAGTCAATTCTGCATTTTTATGGGCTCTTTCTACCTGTACTAAAAAAAAAGCCTAATGAATTTCACTAGGTGGTGCATTGAAGTTTTTATTATGATATGGACTTTTGGTTTATTCCCATGGTAACTTTGTCTATAATTTAAGGGTTAATTACCACTGCTGACTCTTTCAGCTATTAGGACTATTGGGGCTAACACTTTTGTTTATTAAATGGTTAATGGTTAAATTATTAAATGGTTATGCACATTGTCTGAAAAAGGTGATTTTTTTTGCTTGACACATAGGAAACAGTGTGCCCAACAGAGGCATGCCAGTACAGTCTTTTTATAGTTCACACAAATTTAGGGCAGATTTTTAATTTCAGTTATTCCACTCAGATTTTAATCTACCAAAATTTTTCATGTATGTACATGTACATACATATTGTACATGTACATACATATTTTCATGTATGCTCTATGTATGTACAATAAACTCTAAAGAGGGCTATCAAAACTGTAGAGGGGTAAAATCTAGTTCTGAAGACTTTTTTGTGCCTAAAGGAGGTGGAGGCATTTTACCTAATGTGGTAATGCATCTAATATGTTCCTGAATTTTAAAAACAAAAGGTTAGAGGAAAAACTGTGATACCCTTCTTAAAACAAACAAAACCCAGCAAAAAACTCAGCACAGCTCACTGCTACCATAAAGATTGTTGAAATCTTGTAGAACAGACTGCCATGTTACTTAGCATCATGCTTTGATGTTTCCTTTTCTGGATGCTACGGCGTAATGCTACCCCTGGATTTAATGGTGAATAACTAAATGTAAGCTTTATGCAAAATCCAAGTGTGTCTGCACAATCTCATTCTGTCCTTTTCTTTTTAACCTTCTCCCCCAGCATGTGGTGCATACCTGCAGTGATGTGTGAGCGTGGCAGCTGGATGTATATGACAGTTCTTCTTGGCTGCTAAATGAGCTCCTGCCTTTGTGTCAAGGGCATCTCTTAACTTTGACCCCAGCCTGGCAAGAGATAGTCTTACTGATAGCTGATTCCTTCTTCCTGTGGCAAAGTTGGGTCCTGAAAATGTTACTGCATCTTTAGAGCCTGGGTGTTCAACTAGAGCAGCTGAACTCTGTCTGGCCAGCGTTGTCTTGAGCCTGACATCTGCTCTCAAAGTGTAAGAGTAGAGCAAGTGTAGATAGTAGGTACATGGATATGGAATCATAGAGTGGATTGGGTTGGAAGGGACCTTTAAAAATCCTCTAATCCCTGTGCAATGAGCAGGTGCATCTTCAACTAGACTGCCCAGAGTCCCATCCACCTCACCTTGAATGTTTCCAGGGATCTACCATCTCTCTGGGCAGCCTGTTCCAGTGTTTTGTCATCCTCATTGTAAAATCCTTTTATATAATCCAAATTGTCCCTCTTTTGGTGTAAAACCATTGCCCCTTTGTCCTATTGCAACAGGTCTGCTAAAAAGTCTGTCCCCATCTTTCTTACAGGCCTCTTTTAAGTACGGAAGGGCTGCAGCTGGGTGTCCCCAAAGCCTTCTCATCTCTGGGCTGAACAATCCCAGCTCTCTCAGCCTTTCCTCTTGGGAGATGTGCTCCATCTCTCTGATCATCTTCACGGCCCTCCTCTGGACCTGCTCCAGCAGGTCCATGTCTTTCCTGTGCTGTGGTCCCCAGAATTGGATGCAGTACTCAGCTGGGGTTCCACACGAGAGCGGCGTCAGCCTCCATCATGTGGAAATATGGGAGCTCCCTGAGGCAGTGTTTTCAATAAAAGAAGGAATAAACAAAAACCTGAGGAGCAGTTAGTGGAGCAGAGGTGGCCAAAAATCTGCAGTAGTGAATGCTTAGCCACTATTTATACTTTTAGCAAAAGAAGTGTTGTACAACCATATGGCTAGCAATAAGTATTTTGAGCAGGGTTGTGGGATTTTACTGTTGGTTAAGGAGACATAATTAAGTCTCTAAAAGTGACCAAAAGTATTTCTTTTTTCTAAAAAGATTAGGTGTCTACTATTAAATGATGAATAACCTGAGGACCAGATTTCAGACTGATGACTTCTCTTAGGGACTACAGTTACCTGACTTTTTTACCATTTTATTTGGTGATGCCAAAGTTTGCATTTAATGTTGGTGCCCAGTAAGGTGGGAGAGGAAGGCTTGTTGCTCAGTAAGGACAAGGTTCTTTACACTTTTTAATTAGTGCTGGTGCCACCTATTGGCAAAATATTTAGCTGTTAGGACACTCTAGTAAAATCAGGAAGTATTTTAAAGTACTTCTACACATGATTCTATTAAATCCTCTGTAGTTAACCAATGGCATGTTATAGGATTTCTTCCTTTTCAGATTTCTATCACTTGAATCTTCTGGTATGTGAGCATAAGAGAGCAAACAAAACCGTACAGAAGCATCTGATTCATGTTAAGCAGTAAGTTTTGCATTTGGCTCCCTGAGAGAGTCAAAGGTCTGAAAGGTTGAGACACAAAGTAATGTGAGAGGTTTGCAGCGTGATGCCAGTGTTGTGGTGGATGACAGAATTTCTGTGGCCAGGAGAATTGCTTGTGGCTCTTGCTGAAGTTGAATAAGAAACATAATACAGTGTTATTGTTGTTGTCTAGAGGGGTAGATAGTTTATTTTGGAGCAGTGCAGGCCACTGTAAATAGAAATTGCATTCTGACACTGCACTTCCCTCATTTACACTGGGAAATCACAGAATCTGGTGTGTACATGTATCTGTCTTACTTCACTTTTCCAACAGTGTCTTCCTGTGTATCTTCTTCCAAAATGGTCATGATCACTCAAGCAGTGACTGTAGGAGGCAGATTGGTTTTGGTGGTAGTTTTGTTGTTGTTTTTCTTTGTTTAATTTGTTTGGTTTTTCTTCCTGTTGGTACTTACAGATGGTACCTCTCTCTACAGTCACATGTGCTATGGGTAAAAGAGTCACATCCTTCTACACCTTTAACTATAAACAATGTTCCTCATCTTACCTTTTGATACAGCTTCATTCTAAATACTGAACCAGTTGTTTGTTGGTTTGTTTTTATTTATTTTACAAAATCTATCTTATCTGCTGAAGATTTTGAAGGACTCTAAATGCCTATCTAAAAATGTTTACTGCATTTTGATCTATTAAAGCAGTTTGTAAGAGGACAAATACCTGGATTAGGCATTACAGCATGAATGACAGATCATATGCAAGTGCCTAGAAGCAAGAATCTTAAATTTTTATAAAGAAAAGGTTTCAAAACCACAAATTGGGAAATAGCAACCAAAGTAAGTTGTTATAACAACTTGATATTTGCTGTAACATAAATAGGAAGCTGCTTAAATACACTGGTTCTAATTTTAGCAGGCTCATTTTTATTTCTTCTCATACTGATACTGTATTACAGGAGCCTACCAGAATTTTAGCAAAGTTCTCTTTTACTAGCTGCTTTTTAAAACAAACCCAGAAAACGCATAGACCTTGTCTTAGGGCGACACAGAGCAAGTCTCTCAACAGATTTTTTTTTTTTTTTCTTTAAGGATTTTTTTGTAAAGGGATTTGTTTGATTTGTCTTTTAATTTTCTATGCCCTCTGCATAGACTTTACAGCACGACTGGAAACCAGCCTTGGATGACTGGATGGGACTGTTTTTCAGACACTACAGTGTAATCGACCCCAGGGCATCCCTGTTGAGAAAACTGCTCGTTTTCAAGCAGGGATTGTGAGACAGATCAAATAAGCAGCCATTTCTGTGTGGAGAGATCTGCTGCCTTGCAGCAGCAGATTTCTCCTGCTGAGCCTTCCCACTGTGTGCCTAGATATTTGCTTCTCTAAGCAAAGCTGGCAAGTGGCACAGGAGCAGGCCTGGCTGTGGGCAGGCCTCTCAGGTGCTGTGGCTCTGAAAGAGGCTCGAATGTTCAGCTGTAAAAAGGGATTTAAAAAAAAAAAAAAAGCTGGGGCTGCGGGCTAGCTTAGTTATGTGGGTTGTGATGTGTGGGTTTTGTCAAGATGATAATTTAAAGTGAAGTAAAATGGGTACTTGTGTGTTGCAGCAGATTACAGATGCCATGTAACTTAATTATGTCAAAACTCTATTATGATTCCTCCCCCTGACCTGCATCCTCCACACAGGAATAAACATTCACACACAATTATTTTTGCAGTTTTCTGGCAAGGCTTAAAGAGCTGACATTGTGTGGCACGTCATACTCAAGCAGCAAGCGTGGAGGGAATCCATGTGCATGAGGGTAAAAGCTACAGAGCCTGGGGTACATTTATTTGGTTTTATTTGTGATTTTCAAATCAGCTTTGTAGAGGAAGTTTTTCTTTCTGTTCCTGAGAGCCTTTGTGTCTGGTAGTGATGGTAATGCATCTCTCAGTTGATCTCAGAGATGCTGTTCATGGAAGAGGGAGGGAAGAGGCTGACTGGTCAGATGGATGTGACCAAAGGGGATGCAAGGACCTGCAGACAGGCTCTCTGTGGTGGATGTTATTTTCCTGTATGGTACATACTGATTTCCAGGCTCAGCTTTACCTTACTGCCAATTGACTTGGTATTTTTCTCAGCTGTGGCTGTGAGTGGGAGGCTGTGTTGTGTGACACATTGCTAATGATCAGGGCCTAACTTGTCCATGGTTTCCCTGGAAGTCCCTTTTCCCAGACCTGTCTGTTGTAGTGGTTGGGATTTAACACATTTTTTTCTCAGTCTTTTGTCAGACCAGAGGAGAGCTGCCCAGGGTCCTTTCCTTGGACCTTGGGCAGTAGAAGAACAGTGTGTGCTATTCTTAAAGGTCATCCTGCTCTCACAGAATTGAACAAATGCTTTTCCAGGCCTATGTAGGCTTTTAAAACTTGCAATTCAAGGTTTCTAAGATTGGAGGAGGTCTATAAAGACTTGTAAGTTATATATAAGGTTCCAGTTACTGCTTACAAGAAAATGTTAAATCGATGTTCACTACTTAAATACTAATAAGCATGGCATTTAGGAGGCCCTGTATGGGCTTAATCTGGCTCTTGGAAAAAATCTTGCAGAAAAGCTTGTGATGGGCAGCATGTGTGTTGTTCCTTCAGTGACAGTAGGGCTGGTCAGTGTTGTATGTGCTGCCAGGTGTCATGGATCTGTAGTTACTGAAGCTATAAAGGAGCAAGAACTTGTATTTTCAGTTTTATTCACGCTTTTGCCATGTATAACTTTGAAGGTAAAATGAGAAATCTCTGCCTTCTGCTGGTCCTGCTAAGAGAAGGGACAGATCATGTATGTCTAAAATACAATTAAGTTTCTGCTTTAAGCAAATTTATATTGCTTTTGTGTATCCTCCAATGTGCTTAAGGGTAGTAAAATTTGCGTGACATTTTTTGGCATGACAATTTGGAAGGCCCCATATTCTGACTTAAAAATGGATGATGTGAATATGTACTTCAGTTTGATGTATTTAATAGATATAAACCTCCTCAAGTAGCAAAGCCACCATAGGGGGAAAAAAAAAAGAAGAGGAAAGAAAGAAAGAAAGAAAGAAAGAGGTGTGAGGAATCACTAATCCCTTTTCAGAAATGGTTTTGGTGGATTTGCTAGGATATGCATCTAGAGATATACTTCTAGCTCAGCTCAGATCAAGATAATTTGGAGTGATTTAGAAGACAGTGTGGAAACTTTGTCAGAAATTACTGCAGAAGTACAAAAAAAATGCATAGAATGAAACAATTTGCACAGGTAGCATAGCTTTGATTACTCGGTAAGTTTGAGCTCATTTCAACTATTTCTATGTTAATGTTGTTTGGTGCAAATTGCATTATCTAAAACTGTGGATTGATAAGCAGAGTTTGAAATTCAGCTTTTGGTAGTAATTGCTGTGGGTTGCCTTTGGGAGAGGTGCACAGGACCTTTTTGGGATTTGAAGTTCCTCCATGGCGGTGCACGTCCTGTCAAAATTTCGCCAGATATGGAGAATTATTTTGGAGGGAGTTAGTAAAAGACACTTTGCTCCTTTGGAGATGGAGGCTCTGCTCAGTTGCTGTTGGTAAAGAGTATGCAGCTTGTGGGGAGGAAATCCCAAAGTAGCATCTTGTCTTGATAAGGAGTGATTTTTCTTTGTTTTTAATAATATTTTTTTTGGGAAATACCCAAACTGCAAAGTTGTTACTTGTTAAAAAAAAATATTACTCAAAGGATGCTTTTTCCTCCTTGCATTGTGGTG
The DNA here is from genome assembly GCF_963513975.1 of Fringilla coelebs. Classification (NCBI taxonomy): domain Eukaryota; kingdom Metazoa; phylum Chordata; class Aves; order Passeriformes; family Fringillidae; genus Fringilla; species Fringilla coelebs. The sequence continues at coordinate 32,106,080 of NC_140032.1, read as the reverse complement.
AAACAGTGTCTTAGTTGCAGAAATCTACTTCTTTTCTGTTTATTGAAGATTGCTGGAAGGTTTGTGAATACATGCAAGCCTTTCCTTTTGTGCCTTTCTGGTTTTATTTGGTTTATGCAGTGATACCTGAATGTAATGAACATCATCTTTCCTGATGCTCAGAAATGGGGAAAACCACTCTTAATTCTGTCTTTGTATTTTGGTAGTTATGGAATCAGACAAAAATATATTAAAAAGAAAACTTTATAATTTAAAATATTGTTTTGATGGTGCTTAATATGACAAAAGCAGAGCAGTTTAGGTCTGAAAACCTCTAAAATCCCCAAAGCACATTAGGGTTTGGAGAAAACCAATGACCCACCTAACCTTCTCCAGTTGAGCTGAAAATGCTCCTCCTGATTTCTGCGAGCTTATCTTTTGTAATTTGGAAGCGATGCTCAGTGTTAGTCTCTAGTTCCATGCTGTCTTTCCTGCTCTGTAGCACATCAGCCACATTCTGTGCTGCTCTGCTTTTCATCAGCCCCTTGTTTATGTGTGAAGGACGTCACTGGCAGCCTTTCACAGTGACTAGTCCTGTTTATCCATGGAGCAGAAACAGGCTGGCAGCGTCATCTTTGGAACTGCCCTGAGTGATGCTTGGCTGGAGTGGCTCCTTTTGGATATGAAGAGCTGAGGTAAATGCTTTTGAAGGATCTCTGTTAAGACAGGAAATAATCACTGGGAATGGTGGGCTCATTGATCCCTCCTGGAGGCCTGCTGCAGTCACAGGATGATGAGATTTCAGGTGAAGTAGACATGCATACTTTGAAAACCCTTCAAGAATGCCTTGTTCCCATCAAGAAGAGTACTTTTGTTTTAAGAATGCTGAATGATTATTGCATTGTACTGTTTGTGGGTTTTCAAAAGTGTGGGATTTCAAGTATGCATTATGAGCCCAAAGCATTTAAACTATTGAAAGAATTGATAACTTCTAAAAAATCATCTTAGAGTCAAGTGCAGCAAGGAAAAGGTTGGAGTTTAATCTTAAACTGTATTTGTAATAGCTGTAAATGTTTTGATGTTTTGATTTGGGGGAGAGCATTGTTCTGTCCTTAAGGTCTTTTCCTTTCCTTTTCTCTCATTAATACTGGTACTTCTGTTTAGGGAACTGAAACACTAAATTAAATGCTCTGTTGACTTCCCTGTGGAGATAACATGCCAGGAAAACAGATGGCTTTTTTTTTTTTTTTGTAATTTTATCATTTGCTTCAGTGAGTATCATCTCTTTAGTTCACTATTATACAGCAGCTCAGATGCAAATGATACAAATACTTAGTATTTCAATGGATGAGTACCAGGAACCATCCCTACCAACGTAAATACATAAAGCAAATTAAGTGAGATCAAAAATATGGGCAAATATCTGGACTCAGTTGTGTGTAGAACTTCAGGGAGCTTCGTGTACCTTGAGTTGTCCTTCAGTATGTAAAAGACAACTTAGAGTTTCATGCAATACTCACATGTGGCTTTGAGGGGGAAATGTAAGGGTAAAAACAGCTGTAAAAGGAGAAGTTGCCTTAATGTACTAGACCCTTGCTTTAAATAGGGATTTTAAATAATTTCTGAGAGATTTCCTTTTTGCTGTGTGTGCATTCACAAACCTAACTATGTAGTTGTTTCTTAACAGCAACTCTTGTGAAAATCGAATGCTGTTTTTATCTACATGATTTTGCTAGCAATTAATACTTTGAAAACATAGTAGAATAGATCTTTACTATTTATCCCTGAGCAATCAGATAATCCAGAGCCAAGTAAAAGCCAAGCCCTTTTCTACTGAGCAATAGCTGCAGCCCAAAAAAGCATAAGTGTTACCAATGAGCAAGAGGAGAATAAAACCAGTGTCTAAATGTGAATCAGTCGCATCCTGCAGATATTAAACGCGATTTCCACACGATAGGGTTTTATATCTGCTTTATCTGCTGCTCCTTTTTTTAGACCCTGGTAATTAGCTGAAAAAGATGGAATGTAGAATGCACAACCATTACACTGGCTATTACTAAGCCTTATTCAGCTGACTGTCATCTTCACATTACTTGACTATCTAACAGTACTGTGTAGTGTTGGCATGGCATTATAAGATGTTTTTTCTTAGTCATCTGACCATTTTGAGTGAACTTTGGTCAGTTGTCTGGAGGGGATATTGTATGATATGCTGTTCACATCAGGCACAAGAAGTATGGATTTGCAAATAAGATGTGTGGGAATGTGTCATGCTGGACTGGGGGGAAGAGAGCCCAGTCCCTCGTGACTCCAGGCAGTTAATGCTATGTTCAGTGAGGTATACAGGCCATCAGTTCTGTGTGTTATCATTTGCCATGGCTGTAAGTAATTTCCTTAATGCCATCTGATAAATGTACATCCTGTATAGAGGTCTTGGGCTGTGTCCTCCAACAAACTAGAAAAAGAGCTGGAGGGCTTGGGTTTTGCCATTCATTTGAATTAAGATTTTTTTTTTTCCCCTCAACTTTTTTTGCGTAAACCCTTGAGTGATCACTGCAGAATGTTTCAAAATCATCATTCTGTTTCAAATGCAAACTTGCCAGTACTGATGAGCATAGCTGATTCATGGATGACAGATGCTTTGATCAGACAGGTCACAGAAGCAGTGCTACAATATTTTCATGTCGTAAAATGCTGTCTGATTTGCTTTTCACAGAAGCGATGGTACAAGGATGTTTTCCTGTTGTAAAATACTCTCTGATTTGCTTTATTCTTAGATTCCAAAGGAAAAGAAACCGCAGCAATGAAAGCTGACCTCCTGAGGGCTCGCAATGTGAAGAGGTATATTAATCAGCTGACAGTGGCAAAGAAGCAGTGTGAGAAGAGAATAAGGCTCCTGGGAGGGCCTGCTTATGATCAGCAGGAAGATGGCATTTCTGATGAAGGCGATGGCCCTCCGAGTCAGAAGGTACAAATGGCATTGTCTGAAGGTCTTTCTAAGCGTGTTACCACTGGATCATGTTACCTCACTGGTGTTAATCCCTCCCTCCTCCCAGGGGTCAAGTACAAATTAATCGCTGCTTGGTTTATTTACCTTGGGAAAAGATTACTGAAGCACCTGAAACAACACATTAATTGCTCAGCTTGGAATATTGTGCAATGTGAAACTTGTCAAAGGGTTGAGTGGCTTGTAAGCACGTGTGATTTTTCAGACATGCCACCTGTAGGGAGTTAATAAGGACATGCAGCTTAGCAGCTTTTGCAAAAGTAGCAACTTGCTTTCAAATAAAAGACTGCCAGCATATGTGCAATATGTCTTTGGCCCTCGTTGTACTTACTTTAGGAAATGTGTGGGTTTTGAAGATACTGAATTATTCAAAAGTAAACACTTATGGAAGGCAATTGACAAAACTCTGAGAAGTTGTTGCAGAAAATCTCTGGCAAAGCTGCTGTGACTAAATGCTGGTTTTCAATACCACTGTAGTCTGGAATTAGAAGTAACTACTGTTGTGTTGGCCAGCATCTACAAAAATAAAATGACTAGTTAGCTTTGCAAATCTTAAAAAATTTAGTGACTTTTTTGTTATCTGCTCTGTTCCCTTTGGGCAAAGCACAGTAGCTGATGTATTCAAATGTGAAAAGATTTTGTTTTTCATGTAGGTAGGAGGTAGCTTATGTCTTCATGTAGGGATCTTTAATTTTTGTTAGAGCCTTAGAATAATTGTAACTTAGTAACATATTAGAAGAAATAGAATAATGGAGAAATAGTTCCTAATTTTTGTATTTTGTTTTTTCTCGAGTAAGGTCTGAAATACAATGATTCCTTACTCCCCACTTGTCCTTAAAGCATGATTTCAGCTGGTGTGTCATAGATTGTGCCAAGACAGTCCTGAGCTCTTTCCTGAAGTTGAATGCAGCAAGTGGTGCCAAGAAGAAAAAGAGAGATGAGAGCATGTGGCAGCACTGCATGAGCCAATGATGCCACTTTTGATACCTGCTGAGATGTTATCAACTTTTCTGGATAGATACATGGGACGTAAGATTGTTCAAGACTGGAGTCCAGTAGTGAAGATGCACTTGATAGGTGCAGGGATTAGTCAGGAATATAATAAAATATAATATTGTAATTAAAATCAAAGGAATTCCTGAAGTTGATGTTGCATGTTTCATGAACCAATGAGGTTTTTTTAGTGGGAGTTGCTGACCTTGGGTTATATCCTGCAAATATACCAATGAGCAGCTCAATATTGAGTTAATGGTACTATTAATAGCAATAATGACATCTTGCACAGGCATTTGTTGTGGTGATGGTGTAAACAGTGAGATCTGAGGCAGTTTTGCTTCTAAGCTTTTGGTGTTTCTGTGATGAAGCTCTAGAACTTCTCTACTGTCATGTCAGTATAGAGAATAGGAAAGCTGCTTCTCCCTTCTCTTGTCCCTGATTCTCCATTGCCAGGAAAGAAGCTGTGGGAGGCTGTTTGGGAGGTGGAGGCCATGCTGTTCCCTTTTGAGCACAGTAAAATGCCCAAGCTGAGGAATCAGTCTTTCTTTACTGTTGCTTCTTATCCTCTTCTAGCACTGTGGTGGCTGCAGTCTGGGTTCTTATTTCAAGGCAGCTGGTGTTATTTTGGAGGTTGGCCCCTCCTATTTGGGCAGTATTGACTGAACACTCAGGCTCTTTTCTAAGCAAAAGGGAAAGGCATTGTTTGGGATTTAGTAGATGAGATACATTGCAGCTCGTGGCCCTTAGACTCATTAGAATATGGTTGTGCCAACTTTTCTGTTAAGGTAGCATCTAAATTGTAGAACTAGCTTTTGCAGAAGAAACTGCATGTTTGCCTTCCTTTCTTGAACTTGCATGAAATAGGTCAGAAATGGACATTTACTGATGGTGTTTTGAATTAATATTTTATATAAGTGTAGTGTAGAAGCTTGAATACATTGTTAACTTTGGGGAATTTTGGGTACTAGTTGAATAAAGAGTTGACTAGTGAATTAAACTTGTATTTTGATTTCACTTATGCATCCTATAGAAAGCTTTTTCCTGACTGCAGTTGTAGGGGAGTAATGGCATTGCTGGTAAAAAGTCTTTAATGCATGTTCTGAGTATGGGCTTATATAGGTGCTGTCAGTGTAGTCTAGTGATTTTTATTCATTTGATTTTGTACATGTTTCACTCACCTAATTTTCCTGAATCCAGGTTCTCTAGGGAAATCCTAAATATGTGAATTGTAATCCAGTGCTCATAAGCAAACAAACCACAGCTACTCTCTGAATCTGAATTCTGTCATTAACTCTGACCCCGATTTAAACTCTTCTCACAGTGTTAGATTTGTTTTCGGAGAAAACACAGTTTGAGTAAATGTAATATATAAAGCATCTCTTTATAGTCAGTGCTGTTTTAGCCCTTTTTCTTAGGAACTGTGCCTGCACAGTACTGCAGTAATTAGTTGAATTATTTGTCTGAATTATTTGTCTGTATAACATCCAGTGAATGTTTTTTTCCTCTGTTGTGCTGAGCACAACCGCCACCCCACCTTGTCTGTGGGATTTGACATATGGAGTCACAGCATCTTAGTGGAGCTGTTTTGTGCATTATGGGTTCTGGGAGGGGGTCTGAGGATCTGACCCTTAACTAGCTGTGAAATAGCAAGGAAACCATCTGAGCGTATTTTGAGGTGGAATGAGCTCATGTTTATAATCCAGCTGATGAGGACTAAGATGAAACTCCTGCAGAAGATCTCGCTTCCACTGCATCTGTGGATAGATGCTGATTTACCTGGTGATTTACCAGATTTTCACAGTGATTTCTAAGCTTCAGATTGTAAGATCATATATGTCAGGATACATCATGGTGCAGAATTTGGGGAATATTGAGAAAACAAGCTTCAATTGTTGTCACCTGATTGCCTGGATGGATTTTTTTAAGGGCAGAAGTGTGTTTGTGAATATGTGAGTCTCAAGGTAGGGACTTTTACATTAGTGTATGTGCAATAAAAGTCAGGTACCTTATGTGGTTAGTGTATGCTTTCTGACACTTAAATAATCATTGCATTTAGTTCACATTGCTGTGACAGAGATAGCCTTCTGATGACTTGCCTCTTTTTAAAACATAACAAGATAAATATAGACTTTAATTTTGGTCAATATATGGACAAAACATTAGTTAAGGGGTTTTTAAAATGCAACTTGGAAAAAGATATTTATCAGTATTGGTTTTTATATTTCACTTATTCCTGGCTTCTACCAATAAAAAAAAGGAGAAAATCCAAAGCAGCACCCAGAAGTTCTGCAGTCTGACTGTATGTTGTTATACCAGCGGAAAATTTCCTTTAGTGACCCAAATGCTGTTCATCCCAACCATCTGCAGTGCTGTTACCAGCTTTATTTGGGCTTTTCATTATAGGTCAATGTGGTTGTAGTGAATGGGAATCTGCTGTGTTGCAAAGAAATATAGTGCAGTGCATCTAATCTGTGCCTAGTGCCTGTGCAGTCCTAAATTACCTAGCTGTTCTATGTTCCTGTCCAGAGAGAGGTTGTGACTGTCTTCAGGGATTTAACAAGACCAAGTCTCTGCTCTGCACAGCCAGGGACAAGTCTCTTCTGTGGGCACATGCTAGGGATACTAGTTAAAGCATCCCACTTAAGAAAAAAAATAAAATAGAAAAACCTAACCCTTTCCAAGTCTTAGGCAGTCTGTGACCAGCTGTGATATATGTTACATTCCTGTTGAAGCAGGGAATTGATGTGGCAACACTAAAGCTTCGGGTTTTTCCAAACCCAGGAGCTGCTATTGAGTTAACAGGATTTGAAGGTTGCTGTGGAGGCTGATAATTCTAAGATTATATCTGCTAACTGGATATTAGATTTGAGGGTGTACAAATGCCCTAATGCCTGTGTATGTGCCAACATAGCTTAGAGTTTTGTGCTCTAATCCATGGTGATACTGAATCGTGAAATGATCTTTTGCTGAGGATTACAAATTACTGCAGAACTTCTTTAAATCATGAAAGGAAGTAAGATCCACAGAATAGTTGGGTGCCAGAAAGGACTGTTGTGGTTTCTCCCCCAGCAGCAGCCAAACCCATGCAGCCACTTGCTCACTCCCCCACCAGCAGGACTGGGGAGAGAATTAGAAGTCTAAAACCTAGAAAACTCATAGGCTGAGATAAAGACAGTTTAATGGGGAAAGCAAAAGCCACACACACAAACAAAGGAAAACAAGGAATGAATTCCCTGCTTCCCATGGGCAGGCAGGTGCTCAGCCATCCCCAGGAGAGCAGGGCCCCATCACATGTAGCACTGACTTGGGAGGACAAAGACATCGTGTCCCCCCCACTTTACACCCTGAGCATGGTGTCACATGGCCTGGAACATCCCTTTGGTCAGCTGGGGTCACCTGTCCTGGCTGTGTCTGCTCCCAGTCTCCCACAGACCCCCCAGTCTGCTCTCCAGTGTGGCAGTACCAAAAGCACAAAAGGCCTTGGCTCTATGGAAGCCCTGCTCAGCGATACCAAAAGCATCTCTATGTTATCAGCCTTGTGTTTAGCACAAATCTAAAACAGCCCCTGCCAGTCTCTTAAGAATGTTAACCTTACCCAGCCAAAACTAGCACTCATATTTTATGATCTCTCAGTTGTGATTTTTTTGTCTTCCTGTTCAAAACACTATGCATGTACATATGGATATGCATATATCTGCCACTACAGGGGCAGCTTATAAAAAAATCATTTTATGATTTTTCACCTCAAAACTGAAACCCTCTTGTGTCTGCCATTGTTCGCATTGCAGCTGTTACATACTGCTTTTAGTAAAGTACTGGTAACATGTTTAATAATTCCAGGATACTCCAGACTTAAATAAAAATCAAGAAAACATTTGAGAGGTCTAATTTCTGCAAGAGAATAAGCTTTTCCTGCCCAATAATTTATTTGTTTTAGTTTGCAAGGTTACATGTTAGGAGATTTGTGTCACACTGTTGCTAGGCACCACTGCTTTGAGTACCGTGGGGCACTGGTGCAATGGGTCCTTTGTTAGGTGGGAGAGGTGGTTGCACTTGCCTTGCTCCCTGCAGCAGCACTTAGCCCCAGTTCCTTCTGAGAGGGGTTTGTTTGTTAGTTACCCTCCTTGCTGGCAGCCAGGGTGGGTATAGCTTGGATAAAGGAGGCAGAGAGACCAAAGAAGTGACAGCAAATGCCCCATGTTGTGATTTATTAACTCTGCTGTTCACAGAGCTGACAGTCCCTGAGATGGGGAAAACATCTGTTTGAGGGGCTGTCAGACCCTCTTACACTTGTATTTTAAATCATTGTCCTTGGTAAAATGATTGAATAGAAAATATAATGATGCACAGTAATAAGGCTAAATCACAGACTGGCCTTTAAATTGCCACGTCTGTGTTGTTTTTTTTGACAGCCTGATCACCATTTTTGTATCAAGCTTAGCTTGAACAAGGTGCTCTCTGCTTTTCAGTGAGGTTCAGAGAGTGAGCTTTTAAAGGCAGATATTCATATATTTAAATAGTTTTAAAGCTAAGAGCAAAGTCATCTTCAGATGACTTTGAAGATTTTGGTATGGTAAAGGATAAAGAGGAGAATAGCACATGTTTGTCACAGAGGAAATTTAAACATGTAATGAGCATTTAATAGAAGACAAATATAATTTACTTAAACACTGCCCAAGATTTGGGGGAGCTGTTTCAGACCAAACATAGGTGACTGCAGTTGTTAAAGAACCACGTTAGCTTGGTCTGTTAAGGCACTGATTTTGGGCCAATAATTGTGTATGTGCCCATGTAGGTGGTTTCCTCATGTGTAGCTTGAGACAAGGAAACTGTTTTTCCTACACATAACTTGGTTGCAGAGTTTTGCAGGTGCTAGATTTAGGAAAATGAGCAGTCTTCCCAGAGAGGGAGGCATGCTGATGCTGACTAGAATTGTATTATTGTTAGGTATCAGAAAACCCATATTAGAGAAATGATTAATGCCTCAATCTCAGAGCTCACGTCTTGCTCCAAACCAAATAAACTTTGCTATAAAATGCAAAGTCATAGGAAGACTCATTAGCCCCAGTGCTTGAGGACCTTCTTTCTTTTCAAAGAAAAAGGTGTGAGTTGGTTGGTGCCTGTGAGAAACAAAGAAATTCAGACTACTCTGGGTAGTGTGTTTGGGTTCCTGGTGATAAAAGTAATGGCACTAAATAAGTGACATGAAAACTGGTTCAGCTGTAAGACTGGGGGTTGGAGGGAAAAGGTTGCTTGGTTTTGATGAGGAAACATCAAAAAATGGTCCTATCTTTGGAAAATAGGGAAAACTTGGTCCTATGTTTCAGAGAAGGACAAGGTTATTCATTTTGTTCAGTATGGGTTATTCATTTTGTTCAATATGGGAAGTTTTGATCATTTTGTCAGAGAAGTGTTTTGTTTTCAGGTGTTTGTCTCAAAGAAAAGAGTAGAGGACAAGGAAGTGATAATGGCTTTTTAATGCAACTTCTTAATGGCTGCAGCATCTGCATGGGTACAGGAAGCCTGTGTTTCATTTCCTTTACTGCCTCATGTCCACCCTCCTCACTCAGGAAGAGTCCTGGGCATTATATCCCAGAACATAGTCATCCCTGACTGTGTTTCTGATAGATGTTTTTCAATAACAGTGGGAACTTGGGCATCAAATGCCCTGGCAGACAAGGTATTACATCTTTCTCTGTCTCTCTGGGAATAATTGAGATACATCTCAAAGCTCTGTGGGCTGTGGTATGGAAACTGCTGGTGTTTGAAACGAGTAAAGAACAGGTCATTTAGCTTTCAGCTTGGCTCCTCTGCTTTGCAGGAACATTGGAAGTTAAATTTTTGACAACAGCATTTCATGAGTGACTTGAAATGCTATCTTAGTCCTTTGAAACGTATCCTGATCAGAAAGATGTGGAGGTATTTACTAGCTGATAGAAGCATAGATTAATTTGTCTTCTAAGTACTTAAAGCTTTCTTTTTTTTAATGAAGCAAAACTATTCCTGTAGGAGGTCTGTGTAGTTGAATCTAGGACACATTGGTGGGATGCATGGTGAAAAGATTTTCCCTATAAGGAAAGGAGTTAGAATTAGGCATTTTTCCAGTTTTTATTCTTAGTTTTCCCTTCTTCAGATTCTTCAGTTTGAAGAAATTTTGGCCAACCCTTCATACCGAGAGCACTTCCGGATCTACATGGAGAGGATGGACAAGATGGCTTTGATTGGCTTCTGGGAGTCCGTGGAGAATCTGAAGAATGCTAACAAGGTGGAAGAAGTTGCAAGCCTATATGGCTTTGTACATTGATGGCACTGCTTGTTGTGGTCTTGGTGTTAGGAAATGTCTTTTAAGTTTTTGAGATATCGATAGCATAGGATGGGTTCTAAGCAATTTGGGTTTTTTTTAACTGCTTCATGTCAATATTTGAGGTTAATATTGCAATTAAAATTTGTGGGCTGTTGTGATGATGATTTATTGTTGGTTGGTGTAACAACATCTGTTAAAAGGAATACTTGATATGCAAAAGTAGTAGAATTATTTCCCCCTCCAGCAGAGAAAAAACATGCTGTAAAACATGCAGGCTTTAGTTGTATTAGTTCACATGAAACCTAGAAGCACATTCCAATTGGATAGTCTGTACATAAGTGTCTCATCTTACCAATTGCAGGCAGCCCATTCAGTTCAAAATAATGAAATTGTGTGTGTATATGTTCTTAAAATCTTTTTGGAAGAGAGGTGTTGCTTTAAAAGACCTTTCCCTAATCTGTAGCAGCTAAATTTCTCCAGGAATGCCACACAAGTGATAGGGAGAAGAAACAGTACTAGATTGTAATTTTGGCTAAAATAAAGTAGGAATTAGAACCCCAAAACAAGGATAGGGAATATCACTTGCAGTTTCAACAAGCAATGGTGCAGAGGAAGAATTTGTAGAGAACAAATTTGCTGTTTGTGACCAGCGTGGTGGATTTCTGGGGGAAACAATTAAACCTTCAACATTGACATTAGCATGAAATACAGATTTGATTATTGATTATCAGTTAACATTTGTTCACAGTTATTTTATTGCTCTTATTCCAGTCAGTTGGAAAACATAAAGCATCCTGTAAACAGACACAAATTGTAGAGTATGAGTAGTGAACCATTAATGCAGTCTGAAAAAATGACTACCAGCCAACTCAAGCTAGAGAGTGTTGATAAAAATGGTTTGTCAGGCACTGTGAAGAGAGTTCTGTAAATCAGTTTTGATTTGCAGTCTGCTTGTGATTGGAAAAGTGCTAGAAATCATTTTATGACCTCTCAGTTGTGACTTTTTTCTTCCTGTTCAAAACAATATGTATGTACATATGGATATGGATCTATCTGCCACTACAGGGGCAGCTTACAAAAAGGTAGTGTCCTGCAGCCATGTGGCTGTGTGATTGTCAGATGAGGCAGGTAAGAACATTCTGCCATTCTGAGGGAGTGGATAAACCCTTTTAAATTCTGTCCAGTTCAGGGAGATGGTAATTTAGGGAGCTGATCATGGGCTCTGCTGCATTACTTTCTCTCTTTCCTGTTCATTAATGCAAAGTTCAACCCGGTGCACTTTACTGTGCTCAGTAAAAATACCCAGTCTCCTGTACTGGTAAATGTTTCTTCAATTGTGCTTTTTTTTTTTTCCCTCTTCTTGCATGGTTTTTTTTTCCCTTTTCCCCTGCAAATTAATTATAATCATGCATAAAGTGAATTGATTCTATTCAGCAGAAGACAGGAGAGCTGATCCAGCTGAGCTTTCCCATCTGAATTTAAAATGGTGACCACAGTGTTGCTCTAGAACTTTTCTTCCTTTTAATGCCAGCTTTTGGAACGTGGATTTAAAAGAGTGGGTGCAGAAGCTCTGGCAATTGTAGGGCACAGCTGTTTCTTCACTTACCAAACATCCATACTTAACTTGTAAAATGGATTGCTTAGCAGAGGTGCACAGGCAGGCAGCATGCTTGGTCTCAATAAGAGGTTTGCAGATGTCTTCTCATACATTTGGATAGGAAATTAGCTTGATTATGCTTCAAATTGTGCACCTGGGTCCTGAGTCATCTTGGTATTTTCAATATCTTTTCATTATTCTTTTCTCCCTCCCTCTTCCTTACTTCCTAGGCTGAAATACCTCAACTGGTGAGTGAAATTTACCAGAATTTTTTTGTTGAAAGCAGAGAAATACCTGTGGAAAAATCCCTTTATAAGGAAATACAGCAAAGTCTTGTGGGAAATAAAGGCATTGAAGTATTCTACAGAATTCAGGCAGACGTTTATGAAACTCTAAAGGACAGATACTACCCCTCATTCATTGTCAGTGATTTATATGAGAGATCAGTCAAGCAGGAGGAAGAAAGAAGTTCTGCTCAGCTAACTCCTGAGGACAAAGATGAAGTGGTGAGTCACACAGACAATTTCTTTCACTGTTATTTAAAGTGATCTGAGAGACTGTCCTGAGAAAAGAATGCAGTAGCATCTTCTATCCTTCAGCTTTGGACTAATCTTCTTTATTTTACTCATTTATTTATAAATATCATGACTCTTGTAGTTTCATCTGGTAAAACTTTTTGTTTACATGCTCTTTCAAATAAAATGGTACAAAATGACAGACTACTTAAATTTTAATTTAGTTGGAGTAGATAGTTCAGATTCCTAAGCCTTCTGTATTTCATATCTTTCATTATGCTCCTTAGAAACAGAGAATGCAAAACATACTTTGTATAAGCTCAGCTGCTCTGCTTTTGAGTGAAAAAATTCTCACTGAAACATCAGTAGGTTTCTGCCCAGACACTGTCCTTGTCTCCCATGCATTTCCTAGGTACTAAATAGGTATTAAAATTCCACAAAAGAGAAGAAAAAGTAATGTAAAATATAATCTTAATGGTTTTTATTGATTAATTGGATAAATTATTAGACCACGTTGGAAGATAAATCTGGCACAAGAACTCTAAAACAGACCATTCAAAATGTCATAAGCAATAAGCCAGTGGCAACTCTTCTTGGGGCAGGTTTTTTTCCTTGGGCTGTCCAAATCTGTCATGTCAGGGGAACTTGTGTGTTGTGTTTATCTAAGAACATTTTGACAAGAGCAAGTCTCAGACTATTGAGTGCCTCTTTCAGTCAGGCTGCTGCTTCAGATCAGCATGGATGTCTTCATTTACAGGTGAGCTTGCTCAGAACTCAATTAAATGTAACAGTTTGTCTAAAACCAGGTCTAAATGAACAAATAAGCAGAATCCAGAAGTGCTGATGTACATTCTGCAATCTAGAAACAATTTTTCCAGAACCTAAGGCTTTTGTATTTAATCCTTAAAAGACTTTAATTTCTGTCAGTGAGGTGTTCTAGTCTTTGTAGTTTGTGTATCAGCAAATCTGCAGAGATGAATAGCTGCAAGTAAATTACTTGCAATATGTGCTTTTAGAGCTCGATGAAGCTTTTCAATGTTTGTTTTCCCCTGTATTCTTTTCCTTGATAAAATATTCAAGGTGTGATTTTTAGTTTTCTCACTGCTACCTCACTCTGTGTTGAGGGTGGTAGGTGCTTCAAAGGCTTTGTGTTCTTGTGCTTGCAGTCATTGAGGCTTTGCACAATGGCTCTGAACAGTTCTGTCCAGAACTTCCTGAAGCATTAAATGCTATGCTTTCGAATTTCTTCATATGATTTATTCAAAATCTAACACAGATAATGATTTCTCTGAGGAAACTGACACAATACTGACACAATACTTTAGGCCTAGCTGCACTGTGTCTGATAACATCTACTGCAGCTGCCAAAAAGTTAGATTTTTGACATCAGCATCATCTGTCCTTCCTTTGTGTCCTTGGATATGTATGGACCAGATATGAAGTCTGTGTATGCCGTGAAGCCTTAAAGACCAATGTATTGCCAAGTCTGCTTATAACATGTTCATATTATAACATATTTAAGCCAGTTTAAAAAAAATTAACAACTATTAAATATAAAGTTCTATAAACTGCTTGAGCATCTGTTGAATAGAGCAGTTCTTATGGTGCTATGCCATGCTTCAGGGTTTTTGAGGTGAAAACAAATTATAAGAGTCTTTCTGAAACTTCCCATGTTCTTTCAAATTTTGGTGAAAATGCAGTACTGGCTAATAAGCTTGTGGGTTTTTTCCTCCCCATATATTGGAAATGACAGCTGAGAAATTGGATGTTTCTCAAGGGATACATATTGTTAGGAAGTAGTAGTTGGGTTAGTTGTGTAGTTTGGGTTTTGGGTCTGTGTCCTCACTTCCTGGGGCACTGTGGGCATCACCTGTGTTCATTTTCTATAAATTTCACTGCTATAGCTGAATATATAAAAGCCATCTCATGCACTCAAGGAGATGAGGACAAAAGGATGAGCCCTGATTAAATGTGAGAAAAATCAAGTCACAAGATAGGAATCTGGGAAGGGCCAGGCTGCTGGTTCTGCTGCAGGTAGAACAAGCTCTTTCTTCTTCCCAGTCTGGTACCACTTTCTGTTTCTGGGACAAACCTCCACAAACCTCCAAGTATTTCTACTTGGACAAATGTCACAGGTAGAAATACAGAAGCAGGCAGTGCTGGCATCCAGCACTTTGAGGAGAGGATCTGGTGATTGCATTGGTGCTGCATGTGTCAGATCACTAAAATAAGACTGACATCTGTGTTCTACGTCACTCACAGAAATGGAAGCCGTTATCAGCTTACCAGTGAGGGGAAGACAGCACAATCCATTATGATCTCAGCTTTGAGTGAACTGGTTAGCTGTTAAATTTGATAGTTTGAATACAGGTTATTTGATCTTGTGATTCTGGCCTTTTTTTGGTGATAAATGTAGTGATTCAGCAGTGTTCTTTGCTTTAAGTGTCTGAAAAGTTAATGACAGAAAAATCATGTAGCCTACCTCTGGGAGCACAGCCTCACTGATTTATAATTAATTACAATTCTTTGATTGCTAGCATTGAACTTCATATAAAAAGTCTTCTAATTCTTCTGCGTTGAAAATAGCATTCTTGATTCTTTCTTTACCTATGTGCTTCCCAACAAGTGTAAGGTTTGGGGTTTTTATGGTTCTTTACATTAGCATTTTAAATAACACCCAATATTGTTAATTATTATTATTTGTGTTATTGTAGTGTCAGAAGACAACATTCTGAGCTGAGGCCTGTGCTCATGCTTGGAGCAAGTTTCTGACCCTAACAGTTTATAGTCCATGCGAAATAGAAGAAAGGACACGGCATGGAGCTAATGGGGTTTTACTCAGCCACATAGCAGGCAAATGCAGAGCTAGAAAAGGGCATGATTTCTCAATGTAGAACTCCTGACTTCTGCATTATGTTTGAGGATCATGCTAAGGAGATTAGTTATTGTTGCTACTGTTATCTCTTCTCAGACTTTATTAAATAAGATATAAGATACAATTTACAACAGGGTTGTCTCCTCTAAAACTCACAGAATTTACAAGAGTATAAGAGTTCCTTTTGTTACCTTTTTCTTTATAAGGATACAGTTTACTTAGTTGGAATATCATTAAATAACATAGAACCCCTCTTCATGAGAATAAACTCAGCTTCCCACAGATAAATTTAGATATACTCAGTCACAAACAGACCTCGAAGATCTTTGAACATGGCAGCAGTAAAAGCTGAGTGCTATTTGCTAGATCTCAAGGTCTCAATGTCTATTTGGGGAAGTACAGTAAGAAGGGGGAGGTTGAGCTATATGTCAGAAGATGTTAAGGAAAATGTCACTGAAAGGTGTGAAGTTTTCTATTTTTTTGCAGCCTGTAGTACACAAGATGGAAAAAGCTATTGGTTTGTCTGAATGAATATATGAAAATGATTTATCAATTTAGGGTAAGGCATATGTGCTTTTAACACATTTTTATTAACACTTCTAAAAACAGCAGTAAAATCTGTGTAGAAAGCTAAAGGACTTGGTTTAGATTGTTCTGCAGGATGACAAATCTGTTTTGTGAAGATTTGTGGGAGGCAGGACTGTTTGTTAGATATATGGAATTTTTTTGGTTTTATTCCCTGCTGCCCCATCCTCATTATCTTTCAGCTCAGTGCTAAGTATTTACTTTTCTATCTGGCTCTGAATATTCATCATGACTACTAAGCTGTTTTTGCTTTTAAAACAAACTTTAACTCTACCTCTCATTAACACTAAAGCCTTAGCTTGAAGGTCATTTTTACACTGTTGCTGTGAACTGATTAGGAACTGTAGTAGAAATGGCAATGAGGCTTTGTCTGTTGGGGTTTTTGGGTTTGGTTTGTTTTTTTACAACAGACTGACATTTCACGTTGGATCACGTTGGAATATCTGTTTCACCTACATTTTCATCTATATCAAGAAGCAAACATTAGCCCACCTCCTGCCCCATCCCTGGCAGTGTTCAAGGCCAGGCTGGATGGGGCTCTGGCCAATCTGGTCTAGTGGAAAGTGTCTATGACAATGGCAGTGAGATCAGAACTGTGTAATCTTTTGAGGTCCCTTCCAGCCAAAGCCATTCTGTCATTCTATGAATAACTGTCTCTTTTCTCATATTAATGTAGCAATTACCCCCACTCTCTATTCCTAGAGCCAAGGTTGTGAAGAAGCTACTGAAGAATGCAGCACAAGAATTAATGAACAGGCCAGTTATGCTGTAAATAAACTTCGCCAGCTAAATGACAAGCTTGAATATAAGAAACAGGCTCTAAATTCCATTTGCAATTCACCAAAACCCGACAAAAAGGTACGCACCTTTAGTGCCTTCAGTTCTTTTCTTTGATTTTATTTTCTTTGTTTTTTTATTTTTGGGTAAGTGTATGTTTGTGCAATATCCAGTTGTCACGTTTTGGATGGGTCAGATGCTTATTTCAGTCAACTTATTTCAGTACCTCTGGCTGCGCCACCCGAGGGATGCGGGGCTCGGCTCCCGAGCCCTCTGCTGTCGTCCGGGACACAGCACAGCGCCCTCGTCTGCAGCGCCAGCTCGGATGGACTTCCTTCAGCGAAGGGATGACAAACCCCAAACCTTTGGGAGTGACTGATTCCTTTACTAGGAGCTAGGAGAAAGCCTGCTGTCATCAAAGGGAAAATTCGGAGCGATATGAAATTTTAATCTCTGGACTAGGGCAAATAAAAGATATCCTTTTCTCTTTGTAAGCAATCTGAGAATATACTCAGGAGAAGCAAGGGGTTTTGCACATGGCTTGGGCCAACTTACTTGTGTTGATTTTACAGGCCTGTTCAGATGCAGTTGGGCCTGTCTTGTCAGCTGTAATGGGATTTGGTTGCAGATGGTAGATGGTGGGTAAGATGAACAAGTAGCCAAGGTGTTTTCCTAAAAATCCTGCTGCTCGTGGTATTAGTTATTGCTCTGAATCTGGCTGGCTTCTTTCATACATTTTTCCTTCATTCAGGGTGGGTGCTAAGATGCTTGTCTGAATAGGAGTTGAGAGCCCACTCATTCTGTGCTGCCCCAGCTCTGAGCATAGCCACCTCCAGGAGGAAGGTGTGGACACTAGAGTTTGAGGGCACCCTGGCTAGCTTCATTCCCTCTGTCCCTTCCACATCTTCCCTCTGCCAGAGGCTACTGCAGACACCTGAAAATGTTTGCAGCTGTTCTGGGGTGTCACCCTTCCAACCCAAGCCCTTCTATGATTCTCTATGACTAAACCTTTATATATTCTTCCATTCACATGAATGTTCTATGTTGCTTTTGCATTCTTGAAACCATAACAGCTATGTTCTTTCTGTACTTAGGCTTTTGGGGAGGCAGGGATTGTGTTTCTACTGAAGTAGTGGGTTTTTCCCTGTATGTTTTGTTTCTAAAATATTCTTGGTCTTGGAAAATAGCTACATCTCTGAAACAGAATAGCAAAATGGATCCAGTATTATTGTCAAGTCTTGGTATTCAGTTTGTAAATGTAACAGCTGTTTACTTATGATAAAATCTTACCAGTTGTTCTGTATTTATTGAATGTTCTGGATGCTGCTGGAGTCAGTGTAAGGTGATTGTAGAGAAGCTTCAGCATTGATAGCAAATAAAATATGAAATTATTCTGAAGGTGAGGTATTTGCTAGAAAATTGTTATATAGCTGTCACATAGACATTTTACATCTGACATGAGATAAAAATTCTGAACAAGATAGAATTCCTATAGCTCTGTAGAATGCATCACTTGTGGTGTAAGTGATAGAACTGATACATTTGGCTAAGTGGTATATCATATTTAAAAATGGAAAAGTGCAATCTGCTTTTGCTGTGTTTCTAATGTCACATCTTATGTGTACTTCCACCTTCTCTTGTCATACTGTCTCCTGTCAGGATGTTTGGCTACTTTTTGTGCTTTCCACAATAACAAATCCTTGCCTTCTCAGAACTAGAATGAAATAAGTGATAACTTTGAGTGATTTCTAACATAGCTAAATTTCTAGAATGAAATCTATTCCCAGGTTCTTCAATCACATGATGTGTACCTGAAAATTATAGAGATGTCTTCAGTAAGATATATTTCATTAATGGCAATTTCAAATTCTTATAAAACATACTGTGTGCAATATATAATCCTATCTCAAGTGTCTTTCATGCTGGTAGTGTGATAGTAGTTGTATTTCTAACTTGTTTTTTATTTTAGTGTGAGGATTGACCTTTAAGGTTGCTGTGTGCTCTAGAAGTTTGAGGCATCGTCAATGCCCTCGCTTCTGGTTTTTTTTTTAAATTTTTGATCCACAGGAATTGTTCTCCCTCTGCTTTTGTACCTTTTCTTCTTTCAGAAGAGTGTCCCTAAAGACATAAAGCTTGTGTTCTGCACAAGCTTTTTCCTACCAGTTGTGATGAATAAACTTTTCTCTGCAGATTGTTTCTAAGCTGAAGGATGAAATTACTCTGATGGAGAGAGAGCACAGTGACCTTCAGCTGCACATTGCAAGAACAGACTGGTGGTGTGAGAATCTTGGCATGTGGAAAGCCTTCATAGTCTCAGGAGAGGTAGGGGATTTTTTTCTGCCTTTCGAACTTCTGGGTCTATTCAAATTTGCATGAAAAGCAGAAGAAAAATGTGTAGATACTTTCCTTATACCTGTTTATACTTAAAATTCACTTGTGGGGGAAAGAACCCTAAACTCTTCTGAACTCCTCTTCTGGTTCCTCAGTGGCTACTATGATGCATACACAGAGTTTCTATTCCTCAGACGCTGATGTAATGGAGTTATAAAAGTTACCTGCATGTACATAAACAAGTTTTGGCACTGGGTAAAGCAATTTGCTATCTTAGGGGCACTGTTTGTCACGAGAACTGTGTCTTCCTATATTACCATGCTATTGCACTTGGGTGCAGTTGTGTCTCTGCTGTCTCAAAGATGCAGTGCTTATACATTTTGGGTTTTATATTATTGTATTTAATGGCTGTGCAGTTTCAAGGGGCTTGAATGCCTGGAAAAACGTGCTTTCTATCTGTAAGTTGAAGAAGTTGCTACTTTTTTCTGGTCTTGTTTTGCTGTTCCATTTGGGCATAGGCAGACAATTATAGAAAGCATGCAAAAAATCTGATGAAAACAGAAAGTATGACCATCTTCTGGCTCTCTAGTAACACTTATCTTGGAAGGATCTCAGTGAATTATGTAGTAAGTGTAGGCTGACATATATAAGTAATCTTCTTGACAGTATCACTATGAAGATCTAAAGATTAATAAGGTCTCTACTGCCTTGCCTTTGTGTGCCACTAAGAAAATGTTCCTGAAAAGAATACAAATAGTTTTCTTGAAGTAACTCTTCATTGGAGGAAAAAAGTATGTGCTGTGGAATTTATTTGGTTATGTCTTAAGCTCTTGCAAGTCAGTGATAGGTCTGTCAACTGTTAAAGTAATTGTAAAAGAAAGAAATCCAACAGGTCAAAAAATGTAAGGTGCCAGTTTTAAAACTGAATTCTCCATGTGGAAACATCTGGATTGGTTTTTGTTTTAATGCTGTTTGCAGGTGACACTATTGAGAACTGAGAAGTTCTTAAGCTGTCTTCTTAAGAGTTATTTGTAGCTTTTGAAGCCTGGTCTTAAAATCTGTTAAACTCTTGGTGCAGAATGGCAGCTCTCTGCACAACTGTAACCATATACAGCTGTGCAGTGTCTCTCATTACCAGAGGAGAAGGTGGTTTTGCTAAATTAGAGAGACGTTGGAAGAGGCTTTTAATTGCTTGCTGCCTTAGCTATGATTTATAAGTAGTACTGGATTAGGTAATTAAATATAGCCTTGCATAAATTGTGCTGTTTGCAGCTCCATGCTTCAAAGGGTAGGCTGGAGAAAACATGGGTGTTGTAGTTATCGATGATAATTAATTGCTTGGGAATATTCTAGCTGCAGCTGATGATTTCAGGGGGCATGAGTAGATGACCTAGTCTTTCTAACTGCAAAATACATTGTTGCCAATCCCAGAATATAGCTCTATGATTTTAGAGAGAGAAAATCTTGGCCCTGTTGTTTAGCAGAAAAGTTTAGTAAAAGTAATTTTTGCTATAGATCTTGAGCTGAAGGTGTAATAGCCAGTCATTGAGCTTTTAAATTGATCTACTAAATCAGTTAACAGAGAATGCACTAAAGAAAACAATTGCTTAAGTCTTAGAAAAAAACATGTCCAAACTTGTTGTACTCTCTTAGCTTGAATATTTCAGTCGTTGAAGTTTTGAGTAATTTAAATATACTAATTCTATGTGTGTGAACTATATATTAAAAAAAAAAATCAGTGTAAATAATCTCTAGGTGTCTTTTGGTAGCTCATATTTTTGATAAAACTCACTTTGGAGACTCAGTGTTTTGGCTGACTGATAGGGGTTGAAAAATACAGTAGGAACATACAGGATGAGGGGGTCTATGATAACTTGTGTAATTCTAAGTGTCTCTTCCCCATTACAGGTATGCAACTTAGAGCTAAATAATCTAACTTGATCTGCTTGCTTTAATTGTTTTGGCCTGGTATCATTGAATATTTTAACAGACATTCTGTCTTCCTTGTCCAAAGAAAGACTGTTTCAGAGCATAACATCTTAAAAAAAATCTATTGCTTTCAGAAGGAATTGAGTTTGTAGATCTGAATAAGGTGAAAAAAATTGCATGTTTCTTGTGGTTACCACACTGCACACCTGGACAAGAAGTGGCTGAAAAGCTGCTCAGTGGACAAGAACTTGAGGCTGCTGGTTGACAGCTGTTTGAACATGGGCCAGGAGTGTGCCCAGGTGGTCAAAGAGACCAAATGCATCCTGGCCTGTATGAGAAATAGTGTGGCCAGCAGGAACAGGGAAGTGACTTTCCCCCAGTACTTGGCAGTGTACAGGCAGCATCTGAAAACAGGGCTAGAGAAGGGTTAGGAAGGTTGGGGAAAAGCTGGATGGTTTTTTTGGGCAGGAGCATTAGAGAAGTGAGGTTTGTGTTCAGCAGGAGCTCTAGGCTTCAGCTCTGACCCCTGGAGCACCTCTTGGCTGGAAAGAGTAGATATGCTGGTGGCTTGTCAGATGTGCAGCTCATCTTGAGCAGGCTGCAGGTCTGTCAAGGGTAAAGGCAACACTTGAACACATTAAGAGGGAGTTTCCACTCGGGATGAGGAAGTGTTACAGTCACTTTGCAGGTGCTGGGCCGTGACCCTTGAGAAGGGGGGATTTGAATGAGGAACTTCCCCCACAAGAAGTGGTTCTGAAAGCACTTTCAAATTTTGTTTGCTT
The DNA here is from genome assembly GCF_963513975.1 of Fringilla coelebs. Lineage (NCBI taxonomy): Eukaryota > Metazoa > Chordata > Aves > Passeriformes > Fringillidae > Fringilla > Fringilla coelebs. Next base: position 32,084,403 of record NC_140032.1, on the reverse strand, counting down.
AACTTAGCAAAAGGGAGAATCAGAGGAATATGGCTCTATAGTTTGAATTCATTCATGATAGCAGTTGGATGAGGTGGTGCCTGCTAACAGCAGAGGACTAGATCTCCTGGTTTAGAAGACCTCCGAACATGAAATTTTTCTGTTTTCCAGTTTACTCATTAATGTGGGAAAACAAATTCACAAGTACCTAAATTGATAAAAAAATTTGCATTCATAAGAAGATCCTGAAAGTTTTCAGTATTTATATGAGGGTATTTGGGAGTACTTGAAAAAAAAAAATCTGTAATGTGTCTACATCTAGTAATTGGAATTTAGAGGATTCTGCACATAGCTTGAAGCGGGAGTACTAAGCCTCCCATTTCAAAAATGTGCTTTCAGAGGGATGAGTCTCTCCTGACAATTACAATTCAGATGACCCTACACATGCCAACCCCTGCCCTGGGAACAAATTTATAATGGAAAATCACAGGCATGACTGAAATCAGTAATTTCAGCACTCATCTCCCAGTATTGAAAAATGACAGCCAGGAGATGTTTGTGGGTCACCTACAAACACAGATCCAATGTAGCTCAGGGTAGACAGGGCAGGGACTGTCCCAGACAATCCCAGTTGTTCTGCACCATGTCTCTCTGACCTGCATCTTGGAGGCTGTTCAAGCATCTATTTCTGCAGTTGTCTGGCAGGAGATAGGCACTTCTCCAAATAGCTGCACTGAGAACCAGGCATATTTGCAGGCATTCAGGCTGGTGCTTTGTATTCTGTCTGAGTGCTGCTGCAGCTTTTTGACAGAGATTTGTGAAATCTGTGCCTCAGATTTGGCTTCCCAGCAGTCCTTGTGCAGCTTTATGAGGGATGCATCACAGGGAATGTTATCAATGTCCAGCTCTCACTAGCTTAAAAATATGAAGGTACATTTCAGCCACATGGCTTTTACAAGGGTGATGTAGTTGCTTATCAAATCATTCATCCATACAATTGTGTTGTCAGATCTCTACAGGCTTCTCAGAAAAGGTGTCATAATTACATGAATTTTAAAGTTATTCTTGTCCTAATTAGTTTACTTAAATACTCTTTTTTAAAAAAAGCTTTAAAGTTATAACTTCACTCAAAAGGACTAGGAATGGTATTTTATAATTACCTTATCATTATTTGCATGTATATAAAGACAAGCATTTTAGAGTGAAATATTTTATGCATTTCCATTATTTGTCTTCTTTAATCAATCTGGGTGTCTCCTCAAAATAAGTAAACAAAAATTTGCTAGCAATAGGACATAAGGATGAAAGTCTTATGCCAATTCTTATATCAAATGAAGAAACAGTGTGGTCACACTGCTGCCGTCATCTCAAGAAAAATTGTTAAACTTTGCTGTAGTTTTCCCATTTGCATAATATGGTTAATTGCTTCTCCTTCCCCTGGCTGAGGATTGTAGTTGGATTTATAAGTATTTTTGTAAAGTTGTGAGTCCTTCAGAAATAGTGCATGGATACCACAAACAGTGCAAGGAGAACAGCTCAAGTGAGCAGAGAAATCGCTCCATAACAGCACCAGCTGTTGCTAGACCCAGCTGCAGAGCTGCTGTGCCTGGTGTGTGGGTGAGCCTCAGCAGAAGCACTGGGAAGGGAGGGTGGAAATGAAGGGAAAACACTCAGGTAAATGCAGATAGGAGAGATGGAGTATTGATGAGCAATCACAAAACTACATGGTAGGTACCCTAAAAACTGAAATCATACACTCAGCTGTTTGAAGAGGACATGTCAGAGAGACGTAGCTGCTGGTGGACAGCATTGCAAACTGTAGGTAAGGTGTAAAAGTGGTTAGCTGGAGGACTGGTTCAGGACTGGCACAGCATTTTGGGTGAAGGTTACTTCATTAAGGGAGTTGCTCCATATGTACCTTTCAAATCTTAAGAGAAGTGTGGGATGGATGACTGAGTTTGCAAGCCACTCACCTGGCAGCTCAAATGTTCCACTGTTTACTTTCAACAGAGATTACCTTATCTGTTTTTTCTTCCCCCACAAGGTTTTAGAAGAGAATGGAGAACAAGTGCCCTGTTACTCTGTCATGGTGAGTTTACAAGAAGTTGGTGGAGCTGAAACTAAGAACTGGACTGTTCCCAGGAAGCTCAATGAGTTTCAGAACCTACACCGCAAACTCAGCGAGGTACGAATCCTGGTTACGGGAGGGAAAAGATGCCAACTGCCAAAATTTGTCAGAATGATAAAAATTTAATGCTACCAGTTTTAATGCCAGCCTTTTGGCTTTTAGCCCTTTAGAGCTAGATTTCTATCTGCGTATTTCTGGTCTCTGACAGATGATTATAAAACTTGTTTCTAATTTTTTCCCCTTAATAATGTTTTACTGGACTAACCCCATTTCAAAATGGTATATGCTCTGCACTGTCATACAAGAGCCTGCTATAAGAATGAGGTTTTATGTCTGGCTTCTTCAGCTTTTGGGGAGAGAGAAGGCTGGGATTTTTTTTTACAGTGCTTTAACCTTTCTGTCTGATAAGGAATAGATAATGGTGCTGTAAAGGGAAAGGGTTTAGATGTGTCAGCCCATAGTGGTAAGGGGAAGGTGTTTTCTTGAGAGGGGTGTGGAAGTGAGATGAGAGCAAAAAGGAGTCTCTTTTCCATTCTGAACCACCTGTCTTTTTCTCTGCATACATCATAACTGAGCTCTCCTTTCTTCTACACAGTGTTTTCCATCATTAAAGAAAGTTCAGTTGCCTTCTCTCAGTAAGCTGCCCTTCAAATCCATAGACCAGAAATTCATGGAGAAATCCAAGAACCAGCTGAATAACTTTCTGCAGGTAAGAAAATAAAGATAAATAAACAGATATCTAAACAGGAGAATTGAGAGGCTGCTGCCTCTCTACTGCCTAAAGAAAGAGCCTAGAACAAATAGGTCAAATGTAAGGTTTGACACTCTAAATGTCAAAGTTAGCCAACATACCTTAAGTTGAGATGAGATTGACTGATAGTAACCATTCCTCTAGTGGTAAGTTAATTTAAACTTCAATTATTAAGGAATCATAAATAATGAATCCTTTAATTGCCACTTTCAGCTAAAACTCTTCACAGCAAATTCCTTATACATGAGAAATTGTTATAAAACAAGAAAGTTGTAAGACTAAAAGCTTTATTCTTACTAGTTCCAGTACTTTAGAAATAGTTTCTTAAAGTATCTTTGTGAGATAGGGATTTTTTTCTCACACTACCTCTGAGCTGTGATTTAATCAGTTTTATTGGATGCCTCAATACATCTTATTCCTTAACAAGAAATATTTAATTGATGTGTTGCTGTGTTGTGAAGCGTCGTTATTTTTGTTTCATAGAAATTACTCTCTGATGAAAGACTCTGCCAGAGTGAAGCACTTTATGCCTTCTTGAGCCCCTCCCCAGAGCACCTCAAAGTTATTGATGTGCAAGGCAAGAAGTCATCGTTTTCACTCTCCTCATTTCTAGAACGACTTCCTGGTGATTTGTTTTCTCATCAGGAGGTAAGTGGTAGAAAAGCAATCTTCCCAAATTTAATTACTTATCCTAAGTAAGCAGGGAGAGTCATTAGTATTTGAATGGCAGGCAATATTTCCAAAGGTCATTTGTAATTTACTGTAAGTGAACAAAGAGTCAGAAGAAAGAGCTGCCTATGAATTTAAAAGATGATTATTAATAAAACAGGTTTCCTGCCTTTTGGTACATGCATATAGGCAAATACATAAACTATTGCAAATAAACAAATTGCAGTTCATGTGGGATTGTTTATTTTTTGCAGCAGAATTTTCCACTTTTTGAGTTCTGGACATGCATATTTCAGAAAGGTTTTGGCAGGTAAAAATATTCTCACTTGGGAATATTCTCTTGGCAAGAAAGAACAGATGTGTATCCCTAATTTCAGGACAATTTCTGAAGCAGAGCTAGTTTTGACAAAAAACTGTTGGCAAATAGTACAGGGAGGGAATTCCCTTACTGAAGAAATTTGCAAATGCAGGCAGGAGTCTATGTAGGCAAACCAGTTGGAGAATTTGTTATTAAGCCATAAAAACCCATTGTTTATCAAAGTGCAATGAATAATAAATTAGTGACTAAAATAGCTCATTGACTAAATTGACCATAATTCCATGGCACTCTATTCTGTGTTGTTCATGTTCAGATAATGCAACATTCAAGGAGATGTTTCTATTCCCCCTTTTAGTTATATGCTATACAAAATTCATTTGAAACAGCTAATTTCTTACATGCTGTAGTTGTCTGGAGTGGATGGGTCTTATGCAGGATAATTTGAGATTGGGGAGCATGTCCACTTCTAGGCTTTTATAGGGAGAAAAGTGGTCTTGCATCTCAGAAATAAGAAAATCCTGTATATGTACCTTGCAAAAGTATGCCATGTTTGCATCTAGATGCCAAATGCTTATGCCTCATTTCAGAGTAAGAAATTAAAGAAAGTTTGAGAAACTAGTTTTACTTTGTAGAAGTACTGGAGTTCTAAAATCCAAAATGCTTTCACTAAAATGACTGATAGGTAAAAGTAGCATAAAAGTATTGAAGTGTGAAGCTATTGTATTTTTCTATTTAATTGAAAAACATCCTCAAGACATTGTATTATGGGAGATAGATATTGTATTATGGGAGTGTGTAGGAGGAAATAGTTGGGAAATACAGGAGAAGGGAAGAATTTTTTAATACCAGTGTGTGAGAGGAGAAAGAACAAATAAACAGAAATTATGCAACTGTTACTGCTTCGCATTTCTTTTCCCTCTCTTCTCCCTTCTTTCCTTAAGCTTACACATGACAGAATACAGATGGTGGGAACTCTTAGACCCTATGAATGAGTATGTCAAACAATTGCCCTAAAGTGCAAGTAATAAAATAAAATGGAGGGAGACAGATTGTGAGGCAGTCTGGGGTTAGCTCTGCTGTTTCCTGGACTCCCATGTCTTTCAGTAAGAGCTTTGGATCAGCTCAGTCTTGCCCCACTGACAGCATCTTGGGTATTTTCCTAAAGCAGTTAAATTGGGGTTAAATCATTTGGTACAAGGTCATAAATGAAGTTAGTTGTGTTAAACCACCCGTAAAGCTGGTATAATTGTGTTCTTTTTGTAACTGAGACTTCCTGGTTCAGTTTGTATTTTGAACTTTGTAGTATAGAATGCTCTCATTCAGCTCTCTCTTTCCCCTAATCTCATCTCACATTTTTCAAATATATGTCAGAGCAATAATATTACTTCTTGAGTGTTGTGCTCAGGATTAGATACTGCAGCAATTTCTTTATATATATAACTCCTTGGACAGGGTTAGCTTTAGAATGTATTTTTTAGGTCTCTAGACCAAAACCAAATCAGAGCAAAAATGCAGTTGATATCATCTAGAAAGAAGGGCTTTTAGGTTTATAAATTTACTGGCTAGAAAATGCACTGTAGTGTAAGAACTTACAGTTCTTGTTGCATTTTCTAAATGACAGGAGATTCACTGAACAGCAGAAAAATAAACCAATATTAGATGATCGAATGATGACGACGAAAGGAAGAGATGATTGATATCTTTGAAAACCAGGCTGAAGAAGAAAATTTGCACATCATTGTGACCATTCCTGATCTAGAGACTGGGGCATTGCACCAGCCTCAGTGGAGGTCAGGTCTGCCTCTCTTGAGCTTTGCGGAAAGCATAGGTGGCAGGGCAAGATCCAGGAAAGCAAAGGGATGTGTTGACTGCCATGAGTAATGACAGGAGTTGTAGTCCTGATCCTGAAGCAATCTTCATGACAGTGAGGAACAACTTGCTGTCTGCCCTTCACTCTGAAACAAATGGTACTGCCAGAATTGAGGTGGTTCAACCCAGTCATTTTTTGGAAGTCTATCTGAATAGCTCTCCCTTTGGTGCCTTGAGCTTGGGTATCCTAAGGCTCAGGTCACTAAGTATCACAGTTTGTGTTTCTGCCTGGCACTAGTTTTCATTAATGGTGCTTGTCTGTGCAGTGGCTAGTTCCCTTTCCACTGCTGGGTTTGGCTCCCAGCTTACTTCAAGGACAACTCACTGAGTGGCTTCAGCTGTGAAGGCGCTATCTGTTCTCCTGGGGAGCCAGCTACCTGCTTCTCCTGGTGCAATAACCAGATTTTCCCCCTTTCTTCCCAGCTGTTTGCATGGTAAACAGCTCCAGCTGTCTAGCTCCCCATCCTGAATGTTTTTTATGGGTGTTGTGTCAGAGGAGGCTTTGCAATCACAAACACTGAGTGCCATCTCCTGCTTACAGCTCTCACCTGTTTCCTAGCAGTACACGACTCCCACATCACCTGCTTGCTTTCATCCAGCTGGTGTTGATGGGCAATATAAGCAGTAGACTCTGAAAATCTGGGCAGCATTGAGGTGCTTACTGGGGCCAGGTTGCAAGCAGAAGATACAGCAGTGATGATAATTCCAGCAATGTGATGTCCTCATCACTTTAGTCCAATGGGAAGTTTTCAAGATCCCTAGTGAGATTCCTGTTTGCCAGATCCTGCCAGCAGCAGTTTTTGACTCTAACTCTGTTTTTTGAGTGGACTGGCTGTACTCCTTCTGCAGAGCATGGCAGTAAGTGAATCCATTCTGGAAGAAGGCTGGGGAACTGCAGCCCACACCCATGTTATCCCTCTCTTCCTAGGAAGAAACAGAGGAGGACAGTGACCTGTCGGACTATGGAGAGGAGGTGGATGGGAAGAAGGACTCTCTTGCTGAGCCGTGTTTCATGCTGATTGGAGAGATTTTTGAACTGCGAGGAAGTAAGATGTAAACCTGCTCAATGGCTAACAGAATCTCTTGGCTCTGTAGGGCACTTCAGAATTCAGATTTTTTTGCTGTTTCAATAAGTGGAAACATTCTTGCAATATATACAGCCAGTTTGGAATCAAGCTATTCTTCAGTAGTTCATAACTTTGGAGCTTTCATTCAAAAGTGAAATCACAATATAAAATGGCAATAAAAATGTAACTGGCAGGGGAGAGCATTTGCACTTAATATTTTTAAATTTTTCATGAAAAAAATTAGAAAAAAGGACAGTAGTATTCTTCTGTTCATTAGATTGTAGGAATTCTTGAGTAGGGAAAGATGGCTTTATTATAGAACATGTCTCTGACAAAGAAATATAATTTTAAGTGAATTATAAATGCATTTTAGTTCTGCAACTTCTATGATTAAAATTATACTTGAATTGTGTTGTATTTAAATACCGGATTTTTTTCTCCCCTTTTATGTAACTGAATGATGATAATAAACAAAACTATTTTTGTTCTATTTGAATGTGCAGCCACACATGATGCTCCATAAAATTATTTACAGGGTAACTATTGCAACTATGTGTCACCTTCCAAAAATGGCAGATGTATCTTCCAAATATAGACTTTATTGTGATGGTGAGCAGTATGAAAGAAAGATTTAACAGTAATTACTAGGAAGCACTCACTTTTCTTTCCTTTATTTGTAATGGAAAGTTGACTGCTTGGATTGAGTGAAAGTGTTTTCAGAATTTTAATGGTGCTGCTGTGTGTACTTTATACTAATAGATATGAAAAGGGTGGGAAGTTTGAGGACATTTGTTTTTTTTGTAGCAGAAAAAGGGTTTTGAGTAGTTGTATTGCTCAATAGATTAGAAATATTCTTACATATAAAAATGTATGGTATAACCTAGAATGCATTTTATATGCATACTTATGTAACCTGCAGGACTTAAAAACTATACAGCAAACAGTACAAGGAATGTGATCAAGAAAAATGAAACCTCTGTACAATTAATGGAATCTTAGAAAGGGTTATAACAATGTGTTTATTATAGGGGTTGGGTTGTTTGGGTTTGGTTTGGTGGGAGGCAGGGGGAAGGTTTTGCACATGGTCATGGGTTCTGTAATGTTATTAACTTCCTGGTCATTATTTTTTATAATTTTTTGTTGTTCTAGTGTTCAAGTGGGTCAGAAAAACATTAATTGCACTAGTACAAGTCACTTTTGGAAGAACCATCAACAAGTAAGTAGCTGTTGCTGTAAATGAACTTTCTTCATCCTTCTATTAAAAAAAGGCTGACAGAAGAACTGTTAAAAATAATCTGGATATCCTGTTGGATATGATAATCTGCATGTTTTCCACAGCTCAATTTACAGCTATGTTTATTCGAGAAAACACAGATATGTGAATTATCTTTATGCTGCCAGGTGAGGCCTGCCTGAGGCTATGAGCATACCTGTCTGTAAACACTTTCATTTGGAAAGCTGTATCCTGGTCAGAAAGAAATTTTAGAAGTATTCTATCAGCACAGCAGGCTGATCTTTGTCCAATCAGTGACAAAATTTGCACTTGCCAGCAAGGCTTTTAAAGCTCTTATGTATATTATGTAGCAGTAAATTGGACTGGTCTCAGACAGTATCCACTCACTGAGTTTTAAATTGATTGGTTCATCTCTTCATACCCTGCTGATAACAGGAAAATGCCTGAAGGAGGACAGAGAGGCAGAGAATTTGTGAGCATAGCTTGCATGCAAAGTTCCTGCACAGCTTTTACATGTAGGTTGACTTTATTGATTTTAAGGGATTTGGCTGTACGGCAGGAGCACTGACTGGAGCATGTTCTATCTTAGACTCCTGGTGCTGAAGGCTACAGTGAGTGGTGCAGCCACAGGAAGAGGCTGCTATCTCTGTAATCCCTTCAGTAATGTGCTTTGCTATCTGTGAAGGAACTTACTGTGCTTCTATCAAAACTGTCTGTTTTTATCCTAGCAGGCACATCTCCACAGGCAACTAGTTTGGAGTTTGCTACTATTAGTGACCTGATTCTCCTGACTTTTCCTGGTGGAGCATTTTTAGTGCCCATCCTTGAAATGTAGCTTGGATGTGTATTTCAATGTAATATTTGTGGATTGCATTAAAAAGCAGCCTTCTCCAGATCTAAGTGAGGTATCTGGAGTGACCTAGATCCTAGAGCACCCAGACCTGAATATGACCTGCTGTTATGCCAATGAAATCAGCTCAGGCACACTGGCAAAATTACATGAAAAAGAACATCTCTTCCACTACTTTTGAGGAGTAAAAAGAATAAATATGGATAAAACATGAGACTAGCTCTGATGGGCTCCTTTCTACACTTCTTTACAGGCAAATCCGTGACACTGTACACTGGATGTTCAGTGAACCAATGCTTGTTTACTACATTGGTGTGTTTCGAGATGCTTTCTGGCCAAATGGAAAGTTAGCTCCACCACCAAGAGCCAAGAGCGATGAACAAAAGCAGGAGACAAAACAGAGAGCACAGCAAAAACTACTTGAAAACATTCCAGGTGAGATCACTTTGATTCTGCTTAATCACTGATTTAAAAACTAATATGGAAGCTGGTTAATCAAATTATTTTCCTGTAGACTTTTAAGTTATGATTATTTGCATAAATAAGGATTATTTTGGTCTTAGTCTTTGCATCTCCTGCCTGTCTGGTAAAAGGCATGGATTCAGTTTTTACTGGTGGATGCAAAATCAGAATTGCTGTATTTTTGTGTATAATGTTCATCAAGGAATCTCAGGCAATTCTTTCTCTGCTGGTTCTCTGTGAGCAAATATGTGGCTCTGCTGCTTGGAATTACTTGCCAAATAGGGAGAGTGGCACCACCCCAATTACTTCTTCCTCTTATATTTTGAAGTTGGAGAGAGAGGGATCTACCCGTGCTGTCAGTGTTGTGTGTTGTCTGTTTCTGGTAAGAGGTCTTAGGGCACTGAACATTAGAGTGACCTGCAGCCTGGGCAGAGGAAGCTCCTGGATGGAGTGGTTTTTTCAATACTTTCCTTTGCCTACCCTTCTCTCCCAAGCTTGGGCAGCCCCCTTTTCAGACAGCATGTTTTGGGGCACCATTCTGAGATGCTCCATCCTGTCCCACTCACAGGACAGGAAATCCAGTTACATATTTCTGACTCCTCAGAGATCATGTAAACCCAAAGGCACCTAACTGAAAATAATCAAAATAATTACCATTAGCACTTGGAAGTGCACTTCAACATAGCTTGGATGCTTTTTCTCTGCTCTATCTGAAGAGAATGAGCTATTTTATGGCTTCACTTAGATATCTCATATGCCTCCATGCATTAGGTAGTTTAATCAACTTGTACTGCAAAAAAGGAGTAGGTATGCATGCAAAATATTTGTCTTTTGATGTGTAAACAACCTTTCCATTTACTGCCTGTGTTATATACTCATCTATTTACCTAAATAGCCTCCCTTAGTTGGTTTGTGGTATTATTTGATTTCCTGTTTGTTTCTGAGCTTGGAGCCATATGTCAGGACATAGCTGAATGCACCTTAGATTAATGATGGAGCACTGAATCACTATTTATTCTCTAATTTAATCAAAGTGTAAATAATTGACTTAGAATTGTCTTAACTGCCTTCTTGTGGGAAGTATTCTCTGTGAAGGTTGAGAGGCAATTAAAGTGCTAAATTTGGTTTGAATGTTGTAGAAGTTGTGTCTTTGGCTTAAGGTGTATTTAAGTGAAAGGTTTAATGATGTGTGACATGAGACTTGACTCAGTGAACTACTGAAAAGCATTTGATGTATCATGTTAGAACACTTAAAATGTTCAGAGAGGCACACACTATTATCTATTGGGTAACTGGAGAATAAGGGTATCTTTTCAAGCTGTGTTTTTAAAAGGTTGGTGAGTAGGGACTCTGTGTATCCTGTAGCCAAGGGCCAATGAAGTGCAGTAGCTTTGTTTCCCCTCCTTTATGGGTCTTTAGGTTGAACTAGATGATTTTGAAGGTCTCTTCCAGCCTTTATGATTGTGATTTTGGGTAGTAGAATGATGATTCTGGCTGGAGGTTTTGCCTAGCATGAGTGAAACAATATAAACTGAAGTAATGTTTGTTGCAGATACTCTGCAGAATCTTGTTGGACAACAAAACGCTCGTCATGGTGTAGTGAAAGTGTTCAATGCATTGCAAGAGAGAAAGGCTAATAAGCATCTACTTTATGTGAGTAACCAGAAAAGTACCTTTTTAACTTCATAATCCTGTAGGTTATTGAGCTCTACTCACTCAGTATTGAAGCCTAGGGGGTGTGTTTTTGCAGAGACTTATTTATTATTAAAATAAGTTAGTTGCTCTAGGTTTGATCACTTGACTAAGTTTGAATAACAAAAGACTGTTTAACAGCAGCATTGTTTTTGTCTAAAAGAGATCTTCTACCACATCCAATGTGCCTGACTTCATAAGGTACAAACTAATTTCCTCATACAGCTTATAAAAATAAACATACCTTGGAGAATCCTAGAGAAGGAGAACTCCAGAACTGGTTCATAGTTAGGACATGACAGCCTTTCAGAAGTTCCACTCCCCAACTGCTGGGAATAGTTGGAACACGCAGCTGGATCTAACTATGACACCTTCACAGTCAGTCAGTCTCTTCTGGCACATTCCAGACAGAAGAGACTGACACATTCCATCATGTCACACGATGCTGCCCCAGCACCAGAGAGAAGGTGCATGTCTATGATGCAGTGGAGTCTTTGACAGAACATCTGAACAGAGCTGCCCTCAACACTTGCCTCCTGTCAGCCTTAAGACATTTCCCATGTTATCTGTAGGGTATGTGCTAACTTGGGGATGAAAGAAAAGTAGTTGCACAAATGATGAATGTAATCAAACCTATGTGCTTCTGTTATTTGGGGTTATCTAAAAATGACAGAAAGGAAGAAGAAATTCGGTTGGCACCTGCATCATTTTAACTCTTTTCTGTTTTTCAGGTTTTGCTGGAACTGCTGCTAACTGAACTGTGTCCTGAGCTGAGAGCTCATTTAGAGCAGCTTAATGCCACTTAGGTTTGAATCTGCACAATTGGACCACTAGAGAAATGTCTATGTTCAAGAATAGACATGAAACTTATTTTCCTCTTTTCCATAGAGGGCTGAGGACTATGATTATTTTTAGCATTTTTCTTTCCTCTTGAGTTTTTTGTGAAGTACAGACTTGAAAAGATCTGATGCTATTGTAGGGTAGACAAAAAATGCTGTATAGCTGCCAATTTTTATTTAAATTGTTCTATTTGACTACTCCTCTGTTTCAAATATAGATTGAAAAATAAATGTTCATATATGCTGAAAGAAACCAGAAGATATTTTAAACATTTATGGAAAGAAATTTTGCTTATAGTGGTAAACTAATGAATGTTGTACAGTTCTAATCTCCTCACTGAGGATCTGAGCATTCCTTTTTTTCTTGTGTATTGAAAAAGCCTTGTTGTGCAATACTACATGTAAAGCTATTGTGAAAATTTTATCAATTTTGGTTTTACCAAAGATTTCCTGTAGTTTGAAGCATTTGTAAGCAATAAATATCACAACTGGATTGCAGCACTTGATAATGAGGCTGTACTGACAACAGATCAATGGGTTTGACAGCACTAGTTTCATAAGAAGTATCTACATTGCTTTGAAGTCTGTGTCAAAATTATGTATTGTAAACTGGTATGTCCTTACAGAATGCCTGTGTTCAATGTTAGTTCAGAGATTAGTGCTTATGAATTGCTTCTATGAATGATCAAGTAGACATTTAATTAAACCATCCTGATAACTTCCCTGATATTATTCAGGGCTGTTTTATTCAAATGCCCCAATTTCAAATAACCTTCAAATATTTCTCTTATTTTATACAAGGAAAGAAAATGTCTTCGGTGGTTGTTTTTTTTTTTAAATTTATGTAAAAATATGTAAATATGATGTTAATGCACATCTAAATAATTAAACATCATCAAAAATCCCTAGCTGACACTCATTGTGTCTTCTCAATTCAGTACAGTTGTGCTCTTAGAAAAACTACTTGCAGTTATGACTGGCTGTATTGTAAGGTGTATACAATCTGTACGATCTCTTTAAATCAACATTTTTAGTAACATCTAGCCTTCTGTTCTAACAGTTTCAGAAGAGTTTTCAAGTCGTGGCACAGTACTAAGAAGCAAGGCAAATTCTACACTTACAAAGCTTCATAAGTAAACAGGCATTTAGAAATGTGCAAGCTTACCACAGCAATCAGGAAGTTTTCCTAGTGGTTAATCAAAGTGTCTTTTCATAAAAGATCCAGCTTGACATTGCTCAGACATAAATAATCCTAGCTAAAAGATTTCCAACTATTTCTAGTACAGAGGGAGTGTGAATGCAATATGAAGAATTGAGGAAAACAGGCCTTGTCCAATATTTCCATACTTATGTTTGGGGCTTTTTTTCCACAGTTCTCTAAGTAGTATATATTGGTTTTGGAAGCTGGTATGGTTTGAATTGTAAAGCTTGGGGTTCTACTGGACAGTTTCCAACTTTGAGTCTCTGCAATCCAAAAGCAATTATATATAAAGACTTTTAAGTAAATCTAGATACTTATGGAAGTATGTGGAAGAAAGTATAAGCGCTAACAAGTTAAGTTTTAAAAATGGCCATGGCCTGTAAGTGGGCTGTGTGTGAAAATGAGACAAGTTTGGGTTCGAGCTTTTCAGAATATTACAATTTAAATACTATATGTGCAGAAAGGAGAAAAGCATCTTTCTTTGGTTTTGTTTTGATTCATGTGCTGTAGCAATATGACATGAAGAAAATACATCTGTCCAGTGAAATGTCCTTAATAAACCTTTAAGTCTTCAATATGATTTTTAAAAAATCTGTCTCGGCTTATCTGAGTTAAAGAGAGCAGGAGCTTTTTACTTTCTCTTCTAGATAAAATGAATCAGTGAATTGCTTTAAATAATAATTTATAGAAAGTTGAAAAGCAAGCATTAAGTGATGAACAGTCTATAATTGCTGGAGATTAATGATGGTTTATTTTAGGAAATATATACCAGTCACAGTTAGAAGAAACACTAAATTATCCCAAGATTAGCTGCGGATTCAAGGTGAGAAGCAACAACAGGATCCAGATAGCATGCCTTTAAAAACAAAGAATATCAGAGTTCTAATTTATAGCTACAATAAAGCTGTATGTTATCAATATGACAAAGTCTTTAAGTGTTAAAAAACTGTCAACTTGCTAAAGTATCAAAGAGTTAACATATTTGAATTTTAATCCTTTTTCTCAAGCCACATTAAAAAAAATAGTATTTAAAATTAGCATACTGGACTATAGCATTAGTCTTGGCTTTATTTTTTAAAAATTCTGTCTGTTGGCATGGCATATGCAGCACCACAGTTGGAAAAATAAATCTGTTTACAGATTAGATGAGTTTCACTCACATCCATCATCTCTTTCAGGACCCTTAGGGATGCCCATATTCTCTTTCTCATCACTTACAAAACTGACTTGGTCTAAGAATGGTAGGCCAAAACCAGAGCTGAGCAGTCAATTAAAACAAATATGACTTTAGGTAAGTGTAGTTGTACAGTTAACATGAGAATTTTGCAGGTACAAAAAAACCTGGACATCCCCACAAATCTTCTGAAGTTACTGTTTCAGGGAGTTTTCTTGTTTATTTTATATTGCTTCTCTTTTGCTATTGATTTAGACACACATGACAGCAGTCATAGGAACTATCTATAGTGAGACATCAGTGACATTCCTAGACCAGTCTCAGGTGTACAGCGAGTGAGTAACGAGTGAGAGCCATGATTTTCTTTCAGCTGTGGCAGTTTTACTACACTTTAGAAGACACTGGGAAGGGCTACACTCCTACAAAGTCATGCAACAATTTAATTGATGGACCTTTTCAATGCCTTAACTAGGAATGGTCATAATACCTCAGTTTATGTTCCTTTCCTGATTGCCTCCTCATCCTATTCTCTCTAACATTTTTTACAGTGAGAGAACAAAATATTTAAATGTCTGATCATCTGCTCTGCTCAGCCTTCTCTATCAATGACTTCCCTGAGTAAAGAGACACAAAATTTGTTTGATAATTTATAATTTCCATAACTCTCCATTTATTTAATTGCACCAAGATGGACACCACAGTATTCTACTTGCAGAAACAAATGGTCACCACATGCACAGAAACCAGAGTCTCTGAAGCACAGATGCCAACTTGCTACATTCCCTTCAGCTGGTAAAGCTACCTTGCCTTGATGCCTTTAGGCATCACTGATATTCCTCACAGATTAATCTTCTAGAGGCCATTATTAGTATTTTTCCTCAAGCTTACTTTTCATCAGTCTTACTCCAAATTCAGAATTTTGGGAAAAATGTAACTGATTTTTTTCCCCCTGTATATATTGAACAGAAAAAGCAGTAGATCCTCAGCTATCATGGAAAATGTAAATATAAAAATAAGCACGAGAACCTGTTATGGCCAATTTAATAAAGGTTGTAATTGTTACAGACTCTAAAGTATCAGTTGTGAGAGAATATCAGAAAGCAAAGTAATTTGGGATAAAATTATTCAAATTGTTTAACTAATTTTTCTTGCATGTTACCAAGCTCTTTGCTGTGGTGATTGCCATAGATTTTTTTTTGTTGTTGTTGGTTATATTGCTTTCTTAAGCAAGTGGGCAGATAGCATCCTTTCAAGGTGATTTTCAGTAGTTTTCAGTATATTTCTATCAGTCTACATGTTCTTGCAAATATTTTTTTAACATAGTGTTGGAGTCCTTAATGAAATAGCAAGTTTAGACTAGACTCAGATCCAAAGTATCACTCCATTTCACAAGATGATATAAACCAGTAGGACTTTCTCAACTTACTTTAGAGTAGTACTTCTCAGCAGCCTTCTGGTCTTTCTCTATGCCTCGGCCAAGCTGGAGGCATCTAGCCAAGTAGAAAGCAGCCATAGCAGCCCCCTTGGCTAAATATGTTGGATGACAATCGGTCATCTTGGCTAGCATGTTGATGTCATCATTTTCTGTAGCCCTGTTGTGGAATTTAGAGTGTTCTGTTAGATAATGCTAGTTCAAGCAGTAATTAAAGTTCACCATATATGACTTTAACAAAATAAGCTGAAATTTACATGTATTCAGCATCTTATGAGGATTCTTCTATTTTGTATTTGATTTTAAGTTAGTCTTATTTGAATATTGTGGTATTAAAGAGCAAACAAGTATACAACTTTTGAAGTCACTTTCACTATAGTTATATTAGTTATAAAAGGCAACATTTTATGCTAATTGTTCCCATTAAATTATTTTATGGAAATTGTATGTGGAAGAAAGGCAAAGCTCTTATTTCATTTAGTATTTAATGTAGCTCACTCTTAATCTTATTTTACTACATGAGCAACCTCATGTACTGGAAAATGTCCCTGCCCACAGCATGGGCTGGAACTGGATGATCTTTAAAGAGCCACCCAAACCATTCTGTGATTCTATGATTCTAAAATGTCCAGTTCTTACAAGGATATTGGCAAATCACAGTAGGCTGAAAATCTCAGACGTATTGAGAGCCTCTGGTTATAAAACTCTGTTAGGAAAACCACTAATCACTATCTTGGCTCAATTATTTCCTTTCTTCCGCATGCTTGCTGTTATCTTAGTTTCAGCATGTTTTTACTAAAAACCATTTTAAGAATCAGAGGGACAAAGTGAATGTTTTTTTAATTATCAAGCTATAATTATCTAGTATAATCACTGTATTATTAGAATTCCCATAAATTACTCCGACCTAAGTGGGAATTTATTTTTTTCTGTAGTCTTAGATACTCCCAAGCCCCATATCCTTTCCAGGTACCAAATAGTAGTAATATCCTTCTTTACACATCATGACATTTGTGTCAAAGTCACAGACTTGAAGAGGAAGGAAAAGTGCAAGTAATTTCAGTTTATAGGTACTTCCTATAAATCAGTCTTTATGAAAGATTGTTCTGAAATGACCCTCTGCACGTCAGTGCCTGCTAGATCACCTGGAAGCATTGGGAATCATGTTCTTCCATCTAATTCAGACCCATTAACAAATACAGTAACCAAACAGTTCTTATTTAGCAAGAACATTAAAATAAAACAACAGTAACATATTACCTCTTGTTATTCCTGATACATAACATTTTTCTCTTCCTCTCCAAAAGATAATCTACAGAATGCTGATGCAAATAATATCATCTAGTCAAGTCAGGCAAAAATTCTGTTTCAGCACAGCTGACTTCAAGAACACACCACAGCAATTGGCAAGTACAACTGTGTGGGATAACTGAATTATTTGAAGGAAGTATCAGTAGGTGATGTAGACTCCAAATATTAGGCAAGCTTATACTGTACATAGTATACCTTGCCCAGTTTAAAGCATAATGTTTTATGCTTGTATATAATGTAATAAATGTAGGTGCTATGAACATAGAAGGGCAAATTTTAGCAGAAAAGGTATCAGTGCTTGATATTACTGGCTGAACTGCTGAGATTTTTGCCTCGAGGCTATCTTCAATTCTAATTAAGTGTAACTGTTTCAAGTATGGTTTCAAGTGTTTTATTTCAGAAATGGTCACCTCTGACAGTACTGTGGGATTTCATTGCTATTTTCTGCAATTGCAATTGCAGCTGATGAGGTGCACTCTTTATTTGTCTGGACAATCCCATGTAGCATTGACTGGAGGGGATTCATTCCCAGTGAGACAGGCTAGACCAGACTCAACAGTTATCGCTCCAGTTTGACAGTGCAAAAGAAAGAAAAGCAGCAGTTCAGAGAGAAACAGTCCTTCTCAGCATGGAGTACAGCAAACAGCATCCAGAGCTGAACTACTGAATTAACCAGAGCTTCTGCTACTCAGTGGCAAATAGTGCAGCTTCTGTAAGATGATAAGTTGTGACATGTTTGCTGCTGTGCAGCAGCAGCTATGTAGACATACCCCAAAAAGCACACATGTTATCATGTGCAACTTGTGCAAGCAGTCAATCTATCTGCATCTTATTTCCAGCAAGTCAATCATCTGATTGACAGATTGAACCTTTATCAATACACTGGTAAACTCTGGATGTTTGTCACAGAAATGTGCTGTTTATCAGCCATAGAACATTGCGCCAACACTGCTCTTGTCCTACTTGAATAGTTCAAGATACAGAAGGAACCTGAAGTGGTTGCACTTGTGCCACATTCCGACCAACTGGGGAATAAGCCAGGCCAACCAGAGCAGCAACAGATACTCCTTAGCTGCTTCCCAGGTGAGGACCAGAAGACAACAACCTCAAGTGTATGTGTACAGTGCACACAGCATGGGGGCCAGACAGGAGGAACTGGAGCTCTGCCCCCAGTCAAAGTCACACAACCATAGGAATAACTGAAGCAAGGTGGAACAACTCACATGACAGGAGGATTGTGAGCGATGGCCATAGGCTGTTTTGTAAAGAAAAAGAGGAGGAGTCATGCACTGAATTAAGGAGAACTTGAATGTGGAGAAGTGAACTATGGCAATTCTGGAAGCATTACTGAATGCCTCCAGGGCAGGATCAGAGGGATCATCTCAAGAGGGATCTTACACTAAGCATCTGTTACTGACCTCTGAATGAAGACAGTAAGACCACTGAGGTAATACTCAGGTCACTTAAGTAAGCTTTGGGTAACAAAATCTGGACCTTACGGGTGACTTGAACTACCCAGGCATTAGATGCAATAAGAATACAGCAACTCCCAGGACATTCATGAAGTTCCTGGAATGGAGCAGTGGAGTACTGCTCCCTCAACCAAATGTCAGATGTGCCAGTCAGGAATGCTTGACCTGCTACTCCTAAATCAACAAAATCTACTTTGTAGAACCTCAGTGAGTGATAGCCTTGGATATTAAGGATATTGAGGATCTGGGATCCTGTTGAGCACTCTGAGGTTCAGTGCTAACACAAAGGTTTCAGATTTCAGAATAGTAAACTTCAGCTCACAGCACAGTTGGGAGGGTCTCCATAGGAAGCTTCCATGGAGAATAAAGGAGCTAGTGAGCATTGGGAATTTTTCAAGAATGCTCTCCTGGAAGGACAATGAACTGTTTGTTCATTCCCTTTGAATGTAAGGAAAGTAGGTAGCAAGAGACCCCCTTGACTTAATTCCAAGTTTCTGAGCCTGCTGAAAACCAAAGGAGATGCATACCAAAGATGGAAAAGCAGGTAAAAGGAAGCGGTGGATTCACTGACCTTGTACACTTTTAAGATTCAGCTGGACACAGTGCTGGGCCATTGTGTCTAGACTGTGCTTTTGCCAAGAGAGATTGGACCAGATGATCACTGAGATGCCTTCCACCCTGGGGGGGTCTTTGACACTAAGACTGTAGGGGCTAAAGGGAATGGTCAAGGCAGGAACCTAGAGGAGAGAGTGGACAAGGAAGGCAGGATTGCATGTGGGCATCTGCTTTGGTTTCTAGTTCAAGGCCGTTTTGCTTTATTGGATCAGAAGGAAAAATTCAATCATACTGAGGAATTGAGAACCTTATAATATTAATTTTGACATTGGCTATTCTGTTTTTAAAGATGTTTTGCAATTCATTACCTCTAACATTTCTTGAGTTTGAAACACAGGACCATAATCTAATAATAATTTAAATCTGTTTTATGTGGTCTTGTATGAAGAACCTTAATAAAACATAGAACAAAAATTACCTTACGGCTTGTTCAGCAGCTTTTGAGTAAAATTTTCTAGTGTAGTAATATTCCACAAGATGGCCTTGAGCATAGGTATTTCCAAGGTCTGCTGCTTTTCTCAAATACTCCAAAGCAGCTTCAGTGTTTTGACGTGTACCTTGTCCATAGAGATACATAATGCCAAGCGCTCCCTTTGATTCCAGATTTCCATTATCACATGCTTCTGAATGCCAGAAAAAGGCCTAAACAAGAGGCACAAAGTTGGGGTATGTATTTACTTAGCTGATTTTCTTGTATACTGTTTCCATTAAAGCTTCTACACCAACCATGCTGTAAGAAGTGCTTATACATAAAAGAATGAAGAATCCTTGTAAGGCTTTTAAATCTGCTTCATTTACAGTCAGAGCTGTCAGTCAGTGTTACCTGCTTGAATTATGAAGGTTACCAAAGCTGACAAAACTTTAATCCATTCTATCATTCTTTCTGATATGCTCAGAAAAAAAAAATCTTAGCTAGTAGGGTCAAATGAGTCAAAATGAGGAATTCTGACTCTCTGTTCATATAGGCTTAAATGGATGATAATGTCCAACTACTCAAAATACAACTTTCAGAGTCAAATATACCCCACTGTATTCTTTCTCTGAAATTAAAAATTAGTCATGATTACTTTTTATTTCAAAAGGTAGGGCTTTACCTTCTTCATATCTTTTAGAACTGGCATAGAATAAAGCATTCCTAAAGTACTCTGGGCCTTTACACTTGCTTTTGGATTTCCATTGTCTGCAGCAGTGAGCCACAACCTAAGAAAATGGGGACAACAAAGTTTAAGAAACACACAATCTTATAATTTTTCAGGAAAATAATAGACTGCCCTTACCTTTCCGCCTCTTCAACTGAATGTTTAACACCACATCCTTCATAATATGCCCTGCCAAGATTGTATGCAGCTGCAAACTTCAAGTGACTTGCTTCTGGGGAATCAGAGTTGAGTATTTTATTCTTGTATTCCACTCCCATTTCCTAAAATTGAGCCATAGAAGTTATTATGTTCAGACTGTGAAGAGGATGAAATATATAACCTGTATATATGAATGTACTAGCTTCTGACAGATAGGTAATTTTTTCCCCTTTGAAGAAAGGCTGAGGCATACTGGCAGGACAGCTTGGAAAACACCGTCATACCAAAGCAGAACTGATTTTTGGTCACTAGACACCCCCTAAATTTTTGACCCCAGCATATCTTTAGTGTGAAACATTTCCTCATAAATGTTCATTTGATAATATATTACTCTTCTTCACTGACAAAATTTTCCCCAAAAATATTATTGTGCTTATGTAAATGAATGTCACATCCTACACTTGTAACATTTTCAATTTCAGAATTCTAAGAACTTTTTATTATTGTCTATTGTGTCTGAAATCATAAAACAATCTTAACAAGAAGGTAAAGTGATGCATAGTACACTTTGAAATCCCTGCAATTAAAATACCTTAGACTCATAAAGGACAAAATCTGATAATGTTAAATAAGCAGATGGAGAACATTTCATATGAGCAACTGGGCCTCAGAATTACTTTAGAAATAAGATTTACACTGTTAGGATTTAGAATGGACACCCTGTGTAAATACACTGGAAGCAGTCCTTTATAAAAGGTTTTGCTTCTATTTAGCTTTCATATTGTAATACACAAGAAAGAAAGAAACTTTGTTAAAATGTTTTTTTTTTGCAAGTAAACAAATGTAGTAATTATGCCGACATACAGAAAAAAACCCACCACCTCTAAACCCCAATCAGAATGTTTCCAGTTCTGCTGACAATGCTGTAAGCACCAGACAGGAATCCCATTTGTAAATATACTCTTTGGTTCTTCTTTTGGCCTTCTGTCTTATAATCGACCCTTTTGTTCCTAATGCTTGTGTTCTTTCCTCTTGACACTTTTTAAGATCATCTTCACCAACAAATTAACTCTCCTTTATTAAAAAAGCATTCCTTTGTCTTCCTTTTTTGTAATAGAATTCTTCAGTTTGAATTCTTCAAATGCTTGCAAATGAAATTTTTCATGTGTCTAACTTAAGAATAATACTGTCAACCATTGGCAGAAGCACAATCATCTCTGGCATCTGTGCTAAAGGAATAGAAAGTGCCTTAAAAAATCTTTGTGTCAGGGATCTTATGCTTTGAAATATAATTGTTTGATTTCCATTTTGACTCACTTTTTTTTTCATGCACATAATGTGCTTATAAAAAAGTAAAAAAATTAAAGCCATTTTTAATGTAGCTTCCAAATGGAAGTCCAACCAAGGCCTTGAAAGTTAATTTTAAAATAGAAATTACTGTATTTTTTTTATTCCTATTTTATTATAACCATTTTTGAGAACCTCCACAACCCAGAGCCTTCATTCTTTTATGATGCTCTGGAAACATCTGCACTTTATGAAACTAACTGTAAATGAAAAGGCTGTTAATTTTAAACTAAATAATCATGCTTACAAAGAAGCTCCTAGTAATTATCAGCTAATATTAGAAGAAAAATAAGTGTGCAGCTAAATTACTCACAGGGTCTTTTTTAGTGCCAAGTCCATCATAATACATTACACCAAGCTGATACATTGCTTGAAAATCTGTATCCTTGATTTTTTCAAATTGCTTTAATGCTGCTTTGTACAACCCCTGGGAAAAAGAAAACAAACAATAACTCTCAGACACATACACCCGTACAATTTTTCAACCTGGCGTTATTTCTCTCATGAACAAAGAACAAAAAACTGCAACCACAGAACTGGCAAAAAACAGAGTAAGTTAACAACCAAGAAAGTTGTGTAACCAAAAGCCATTCTGACAAACTTTCTCCCCTCCCACAAACTGCCACAAATCTTTTTAATTTGAGGAGATAAAGTGTAGTTCAGAGTCCCTGCCCCCTCTATCTGATGTCCTTTAACTTATGTCAGCTGTTCTTACACCTCCAGGGTTTAACAGCCTGCTTTTACATCTCTGCTAAGGGCGGTTTCACAAAGACTAGTAAACCAGATGTCTGCCACACATTTCTTATGGAGCTATCACCTGCAACAACAGAGGTACTCCTAAGAATGAATCTCAGAGAGTACTTGCTTCTGCATTAAGTCTGAGAAGAAACCACATTTAAAAATACAGTTAAAGAACTGTAATACAACAGTTAACTGAGCCTGGTGTTCTAACTGAAATATTTTGCACATAAACACTAAGTAAAAACAATAGAGAAATTAAAATATTCTTATCTATATTTTTACTTCAAATTTTCTGTGTGTTTTGATTTAAAAAAATAAGTCAGACTGCAAAAGCTTAGAACTGAGCAACAGTTCAACAGTCAAGTCAAATGTATTCACAATGACCAATCAACCCCTACTAATACTGACCAAGCTATTATCTTAAACTACTAATTGTCTTGGGAGCTTATCCATTTTGATTGTGGGGCTTTGTATTTTTAAAGAGCTGTGGAAAAAAAAAAAAGCCAGTTTCTTTTTACAACTAGCTGACTAGTGGTCATGAGTATCAGAAAAAGAAGTGCAGGAGGCACATTTAATCTCACCTTTCCTGAGAATTTTGTGTTATGTGAAGGAAACATAGGGCTATGATTAGGAAGTGGGTTTTTTCCCCAGTATATAAAAGTACAGTGCTATGAGCATGTGTATTTTTAGGCAGTACAGACATACATTAAAAAATCTGAAAATTAAAACCTGCTCAATGAATAAATTTAGGACAGTGCAGCAATATCTATCATGGACATCCAAGCCAGCTTGTCAAGAAATAGAGAGGAGTCTGTTCATTCAGCTCCATGGAGTTGTCTCAGGTAATTCATTAACAAAAACATTAAGGACAGGGCCCAGAAAGCAGAAAGCCTGAGTGAGTTAATTCTGCTCCTGCTGCAAACCATGAGACTGATTTACACTGTACCACTGCTGCACTACAAACAGTACTGAATCTGTGCATGTCACACTGGAAAATACCTGACTCGGTGTTTGTACTACATTCTTTCCTATCTTCCTGAACGAAGTTCTAATTTTCACAGCAAGCTGAGGTCTACATTCACCTGCCAGCCAGTCTTACTCTGTTCCCTGAGGATTTACTTTCAAACACTTGGATGACCAATTTTAGCCAAACTGGGTAGGGACAGTGATCTTGAAGATAATTTCAACAAGTGCCAGTTCCCAGGTGGGGAACAAAGATCAAAAGCTGTGTCTGGGTCAGGGCTCACTCTCACTATAACTGAAATTAAACTGTATTGTATTTGGGCAGTCAGCTGCCCAAAAACCCAACCTAGCCTGGAAGTTAGCTATAAGGCTAGGCTGCTCCTTACTTGTCTGGTCCTTAGGAGACCTGTCAGGGAACTGGAAGACCTCACTAGATGCCTGGGCAAAGTGTAGCTTATTTAGGGGGAACACCAGGGGATTTTGATGGGACAAAAACAGGCATAGGGGACCTCTTTTAGGTTTTTTAAAGGTGTCTCTTTTTTCACTGAAAACGTGTTGAAAACTGCATTATAGTATTTACTTAAAAGAGGGAAAGCACCTGTTCATAGCATAGTAGTCCATCTAGAAAAGGTGATGGATCTCCATCTGCCTCACTCCTCACCGGTGACTCCTCCGAATTTGCCAAGCGTGCATCATGGGGGTGGCTCTCTGATTAAAAACAGACACACGTTTGGGTTTGTCCCCTAAGAGGTGAAACCTGCGTTAATACAGCACAGGTCTGAAGCCGGTCGGGTCCCCTTTCTAATACGGTCTTCAAAAGACTCAGAAGAAAGAGTTATAAAACCGAAAAGCGGAGTGCAAACAGCCCGAAGGAAACGTTCAGTGAATACAGGCCGACCCCCGTGTGCACGAAGGCCGCCGTGAAGAGCTCAAACCCGCGCTGCCCGCAGCCGCCGGGCGGAGCCGGGCGGGGCCGGGCGGTACCTGGCGGCTCCGGCTCCAGCGGCAGCCGCTCGCAGCGCAGCGCCAGCCAGCAGCGCCGGCCCAGCTCCCCCGGCAGCCCCGCGCCCGAGGGCGGCTCGGCCCGGGCCTCCTGGGATGACCGGGCCTGGCCCGACTGGCGACGGCCGGAAGGGAGCGCGGCCGCGGCCCTCGCTGGTGCCGAGCTCCTGGCGCCGCCGGCCTTGGATCGAGCCTTGCTGCTGTGCCGGGGCCTGCCGCCGCCCCGCCGGGCCTGTGCCTGCACCCGGCGCCGCTCCATAGCCGGGCCTGGGGCGGCCTTCGGCACGGCAGCAGGATGGATGGAGGGATGGAGGGACGGGGATGTAAGGACGGCGTTTTCCGTTTGGGCTCGGCTCCGCCCCGGCCGTTGTCCGGAGCGAGCTGTCAACAAGCGACAGGACGGGCTGCGGATCTTCCCTGCTACCGCCCGTCCTGTCGGAAATTAAATGCAGAGCCCCAAAATGCTCTGCAGAACAATAGTGGCAAAAGGAACAGAAACTCTGAACGCAATTCAGAGAAAAAGGGACCAGGCTGTGACACTTCAGTCTAGCAGGCGGGACTTCACACTGCTTCCAGTGATCAGAAATTGTTTGTTGTAATGGAGTTTGTTTTGCCCATATAGGTATTAAAAAACTTAAAAGGATAATTGAAGGAAGATGCTGTTAGAGGTTTCTGCTGAAATGTAAAGCATTTCTTCCACTTCTGTTGATTGCTTCTGGCTGTCTCACTTAGAAAAAGGGACTAATATCAAAATGCATGAGAATGCTTTCAAAATAATCTTTAGCTGTGCTCCCAGCTTTTTCTTTTTTTCCAGATGATTATCATCCTTCCATTTTTGGCAGTGTGATCTGTTTCTATAGCGACAGGGACAGAGGCAACAATCAGAACGGGAGAGTGATGCCTGCAGATTTGTGTGGTTCAGTGTAATGTTTTCCAGCAGTCCCAAGTGACTTTAAGTACCAAAAAACTCCTAAAATTAATCTTGATTCATTTTGTGTAGATGATATAACCAAAGAAATCTACAGGAAAATAAACTTTTTCTTTTAAGCATCAATTAATTACTTGATTGAACAGGCAGAGGGAAGAACAGTCTGTGAAAGCAGCAGTACCCTTCAGCAAAGACAACTAACAATGGGTTGCATGGCTGCTTTTGATGCAGAAGTGTGTGAGATTCACCATCTGACTGCTTACACATTTATTAGAACCATTTTTCCAATTTAATTTTGTTGATACAAATGCAAGTTGTGTGATCTGAGATACAAAGCACAGAAGAATTTTTGCTAAGTTATGTTCCAGAGCAGCTAGCCAGGAAGCCTTGTCCTTACCTGGCACTTGGGGCTGCCCATACAAAATAGATGAGAATTGTAGCTTCTGTGTTTATACCAGTACAAGTACCAGTTATTCAAAAGCAGAAGAGTTTTTCAGGCACTAATGAGGTGTGCAAAATGTGACCTGAAGCTCAAGAACTAATTAATACCTGGAATTTGAAGAGAGTTTTGGCTGGCCGGATGCAGATGTGTGTGTAGGTGGCTAGGCTGGAAAGATGAGATTCCTCAGGTGCAGCCTGAAACCTCTGAATTGCTGAGGTAATGTACGGAGAAAAGATCTTTAAAACAAAATAAAACCAAAAGCACCAAAACACAACATCCTGGGCAATGCAAAACTATTTAGTCTTAAGCTAATTCTGGATATGTGTGTTTTCAAAAGAATCTTTAAAATCACACAAAGGTATTTCATCCCTAACAAAGCATAGTTAGAAGTGTAGAAATTTTATTTGTTTGTTAACTAATTAGCTTGGCTAGTTGTTCAGGGAAAAACCCAATACAACATTTTGTAATTACACAAGTGTATTTCTTTCCATATAAAAAAGAAGTGAAAACTGTCACTTACTGAAACAATTCTGCAAAACTGATGACAGCCTATCTACCTGGATTTCTACACCTTTAAAAATTGTAGTGTATATGCTCATATTATACTAAAATAATTTATATTAGCTTTCCCAAAGAAGAAGCAGAAGGTAATTTAGCCATGTTTGTGAATTAATTTCAGAACTATGTATGCCCTAAAGGAACACTGTTAGGCTTCTTTTTCCCTAACTCTGTTTATTAAAACCGTGCCATTATTATTTTTTTAAATATGTGACTTTCAATTTTTTTTTTAATTATGGTAGTGATTATGAGGAATTTCCATAACAAACATGGAAGTATTTGACACAAAAGGAAATACCATAATGCTAAGGGAACAGATTTGTGCACTTTGGACACTCACCATCTCTAGGATACTTCAAGCTCATGTAAGTGACAATCAAAGTTCTGTTTTTGCAAATGTGTTTTGAGCAGAGATGTAGCAGGTGGCTGTGCCCATATCCACCACTGCCGATCCTAGTCCCGCTCAGACTAGTGATGAACTTGCTGCAATGCCTGTGCTGAAGGTGAGAGCTGGGTCTCACACGTCTGGCCAGTCACCCTGGCCTAGTGGCAGAGCTTGGGCAGGACGATGCTACAGATTTCTTTTCACTGACTTAAGCTTTTTTTTTTTGAAAAAAAAAAAAATCAAAATTAATTGTCTATTGTTTTCTTTTCTACATGCAAGTCTGTCTTGGTCTAGCCTTCCCAAACCAGCGTTAAGGTCCGCTGGCAGAAGCACTGGCGGCTGCGCCTGGCAGCAGCAGAGCCAAGCGCACACCAGGCCGCGCTCGGCGCTCCGTGGCTCCCGGCGGCAGCGGGGCTTCCAGCGGCGCCCGCTCCCGGCCGGTGCAGCAGCCGGTGCCGGGCTGCCCGGGGCTCCGGAGGGCGCTGCCGCGGCTGGCGAGTGTGTGCGGGACGTGCCGGGCGGCCCCGCGCCACATGGCCGCCCCCGCCGCCAGCCCCGGCCCCGGCCGGGCCGCGGCCCCGCGGAGCCTCCGGGGCGGCCATTGGGCGGCGGCTGCCGCTGCCTACGTGCGGCCGGCGGGGCGGGGCTGCGGGCCCGGCGCTCGCTGCCGGCCAGGGAGGCGGGCACGGACGGACCCGCGCCTCGGTCCCCCGGCCCCGACAGCCCCGAGCCCCGACAGCCCCGCGCACAACAAGGGGAAGCGATGCTGATGCTGGACGGCAGTTCAGAGGTGAGGTTTGGGACTGTCTGTCTGTGGCTCTGTCTTGCCGGGAGCCCGGCTGCGGAAGTAAATGAGGTGTTGTTTGCCTGGAGCTGCTGTTAATGTTGGGGCACTAACGCTGTGGAACGCTCGGTATTTCTGGTTAAGAGATTAAAAGCCAAAAAAGTTTTTCTTGCACTGCTCTTTAAAAAAGAAAATATTTAAAAGGCAGTTGTAAGGAACATGAAGGGCCAATGATTTGCAAGGGGAATATTTTTTGCTGTGATGCAGTATTCTGAGACCTGCCGCGGCTTACACTGGCAGTAACATTTCTTTTTTCTTTTGATACCCTGTTTCAGTCTTGTAGTTTCAGCAACCTATTTGAGACAGGAACCGGTGTGAACGCACCTGCAGATGCCTCTGGTCAATCTCCAGCTCACTTGGCTGCTTGTGGTGGTGAAGCTTTTTTCCTACTTTGGCAACTGCAGACAGGAGCAAATTTGAACCAACAGGTAAAAAGAACCATACATTTTATTCTTTCCACTTCTAATCTGGCATGTCAGTAAATCCACTTAATATTGACACACTTTTTATCTAAGACATGGGTTTTTTTATACTCAGTTGTGCTGCATGAGATATCTTCGGGTTGCTTATTCTAGAGTAACTTCTAGCATGAACAAGAAATCCTGTCTATATTGCATTAGCAACTTCACTTGTAATGTATAATTTAATTTTCACACTTAAGAGTGCTGCATACAGATGTCCAAACAACTTAATTCTTTTACACAACTTGAGTATATATTTTTCCTCCAAAAGTTAGTCCCTACTTCAAGCAAATGTAAGAATTCTTACTCGAGTTGCTTAGTTGAATCCCTTATACCTCTGAGCTGGTAGCAAGCTATTGGTCACAGCAATCCCTGAATGCTGCCAAAAGATGCTATTAATCTGTGTTGAAAGTATTCTGTGTAAGTTATCTTTTAGAAAGCAAAGGTTAAACAATGAGTACTGCAGGAGACAGCACTTATGCTTTGTGATGATGAATTCATTGGACATTTAATGGTAGTTACCATTACTATACTAGCTATATTCCTTTAATCTCTCTCAGCTCACAACAGACTGGTGTACATAAAACAGTCATTTTTGAGAACAAGACAGCTTTATCCTACTCCTCTTCTTGCAAATGACTGTTATATGTAAATTGTGTTTTTAGGATTGCCTTGGAGAAGCCCCGATACATAAAGCAGCAAAAGCTGGGAGTTTGGAATGTCTTGCTCTCCTTGTTGCTGGTGATGCTAAAATTGAGTAAGTTGAGCGACATTTAGTAACTTCAGTAAGAGCATCAAAGGATGTGCATTTTACAGAGTACATTTAACTTGCTCAGAATACACATGCTAAGGCTGCAAATATAGCATGACTATAGCCACAGGAGTATTAAAAACTGACATAAACACCAAAGGAGCACCGACCATATGCTCACATGCTGTTGTTTAGCTATATACTTCTGTGATAACTGCTGGGAGAATATTCCTGATCATAATCTCACCCTGTTCTTGCCTTTCTGATATGCTAAAGCCAGTAATAGTCTGATGACAAATTTATTTTAAAATAATTATTCCTTTTTGTATTTAATACCAACCCCCTGTATGAGCCATATGCTATCCTTGACAAACCTTGGTATTGATTCTCAGTACTTATTTTTATACACCTGCCTAAATCACCACTTAATCAGCACTTGCTCATTATTCCAGTTTAATTGGTTATTGTTAATTCTGTATTTCAGCTTGTGCAACAAGAGTGGACAGACAGCAGCAGACCTTGCTCTGGATTATGGCTTTCTGGAATGTGCCAAGTTCCTCAGGACAATTCAGCACACTCAGACAATGAAACTGAGAGGACAGTCTGGATACTCGCTAAGTGACAGACATGGCTTGCAGAGAGAGGATCCAACTGCACAGAAACAAGAAAGTGAAACCAGCAGATCCATAAACAGGAAGAGGAGAAGATCAGATGGTGTGTAACAGTGTTGGTTTAATACAATTCAGAATATGTAAAAAATATTTTTAGCATCTAAGTAACACAAATGTGTGTTAGACACAGAGCAGTTAGATTTAGAAGCCTCCTAATAAGGATGAACTTGCATAGGTACTTAAAGTTAGGGTCTTCTTGGAAATGGACAGTATATGTGGAATGCCACTTAAGAGGCTACTTCAACACAGGAAAAATAAAAATCAGAGGTACTCTTACTGATGTACTGATGAAGTGGCTACAGTATTATTTTGTTTCTATGACAGATCTTGTCTCCTAGCTGCCAGAATAAACAGCTTGTAATCCCAACATGAAATAAGGGGAATCTGAAGTCTGAGGAACCATGACTGGATGATACACTGAGCAGTCAGATGTGTATGCTTGGACATTGTCTCCTTCTGAGAAGGAGGAAAGCTTGTTTATTGTTACTTCTTACAGAAGAATTTTGTGAGTTTTTTTTTCCCCTGGAATACTTGTATTCACTCAGCTATAAATAAATGACCATAGAAAAATTATTTCTCTTGCTTTTTCTGTGTAAATATGACAGCAAAATTAGTAAAATTCAGTAAATACAGCCATTCTTTTCCCACTTCTAAAATGCGTCATCAAGAATACCAGGAACAAACAAGGCCCTTGAACAGATTCATAATGGACAAGACAGCTGGCTAAGTGGAACTTGAAAGGCAGAGGACACTTTATCTTTTTGTCATGAAAGAATTCCATAAAACAAATGGATTTGGCATTTAATCTACAAAGATTCTAGCAGAAGAGCAAATACTATATAAACCTAAAGTTGTGCTATGGAAAAGTACAGAGTATTTGTTGCCTAATAAATGTATTTGCAAGGAATACAGTTCAAAGCAGGTAGCTCTTATTTCTAGAGGTTTCATTTAAAAAAAATAGTTTCTTAATTTAAGTTTCTTAATTCAACCAACATTTCTATTTCAGCTGGGTTTTGATTGACTTAAAGCATTATTTTGATAAATAACAGGACAGTTTTATCTAGATCAGCTACTATTCTGTCTCAGCGCATTCAGCATGAGAGTGCATTTAAATAGCCTTTGGTCGTTGAGGTAGGCACAGATTATAATAGGCGTCCTTGTTCCAAAACTCCGGGCCCTTCCAGCCACACCAGCCCTGTCCAAGGAAAAGCAAGATAGCTTTTAAATCTACTTCAAATTCTGTTTTTCCTGACAGAAATTCAAATTCTGTTTTTCCTGTTTTTTACTATTGAGTCTATTCTTATTTTACTAATCGTACTAATCCAAGCTGTATGAATTATTTTCAAATGTCTATAGAATGCAATGAAAATTTTCAGAAAGTTCTCTGTGTGCCTAGAAACACATTAATGGAAAACACATTACAAAAAGACTCTCTCCCCCTTCCTCCCTCCCCAGCTTAATTCTTAGAAAGTATCATCTCCTCCCCATCCCCACCTCCCCACTACCTTCTGCTCCTCCTGAGAGGCTAATGTTATTCTGAAACACCATCATTCTCACTGTTTCCCTCAGTTCTTCCCTAGACACTTTTGATGAGGAAAGTGGGTTCTGCATTTATTTATCCTCCTGGACCACTGAACCATTCTAAGAGCTAGTAGCTGTAACAGCCTTTGGTCCTACACATTCTTTGGAAATTGTTTCTTCCTGTGTTCATTTCAAGCTTTGATCATTATAGGCCAGTAAAATGTTTCTTAAACAGCCAAATTTTTTTTTGTTTGTTTGTTGGGTTTTTTTGTGGGTTTTTGTTTGTTTGGCTTTATTTGTTGGTTTGATTTTTTTGTTGTTTGGGTTTTTTTGTTGGGCCTACACAAGGGTATCAAAGATCAGAAATAAAAGTTACTATTTTCAACTTCATACGAAAAACAGATAAGACATTGATTACTTAGCACTTAAAGGAAGATTCAGCTGCTTTATGAGTTTACATTTCTGACACTATATTTACTGGTTTGTAATGTGCTGTGTCATCCCTTTTAGTAGCTTTAAATGTGGAAACGACATTACATACCGCTGAGCACTTTGTAGTTTTTCCACATTTTCAAAACAATTTCAGTACCTACCCTCTGATCATTGTTAAAGGCCTGATCTGAGAATGGTTATTGGATTTTTAAAATAACTTTTAAATTAAAAAAAAATGATCTTCTATGTTTCATTTAGAGCATCTTACAGCCTGAACAAAATTTTCTGTTTTATTCAAAATATAAAACACATTTATCGTATATACTCCTGGGTAAAAGGGAAGATGGGTGAATTCATATAAAATAAAGAACATTTCTTTACAGTATAACTTGATGTAGTTTCTGATCTGATATATCTCCAAAGACACTCAGTTTCAGAAAGTGACAATACTTAGCATATTGTAGTATGCAGGTTAAGTGGGGTCAGTGCTTCTTCCATAAGGAATGGAGAAGCCATAGAATGGTCACGTTGTATTTGGCTGGGCATTATTTGTTTAATGCTAAAATACATGTATATACATAAATGTGGAGGATATATGTGCATTAAGCCTCACCTTTTCCAAAATAACATGCAGATCTTCTCCTCCAGTGTAATGTGGGTCTAGAATCAAGTATTTAATGTGCCCTGTAGTCTCATTCCAAGCCACGCCTAATATCGTGTGAGCCAAAACGCCTCCACCTAAAATAGGAGAAACACAGATTGCTGAAATTTTTTTCACTGGGATTGATTTAATGTGCAAGGGCCAAATAAAAGTACATCAATACCTTCTATTAACAAATTAGCTTGTATCAAGATGATTCTGAAAGTGTTTCTTTCATAAGATTCTTGACATTATTAAACAATGGATCTTTACTACATCTAAGAAAGGTTAGTTGTAGTAACTAAAGTAATAGAAAAGTTGTAGTAACTAAAGTAACTACATAGGGAATGTATTTCTCAAATTTCTTCCAAGTCAGCAAGGCAGATTAAATCCTCAGCACTTCCACCTGATGAAGTCAATAATATTTCAAACATCTCTTTTGCACTTTTTTTTTTAAGAAACCTAACTGTAGGAAAGACATCTGCAAAATTTCATGGTTGAAAATCAGAATTCCTGGATGAGGTTTATCTGTTGTTTTCTACTATGTTACATCAATGAATATTATTATAATATTAATATCAATAGTAAATTCTGATTTTCCTTTCCTCAGCCTGCAAACAGGAAAAGAGGATATTTTGATGAGATGAGCACAGGTCAACTCTTGCATGTTTCTTTCAGATAATAGGCGATATTTTACATCCCAACAATATTGTAGTAGTAACTCCACACAGCACATAGGGATTGCAAAACCCTTGGGAGAATACAAGCAAAAACAATTCCCAAACCCCACCCTCAAAAAGCCCAACTCCAGCCCTCCAATGACAACAAAAATTAAACCAACCTACAAGAGAGCATTACAGGGAAGGGTACTAAAAGATTTTTCAATATAGGATTCTACATTCTTGAAATTCAGACAAAAAGGCTGCCGAAAGGCCAAGAATATTTAACAGAATCATAGCATGGTTTGGGTTGTAAAGGACTTTTAAGTATCACCTAGTTCCAACCCCCCTGCCATGGGCAGGTCACCTCCCACTAGACCAGGTGCTCAAAGCTCCATCAAATCTGGCCTTGAGCCTTGGGCCCTCCCTCTGGTCTTGGGGCATCCACAGCTTCTCTGGGCAGCCTGTTCTGGTGTCTAACAGGGAAACATTTCTTCCTAATATGTAATCTAAACCACCACCATACCAAAGTCTGGACTTCTGGCACCTCTGTTTTGAGAAAGTTACAATGTATTATGGAATGACAAATACAGACTTAAAAAATGCTTAAATTAAATGCTATTAAGTTGAAAATATTAATATCAATAATACTAATTTCCTAAAACACAGCATGGAAAAAATAGCTCAATTAATGTTGCAGTATTTTTACAAATGGCACTTTTTATGATACCAATACTTCAGATTATTAAAACTGGCCTTAAAACAAATTTGGATAATACCCTTCTCTTCCAAGCCAGATAAACAGTACTCTTCTTTGAGGGGAAGTTCTGGGGAACTCTATGAACTTCCGCTCCTGTAGAGAATGAAAGTCAGCTCAAGTTCTGACTTAATAGAAATTTATAAAAACACCATTTAGACTGATTTTTTTTTTACCATGTTTAATACTGAGCTTGAAAGAAATTCTAAATAAAAAGATAATAACCAGACTAAACTCTATCATTTTTGAGGCTACCTTGGGAAAACCGTAGTTTTTAATTCATCTACAGTTTTGATTAACTTTTGTACAGTAAATTAAATGAGTTCTAATTGAAATGAAATTCAGCACAGGGAGACCATGCACTTTCATTAGCATTCTTCAACACTCAAGTACTTACCAATCATAATTGGAGTTCCCTCAGTCTTGAAATGATTAGCAAGCTCTCTTCCCTGCAATGCTAGTTCAGAACCCTGGCTAGGTAAGAAAAACAAAGAGATTTGTTCTCACTAGGTTTACCTCCCTGATTATCCACGATACTCATTCACTGCATAGATAACCGATTAGAAAGTCACTTGGATTATTCCTTTGTAAACGTCCTGAGAAAATCTGAAAAAAAATTTTAATATCTTGTCTTTTTATTTCTTTATATAGTGGCTAATTTTTTCAAAACCCAGTGAGAGTCTGTGTACCTACTTCCCAAGTAGGAATGGATTAAATGCAGACAGAATACAAAACTGGGAAATGATGCACTTATTATAATGGATCCAGTACTGGTGTTTCTGGTGCAGCTGTGAAGTCTTATTTCCACAAAGAATTAGAGATGCTAGCTGGAAATAACCCAAGATAAAAATGCTATCCCCTGCCAGTGACCAGCTGAAAAAGCTGCATGATTGTTTCTTCTTCCCAGCATGGTAGTGATGGTTTTTCATAACCCTGAGAAAAACTGGTGCTCCCCTGTAGCAGCACTATGAGCAATTCTACCCAGTTCAGGAGTGTATTCTTCATTCTCATATGGAGAATAAAAATCTTCTACTGGCAGAGCCTGTCACAGCTGCTATAAATAATAGGTGGATCATCTGCAAGTATAAGCTCTAGAGCAAAAAAAAGATTAAAATATTGAAGACCTGAACTATTTTCCTACCATTAAGGACTACCATTACCATGCTCTTTTAGAATATCTAGAGTGTGAATTTACTCTAAATAAACATAACACATGAAAAGTATTTTGGTTTGTATTTTCACACATACTGTTAGTGTATGTTCTTAATTTCACCACTGTATTTATTAAATGTTCAGGGTTTTATTAGTCTGCTTAGTGCTTCCAAAATGATAAAAAATATGGTAGTTTTTCTTCTGATAAATGCTAAAGACTATTCTTTTTGTCCCAAATATCTTCATAGGGTCCTTCACTGTGTATCAGAGCATCAGATTGCCAGAATGGAAACAAATTCCTTGCTTTATTTGTCACACAAATGCAAAAAGGGGAACACTATTTTCTAGACTTCTCAACAATTTGCCTCAATCCTAAACTCACAAGTTAGGTCTGTGGCTGCAGTAATAATCTATTTGTCAGTGTACATTCAGTTCTCTCTGGACATCAGACTGTGTGCCTGCATCAAAAATCGTGGTGCAAAGGAATAGGCTGAATTGCATATCAGTTTGCATATCATGAAGCAATTTATGGATTAAGCAAACCCAATGGGAGCCACATTTCTTGTGGAAGCATTTGACCATAGCTTTATAAAACCAGGCAATTTGCATATTATTAAGCAATTTATAGCAAATGGAAAGTGAAACCCAAAGCTCCCAAGAAATTTAACACTACTTTCATCTATAAGCACTTAGCACAACTAAAGGTAGGAATGGAGGGTTAATTATACCTCTTCTTTAATTATACCTCTTCTCCCATGTACTGTGATCATGATTTGCATTTTAAGGCATTCAGTCTTTCTAGCAATTACCAAGCTACTAAAGAGGTAGTGATTCTTACCTGACAAATAATATTTTGGATGTTATTCCAAAAAGCTGATTCAAAACAAGCTGTACCTCAATCGAACCAATCCATTGCCGTGAGCCAACAAATGCTGCAGGCTTGTCTCCAGCATCAACCAGTGCCTTTGGAACATCATAAAGAGGAAGAAAACAACATATAGTAGGGAATTCCACCACTTTGTGTGAACGAAGCTGCTTTATATGTATGAGCATGTGTTTTGAACCTAGCTGCTTAAAAGCAGACCAATGGATGTGGAATTCATTCACTGTGGTTCTGTTTTGAAAAAGTCCCTTTGAGCAGTAATGCAGGCCAGTGTCCATGAGCAGAGACTACAATCCCAGGTCCACAGGCAGACTTCAGGCTGGGAGGGGGACCACTGAGCTCTTTAATAATGGAGTGCATCATTTGTACACTGCAGAAGCCACTTCACAGACTGAAAGGCTTGGATTTCTATTCAAAGCACTCAGGAAAGAGCCCATAAAATAGTGCTCTGAGGAAGAGGCCACTGATCCATGTCAAAGGTTACGGTTTATTTTAACCTCTTCTTCATTATGAGCCTTTTATGTTACATTCAGCACTTGAGAGGGATCTTCTCTGCTCAGGACACAAAGACCAAAGGTCTTCTGAGGGCTACTGCCCTCTTTTAGATGCCTAAATATGCTACAGGAGTGCACAGATTTCAAAAGCCTTCAGGTGTGGATTGAGAAATGTTCAGGAAATGTGGTTTTACCTTTAGCGTTCACATCCCTGCTACATAACATAATGAATGTATTTTCATAGAATGAATTAAACTTTACTAAAAATGTTCAGTAAATAACTGTAACATGAAGAATTATATTTAGAAGACAGAAGGTAACTTGACAGGCATACCCAAGTATGGGTATTAGCTACAAGCCTAAAGTTTTAATTCAGTGCTGTTAACAAAAATGAACCATTCAGGTATGCATTTAAATTCAAAACAGAAAAAGAAGTGAAGGAGAGTTCAAAAATCGGGAAAAATGCACTACTGTCAAAGGCAAAGTTACAAAAATTGTCAGTAAATTCCTGTGTAGCACTTGGGAACTAATCCAGCTGTCACTGAATATGACAGCCAGTTTTAAAACTGATTTTAGCATGACACATTGGGTTCTTTGTTCTTTTCATTTGACAAAAACACTGAAAATGTCATATCACAGCTTCTAATAGAACATTAATCCAAGGAAACATGTAAAAGATTATTTTACTGTACCTTATTTGTACAGATAATGTCACCCAACACAAATAATTCAGAACCACCAGTCCATTTAAGGGACAAAAAAAATCTTCTAAAATGTACGAATTTGATATTTAAAAAATAATCTACACAAACCTTTCTAGACATATATGCATAAAATAATCTCCTTAAATGTTCTGTACCTGTTGAATTTCCTTGTGTGTTGGTATAGGTCTATCCATGTAGCCTTGGTGCTTGAACCAAGAGCAGATTGTTTGCAAAGAGCGATAGGCACAGCCCCAGCCACTGTCATCAATGCGGTCCTGCATGTAGTGGTGGTAAGTGTATACACCTTGCACTAAATAAACCTGCACAGGAGGGAGAACACAGGCATCTCATCACACTTGCACCAGTTTGCAGAGAAGTCATATCACCTGGCACTTGCACTGTAAAATATTTAGTTGGGGACTGCAAATCTCTGGAAGATTCAAAGGGTCATTATTCACACATGATTATTTGCACCTCATTTTGTCTCCTAAACTCTGTTCATAGTTTTAGTTTCTTGTCCTGGTTCTGAGAAACTTTTTAGAATACATGCTAAAGTCCTGGACATTATTTTCCCAAGAAAATCCAATTTCTTTGGGACAAATACAACGAATTAAAGCAATGCTATTTTGTGCAGAGGAGCCCTTTTGCTTAAAAGGCCAAGCCAATTATTTCACTTTCTCATCTGCACATCATTGACTATCTAAATTACTTCTTTCAATAAAAACATCTCAATTAAAATAAAAAGGTACTTTCTGCAAAATGTTTCAATTTAAACTTACCATACCAGACTCCATGCCAGGTGAACTAAGATGTAAGTGTGGATTTCTGAGATATCCATCTTTATATGGTTCATCTGGAAAATGATAAGCATTTGCTCTCTTGAAATATGGTCTGTCACAAGGCAGATTGTATAACCCATGCAATTCCTACATGCAAGTTCAAATAAAAATAAGAAACACAATTCAAATTTTGGATTAAAAGAAAGACCACATTGTAAGCAGCAATAAACATATAATTTTAATAGCATAGTTTAGCAAATTACTAAAATAGGCATAACTAAACACTCAGCAGGTATGTTTACTACTAGACCTCTCCTGTCCAGGGAGGCTCATGCAGGCTTGCCTCCTATCTAAAGGGCCCACTACTTTATGCAGTCCTGTTACATAACACCTGCTGCTGGGACCCCACTGAAAATACCACAAGTAACAGATTTGTTATGAAAGCATGATAAAATACACCATCATAGAAAAGGATTACAGTTTTATCTTCATAGTAATGTAGATACACACACCAAATTATAATCTTAACTGATATCGGAGCATTCAAATAACATGTACTGACACAAAGTAAAGATATTGGGCTTATGGTTCAAGCAGATTCAGTCTATTTTAAAATCTCTTAAGCTCTGTTTGCCACACAGCAGCCACATTTAAAGAGATATATTGTCTTATTTCACAGAGCTTAAGAGTGAAAGGCATGATGAGATCATCTAGGATAATGTGTGTAACACAGGTAATACATTTTAGGCAGATGACCCTGCACTGAACCCAGCTACAGGAGCTGCAGTAACACTTCCCATCACTGGGTTAGCGTGAACAGGTGAGAGGGCAGGAAACAGTGCCACCAGTGCCTGAGGCCTCTGCAAAAAACAAGGCTAGACTGGGTTTTATATACCCAGTAATTCTTCACACAGAAAAAGTCCCCTGTTTCTACACCTCTGAGCTACAGAATACAGAATACTGCTCTCAGTACATGCAACTGTGTGACCTAGACTGGTATCAGTCTCAATCTGAAAGGACAGCCACATCTCAACATTCTTCCACCTCATCCATATTCTTTTTTCTAGATGCTAACCCAAAGGCAAAAACAAGCCAAAAACTAGCTAAGTCTGGTCAACTGTGACCTACAAAAAGCAGCCCCTCCAAACAGACAAAAACCCCACAACACCACAAAACCCCAAGAAAGGGACCAAAACAAACAAAACCCCCAATAAGCCTTTCAGGACATATGCAAAAACCGGAATGTAGTTAACACACCAAAAGTAAACTGATGTTCTATCATAGAAGAACTAAAAAAGGGAAAATTTCAAAGAATACTTTACTGGAAGTATAATTTAGAGAACATATTTATCAACCAAATTTTATGTACTTTTAAAGTGTCTGTTTTTCCCTCACAAAAATGAGATCTGGCATATTCTATAAAATAAGTTATAATGAATCAAGTTTCCACATTCAGTATACTGCTTTGGTTATAATAAAAACGAATCTAAAATACAGCAGTATCTGCTAGTATTTATTCTACTAAATGGAAACTATTTATTCTGACTAAATGGAAAGCCCTACCACTGCTTCAATTACAGTAATTAAAAATAAAAGATCCAGTTCTGTTACTGTTTGTTGGGTTTACCTTTCTGTAACTTTCCAGCTGATCATCTGAAATACCCGTAGGATATGAGACTGTTACGAGGTGATTTTGTCCTGGTAACATGAAATGAAATTGTTCTGGTACCACAATTGATGTTCCTTTCACATATTTCATGATACATCTTTCCATGTCAGTTAATTGCCCATGAATTGCTTTCACTAGGAGATTTTGTACCCTGCAAAGTACAAGGGAGAATATTTCAAAAGTGGAACAGTGATTGTGAATGATTTTTTCTCACAGCTGTGAGTTATACAATACCTAAATGCATGTCTGACCTCGTCAGATGACTGCACTAACTCAATGCTTCTGCTCCCACAGGAAAAGGCAGAGCCCAACTGCGCCTTACTCAAAGCTTGTCTGCACAGAGAAATGAGTCTCTAGTGATTCAGTCCTCCCAAATGTGGCTACCCTGCTCTCATATCAGAAACACAATCAGTATAAGCAATTGCCAAAATAAAAATTAAATATATGACCAAATGTGGTTTTTTTGTTTTTTATCCATTCCATTTAGTGTCGTTCCGAGTCAAATGCTATGGAAAAAATGCAAGGAAAAAATACATAGGCAGACTCAAATGTTTTCCATCTGTACCTACCCAGCTGCACCCCCAAAGGTAAGGCTGAGATTACAAAGACTCATCAAATACTCCCCAACTCTCACTTTTGTACACCTCACATTGAAAAATTTCAAGAACATTTTGCTGACTTTCTCAATTCTTTGCTAAGCAATGGTTATGAGTTATCAAATCTGTCAGACATTGATAAACTGAATTTTTTATAGACAGCAAAAGGATCACATCTCAAGATTATTGAAGTTAACAGCTGTCTACGTGAGCTTTTATTATTTATACCCTTAAAATTACATCACAAAAATACTATATACATTTCATTAAACTGATGAATAATACTGTTTTACTTCATTATTTCAAGAAAAAGCAGAAATGAAGCTGAAAAATTGAAAGTTCAAGATAACACTTACTTTCCCCATGGCTCTTCTGGAGAAACAGATACAACAACATCAACTGGTAATGTCATATTTATGTAGTGGTGTTCCTTCTTTTCCCTTTCAATGACTGGAGCCAAAGCAGCTAATGAAGAGGTCATTTCCAACATGAGGTCTACATTGATTATCTGCTGCTGCAGAGAATAAAGACACCAATATCACATCTCCAGCTACAAGAAGGCAAAAGTAAGAACCAATAAGTCCACGAACCAAGGCGGCAAAAGTAAGATTGCAGGTATTTGGTATCAAACTCAGCAATTAAATACTTGGGTTAGAAAAAAGCTGGTAATGTTGAAGACAATCTTGATGTGCTGATCTGCCTTAGGTGGATTTCTGCATTCATGTTGAGTCTCAATGATTTTAAAAGCATTCTTTAAAGTCATGTCAATGCCTATTTGTGTACAGAAAAGCCTAGGGAGGGCAAGTCTAAAAATGTTTAAATGATAATTTTTCTTATATATTAGAAACATACCGTATCCTGTAACTTTTTATCCTTTTTTTTGCCAAGTTTTCGTTTGGTCTCATCATCTTGATCAAATCTGAATTATCAACAGAAAGAGAAATTTCTGTAAGATGAAATTAATCTCTTAACCAAGCCCCCCAGTTTTTAAATATACTTACTGTATAAATCGTCTTATCTCCTTACATGCAGACTCGTCAGTCAGCTCTGGAACTGTGGTCATGCCATTGTTAGGCCACACATAGACTGAACTGTGGCAAATTCTGAATACAAGAACCTCTGAGGACAGTTTGTTTTCAAGATCGCTGAAAACATATCCTAATGCCTTTTTTGTTGATGCCTCTGAAACACAGTAAGGATATAATTAGCCTAGAAAATTCCCTCACCCTTTTGTTGTAGCTGCTGGGCACACATTTACGATTTTTTTTTTTTACTTGGAATAAAATGCAAGCGCTGCTATGATCAGAAAAATGACTGGGTAAACAAAACTGAGGTAAGATTTTACTTAGCAGGTCTGTCTCAAACATTCACACTCACCTCCCTGAACAAAAGCGTACTGTTTCTCTCAGATACTGTCAAACTTACAGAAGAATAATCTACTCTGCTGTCACTTATCACATCTAAGTATATGAAAATGAAATTAGTTAAAAATGTCAATGTAAAATTTCTTTCAAATTAAAACAAAAAACAGGATGGAAAACGAGTGTCAGAAAATTTATAGAGATAAAGAATAATCTTTACAGGTTTGTGAAGAAGCAGTAAACACCTGGTAAAAGGCCAAGAAAATAAATATAATAAAGAGTTTCTTAATAAAAGTTAATATAAGTATTAAGAAATCTATTAGTCTTATAGACACACCATCAGTCGTTGCAAGTTGAAATGCAAGATCCAAGCCTCCTCTTATTCTGAAGAGTATATCCATAGCTTCTAGAATTACCTAAGGAGAAAAAAGAAGGAACAAAAATGAACAGGCACTTCAACATGCCTTCTCTCAAGCCACAGCAGACTGCTGCTACACCACAGTGTGCAAGCACACCAGCAATTACTGCAGCTGCTCAGGTTACACAAGGCCAGTGAATAAACAGGGAAATGAGTGGTGCAGCAGTGCACAGTTGCTGCAACCATCACCTCAATTACACCTTGGAACACATTTCCTACCTCAACAAAAAAAGCCATAATTCTACACTTCTACTATATAGAAATACTTTAGGTAAAATGTAATTGTTTCTCGTTGTTTCAGTCCAAATGTCATGTTTCCCATAATGTACATTCACACACACATATATATATATTCTTCCAGCTCAAGTAAAGCAAGGACAGAAGTGAGCAGAAAGATAATTAGCCACATCTGCAAGTATGCATTCCTTAGTTAGGAAATCAGTTTTAGGGAAATGAGAAAAAGCAGAAAGGGGGGAATACGTGTGTGTCATACACAACCTCTAGAACTAAGGCTGAGTTTCACATTTGACAGGAGAGCAGCTTACGCCACCACAAGAGACTAGCCAGCTGTTTCTTCCCCCTTCCAAAGTCTCTGTGTCCTCCTAACTGCTCACTGCAGATATTTTAACATGAACTTTACCAGACAGGTCATGCAGATGGAAAGACACCCTTCTATTTAGAGAGGACTTTTTCAGACAGATCAATCCCCAATCAAGTTCAATGTGCCAGACAAAAACAGCTGTGGCAGTACAGAGAGGAACAAAAGGACAGATGAATGTGGGCAGTGCTCACTGTAACAGTCCACAGAAAGAGTGCTTGAATTGCTCAAAAAAACCTATCAAGCACCTGTAAAAATAATTATACTAGGACCCTTTGGAAAGACTTACTACACAACTGTTTGCTTACCAAGTATGAGACACTTTCATGTGCAATGCCATTGCTACTCAAGAAATAAAAACCCCACAACATAGGACTAATTTTCTTTCCATTAAACACATTCTAAAGAGAAATATGCAAAATATGCATGACTGTTAAAATATAATGATCTACTACAGTTTATCTGCTGGTGAAGGATTTTCATGTTTCAGTGATTCTGGAGGGCCAAGAAACAGTCTGGTTCCTGAAGCATAATTCTGAAGTATTTTAGATAACACAGTCTAATAGTCTTGGAGTGTGGGACCCACAAAAGTGCCAGCCAGAATGTGAAAAAATGTTTGTCTGGGTTGATGTAAATGGTTTTTATTTGGATTACTACTATGCAATAATAATATTCATGAATAAAAAGAAGAGCTCTGCAAAAGCAGCCATTTTTGATAGTGGCTCATCATGTATATCACAGAATCACAGGATGGGTGAGGCTGGAAAGAACCACAGTGGGTCACAGAATCACAGAATCTGCTGTGTTGGAAGGGAACCACAAGGCCAATGAGCGCAACACCTAAGTGAATGGCCCATAATGGGGATCAAACCCACAACCTTACTGTTAGGGTGATGTGGTCCAATGTCCCTGCTCAAGCAGGGTCATCCTAGAACACTGCACAGGACTGTGTCCATACAGTTCCTGAGCATCTGGAGGGAGACTCCCCACTCTCTCTGGACAATCTGTTCCAGTGCTGTCACTGCATAGTAAAGAAGCTCTTTTTCGTGTTCAGGTGAAACTTCCTGGGCATCACGTTCTGCCCGAGGCCTCTTGTCCTATTGCTTGGCATAACCGAGAAGAGCCTCGCATCATTATGATGACCTCTTCCAAAAAATCCGTGACTAAAGCCAGGCAAGCCGAGTCCCCCAAGGGCGATGGAGAATGGCAGGGACTATAGGGAGGCGTCAGTGCGGGAGGCGCCACTGTGG
This sequence comes from Fringilla coelebs, assembly GCF_963513975.1. NCBI lineage: Eukaryota > Metazoa > Chordata > Aves > Passeriformes > Fringillidae > Fringilla > Fringilla coelebs. Next base: position 32,041,035 of record NC_140032.1, on the reverse strand, counting down.
CTGTGACACAGCCCGAGTCCTGCAGAAAGGCGATCGAGGGGCCTCCGCACCTCCTCCCGAGGTACCCCTGGGGCTGGAGGCCCAAACGCGACGGCCGAGCACCCAGCCTGCAGCGGGGACACCAGCCCGCCGCGGCCCCGCCGCCAGCTCGGCCCGGCTAGGGGCGCTCCCCTCCCCGCTGAGGAAGGACACCCATCCACCTACCCACCCACCTACCTACCTAGTCTCGCACCCATCCGTCCATTCCCCGGGGATGGGGACAGGGGGCCGGGCCGGGGAGGGGCGGACTCACCACGTCAGTCAGCGCCGCCGCGGGGCCGGGCCGCCCGCAGCCTGGCGGCGCACGCGCGCTGCCGCCGCCCGCCGGGCCCCGCCTGCCCCGGCCGTGGGCCCGGGCCCGGGCGCTTCCCGTTCGGCCGGGCAGGAGGGGCCGTGCTGCCGCGGGGGTTCCCCGGAATCACCCCTCCCTTCCCTGTGGTGCTGCCGGCGCGCTGCGGAGAGTGCGTGGGGCTCCGTGGCTGCGCTCAGCGCAGCGTGTCTGGGATCAGCGGCCTGCTGCCAAACGGTGGCATTATTTCTTCGTCATTTCCACGAATCCATTGGGAGACGCTCCGGAATCCCGCTGGCCCGGCTGCTGCCGCGCGTTACTGCTCCTTCCAGGCCAGGCTTCCACATCTTCCCTTGCACTTCTCAGGCACAGCGGCATGCTGAGGTCCAAAAGTCGTCCCCATGAATCCTTGATAAATGCTCTGTGTGTTAATATATAGAATTTATCTCCAGATCTGTCCTCCTCGCAAATAATGCTAACTAGCTTGAAACAGCAAGCCCTTAAACCAGTTTCCAAGGGTCAGTTTTTGGTCGTCTCGGGTTGTTTCTTGTTGCCTGCCATTTGGTTCCTTATCCAATGTCAAGATCTCCCACCAGTTGAAGAACAGCACTGATGAAGTGATGATGCGTTTCATACAGTGTGAACCAACATGTGTTGCAAAAACCCTCCCCCCAAAATAACTAAAAACTTGTGAGCTTTTTAGAACTTAGTCATGCTGTATGTTCCACATGCTAAGCACAAGTAAAATATGGCTCACCCCTCCATCGCACACAGTGTTCCAGCATACTGTTTTTCATAATAAAATGTATAAAATCTATTTCATTAGTGCTGTGTTGCTGCAGTGCTATGCTGCCACAGCTTTTCTATTCTGCATCCACATGCCAGACAGGTCTAATGTGTGACCTGTTAGAGTCACACATTAGAGCTTTCTTAGAGCTTTCTGTTGGAAATTGTGGTGGTTTCATCCCAGGCAGCAGCCACTTGCTCAATCCTCCACCAGCAGGACTGGCGAGAGAATCAGGGGTAAAAGCCAGAAAACTCACAGGGTGAGATAAAGACAGTTTAATATGGAAAGCAAAAGCCACACACACAAACAAAGCAAAACAAGGAATTCACTGCTTCCCATGAGCAGGCAGGTGCTCAGCCATCCCCAGGAGAGCAGGGCCCCATCACATGTAACAGTGACTTGGGAGGACAAAGACATCACTCTAAACATCCCCCCTTTACACACTGAGCAACTGGGGTCACCTGTCCTGGCTGTGTCTGCTCCCAGTCTCCCAGTGTGGCAGCACCAAAAGCAGAAAAGACCTTGGCTCTGTAGATATTGTTCATGTATTAGTTTTGGGTGTTTTTTTGAGACATCTGGCAGTATCCCACACAGGTTCTAACTCTCAGGATTTGACTTTCATTTTTTATTTGGAGCTCTTAAGCAAGAACACAATTGTGACCAACAAGTTCCAGTTGAAGGCACAGTAATACTTTTATGTTGTCAGAAGAATGGGACCACATTATCCTAGGTGCTATATAAAACCCCCATTGTTCCTTTTCTTGTGTAAGTTCATAAATCTAAGAAAACTTGCAAATTTGCTTGCACTGGTTTTTATTTATCCTGTATATTTTTACCATATGTAGTGAAAAATGGCAGCCAGAGGACATTTTTGGTCTAGGGTAAGAAAAAGATTTAAAGAAATAATTAGGCTGCCTACAGCTGAGACAAATTCAGTCAAAACTAAGCATTCAGTGCAGAAAATGAAAACAGAGGAAAGGTGGGATAATTTCCACTGGGGATAAAAAAATGTGAAAAAAAAAGAGGAAAAGGAGGAAACAGATGGGAATAAATATGTGTGAAAGCATAAGAAATAAAGCCTGGAGCTTGTATGAGGAATATATAAGAACACACTTCATTAGTTGATTAGTGTCCTTGTTTCTTAAAATCTTAATGGATAATATTCCATTCCGCAGAGCATTTCATCTTGATAAGTTTTTTTTTTAAGATGCTAAATTTACACCATTCCCTTTAGACTAAACTTAAATTTCACTTTCAAATGGGTTTATGATGCATAAATATCTATTCAGTGACTCCAGATAACTAACACAGTAACACCCCTTGATCTGTCACTTTCTAGCTCTTTGGTTTGGAGCTCTGTCATCAGTCATTTAGTACTGTGCTCTGCTAACCACTGTTTTCCTTTTGTTATGTTCTTTACCCTTGACTTACTTGACTGACATTGATTCATCTGAGGAAGATGATGAGAGTGAGGAAAATGTAACTATTAAAAAAATTGCTTACACACATTACTGTGCTGGGTGCTTGCCCTCATAGATGAAGCTTCTGAGATCTTTCAGAAGGGAAATCTATTCAGAAAAGTTAGCCTCTAGAAAGTCAGGCTTGTCAGGCTGACAGTACTGGTGAACCCATGGTTCCCATGGGGAGCTCCAGGCTCCCTATCCTTCCCACTAAAAATGCTTTTCCTGAATATATAAGTTACATGTACTTGCTAAGCTACTGCACATTTTCCTTCTCTGCTATATAATTATGGGAAAAATTGCTTTATTTTTGATTAAACTGCTTACAGTTGCACTTCTTAGGAATGCAGCCTCGGCAGACTGGGGTTTAGCTGTACATGGAGATGGCAAAGAACCAAACAGATCCCTCAATGTGTTTTAACTAAAATGTGCCACTCTTGCAGTATTGGTGGACATAATGTTTGAGGAAAAGCCAATGCTGTATTCAATCCTATATGTTAGAAAGCTTACTGACAATAATGTAACAATCTTTACACCACTTTCTGTAACAATCCCTGCACCACTACTGGATGTGGAGTTTACCACTATAAACTGCAAGTGACAAAGGAATTTTGTTTGGTTTTTTGCCACAAAGCAGCTCATTTCAGTGTTATGTTTTTACTTTTTCTGCCACATTTTTAAGATCCTTTCCTCAAAATCCAGGCTTGTGAAAGAACATTTAAAACTAAGAATTCCTCAAAATAATGACTAAAATTTTCCTTAACATGTCCTTTGGAAATTTAAGGAGTATTTGGGGGTTTTATATGTATGTATGTATGTATGTATGTGTGTGTGTGTGTGTGTATATATATATATATATATATATGTATATGTATATGTGTATGTATATATGTATATATGTATATGTATGTATATGTATATGTATATGTATATGTATATGTATATGTATATGTATATACACACACACATATATATACACACACATAAAAAGGTGATGCAGTCTGCATTCAATATTATTACTTGCTTCTACATGAAAACTATTTTCATTATAACTCAGTTATATTGTAAATTGCCACTTGGAGAAGTGTGTAGTCAGGTGGCATGACAGGAGGCACATCTGATCCTTACTCAAGGCATTCTGACCCGTGTGTAATTAAAGTATAATTTTAAAATTGATTTATGACATCCTTCGATTAAGGGTGTCATAAATAATAAAAAATGGCTCTTTAGTCCATCATCCGGACCAAAGAGCAGACCTGCTACAAGCTCAAATGTGATAAAGTAAGCTGCTCTGAGTTCTTGTTTTGTATATGCTGTCTATCAAAAGTGATTAGCACAGTTGTTTGTTACTGTCTAAAATAATTAAATAAATGAAGAAATTCATTACTTTAAAAAGGGAAAGAAATGTGTGATGCCACAAGACTTGGCTTTCAAAATTTATTCCTACTCTCATCTGAAATTCAAATGATAAGGCTGTGTGGGTCACAGAGACCTTCAAGATCATGTTATACAGATTGCACTCAAAAATTATTATATTTTATTCTTTTCTGACTTGATAAATGTAAAAAGACCAGGAATGTTCCTATGTTTGTGGAATAAAACTGGCTCCCTCTGCTGGCAGACATAACATGCGTTAATTTAAGCCTCAAACTTTCGGACAGTGGCACTCAAAATGAACTCCGAACTACAAACAGTGCGATGTTAGAAGGAGATGTGTTGTACACAGTGCATAGATACAGGTAGATATGCACATGCGTTATTTTCTTTTTCAGTCCTTCTAAGCTATTCAGCCTTGCTGTTCAGCCTGAGGAATGACAGAACTGCTCCTTTCTCCTGCTCCGGATTGTGTGAGCCCTGTTGCCGTTCCTGGCGCGGGACAGGATCATCGAAGGAGCATTAGCGCTGGGAAGGGTCCCTGCGGGAGCAGCCGGGCTCCCGCCGAGGGGGTGTCTGCGGAAGAGGCGAAGCGAGCCCGGCAAAACACCAACCTCGGGGGCTTCGGCACCACCGCGCCGCCCGGAGGCGGGCGGGACAGCCCTTATTCCAGCCCCGGCTCTCCTCCGCCCGCTGTTCCCCTCCTCCGGGGCTGCTGTGGCTCGCCGGCCCGGAGGGCCCGCAGGGTGGCGGGGCAGGGCCGGGAAGGGAGGGCGCGGCAGGCCCGGCCGCCCTCAGCGCTGGCGGCGGCCTCTGCGTGCGGCCCGCTCGGCCCTCGGAGCCTATTGCATAAACGCTAAAGATCCGGCAGGATTTGTTGGCGAAAGAACAAGTTCAAACGCAACTTTAAAATTTAAGATTCAAATTAAAAAATCTGTAATATGATGACTTAGACTCTGTAGAGCGCTTGCCGGATCAGGACTTCTCTGGCTACCAAGGCAGGCACAGGAAGAAATCTCTCAAGAGAACGCTGGTGGAACAGTCCCAGACTTTTGGGATATAATTGCTTGACTAGTTCAGTGGTGGGAGATGTTGAAGAAATTTGGGCTTTTTAATATTCAGTCGTGGGACTTGTCATTCAGTGCTGATGCTGAAAGTTTACACGTGTTTATAGCACCGGAGGATTGTAGTTCTGCAGTCTGACAGAGACATTGATAGTTGTCCATCAGAGCATCATTTTGGTGGGTAGTTGCAGTTACGTAGGTAAGAGAGTCAAGGTGGGGTGATGACTCTCAGTCCTTAAGAATGGTAATGCTCAAGGTTTTCAGGGTCTCTGAAGAGTTCTAACGTGTTTTGCAGAGGTACAAAGTTAGTGAAACCACTTTACACCTGTTGAGGGACAGCTGAAGAGTTTAGTGTCTGGAATTAGGCCAGCAGTATTACACAACACCAACAAACGTAAATCTTATATTTAGCTACTTGCCAACTGAGAAATAATTTATTTTTATTTTTAATTTTTGTGGCATCACAAGGAGAAAAACAAGTTTTGGTTTATATATGCAATCCATAATTAATACAGCATAAAATCTGTTGCTGAAATCTGTCCCTTCCATACAGTTTTGGAGAATTTTATGGATCCTATTCTAAGATTAGTGACAAAGCTGTCTCCAGACGTGTTTCTTCAGTGCTCTTCTGTTCACTAGAATTAGAACCTTTTACTAGGAGTTGCTGATGGAGGAATTTGCCCTTAAAGTTTCAGGAATGGCTTTTAACAGTTACTGGTCTTGATCTTTGAGTCAGGATTTTCAACTTGTCCTTAAGCTATGCTAGCAAATCAAGTAGGATTTTTTTTTTTGTTGTTGTTCTTATATTGTGCTGTTTTGTCAAAAGTAACTTACAAAATGTGTGTTAAGTTGTAAAAAACCTTACTATACCATGAAAGGTCTGTGGAACAGCAGAAAGCAATTTTTCCAAGGAATGCAAGAGCAAGAAAAATGAACTGGTGATGCAAGAATAATTCATGATTTGAATTGAATAAGTGTTAAAATAATTTATCAGTTCCTGATACAAACCCTCAAAATTGTGGAAATTTCTCAGAATATTGCATCTTCTTTGCTAATGAGGATACAAACGTTGAGAACAGTGAGTTCTGCCGCTGTACATGGCATGAATTGATACACACATCAAGTTAGCATCACCAGGGACATGTGTGAATCTCAGCCAGGGAGAGAGTTAATCCTGTGGTATACTATCAGTTTACAGACCTCATAAGGGTTCTAAATAATGAAATTATAGATCCACCCTGGAAGAAAATGTTCATTTGGAAATTTCTTCATGGTGTTTTGCTGGCTGTTTGTGCCATCATGGGGTTTGTGTGCAGTGGAGACAGTTCTTAGCTTCTCGGTGTTGCAATCTTCCTGGATTCCTGAAAAGTCAGTACGACCAGGAGGGATGACAAAAAAAGCATTCTGGAGTTATCAGCTCCTATTTGCTGTAAATAAACAAGATGAGCTCTTTGAAAATACAACAGCTTCTTAAATAAAGTGTTTAGTCCCAAATTTGAGACAAACAGGGAATGGGTATGGAGACTTCCATTATGAAAATATAATGGAAGTCTTGGAAACAATACGATCATTGCAAAATTCAGATGTACATCTTTATCTGAAACAAGACCTGCACATTGCTTTGTCTAGAAATAAGCTACATTGTGCACTTCATTTTCTTTAAACGAATCCAGATATTGACCCACGAGAGACTGTGCAATTTCTCCAACAAGAAAATCAATGAAAAATAATGAATATTCTTTTTTAATTTCTTATGAAATACAGGAAAATTGTCCAGTGCAGAAAGACACTGCAGGGAGTTAAACACTGCACAAAATCATAGAAAACAACATTGGGACGGTTAATTTTCTGAAAATGAAGAATTGGTTCAGTCAATTTTATTTTTTTTTTCTGTTTTAGCAGCCAGTGATGATTTATGTAGCTGTCCTTCCTTCTCTCATGAGCTCTTTTCCAAAATAGAAGTTTTCTGTTGTTAACATAAGGACTCGTCTAATTTGCAGCTCCATAACATGCTTCTTATTGAAAACCACCCCAAAATATTTACAAGAGATATGGTGGGAAAAGAAACTGAAAACCAAGAACAGGAGTAGATGAAAAACAGTAAAGCAACACTGTGCATCAGGAAATTGCCAGAAATTTAGCAGTAAGTGAACAAAATTCAGAAAGTATTGACAAGTAAAATGAGGAAAAGCATAGTAAGGATTCTGAAATACATTATTTATTTAGTGGCATGCAGTTATCTGAGTAAAGACAGTGTAATTAGTGATGAGATTGAATTACTAATTTTGAGGAATAATATGATGCTTGGGGGAAAAACCCAACCCCCTAAAGGCCCACTTCCAAAGGGTATCAAAGTTATATAGCAGATTTAAAGTGTAAAGAAGTTTTGAAAGATTTTCAGGCTGTTGAGCAAGCTTGGAAGAGATCATACACACTGTAATTCAGCCTCAGATTTTAATGGTGAACTGAGAGTTAAAAAATGGAGGAAAAATTGAGAAGAATACGCCTAAAGTTCACTTCAAAGATGCTCTTCTGGAATTTCCTAGACTTCATAAATTAAGATTATCAGTAATTTATTAGAAAAAAGAAAGAAAAAAATATCTCCTGAAATACGCAGGGGCAAATCAACATTAAAATTAAAGGGGGAATATGATAAAGTATGCCCATAAGGAAGAGTGAGGCATGGACTAAAGGGAAGTAAAGAAAAAATTGTAGTGACAATTTTGGTACAGACAAGAACAAAAAACACCATAACAAGGCCAGCTGACAGGGACAGTAAAATCTGTGAAGAGATGATGTCCAGCACTTTGTGTCATGAAGAGTATTTTGAGAGTAACTTCCAAGAACTCCCATTTGCTTTTTTCTCTTCTGACTTGGGGCACACAGGCTCTTTGGAGCTCTTGCCAGACCAGGATTTCTCTGGCTACCGAGGCAGGAACACAGAAGAAATCTCTCTGCAGAGCCCTGGTGGCACAGTCCCAGGCTTTGTATACAAGTGGTGGAGATCCCCTGTGTGCCCCAGAAGATGGTTTTGACATCAGTTTCTGAATGGGACCACGTAGATGCTGTTGTGCTCATGTGGTAACCAGAGTGGCCCACTCATCTCATTCCCCACTGCTTCCCTTAAGAGCTGTGGGCAGTTGACTGGAACACTTTTAGGCTGAAATTATTGCTGCAGGTTAGTATGAAACCTAACATTAAAGGTTTTGGTAAAAAAAAAAAGTTATGGAAAGAAAGTTATCAATTGCTCGTTTACTTAGGAGAAAATAATTTCTATTTTCTGGATAAGTGAATTGGATGTGAAGGTAAAACCTGATATTGAAAAGATCACAAGTAAATAACCTTTTTTTTCCTTTTTCTTTTTTAGAAGAATCAGCCTCAGGAAGAATATATAAACTGTAGAACAAATTCCAGTAAAGAAGAAAGATCAGTTTCAAAGTATTTTTTTTGAAGGGTAAGTCTACGAGTTAAGGCTTTATCTTACTTTTTAAAAGGTAGTCATTTTAAGGTAGAAGAGACATTCTCTGAAGATGAATTGTTTTTTCTCAAAGATATGAGGAGAATTGTCTTCCTTCCTTCCTTCCTTCCTTCCTTCCTTCCTTCCTTCCTTCCTTCCTTCCTTCCTTCCTTCCTTCCTTCCTTCCTTCCTTCCTTCCTTCCTTCCTTCCTTCCTTCCTTCCTTCCTTCCTTCCTTCCTTCCTTCCTTCCTTCCTTCCTTCCTTCCTTCCTTCCTTCCTTCCTTCCTTCCTTCCATCCATCCATCCATCCATCCATCCATCCATCCATCCATCCATCCATCCATCCATCCATCCATCCATCCATCCATCCACAGGTATGATTAGAGGCTATTGTTTTAATAAAATCAGAACTGGTATATTCTTACAAACTGCTGAATACATTCTTAACCCTTAAAGTAGTGATTTATTTTGCAAAATGCTTCAACTTCATCTAATGTAAAGATTTAGGAAAATGTCTGGCAATGCTCTTTTAACATGAAGGTTCAAGAAGTGCCAAGAATTACTCCTATTTTCCTTAATTGGTGTTTGACATTGACTGTCTATTCCCTAAAGAAAGCTTTCCCAGAAAAAGTCAGCAAGAGTTATTTGCTGACTGGTTTGAATAAAAAAAGGAAAAAGAAAGAAAAGAAGAGAGACATATTCAGAAGCAGTTAATTGTTCTCATAACTTACAGTATCAGATGGCAATCTGTCTTGAGAGTGCATGACTCAGGTCTTTATAGCTTCATGAATCTTCTTAAAGAAATATGGGCTAAATATGAACAGCTAATGAAATTTGTGTCCCTCATTATGATAGAAATGTTAGAATCAGCTACAGGCACAGCTGCCACTTGTTGATTATTGTGAGATGATCAGTAGGTATGTTCCACCAACCTTTGAACAGGTGCAAGCTTGACAGGTTTATTGAAACATGATAGGAGTGGATATACCAGTATGTGAGGCATTGGGATCTGACCGGGTGATCATAGAGACAAAATCCGTTAAATGCTTGGAAATGTCAGTTTGATTCTCTAGCTTGAGAGGCAGTGTATGAGTCAGAGCTGTTGATGTAAATTGACCTCTCCAGCAATGTCTGAAGTATCAAGGGCCAGGTCATTTGAGGGATACATTCAAAACAGGATTCTGGTATCAACACTGTTGGCAAACTTGCCCACTTTCAAATAGGAATCTGGATGAGTGTAAAAATTCATACTGTTCTGCTCTACTAATTATTTTGTACCATGTATTCAGCTTCCTCTGTTATTGGCAAATTAAATATAAAATTAGACACATTTTTGTCTGACCTTGGTATTTTGGGAAAAAAGAGATTGTTCTACTTTTCTGTATTATGTCTTGTATTGTGTTGAGAACATGAATTTGAGCCCTTTCAGCATTCAGGAGGAGGCTTTGTTTCCAGGAGATTTAATTGCCATGAAAAGCATTTTGGCAAACAGCAGTGAGATCTAGTGCAACACTGTGTTCTGAATGCCTCAAAGGTTTTGCTTTTTCTTCCTTACATACCACAGTAGACCCATGATTGATTTGACAGCTTGTTTGCCCACATGTTACCAGTGTAAAGCCCATTTTACTTGCTGCAATTTTTGCTAACAGACATCAAAAGCCCCATCTGTGTTTAGGCATGTTTTTCAAAGAAAAATATCGCGAGGTCACATGTAAGGAAAAACAGTGCTGTGTGTCAGTGTGTAATTTCTGAAACATTACCTTTTCCATAGAGTAGCTCTGGATTCAGAAAGGCCAGTTGTTAATAAGTTGTGAAGAGGTAGTATGTAGGGAGGCCATAACCAGAGCTGGGTGGTGCATGTGCTCCTAGAGAAGAATTTCATAACAAGCCAGAATGGAAATTGTTAGATGAATGATGAGTCAGAGAAGTAACAAGTACATGTTTTTAGAATTATGCTCCAGTACTAGGATTAAGGAATCTTAGGAAGTTCCTGAGATTGTGTAGCCATACATTAATTTATACCCAAGCAGAAGTTTAAAGAACTAGTCCTGTTAATACAATGCAGGATCCTTACCTGGCTTCTCTTTTTCCCAATTCATTTTTACTTAGGAAGGAGAGAAATTGTTATGAGCCAGCCAGTAATTGAATCAGCTGATAAAAGATCTTGCTGGTGTCTTGGTGTATTACTAGTTTTCACATTCTGTGTGTTCTTTCTTTGTGCTGAGTGATTACCTGTGCATTTTTTTCACTTTGCAGTTCTTAAAGCTTCTTTATTTCAACTTCAGTCCACTAACCTTGCGTGAAAAAATGTTTATAAGTCATCATGCCATTTTTGCTTCTGTACTGTAACTACCTTGTCTGCTTAGTCTGAATTTTAAACTGTGGGTTACCAATTATTTTTAATTCTCAATACAGTGGCTGATAGAGTTGGACCATTTCTGCTTCTGGGTGATCTTGGAATATATGCTTTCCTTGTAGGATGAGGTAAGGTAAACAGTGGAAGAATTTAATTTTGACACAAGTAGAGTTTTCCTACATCCTACTTGTGTGTAGTTTTGAACTGGCTTGCTGAAAGAGGTGCAAGAGATCTGGAGCAGTCAACAGAAGCTCTCTGTAAACGTGACCATGATTTGGAATTTAGGGATATTCTTACAGTAAAATTAAAATGAAATTGAGGGAATTTGCAACAGTAGAACAGCAAAAGGAATGCAATTCTTGGAAAATATTAGAAAGCCAGAATAAAAGTGTCTTAGTTAAGTGTCTCATATTTGGCAGTTTTATTCCACTCCCAACTTTCTTAAATGTGCAAGATATGGGAGTAAAAATGTTAGAAGTCCAAATTACACGAAGTAAAGCAGTGGTGAGAATTATTTGTGACACTGCCAAGTATAGTAGAGAAATTTCATTCAGAAATATTATTATTAAATAGCATTAATTTATTAATAATGCATTGAATGACTTCTACATAAATGGAATAGTCAGTATATGAAAAGGATATTTTGTCTGTAAGCAGAGTGAAAGACTGATTGTCATTTGTCCAATCATAGATTCTCTTTGGTATTTACTCTCCCTCGCAGAAAACTACCTATTCCTCTGCTTCCTCTGCACAGCCTGTGAGCACCTTATAATTACTCTGCAAAGCTGGTGCTGGGAAACTCAGATTCCTTTCTCATTGCAAATGAACTGGGTATTTCTGTGCTTTGTTCCAGGAGTGTAAAGTATTGCTACTGACACCCTACAGGTTTTGCATAAAATCAAACATTTTTCTTTGTTGTAATACAGAAACTTGGTTCTGGCCTGAATGTGTAGAGACAGTTGGCTGCATGTATTATTTTATTGTTTCTCTCCTTTTTTTTCTGGGGTTTTTTTTTGGATATATACCATTGAATGTATTAGTCCAGTCATATCTTCTTGAACATCTGGTCTGATTAATATTTAACTTTTTATTAACTCCTGTTTTTACAGGATAACTAAAAATTTCTCACATCAAGAATATACTATTTTTAAAAATAATTATACAGAAAATGAGTCATCTATATAAATCTGGTTTTGGGCAGTAACATGAAAAGAAAAATTGTAAAAACCTTGCAAGAGATTTTTCCTCTAAGAATCCTATTGGTATTTAGGGAATATATTATTTTCTGAGGAAAAGTAATAATCTTTAACTATTCTACAGCTTCTGTGTTTTGTGATTTGTCACTCTAACACAGCTGTGATTTTGTCTACCCTGTATAAACCAGTATTTTCTTAAAGGTTTATTTTGGACAAGTGTCCCCTTGTGTGCCAAAGAGAGTGTTTTTTTTTAAAGTAATATAATATAATATAATATAATATAATATAATATAATATAATATAATATAATATAATATACAATCTTTCAAGACTCTCCTAAAAGTTTTACTGGTCTTTGGATCTTGCTCTGGTGTGCAGAGAGGGAAGATTAGGTAGAGTGTGTGTAACTACAAACACTCACTGAGAACACTAAAACAAACGTGCTTTGCCATATATAGAAGCAAAATCCTTTGTGAATTCATTGTGTAGATAACATTTTTTATTCAGCATATGCTGTGGAGGCAAAGATTTTAGTGGCACTGACCATAAACTGAAGACTTGCATTTTATTTCAAAACTTCATGCACTTACAAAAAGATAAGAATAATCTGTTTGTGAAGATTTCTTATCAACAGGTTCAAATTAGCTATCTGAATAGCTTGCTTGGATGGCAGGAGCAAAAAAGAGAAAGAGAAATGGGTAAATCTGCAGAGTATGCTTGCCTTCAGAGAGAAAATTTGCTGGATACATGCCAGCAAACTTGTTTTATTTCCCACCATTCATTTATAAATTTATGAACCTACTAGGAAAATAATGGTCTTATCCTTGTGAAAAAGACCCCTAAAATGGAGTTTAAATCAAGTACGTATCTTTTACAAGCAAGTCAGATCTATACCCAGCTGCAGAATTATTCTCCTTGATATGATTTATAGAAATTTGAACCAGAAGTCTTGATCAAACAGCTCTGAGCTTTGATACATCTGAAATCAGGTCCAATTTCTGAGACTGGATAAGCAGTCAGTAATTTAATTTCTGTTAAGAAGCCTTTTCTCTATGAAACTTGCAAGCAATTCTTGAAGCTAGGTGTGTTTTAAAAGGCAGTGAGATGCAGTAGGAGCATCTGCCTTAACAGGTCTTTAGGCACAGTCTGTTGAACTCTAGTTTGATTCTATAGACTGAGTTCCCATTACTGGTTGGTGTGCATTAGCAGTGCTCCCAGATCACAGCTTCTGGTTGAATTTCATCCTGAAGGAAACCACTTTGTGCACTCTAAAGTTGTGTGATGTGAACCAAAATGCAGTCAGTAGGGACAGCAGGGGGTTTACATTCAATAGTCCACTTCTGATCTGAACAGAAGTATGAGTCTAATTTTTTAGTGATGAAAGGTGGTTGAAAAAATGAAGGAAGCTATTTAGTTGATGAAAAAGACCAGTCTCTTTTAGCTACTATAGAGTACTTTCTAAGATTTCAGATTTTTTGGCTAAACTGCATTACTTAAAAGACCAAAAGCATTTGTCTTGGAAGAATTGATTCAAAAGTAACACATAAATTAACCTATGTATTTTCAGAAGTAATTTTGGGCTTCCTCATTTGGAATACTGCAGTTTCTTATAAGTTTTTAATATCTCCCAGAACAGCCCTGTTGTTTATGCAGCAGTAGCATAGCTAGGGAAATGTTTTCACACTTGTGCATCTGAAGAGTTGAGATGAAGAGGATGTGAGGTCATACTTCCTGCCTTTTTCTCCAGCTAAAAATAAATGCCATGCCTGCCTTTGGCTTGTAAGCCAAAATATACTTGAGTCTAGGCACAGCTGAGAGGCATAGTAGCATTAAGCTACCATCAGGATTGACTGGCTACACTGTTCTGAAGCCAGAAGATAAAGTGGATAGACCGTTAGGTGGCCACCCTGTGTGCCAGGAACCAATGACACCCTACTGAGAGAAAGAACTCGACCTTGAGGATGCAATAGAGAGAATTAATGTATCTTCCTCTCACATTTAAAACTATATTCAGTTCTCCCAGACTGAAGTGACTGTGGGGGTGAGATTTCCTATTTTTCTTCTCTATCAGGATCAGAGATTTCAGAATCTGCATTAGCTGAAATAATGGTTTACTTGATGTTATATTGTTGTACAGGTTTTCATCTAGGGCGGTACTTGCAATTAGATAGGCTTACCTTCTGATTCCATCAAAGCAACATCCAACTTCAAGCCTCCCAAAATAGCACTAAATGATGATGCAATACCGCTGAACTTACCCCAGAGTTTCAGCATCAGGACATGTTCTATGACTTCTTGTATCTGCATTTCCAAGAGTTTCCCCACATTTACAATTGGCGCATTTGGTGTGTTAAAGAGAGGAGTTTTGATTCTTTTGTTTGGAAAGCACATGATCTCATTCTGTTTTAGAAAGCCCTGGATGTGTACTCAAATGCCTAATATAAAAATTGTCTTTCATTCTTGCCAGGGGTCTGATCAATCCAAAGCACACTGCTCTCTCTGACTGAAATCCAAACCTCTGTTGTTGTCAGGTCACTTGACACACTTCCTCATTTTCCATACCAGATGAAAAGAAACACAGAATATGTATTGTATGTAGTAGATTTATTTTTACTTTTAGTTACTCCACAAAGACATAAAAATTAAACAGACATTTGAAATCATGAATGACATTTTAATTTTGTAAAAATAGACATTATGCACACTCTTATTTTCAAAAGGACTTTCAGATTTATGAGCTTTATCAATGGAAAAATAATTATACTACACATTTCCTCCACAATACCTGAGGAGCAGAATTATATTTTGTGCCCAAAAATAATTCAGGAACTAACCTTGAAAAGGGTGAAACTTTTTTTTTTTTTTTAATCTCTGCTTTTGATATGGATATGTAAGTAATAAATGCAGTGGCACACACATTTTTAAAACTTTTGAGTTCTGAAACAATACTTTAAGACATTTTGAAAAGTCTTTGAATGTGTGGAAATTGTATTTAAATCTTTGGGACCTGTGAATTTTTAAAACAAATTTAAAGCATGTATAATTTATTTTGGTTCCATATTCTACTTGTACTATAGGCTTCTTACATTATTGAATGGGAAAAGTACGTAAGATTGTTTGTCTCTGGGTTGTTAATTTTTTGCTAGTCTTCTGGACTTGATATAAAATTTTGTAGATTTTTCTACTTTATAGCAGGTTCGAAATACCCCAATAAAGAATTTATGACTTGGATTGATGTTTTCTAAAAGTGCTAAGCATGGTTTTACCATTACTTGTGTTTATGTGGCTGGCACCTACCAGAAAACAATGTAATTCTTGACAAGTTTCAGAAATTGATTACAAATCCATATTCCTTCAGCTTTTTGTATTTTTGATTCCTTAAGACTTCACCAGGCTTTTTATTAAAAGACCTTGCCTTTGCATATTTTAATTAACATTTATTTTTAAGTTATCCAAGCTTTATTTACCAGCAATAAAGATATTATGATGATATTTCCCCATTGTTTCTAGTATGGAAATTAAAATATGGGGATACAAAAATCCATTATAATTTTTTGCAGAAAAGTTTTAAAATTTGTTTTCATTCTCAATTCACAATGAATTCACAATTCCTATTAGAGTGTGAGGTTTTTTTTCCAAAAAACCAATTTGTGTGTGTGCATGCCTTAGAACAATTTTCTGTGAAGAGATGTGAAAGTTGATATAATTTCAAAATCATTAAGACAACGTGGAACTTTTGCTTAGCTTCATACTAACCAGTCTTTATTATACTAACCATTTATTGTGTGACGACATTTATTTTTTATCACAGTTGCTGCATCAGAAAATTAAGGCAATATAACCCCAAATTCAGAGCAAAGTAAGCAAAACATGTTTGGGGCATACATTAATGATAGCTGAATAATAGCAGACATGAACAACTGCTTGTTTTGTATGAAACATGTAAAATTGCTGCTTTTCTAATCTGTCAAGTTCCTACATTTGTAGTGGCCCAGCCTGTAAGACTTTGATGGCGTTGGTGTTTGCACAAATACTTAATTTATGTTTAAAGTAATGTCTTGCTCACAGCACTTATGTATTTTTTTTATATATATATGTGTGTGTGTGTACATAATGCTGTAGCATTCATGTAATACCTCAGCTGTTTCACTTTTTGTATTCTAGGAGAGCTTTCTTAGTTTATACTTCCTTGAGTTATATTTACAGTTTCAAAACCAATATTTTAGCAGAATTTTGCTGGTATAATATACTATTGCTGGCTAACAAGGACTTCTGCCTCTCTCAGAATCCCACAGGGAAAGGTTTAAAAGCTGCTACTTTGGATTTAGGCAGAAGTCCTGACACTCGGTACTGCAGTTCTAAGCTGGTAAAGGCATTTTGTGTGCATGCATACATTTGTGTGTTAACCTAGGACTAGCATTTTGGGTAAACCGTGACTGTTTCGTATCCCTCTGGTGGCCTCATGCGGGCGCGGGCGTGCGCTTCACAGTACAGCTGGCCCTCCACAAAGAAGTAGCCTTTTTGTTTCAGGTTGAGGTCGCAGTCAGAGCACACGAAGCATTCTGGATGCCGGTATTTATCACGTGCCTTCACCACTGCCCCTCTGTATGGAAACAAAGAAAAGAAAAAGCCCCAGTCAATTCATATGAATTTAAATGTGACCAGAAACTGCAGCAATCCGGACTATTATAAGGTGTCCCTGCCCACGGTAGGGGGGTTGCAACTAGATGATCTTTAATTCTCTCCCAACTCAAACCATTCTATGATTCTACAATACGAGGTATGTTCTAGGTATTTATTTTAAGGCTTTACAATCATTCATCTTGTGGTTTTAGAAACTACTATATAATTTAAGGTTGGATGCTGAGTTTGAGTAGGTGACATAAAATGCTGTAGAGCTGATCACATAGTTCATGAACACTGGAAATGAAGAGTTTGAAGAAACATGTTGGTTTGGTTACAAGACAGAAAGCACAGCCTAACCTATCAAAAGGGTGACAAAATGACTTTCAAAACTACATTGCTTTTTCTTCATGTGTGTGTTTTCTCAGTTCATCATTATATGTGTTCTTTGCTGAACACATGTTATGTCAATCAGGTAGAAATCTGTTAGTTTTAAAACAGATCTATAGAGCTTTCTGGATACTCCCACTGGTTTGGGAGAAGGATGCTTTGCATTAACAAGAAATTTTTGAGAATTCACAGCCTGACACAGCACCGCATGAGTACTGCAGGTTTCATTATGTAATTGGCAATAGTTGACTTGCGAAAGGTCCTGAGAAATCTCGATTAAAACCTCAGTGGTACTTTGTCAAAAGTGATATAATCTGTATTAAAATTGTTAAAGGTACAGGTTATAATTTGACATTTAGAACAATATATTTTTATATCTCTATTCTCTAGCAGCATTCTGTATGCACTTTACGCACTTCTGTAATTTGCAGTGGTGCTTGAGGATGACGTGTGCTTGAGCTGGGGATTTCTAAAACTAAAAAGAAACTACTTACAGAATCCCACTCCCACATTTGTCACACAGTGGCACTTTCTGGACACCAGGCATGGCAGTAGGTATCTTTGTTACAGGTGCTTTCACACTTCTTGTTCCCACAGGGCGCCCATCTGAGAAACAAAACAATCCAGTTATGTACAGGCTAATATAAAAATATCTGATGCAGTTAAGTAATTTTCTGCACTTTTCTGTACTTTCTGTACTGTACATACACTCCTGGATGTATTTACAGGCTTTCACTTACATGAACAAACTAGTCCCACTAGAAAAGTTTAGTAGGCCAGATTCCACCTCTTCGGAATCAGGAGAAATATTGTGTAATATTATGTAAGCTGTAGCCAAAAGCAAGTCCAAAAGAGATTGCTTATGCAGGGCTCTCTGCCTCATGGACATCACCTAATTCTCCGAGAGTAGGTCTTGGATATAGCAGAGAGGGAGGAGGATTGGACTTTAACACAGAAACATGACATAATCAAGACCTATTGTCAGAAAGCTTCTTATTTATATAACTGTACAACAATTTGGAAACATTAGTAACATGATATGAATACAAAATAATAGCAAAATACAAGAAAATGTTAAGAAAGATCCCACAATGATATATATGTAGACAATTGGATGTCTTTATTCCTTCTCTAGTAAATATTGATATATAAACATTAAAATTTTAAATATTACCTTTTAGGTTAATTTTGGTTGTATTTTGCTCTTCATTCTTACTGTAAATATAACAAACTTGCAGCCATAAATAATTTTCTTTTCAAAACTTCCTCATTTGAAGGAAATATGACTATAAATTATATTGTCTTCTTCAGTTTTTATTTAGAATGAAGAGGAAATAGGTTTTAAGGGGATTTCAGGAGTTGATTTAAATGCCTTCTTTCCTGGATGAGAAAGGGGGCGTTTTCTTTCTTAATGTCATGAGTATAAGCAGCCCAAAAATTCTCACAGATAAAACTTTATTGTTCAGTTAAAGTCAATTTTGAATACTAAAGATCTTAAAATCAGAGAGGAGATTCTGGAAAATGTGATCAGCACCTGCATTGTATTCACAGAGAAGATTGTTTGCTGTACAAGCAAGGAGGGGAAATGGCAGGAGACTGGTGTGGTAGCTATAAGGTTGGGAATGATTTGAGCTTTCAGAAATTCTTGTATCTCTAATCTTTCTTATTTTCTTCATTAATTCCCCCCTTCCACAAACATTTAAAAATAATATGAACAGGTAGAATAAGTTGTTATTAATCACCTTCCTCGGAGACTAAATTCTGGAGCACCTTAAAGGAGCCAGACTGGCGCGGCTGACTGGGCTCCTCCTGGTTGGCGTGCAGCATCTTGTACACATCAGACTGACACACTGAATTGGGAGATGGGTCACTGTGTTAAGGAAGGAAGAGCAGATAAAAACAGCTTATCAAACATAACTCTAAAGCAATGTCTCTACCAGACACAGAGTGTGATTCAGGAAGCAAACATAAAGACATGTTCCTACAACTATTGAGAAACTTTCTTCCAGGTTTCATTGCTTTATATAGTCTCTTTTTGATCTAAAAAGTAATGAAAAAAAAATAAATCAGCACAACTGTTACAAAAATAAATCTAGAAACTCATTTAAATACTTCCATAATTACTGTTTTGGCTCTACTGGCATTTGAGAAAAGACCATTTAATCTCAAAGTAGTTTAATTCCAGTAATCATCTGCTGTATTACCAGGTGCGCTCTGCTATGGTAGCCAAAAGTTCCCTTTTTGCAGTAGCTGCTCTCAAAATGTTAAAATCACAGCTCATGCCTTTACATAAGGTCAGCCAAAAGCTAACCAGTCAAATCTTTTGGGAGAACATGACTTCTAAGTTAACTCGATCACTAGGTAATATGGTGATTATTTGGCTAAGAGAATTGTTATTTATTAAATGTACAGAGATTACAAAAGGAGTGAAATAAGTATTGCAAAATAGGAAACACTGTAAGGTGAATACTGAAAAATGGATGTCCTATTTCTTAATTTAATAAAAATAAGACAAGGATTTCTTTTGCAATGGCAGTGTTATAAAGCAATTTATTGTCCAAACAGGAGTTGATGGTTGAATTTCAAATGACCTGTGAGACAAAGATTTTTCTGAGAATATTTTAAGAGGCATTTTAAACTCTGCTGAATATTTCAACTTGTTCATGATAAATGGCATCCTAAATAGTCGAGAAGAAGAGGTCTGTATGCACTGACAG
Organism: Fringilla coelebs; assembly: GCF_963513975.1. Lineage (NCBI taxonomy): Eukaryota > Metazoa > Chordata > Aves > Passeriformes > Fringillidae > Fringilla > Fringilla coelebs. The sequence continues at coordinate 32,021,282 of NC_140032.1, read as the reverse complement.
GAGGTAGACTGAATATGTAGCATTTGTAAATTTCATACACTTATGGGGGTTAATCAGAAGCATCCAAATTTACTTTGATGAAGCCTGTTATCTTACAGCTGCATGCACAAATATCCAGTTTAAATTTCCTGTTGCAACTGGCTTACTACTGTCCACAAAGAATTAGACTGGGTTTTTCTTTAAATGGTTTGGTTTGTTTCTCCAGATAGCATCCAAGCTGCCAAAAGGCCCAGTAAGAGCAGCAGCAGTTGGACTGTGATCCCTGTTGCTTAAGTGATTTTTTTGATCTTCATCAATAAGTAGATTTTTATGAGCCATCTTTAAGCTGGTGAAAAAACTACCAGTTTCTCTTATCAGAAGCTTTAATGAATAGAAGTAGTGTAGTTTTTACAGTTCTTGGCAATGTTTAATTAAACCCCTGAATTCTCTACTAAAATATTTATAAATAGAAAGCAAGTGATAATGCAGTTACATACAGAAGGCAAAAAACCCAGACACAAATGTGTCATTTTACATTTCTTAATGCATTCATAGTGAAAGCCATCCCACAGCAAGAGACGTTTCAACATGCATAGAGAGAGTGGGCGATGTCACAGGCAGTGTGAAATCTGATTACTTTGGGCTTAATCCATTATTTCACAATAATGAAACAGCAAATTTTTCTTTTATTGTTCTCTAATTGTTCTGATTGAGCATAAATATTTGAGCAATAGAGTAACTTCACTCTGAAAAGACTTAATGAACTACAGTTTTCATTAAATAGGATGAACCTAAATACTTTTATATAAATATGAAGGTTTTTTTGTTAGCAGCAGCCAAATTTGGCAAGATACTGAAGAAGGCTCAAAGGTGCCAGTGATTATTGCTTATATAAAATATAAAATTATTGATATTTATAATTATTAATATTAATAATTATCTTTAGTTTACCTCATACATGTTATGAATTATTTACTTAAGTGCTGTTATAAAACAGGAAAATAGGTTACTATTATGCAAAGGTAAAAATAAAGCAAGCTAAATGGTGAATTCTTTCCTTAAAAAATGAATAGTGCTTTAAAACTTTTCATTGTATAATCAAAATTTTTATCCATATGCATAAGGCTCCTACCTGACTTTAGTTGTGCACTGAATAAATTCATAAGTCAGACATGGATTTGTAGGCCTACAGTAAATTCTGTCTCTTTTTATACGAGATCTAGTTGGACTGAATGAGTTGTCTAGAATGGGAGTTAAGTATCTAGAACACTATAACCATTTTTAATATTTCCTAATCTTTCTAACCCGAATTTCAACAGTAGATATAAATTTTATTTATTATTATTTTATGAATTATTAATAAGATGAAATTATTAGATCATTACTAAATAAATATAATAGTTTATTTAAAAGTTTTAAATTTTGGAGGGGATCAGAGTCTTGATTTGGAGTGGTCAGTCAGGTAATAATCCAGGTAGTATCATAGTTTTTTATTAATTAGCTGCAATTCTAAGAGTATTACCTTTGAAATATTTATTTGTACATTCGAAGGACTCCTTTAGGACTTTGGGTTAAAACCCAGAAATGACTAATATTTTAGTGAGAATATTGAATGGTTTTAAATTACTTGGTTTCTCTCTAATCTTTTCTCCCTTTTTCATAGAAACAGTGTGATACTATTTTTTGGTATATTGTAAATTTGTGTATTCATAAATGTTATAGATGCCACTCTAATTACCTTATGACAGGTGTTTCCCCCAGAGCTGTAGAAACTTGGCCTTGCAGTGTTTCCATGATATTGTCATCTGAGTACAACTGCATAGGTGTGTTAAACTGGGCGTGTACAATCTTGACACCGGGAAGCTCCATTTCCAGGGGGACATTAGGGGCCATCTTAGACACGGCTTTCAGCTCCGTGGGGCAGATGGAGCTGACCGTGCTAATTGAAGAGGGGGTGCTGCGCCCACTGCCACAGTCCAGCCCCGAAGGAGTGCTGCATCCGCTGTGTTCATGGCCAGAGGGCAGGAAAGGGTGCAGTGTGCATGGGGTTACAGAGAGTGAAGACAAAAGGACAGGGGTACGGTGATGTTAACAGCGCTGAAAAGCATAAATGGAACGAGGTCCAAAAAGCAAAAGTACAGAAAGTAGAGAAAAGCAAAAGTACATGTAGTCATTGATGACAGTTTTCCTAAAGAAAGTATCTATCAAGGCCAGCTATAATGCAGTCCTTAAAATTCTGGCATGCATTTTCTTTAAAGATAGTAAAAATCCTTTGATAGATGAAATAATTCAGTATATAACATTATTTTACATTTTTAATGCTAGGTTTTATTGAGAAATAATTAAGCCTCCCAAAAATTCTCTGTTCTAAGTGAGTAATTCTTATAATCTATAAAAAGGAGGCAAACTTTACATAAAGTTGTTCATGTCAGAGACAGAATAAACACCTGCATCACTGGAAGAATCCTAGACACATCATTCCAGTTCTGTACCTCACAATTATCTCACTACACTGCCAAAAAACCACTATGAAGTAGTGTAAAATAATGAATGTGACATTTCCTAGTTGTACTTAAATTCTAGAGTAAGATATTTATGAATCTTTTAAAACTAGTTTAACAATTTTTTTAAAAAAAGTTTTTGTTGATCATTGCAAAGAAGAAAAGTTACTAAAACATCCAGGCTTACTTTTGCTTTTCTAAATTACAGTGTTTCCAGTAGAATGTAAAGTGGTCCTTCACAAGAACAATGGGTTAATTCAGAGAATTAATCTTACAGCTTTTGAAGTAGACTTTACATGTAATTTATACATAAAAAAACACTTTAAAAAAGTATTAGTGTTGTTTGACATGACTGAAGTAACTGTACACCAGATCAACATACCTGGAAAAAGATTAGCAAAAGAATGTGAATATTAGACCTGAAGTATTTTTCAGTATTGCTATTTTGAACACTTCAATCTTGTCTGCATAGTACCTGAGAGGCTTTCTTAGTTAAGGGTATTTCTTTGCTGTTGCTGTGAAACAGCACACAACCAAATCTTTCTACAGTCACTGGTTACCATTTATGTGATATTCTAGCTGTGGGACAATAAATGCTTCATCTCTGTCCCCCAGCGTGATATCAGGGTTGTGGGTGGTTCTTTCCAAGCTGTGTAAACGTGGGACAATGCTCTGTTTCCCACTTTGATACTCTGCCCAGTAGCTAGTCTTGGGTGGAGTAGAAAACCCAACTCTCCTTTTGATTCAAAGCAGATTTTGTGTAGGACCACTTTCTCAAAGTTTTAAAGGATTTTTTCATCAAAGACACATCAAACAAAAGCATTCCTGAAATAGTAGGCAAGTCTTAATGCAAATATAGTTGTGCATCATCACCAAGTATGAGTCAGCCAAAAAATTCACACAGGGCAACATACATATTTGCAGTATTTTCTTTTAGAAGAAACAGTACCACCATTAGATCCTATAGTAGAATAAGTTCTGTCAGTGCTAATAGTGTTAGTAAATGGAATGTAGCAGGAAAAGACTAGAAAAAGCACAACTCTCACTCTTGCTACGCGAAGCCAAAATAATATTAAAACAGAATAAATTATATGTAAAAAATAAATAACTTATATATTAAAGACAATTTCCAGTTAGTTTCACCGAAGTCCCAAATTCTGTCCAATGTCCAATCCATTAGCTCAAACCCACAGTCCACAATAATTTCTTCTTTTAGTCAGAATCCTATTTAGCCTCTGCTGTCTGTTCTAAAGGGATATTTAGAGCTGAGGTGGTGGTTTATTTTTTGCTGTGTTTAGGAGTGGATTAAGTCCAACTGATGAAAATTAGTAGAAAAATTGTGACAACCAAAGTTTTGTAGATGTAACACCCTCTGTCAGAGATTCTGCAGTTTGCAAGTGCAGACCTTCCCAGTGCTAGAATTCCAGAGAGACCTTGCCCAACTGAAGCTCTTAAACTTGTTGCATTGCTGTTGGGGTAGTTTTTACAGTATATTTTCTTCATCTTATATTCTGGTAAAAGGCCATTTACTTCAACATTATCATGGAAAATACTACATCATTTTCATTTCTGAATTGTGGGATTAGGCTTTTGATAGCCATTTGATTCTTCATAAATCTAGGCACTTGTAAAATGGTACCTAGTGGTCCCAGAGCCAGCTTTGTGTGGTACCTAGTGGTCCCACATACGGCTAGAAAGGATAAAGGATCACATCACAATATATTTCATCCCTCAGGCCCTTTTGAGCTTCCTTGTGTTTTTAGCCACAGAGTTTGCATTGATTTTGTCCCCTTTGCAATAATGAAAACAATAGTGAGAAATTTCATCACCAGTTAAAATAAAGGTTTATTACACTAAAATAATGGATCTGAATATATGATTTTCTGCTTTGGAACTTGAAAAATCTGTGGCATCAGTTTTACTACTTTTAGCTCAGCTGTAGATTGTCCTCTGGAAAGAGGTCTGCTGAAATGCAAATTTGAAATCTCTGAATGGCCTAGCTTATAACTCTCTATCTTTAGCTATCTTTTATTTATGTGTAGATTTTTATTTATTTGTAATAACTAATATATATGTACTATGTAGCTATCTTTTATTTAGCATGTTAACAAATTACACTGTGTTTGGTCAGAGGAAGTTCACAGTGCCAAAGATCTGTAAGTGTACAATGTCTGGTGCTGTGCTGTAAACTGAATCATGGCTGCAGTTACTTCAGACTCTGATCAGTATAACTGAGATGGGAGTGTAGATCTACTTTCTTTTGGAAAGAGAAATTTGAATTTCAAGCGTGAGCTCTGAAAGTCAACCATTTAATTCTTCTGGTTTGTTTGTTTGTAATTTTAGCATTAGGCTGTCTAGTACTATAAGTAAATTTCAAATGCATCAGAATGCTTAATTAATGTCAATGGTGAGTATCTGTCCATTAAAAAAATAACACCATGCATCAAATCCAGCACAGCACTCAAAGTTTATAACCTGCTTCGGCCTGAGATTATGAAGGGTTTGGGCCGAATATTATGCTTGTGTTCAAAGTAGTTGATATCCTGTAAAGAAAAAAGAGATAAAATAGCTTTTTTTGGCCTACAAATGCTCTTTCAGTCGTAATTCTTTCTAGTTTAAACATAGGTAACAATGTTTACAAATTTTAACCATGAAGTAACCATGTTCAGTTTGTTCATTCCTGGTGCTCAAAATACACTGTAGTGTTCAGAAACATGCAGAGTAAAGTGTAGTTACAGGAGAGAAGGCTGGAGCGGAGAGTTGCAGCCCAAAGCAGAGGGCATATTTTAGCTACCTGCAGCATTGCTACTAGAAAGCTGAATGGATAGTTCTTGGTGTTGGAAAAAAAAGTTTCTTTGATCGCCCTTTTTTTGGATAATGAATAATCTCCTGAGTTTCAGAAAAAAACAGCAAGAGCTGGACTTTTAAATTGAAACCAGAACAGATAATGATATACCACAAATGTTGATGTATCATAAGTAAATACCAATACTCACTTTTGTGCTGAGTTAGGAATGAGACCCCTCAGTTGTCCATGAAGCGCGTCTTGAATATTGCCAGATGAATAGAGCCCAATTGGAGAATTATAGGAGGAGCTCACTACCTGTCTTTTGTCATCAATATTTGCTGCTGCAACAAAAGGCTGGGCCCTTCTGTTGTGAGCTGTACCAATAGGCTTGAATTCCTGTACATGATAGGCAGACAAAACACACAGAGCTACAATGCACACCAAAGCTAGCAATGAGTAAATCTGACAACACCAGTATTGTTAATAACTGCATTTTTACTTTTGCAACTCTGTTATTTTTTAACTGGTGCAAGTATATAATATTTTTCCATGAATTTTGTATATATTACTTGAGCCATACTCATTAATTTGTCACTACCAGGAAAGCAGAAGGCTTAGAAGAAATGAGAGGGATGAATGTTATAGTGACCTTTCGTATTGGTCACCAGAGTTGACATGGTTTACATTATTCTTTTAAAACATTTAATGTATGCTTATCTTAATTTCTTTGCTTTAGTGCTAATCTCTACCTTCTTCATTGTCATCACATAGTGATAGAGGGACTTCCAAAAGTATGATTTTAAGGTTTCTTACCCAGAAAACACATAATTTTTAATGCTTATTTTAATTGAAATAAAATCTTGAACATACAGCAGATTGAGGACATTCTTCCAAATGTATTTAATTTTTAAAGCATATCTATGTATCAAAAATTGCACTGCTCTATAATTTAATGTGAAATCATCATAAATAAGTAAAACCCAGAAATGGGTAAATTTGAAATCATTCTGCCTATGTGCCCATATTCTGCCATATTTTTTTTGTCATTTACTAAGATAATTTCTTCAATTTGTGGAATTTGAAAGGATAAGGGCTGGAAATAAAATCTCTTATGGTTTATCAGATAACTTAATATGTCCTTCTGTAGTGGTTGGCCAGGTATGATAAAGACATTTGACTGCATGAAAATTCACTTTTTTGTATTCTGTGTATTTATTACAGTGTCCTTTGAGGCCCTTCCAGCTCAGGTCCACTCCTAAGCCTCAGAAATATGGACTTCGAAAAAAAATAATGTTATCATCTGCTGAGGGTTTTTTCCCTTTTTCTGTAGTGAGTGAAGAACATGAACTGCTGCAGTCCATCACCTTGTCCTGATGGCATGTGGCACTCTCAGGAAACAGTGCTGTGCAAACATTTGAACTTCCATGGAATTATTCCATGGAATAAAAAGCTTTTGTTTCTAACAAAGAGGTTTCTACAACCTGAATTGGTCTTTTCCTTAGAAAATTGAACTTGCAATATTAAGATAGCACATGTCATTAATACTTCAATTTTCATAGAAATTTTTTCCAGTTCTCCAGTTTGGGTTTGGTATTGAGTACAATTGTTATACAACAGTTTAGGATCAGACTAAAGAAAAGTCATGGATGTATAGAATATGCAACCAGAAAATGCAAACAGTAAAAAGCAGTTTTATGAAATGAAAATGTTTAGCAGCATTGCGCTTTAAGAGGCTACTGAAAGCAGTAATCAGATACATGAGCACAAAGCTTTTACTTGCAATTCTTTCTGTCTGTCTGATAGAACAGAATTGCAGTTAACAAAATGTATTAGTAAATGGAAATAATCTAATGGTTTAGGATCATGGCTACTTAATGAAATATATTAATGTCAAAGTATTTAAAATTGATTCAAATCCATGTATGATACAAAACAAACAAAACCAACTGTGAACATTGTAATTTCATCCCCATATTTCATTTTTTATAGAGAGATGAATAGATGCGGCATCATAATAGCATGTTTACAATGTAACAGTTGTGAAACAACTTGCAGTTAGTGAGACTTAAATTCTGCTTTCCTTATTATCTATTATTATCATCTAGTAATATAAAATGTCAGTGACAGAACATACAGCAGCAAAAATAGTCCAGCTCTTGTGTTTATTTGATATCATTGAATTTGTGAAAAGTCCTCTTTTAGTTCAAAAGCTAAATGAGAACTGGAAGTTGTTGAAATTTCAAAATAGCAATATTGGAGAATTACAGTACTTAATTTATTAATTATTTTTCCCAACTGACTGATTTTTTTTGCAGGGCTAGCTACATTTTTTGGTACAGGTGTCAGGAATAGAAATAATGTAGTACCAAAAGCCTGTAGAAATGTATCTGCCACAGCTTATATGATGGCCTTATATGATCTGCCACACCTTATATTCCTTGGGGTAATTGCTGTGACAGAGCACAAATGTGTACATTTTGGAAGTATGATGTGACTAAGATCTTTATCATTGAATGCTCTTATAAAGAAAGGTAGGTCCTCAAAACTAGCCCAGCACAACTGTATTGTTTCAAAAGTTGATTATAAATGGTAATAGACAAATAACTTCGTAAAACAATGGGTTGTGTTTTTCTTGGATTTTATACTTATCTACATGCATAATATATCTCCCAGGAATGCATAATCTCCTTCATGGCCAAAAGTCTACTCTGACTGAACGTTCAAAGTTCAAAGACAAAGACAGAAGTAAGAAAAAAAGTTCAAATAAAAACAATTCAAGAAATTATGGCAATGAATACAAAATTATTTTCAATGAGGTTAAAGGGATTGTAACAGAAAACATTTACAAGTCATCATTCTTTTACATTGACAATACCGCAGAAAGCATTTTAAAAATAATTTTATGATAAAATTTGCTATGTAATATTTTTGTTTTCTCTTTCTACTTATATTTGTTGAGAACTTCATGTTCTAAATTGCTTTTATTCAGAATACAATATGATTGTATTAGTTATTCTTCAAGTCATCTGCTATTTCCTACTATTTATCCATCACACTATAGGTTGCTCCAGACCATCAAGATCAGGGTGGCTGTTTTTTTATGTGGGAATGTGTAGCTTTCAAGAGTGACTCTCAGTCAGCCACTTAGAGCTGTGAATTAGAATTGTTGCCTCAATTTCTTCTTCCCAGATTTAAAAATAGTGAGAGCTTTCACTGTGCTCCAACAATTTCCTGCTGTATCAGTCTCCAGAAGTTTGCTACCGTGTGAAGGTTCCTTGTTCCATAGCTCTATGTAGGCACAGTATTTAATTGTTTTTTATGTTTCACATACATGAATCTGTAGAATAATTTTCGTTCATTGAAGCCAAAGTAAGCATTCTTTGGCCAAATATTTGGCCACATTGCTGAACAATTTAAAATAGGGTTTCCATTCATTTGTAAGTATCATTTTTTAGCTTACAAACTTGAATTAGATACTTATTAAGAAGATTGTTTAAGTCATAATTTGTTATTGTTGTTTAGTTGGCTCATAGTGTATTTTAAATAACTGACTTCTCTTAATGTTCTTAGTGAATTTTAAAATGCCTATTTGATGACGATGAAAAAAACTGATACATGTATAAGATCCATGGGCTTTTGAGTAATTTTGGTTATTATACAAATAGAAGTCAGTAGTTTTCCATTTCTGCACACCAGTTAATGTATGCAATACATTTTTTGGATAAAAGAGTTTTATATTTGAAGTAATACATTACTGCTTTTGCATTTTTCTTCATTCATCTTGGCTTCAGTGCCTGTATTTATTGTTAGAATTCAGCAAACTCTTGTAAGACTTGGACAGCACAGGTTGTAGTTGTGCAAAAATTTGTCATCTGAGATTCAAGAAACTTTTACTGCTTTCTGTATTGGTATACATGCTTCTGCATCACATTTGGTGACTAAATATGCTGTAAAATTTAATATTAAATTCCAGCAATTGTAGAAAAATAGGCTATATGTATTTTTTATTACACAGGGAGTGGTGGATACTCAGATGCAAGAATTTAATCTCAAATGTAAAACATTCCAGGAATGGTTTAGTATATTTGCTTGCAGGCATTGCTACTTTTTGAATGCCTACTATTTATGAAATTTAGTCAGCACTCCTGAACTTCCTAGGAATGAAAAAGAGATATACTAAATGAAAATGCTGCTTGTTTAATCTAGGAGAAACAGTTTTGGTGATTGCCCAGGCTTTCAATAGTCTGCCAAATAGCACTTAGTGAAATCTTGTGATCTATTTTTAAGGAACTGTCCTTTTTAGGAATGCAGCTTTCATGCAGAGGGATTGCTCTTGTGTCATGCATGCCTGCATAGTTTTCTCTATAGCTTTTTTAGTGAATTTGTTCCATTGCTAGTCATCCAATGGATATCCTAGCTCTTCCGCAAGAGTATGCATTTAAAATAGTTTTGTTTCTTCACTATAGTATTTCTGCTGCTGAAGAGGCTATATTATTTCTGATGGAGTTTGCTGTGTCACTTATTGCAAGTTTTAGATCAGAAAGAAGAGAGAGAAAACACTGAAATGCTGTATTCATGTTTGGGAGCATCTCTGTGAAAACAGAATTGGTGGAAGTATTTATTGCACAGGGTTTATTGAAATGGAAACTAGACTTACATTTCTTTTTCCTAGGATATCACAGAATAAATACTTTGATGTGTTTGCTTTGAACCTAGCCTTCCAGGATCAGCAGAATATTCTTCCATCCCTGCTCTTGAGATAACAGCAAATGTTTATGTAGGTTAAAGAGGAATTACAAAGAAAAAAGAACTGAAGGTAGAGTTGTAAGCAGTAGCTAGCTAATTCACTATTAGCAATATGAAGGCTTTGACTCATAGTAGCTTTTTCTTTTTTTGAGTTTGAAAAGAGAGATGGCTGTCAATTGATTGGATTTGCTTTAGTCATATACAATGATCAAGACTTTCCTAGTCAGAAGTGGTGAGTGATTTGCTTATTGACCTGTACATGGGTCTTGTGTGAATATGTAAAGTTCAGTTCTTTGGCATAGTATAAAAATGTGTGGAGGTAAAGAGATCCAGCATTTAAAGATCTCTCTGTTTAACTGACTACATCAAAATGAATTTTGTGATCTGATGAGTTCATCGCTTAAGTACTTGGTATTTATTCCTGAATGAAGAACTTCCTCATATGACGGAGAATCTCTTAAAAGAGTTAAAGCAAGTTGAACTGTATCAGAATAAGAGGACATCATTTTTTTTCCATAATAAAACTATGATGATATGTGGAATCTTGAAGGAAAATGAGAATTTGTTGTAGCTTTTTAATGTTTTGTTTTGGTTACAGCTGAAAAATCAAAAACATTGAGTTAGATAAAATGGTGTTCCTGGATGTCATAATCATGCTGGTTCATATGAGCTTAAACTGGCCAATTATGGATGAAGTTCTAGTTTTAGAAGTTCTAGAATTTTAATGACCACAAAAGAGATTTTTTTTTGAGTTTAAAAAGGCAAATGAAAATGGTTGGGTGACTTTTCAGAGTTCATACCTGAGGTTCAGCTTCCAAATTTATCTTGAAGGGATGTGCTCTGCCATCTTCCGAAACTTGTGGGGACCATAATTTAGTCCCTGCCCTAGAAAGAAAGAAAGAGAGGCATAATTTAAATATTTTGAATTCCTATGGAGTTGTATATGTCCCCATAAACTATAATGCAGCTTGTAAATCTGCAGGCTTTTTCTATGCTTTTTTAATGTTTTGACATAAAAATATGTCAATGATATGTAACTGATACATATTAAATGTATTTACTTAAAAAAATTTATATATGCTATTAACAATGGGAAATAAGTTGCTAATAGTCACCAAATGCAAAAGGAAAGGAAGATTAGTGCCTTTCTGACCTGAGCTAAACAAACTTTTTAGTTTGTTTTTTTTTAATGGTTGCTAGAATTAATATTGGGTCTTCAGAATATTTTATATGAGTAATTGAATATATTAGTAATAAGCCTAAGCATCAATTTATTTTTTTAAAGACCATAATTTCCATGTCAAGCCTGCTTTTCAATGTTGAAGTGCAGTCTAAGTATGCAAAATATTTGCAAGGGGAAATGGAAGTTGCACAGATGATTCTTTCAGTTAGGTAGGCAGAAGTAACGAACATGAAAATATCAGTTACAGATCTGTTTTTATTGACAAAGTGAAATCTGGCAGCTAATTTTAAAATGGCATAGTAGTAATGTTAAATATTAATCTGGTGCTGCTTGTTGTATATACATTTATCACATCTTGAAACTGACTTCCCAAGATAGTTGTTAAATGACATATCAATCTGTTGCAGAACATTAAATTAACAAAAGGAATTTTTAACTATGGTGTGTGCTCTAGTAACAACACTCCTTTAAAAAAAAGAAACACTTTTGTATTTAAAAAGAAATATTGTAGTCAGCTACCATAAAGAGCTGTGCTTCCTTGAGAGCCTCAGGTTTATCAGCCTTGCTTAGTTTTGCAGACAGCTGAAAGAGTGTGCCAAGTGATTCTGATTACAGGCTGAGCAAACTCAGCTGGAGATGTGAAGCTGCAGGTTGTTTCTCTTCCTGGCTCTAGTAGAGAGAAGTGAGCACAGAAGTTTCTGGATTACCGCAGATCAGGTAAGACAGTGTTTCTCAGTTTTGTTTTGAACATTGCTTTGAGAATCATTTTTAGGCTTAATATGTTGTGACCAAAGAGATTGATTTGCTTTAAACTCACTCCTTTGTCACTCCTTATGAAGGTGTGATGTGATATTGTTTTCCTTAACTGGGATGATGCAGTGGCAGCTTCATGTGTGGTTGGAAGAAGGAGGCAGTGATAAGAACCTGTGGCTGAGGGAGTGTTAGAGCAGAGAGGTCACTAAACAGCTGACACTAGATGAGGATTTTATTATTTCCCCAAAACATGAAGAACTGCTTGCTTACTGACAGTAAACAGAGGACTTGTGCAGTCAGCAGAATTACAGTGTGAATTATCTGAGGGAAGCTGTTCTTTTTGTGCCTACAAAGATGAGTTCTGGGGAATCTTGCTCGATCTGGAGTTTAAGAGGTAGGTCTGGTTGCTTGTAATTTTAAGGATTTTGGAAACTTCCTCAAACTATTTTAAATAGTTACACCATCAATTGTACTTTTGATTGAGTAGTATCTTCTTTCAGAAATAGGCAGACGTGTACACGTACCTCTCTATTTTCAAAGAAAGCTGATGTGTAGCTGCTTTGATTCTCTCCTGGGCATCATTGTGTGTCATGTTCTCTGTGCCTAGACCATCAATAGCTATAATAACATCACCAGGGCACAGGTTGGCGGCTGAAGCCTTGCTTCCAGGTGTAATCTGAAAAGACCAAAATGTAACTGCTTAATCACGATGCATGCCCAAAAATTGATAGAGAAAATAAACTTCATCATATTCCCCTATTTCCTGTTAGATAGGGGAGGTATTTTGCCAAAGGCTCTGTAGTTCTATTGTCAGGAAACCATATGAATGTTTTATTCATCATAACTCCAAATTAGAAAAAAATTGTCTTCACCTTTCTGCATTAGTATCTACTCTCATTTCTGTAATTACTGTAACTCATCTTTAAATTTATTTCTCCACTGCCATTGAAAATATAATTGCTTGAAAAAAAAGTTATGTTTTCACCTGAACAATACTAAGCAGTAGAAAAGAACTGGTAAGAAATTGTGTTGCTGAATTCCTTAAAGTGCTTAGTTTTAAATCCCATGGCATTTAAGTTACAGTGGCCCTGATCCTTCATGGTGGTCTGTGTGGTGCAATTCATACTTTATGTACATCTGTGACATTCACAGAAATAGCCCTAAAGTTATCTTTCTGTGCTTGATCTTTTCTTTTTTGTCTAGTAGACAAACTTCTGTATGGTTGTGAAACTAATTGAAATGCAACATAATTTTGCTTTAAAATAACTATTGTAGAGAGGCCGTGACCTTAGATGTTACTGTAGCTTGTTCTAAAATTACAGGCCTCTATTTGCAAGAGGTCACTGCTCCTGCCACCACAACACTTACACATACCACATACACAAGAGGTCTTAGGTCACTGAGTGGGATTTCCGTCCCTTACATGTGTATTGCCATTTTGAGCAACTCTTGATTACCTAGACAGCAACATGAAATTGATGCCTGTAGCACATAAACTTCTGAAATTCAGCTCTCAAACAGCAGAAGGGACAAGCTGGGTCATGCAAAGTAACGTTAGCTGCCTATTTGTAAGTAAATGAATTCCAGTGTGAAGGCAAAAAAATGGCAATATAGTGCTATTTCCAAATGCAGTTCTTTTATCTGTGGCATATATTTAATGAAAAATTCTCTCCAATAGCTTTTTCTCATTATGGGTTGTGCTATAGTGAAAGCACATGTTGTCTTGACTGCAAAACATGCTGTGGAGACATTATTCAGCTCTGGTGTTTGACAGTTTTCCAGCAAAGGAAGAGAGTAAGCTGCCCAGTGTACTTCCAGCATGTTCTGAACCCCAGCTTTGGTGACGCTGGCAGACTTGTCTCTGAAGGGGACAAGTTACACTACTGTCAGCATAAAAGCCAAATAGAAATTCTTTTTACTATGAGTTTTACTGTATTAGTATTGAAATAATGGCAAAAATCAGTGAACGGGGGTAGTTCTCTCCTCTTTCCAACTCCATTAGGTGAGTCTGAATGATCAAAGGGATTGTTTTGTGAGCTCTTTTTCTGCATTCTCTCGTGTAAATGTATTTTTGATATCACTGTAACAAACTGCAATACATGTGTTATTATCAAGTCAGGCAAACTTTCCAAAGGGGGCCTATGGCCAGCTTCAGACTTTTACAACCTCACCCTTCTAAAAGAATGGACTAGTGTATTGTGTGCTTAACAAAGTGTTCAGGTGCCTGAATAATCTGTTTGAATATGATTCTAGGAAGCTGTTTATAAATTCCAAGTCTGAAATCTCTAAAATTGTCTACTTCTCAAACTTCAGCAGCTACAAGTGTAAATGATCAGCACTGGGACCACTTATACCACTATAATAAGACAGGGGTTAGAGGTATGATCATTCTTCTTCTTTCAACGTGGAATTGCTCCTGATTTGGCTTAGCATGTTGTGAATATCTCTGCAATGACTAACTGCAGCAGAATTCCTTGTGTTCCAATGTGACTGTTGATGCTTTAATACCTAACTGGGCAAACCAACCATTCTTGGTTCCCTCTCAAGAGTAACTTAGCTTTTATAACCCTTATGGAGGTTACTCTGCAGCTTATGTGTTTTACACGTCACAACAAATCATCTGCTGTACCTGTGACATACTGCAGCAAAGCCCTGAGATAGTGATCCTGCCTTATAAAGTAGTGTGTCTGCCTAGCACAGTACATTCCCCTGCAGCTGTGCTGCTAGCAGAGCATGCCCTGCTCCGTGTTGCTCCTAAATCTCTTGGGTTCTATAAGTTGTCAGCAGCTGCAGTGATACCACATAGATGTTTGAATGGGGTTACCATCATTTGGTGGGAGCAAGGAGGGAAAGGCACAGGAGTCTGTATTTCCTATTCCTTGGCTGAATTGTTCCTTCCCAAGCTCCTGAGATGTCCCTTCGGCCTTAACACCTTGATGGGGGTGCTGAGCTCTATATGCCCAGGCCTGCTAGGCTGCAGAGCAGGCACCTGCCCTGAAGACTACATTTTATACATTTTATTAAAAATAATTTTTTTGTATTTTAAAAAAGTTCCCATTTGACAGGAAGGGACCACGTTGTGCAGTGCAAGATATCATGGGTATGATATTGATATTGTGGGCGCCTCAATAATTTAACTGGTGCTGTTTCTTAAGGACTTATTAGTGACACATTATCTGTGTATTTTGAACACAGAATTGTGTTGTGACAGTAATGTTTGTTGGTTGCTCACCCTGGCTTCATGAGGTAGATACTAGTGCTGCTTTGGAAAAATTTTTGCCTTGCTCTCAGGCCATGTCTGCATGGTATCCCTGTTACTCCTGTATCCTGAGTATCTTGGATTTGGATAAATACAAAAGTATGTGTTGGTCATTCAGATGTCACAGACTATTTAACCACATGAGGGTCAAATATCTCCAAGGAAACTGAAGGAAATCTCTCTGCATCTGATAATAGACTTGTAAAACTTATCACCTTACACCATCATAAATATTTCAGGCTCTGTGTTTTTTAAAGAGAGATCTGAATGTCTGTAGACAGAGTGGCTAAACATGAAATTGAGTTAATATGAATACTTGCATTGTGATTGGTTAAGGTCTATAAAAATAAAATAGAACTTAAATCTAGAGTTGATAATATTTTACCATTCTCTCCAAACTGCACAAGTTTCAATTGTTCCTGTAATCAGTTTCATTAATGCAATTTCTTTGCATCTGTGCAAAGTTCCAAGTATTTTAATGTTTTCAGTCTTTGTAGTTAGTTTATTGTTTCTGACTGTAAGAGAATTTGAATGCGTTGATTTTTACTCCCCTCCTGTTCTTCCTCTCTCCCAGTGATCAAGGTCTGTAGTTTTTGCATTTGCTTGAAACAGTCAAAACAGCAGAACAATTTTCACATGAGCTTTTGAAGTGACATCTGTTCTTTAGACAGGTGGATAATGATCTCTTATGTCATCTGTCTCTCTTAACAAGTCCTGATAAAAGCTGTCTCATGTTGAACAAGGACATAGCCAACCAATGTTAACACCTGTCCAATTATTTTATTCAGAAAATATATAAAAATAATTTTTATTTATTGTTTAGTTTTTCTTGTCAGGACAGTTAAACCTAGAGTGAATGGGCTGCTTATGATAACTTTTACGAAAGGAACACCTAGACCCCAAGAGGCAAGACTGGTGAACCTTTTGAAATGCTTTCTATTTCTTAAGGGGTATTGCATGAACACTTAATGAGGGACTCTTCTAAATGTATGCACTGGCAACAAAAATACAAACTTTAAACAAATTCACTGTTAATATTCTTAAACCTGAGCTAAGCAAATGTAACCTTTTTTCCTATATCTATGTGTGTGTATATATATATATATATATATATATATATTTCATTGTACTACTTGAAACGTGATTTTGAGCATTTCTGCAATGGCTTATGTCTTGTAGGCATTTGGTAGGTATGAGTCAACTGCAAAGTAATTTATTCTTTAGAAAGTTTTATTTATAGTAACATCCTTTGTTATTGCAGTTTTAAACTTCATTGCACTTAATCTAAACACAAAGAAAATACAAACCAGACACCGCTAAAATATTTTTCATTAGAGATAATGGAAACTATTTTTCTTTTAGAGGCCCATAAAAGGCAATGAAGGCCCCAAAACATCCAGAGATTTTTTTTTTTTTAATTCAATGTTTCTGTCTCTTCTTTCTCCAAAGACTTTGCTATATTCTATGGGTAGTTGTTATGTAACTTCATTCAGTCAAATAATAGCATTTTAATTTACTTCTATTTAAAATACATGATTTTTTAATGCTTTATAAATCTGGAATGAATCACTAAGTTAATTTTTACTAGTTAATATGTGAAAAGATGGTCCTTAAACTTTCTATTGATTCTTGTTTGGAAGCATATTTTCTGCAAGACATCACTAGTGGTATCCATCCTTCAAGGCTTTTGACATATACTCAATACCAGGCAAAGTGTATATAGTGAGTCATAGTGTAGGGCTTTAAAAAAAAAAAAAGAAAAAAACAAAACAAAAAAAACCCCATAGCAATTTGGAGGCTCATGGAACATGTATTTGGTGTGTCTAAAAGCAGCAGAAATACAAGGAGAATGAATTCTAGCCTGCTGTGCATTGGACACAATTTTTAAAATACAGAAATTCTCAAAATGCGTACCCTGTCTTTTGAGCAGATCCACATCTGTAGATGCAGGGCAGCTGACAGTGAGTTGTATGCTACATTGATCGAGTCACAGTTTTTTTATATTGCAGCTAGTATCTCAAAATCCATGAAGAAGAATCAAGGCTCAAATTCTTGCCATTTATTGGGGCAGGGAGGACAAGGTAAAGTTTTAGTTTCTAAATATGGCAAAACCCACCTAAAAAACCACCCTCTTTCATATGCAGGACTGGATAACTTTCTAATAACTAACTCTTTTAGCATTCATGAAAGTGAAAACTTTTAAATATGTAAAAACAGTTATTGTTGCCTTTACTGGCAATAAACAGAACTTCTTTTAATTAAATAAGAGTCAGATTAATCTGCAAAGCACAAGCTCTCAGGCATGAGGAGTTGCTGCCAAGCAGTTTTCTCCCCCAGTGATCAGAGAGGCTAGTTGTGGAAAGCATAAAAGTGAGGTCTTGCTTTTAGAAGGTTTAAATGTAATTTTGAAAGCCGAGGAAATCATGCCAGAGTTTTTCTGCTGCCAAGGCACTTGAATTTAATTTTGAGACCTAAGTAGAAGTGCAGTTAAAGTCTCTTAGACCAATCACAGAAACATGTCACACAAAACTTGTAAAAACTCCTAGTATTCAGCTGGCTTTCCTCAGAACTAGCACTAGTACTTTTTTATCTACTCACAGCTTTTTCTGTGTTGCTGAACTCCAGAAAAATAAAAGACAAAAATCTACAGCAACTATTAAATGGAATAAATAGAAAGGAAATGGCAAGAGTACATACCCTGGTTATGATTAAGGGTTGGTTAAAATCTATTCCTCCTGAGAGCCTGAATCCCCAGGGTGACGGTCCTTGGAGAACAACATTTTGTGGCATTGTGGACAGATTTTCCTTGTTACTGTTCTTTATTCCTTGGGTCCGTGTGAGGAGTTGAGCTGTAGGAGGAAGGCTGCTGTCAGCAGAGCACCTGCCAGACAGGGCAGCCGACCTTTTATACCTCCTAAGAAGTTTTACTCATTCCAAAGCTGTGGGCACTGCACTTTATCCCTACTCTTTGGGTGACGTCAGCCAGTCCCTCAGCTTCTCCACCCACAGAGGGGAGAGGGGAGTATCACACTCGGACAAATAAAGCTTGAATGCTGGAAAGTTTACAACAAATGCATCAGCGTTATCTGCTGCTTCAGCGTCCCCCTCAGCCCAACAATCAGTAAGCTTCAGGATGCAGCGTCCTGGTTTCTTAAAGCAACCTTGTTGCTCACTTGATATCACGCTGTTTATGTTGCTGGTGTTTGATTTAGCTTTGCAATGCAGTACTTTGACTTTGTACATGACTCTGGTTCATGTAAACAGAAATACTAATAAGGAGATTTCCCTCTCAAGGTCTTGTTTCACATCTTGTCTTATTTGTAATGTAATAGTGTATTGCATTAAAAAGTCCTTCCAGCCCTTCAGCTGCATTTTTTAGATAGTCACTTGAGACCATGGCATGCACCAGTCCTAATGCCTTGAAAAATCTGGACTGATGTCATACATATTTCTCATACTGTAGAAGAGAAATGCGGTATTAGGTGATGATGTCTTTTTTCCTTTGTACAAATCTTAGCTTTTTAAAGGTAGTTGTCCTTTACTTGTGGCTTGCTAGTAGATAGTAGGGTTTATCAGAGGTTTTTGTAACTGTGTTCTTGTCCAGAATATTTCAAAGATATTCTCTGTTATTAAAGTATAATTCACATCCTGATCAGAATGAAACACATAGTAGTGACTCTTTGAAAGTAAACCATCAGAAAGGGTATCTGTGTCACAAAGAGCTTGCAGGGAGTCAGTCAGCTGGTTGGGGCACAGCCTTCATTAGGAATGTGAAGGAATATAGGCTCATTTAAAGAAATAAGGCAGGTGTTTAGGTCAGTGGTGTATCAATCTTGGTAGCTCAAATTCTTTTGTGTATTTTGAAGTTGAAGATTTTTTTATTTCATTCTTTCTGAGACGTATATATAGTCTGGTGTTTCCTAATGTTTTGAGATTGGTTCAGTATATGCCTTCAAAATATTGCCACTATATAGTTCATCCTGGCAGAGTACACTGTGTGTGGTCAAGGTCAGAACTTATCACCAAGTAGTACTTCAGTTTCTTACCTTTTCTCCTCTTCTGTGATTATCTGTTTTGAGTGAAAGCACCTTATATATTTGGTACTCTTTTGTTTTCATTCCTCGCCTGCTAGTGAATCCTGTAGTGTTTTGATTTATAGTGGGAAATGAATAACATAGTAAATGTATTTATTTAAAGAGTTCTTTCCTGTGCAATTTGCATTTTTTTTTTCTCTGAACACACTGGCAATATCAAATACTGAGATTGCAAATCCTGCAATGCACTTCAGTAGAAAATTATTTTGAAATATAGGAATTTCAGTGTCAGGTCAAACAGTATAATCAGGGTCTGAGTTTCCTGTGTAAAAAATTATGCTTGTATAATAACTTGTTCACTGGAGAAATTCCTTCCAAATTCCCATTCTTAAGTTACTGATTTATATCTTAATGCACAGGTTTACTTTTTGGGTGTGGGGTTTTTTATTTGGTTGTTTGTTTATTTTTTAAAGAAACCCAGGTTTGGGATTGCTTAAGTGTCTGTAAAGTTTGTTCATCTTTCTGTACTATACTGAAATTTGCTCATATGTCCCTTCTCATCTTGCTAGATATATGTAAGGGCAGGGTGATTGCTAGGCAAGTGATTGCTCTCAGTTTCAGTGGAAACCATAAGCATATATGATGCTGAGCTCTTGCTCAAAAACTAATTTTTTTTCCTGCCTGGTTTTACTGGAAGGGTGACTTGCTCTCCAAGGTGCTGTTGCTCTGGAAAGCAGTTGTGAGATCTGGTTTTATTGATGTTTCCCAGGTTCAGCTTTTTTTTTTTTCTTCCCTCCCTCTTTGTAATTAGAGGGGAAAGAAAAACAAAATATTTGAAAGGCAATACTGACTTGATGCTTGTCACATAAGGCTGTTTCATAGTTCCTTTTCAATGACTGCTTTTAAGAAACTCCTTCACCCATTTACATAGCATGTGTACATTTTTTGGCTTATCTACCTAGATCACTTCTGTTTTTACATGCTAGACCAAAATGACCAGCTGAGCTGGATTGAAGCCAGAGACTTTTATCCGCTGGACAAAGGTATATTCCTTTCAGTAAAGTAAAGAACATTTTCTTTTTTTATCTGGTTTTAGGGCATCATATTTTCTGTCATAATAGTTTTAACTTTGAAAATAGATTTTTGTTAATATGAAGCAGTGTGCTATTTCCTCTTTTTTTTCCCTTGTGTCATTGAAGCGTCCATATAATAAAACAAGTATTTAAAATAGATTTTTAATAGATTTTCTTGTTTTGTACTATAGGTACAAAATTATGATGTTACAACTTTTTTTACCTGAAAATACTGCTATGAATTTATGTATAAACTAACCTCCCCAGAATAATACTGTAGTCTTTTGGTTTGTAGTATGACTACCCAAATGTTTGAAGCAGACTTTTGCTTCCCAGGGTGATATTTCATTTGATTCTTGTGCCAAATGTTATTTTTCTATCCAACACAACCTGAAAGAGTGTAACCACTATTTTCCACCTGCCTCCTCTCCCAAAAATGGAAGGTGGGGGGAAGCTGTGTCAAATTCCTTCGTGTCACTCAACTTTCAGAGATTTGGGAGCTGGGGTCTCAAATTAGGTATTAGTGGTACACACAAGTTATGGTACATGGTAGCATGGTACACAAATCTGTCATTACACACCATGACACCTCTCTAGCTTTCAAACTCTAGCAATCAAACTCCTGTGCCCATGGCATGGCATTGTTCTCCATTTTGCTAGCAAAAGGCAAGCTTCTTACCTCACATATGCAATTTTCTTGTTTCTTCTCCCAGTATGTCCCTGTGTTGATGGAAGAAAATGTTGTTCTCCTGACAACTTGGCAGAACTGGGAGTTGAAGAAAAAATTAAGCAAAGGAGCAAATGTTTAAAACCAATTCATCCTTCTGTAAAGTCATGGAGTGCTCTGTTTCAGGCTGCAGAACCAGAATAAACCCTGGTACAGGCGGAAACAAACAAAAAACCCCAAAATGCTTCAGAGTCCGCATTTAAATGATAAACCTCCTGTTTTATTTCAGAGATTAGTCAATAAAATAATAAACTATATTGAACTTTACTGTTTGTGAAGCTTAGACAGTAACAGTCTGGGATGCTAAATGGAGCCTGAAAATCACTTGCACATGTGGAACAGCATGTACTGAAACTGGTTGTCCAGAGGTGAAAGGTCAGAGTGTTCCAAACTGCACAGCCTGTTTTCTATTTCAAAACTCATGGGTATATGAGAAATCTTTTTCTTATAAATATTACTGATTTTAAAAGAGTTCCCAAAGCAATAAGACTGATTGTATGCAGATTGTAGTTTTTCCTAATTCCATTGTTAGGGAACGATTAATAATTTGGATTCTGGTGAACTTTTCTTATCAGCTTTTGGTTAGGGAATGTCTGAAAAACTAGCAGTGCCCTTAGTTTTTCCTGGCAAAGAGAAATCCTCTCTTCTTTTCCGAGGTGGTATGACAAGCACCTCTGTTATTCTTTTCATGCCTCTGACAAGGAAGGGAGGAGTAGAGGTCTTGTACTTTATCCCTCTCCCAGGCATTAGAAATTCCTTGGCTGGAAATACATGTGAGGTGGAGAAGGACATTCCTACAACTCCTCCCTACCTGTCCCAGCTTTGTAGATGCTTTGAAGCAATGATTTAGGGCAACTGACCTCTCATTTTAAACCTTTGGTTATAATTTTTCCATAACTCCAGTACTTTTCTCTGCTGTTAAGATTCTGAGTAGCAAACTGAAAGTGATAAGCATTTTCCTAAATTTTTTGTATGCAGATTTGGGAAGTCAGGAATGTTTTTTTTTTTCATATTATTTAACTTTCAAAGGTGGTAGATTTGTTCCATGCATACTGAAGAAACAGAAGGCTTAAACCTTATTTTTTTCAAGGAGCTTCCTACTTACCAAGGGAGGAGTAGATGTCTCAGAGCCTTTTAAAGCCTACATTAAGGATCTTTTCTAAATTAACAAGCCAATAAGTGGAAAGTATTTTTTTTGTGAAATGGTATGTTTCAGAGCTGTTTCATCAAATTATAAGCAAATTGAAAATAGAAATTGAAATATTTTATTTTTAAAAGTTGTTTAATTACAGATGTGCTTGGTTTTCTTCTTAACTGATACTTGTGCACTGATTTTTTCCCCTTGTTTTCTTTTTAATTTTTTAAAAATGTAAAGGAGGAATTAGGAACATTTATAAAATAATGACAAGTGTGTAAAAAAATCTAAAGAGTATATTAAATGGAATGAGATGCTGATGTCCCATTAAGGTATTGAAGGTATTGAAGTACTGCCTACCTTAATTTTGAAAACTCATGTTTATACCCTATGTTTGCAGCTCTGTGTTTGCAATCTATGCATGTATTGACTTTCAGTCTGTGTTGCTAAGACTCTGATTACTGCACTGGTTTTCTGAAGTGTTGCTTCTGTCATATAATTTCAATTTTGCCTATTTTGCAGGGGGTTAGATATGGTTATGACTAGGAAAGGAATTTGCTGTCCTTTATTGGTTTCATTGTGAGCCTGATATGTCAGCTCATTTTATCATTATGGCTCCTGGCAAAAAAGTTGCAAAGCATTTCTCAGATTTTGTGCTTAATTGCTGCATTTCTCAAATTTCACAATTAATTTTATGAATGTTTTCTGAGAGGCTCTGTTTTCCTGTTGTATATGGAAAAGTGTTTGCCCTTCTGTTCTGACAGCCCGTAGAAGTTCTGATGGAGAATCTTAAAGCTGACTGAGGAAGGATTTGTTTTTTGTTTTCAGCTCATTCACTCATCTGTGGCTCTGCTCCCTTTAATAGCTGCAGTCAAACGTCATGTCCAAATTTGGCAAGCTGATGCCTTTTTTTGTTTAAAGTTAAAGCCATTTTGGCATTGGAAATGAGATAAGCTCATTTCAAAGAACTGAAGTTGGAATGAAGTTAGCAAGGCTCTGTGCCAGTGGATAAGTCCAGTATGCTTCATAAATTAACATGCTGGCACTTACATAATTTTTGAACATAAGCTGTTACACAACTCTCTGATGTGTTTGCCATTTGACTTTACCTGAAAAAATAATGCACAGCAGTTGTTAGATTTATAGAACCTCTTTCATGAGGCATATTCTGGAGCAGCATTCAGGAAATAGTCCAAGTAATTCATTAGGTGTGCAATGACACGTACCTACAGGAAAGATAACATGCCTCTTCAGACACCCAGCACTGCCTCTGTTAAAGGCATAGTCTCACTCTTTATTTCTACAGGGATTAGTCCTACTTCTTGATTTCATGTGTGATTTTATGTGTTTAGCTATGTAATCTTTTATTGCTACGTGAAAACCAACTGTGTCTTTTTAAGAGAAAATCTTATATTTACTAAAGGGATGGTGAAAAGATCAAGTGGCATCAAGACACTTGCCTCTTGATCTTTCCAAGCCTTAGGTGTAAAACTAGATTACCACTAGATTATTATTGCTTGTGTCTGTGTAGACCAAAATACATATCTGGATGCTGTTAGTATGTCAGTGGTGGCCAACCATACATCTTTTCTTGTGCTCGGTTGCATGACACAAGTCAAGTATTTGCAGGGTCTAGAAAAGAAGAGACTGGAGGAAATAAGGTGATTAGGACCAGGGAAAGGGGCAGTGGAAGTGATGGAGGTAACATGAGGCCTTCCAGAAGGATATGTTAAATTGTAATTTAGCAGATAGTAATTTTAGATACTTAGAAGCTGTTGGCCAACTGTGTTTCAGGCATGACCCAGTCAGCTTCTCCTGTGTGCATCTTGCTTAGACATTGCATCCTTTCTTTTCAGACATGCATTTTTTAATTGCTATTCAAGTCTTGTTCATGGGATATTAATTACTGTATCCACACTATTCTTAGACTAAAACTGGTACAAAATGCTGTGGTATGTCCCTTCTACATTCGTTATAATTAACCTTTTTCTGCTCCTTAACTAATCAAGATGAAAGGTTGTAGGCAAGTGAATGTATTGGGATTACATATGCTGCTGTTGGAGAAGGAGGTGGTTCTGTTCAGTAGCATTAGATGCAACAAAAATTTCAGAGACTCTTGCAAAACTCAAGACTAAGAATAGATCCCTAGTACAGCTTCTGTGACCAGAGGAACCCATCAGGCAGGAGGCAGTAGCACGGCTTTTTGGATTTCATTTTGTCTAAAAATTATTAGATGACAAGGGAGAGCTTGTTCTTCTTGGAGTGGTAAAATTGTCAGTGAAGATCCTGTCTATAGTGTATGTCCTTCTCCATGGAAACACTTGTGTGTATGTATGTTTTCTCCCTTCTTCTAGTATATTTTTGTCAGTGAAACATATCTGGAAAAAGATCTGAAGTGTCAAGAAAAGAACAGTGATTTCTTGGCTAAAAAGAAAATGCTTATTCCTAAATGGTTGTGATTTGTATTTTATTCCTGCTCTAAATTTTAAAATTTTTTTCTATATATAATTAAAAATTATTATCTTTTGACTTGTTGAGAATGTCTTATATTGTAAATAACAAATAATAAAAGTCTCAAAATGATATGACTATTTACAAAATACCTTTAGGAAAGGCAGAAATAAAGTGGGAGGCAAATCTGCCCATCCTGTTTGGATCTTCTTCTGAAGTTTCTCCTAGTTTTCATTCTATGCAGTTCTTTTTAACCACACCTTTATCCTTGGCTGTAAAACACTGCCTTTGCATAGGGCTCTTCAAATATAACAGAGCAAACTGCTTAAATGTAGCTGTATTCCAAATGTGTGAAAGCCACTGAGAGTGTGACTGGTGTTTCCCTGGAGCTGGCTACAGGTTTTTTGGAGGGATGTAGGCAACAAGGAACCATAAGGATTTGAACTGTGGTCCATGATGGCTCATTCTGTATTGCTGTACTTGACAGGTTTTTCTGTCAACCCTGTCTGAGCATTTGTGTCTATGAGAGAAAGATATCCTTGGTAGCAGATATTTACAGTTGTTCTGTGTTAGTCTACTGACTCAAGATCTCTATCTGAAAAGCTTAGGAAGAAGGGAAAACAAAAGTTCATTCTGCCTTAAGCCTGAAAAAATATATGGATTTTTTTTTTCCTAAGTACGGAGCAGTCAAGTGTTTCTTCAAAGCATGTGTCAAACTTCTAGATCAATACCTTGACCTATTTTTTGGTCTCCCAAGAGATAAGACTCCATACACAAACAAATGATGAGATCACATGTGAGATCACATGTTAGGTCATAGTCACTTGTAGTCCAGGTGCCAAAACTTCTGAGTATTTTTCTCTTAGAAACAGGCATCAGAATGTCTTTTAATATACAATTGTTATCTTATGTTTCGTAAAGTACTGTATTCAGCATCTATTTTTCTTTCACTTTGTGGCTTGGCTTCAGCATTTTAATAGCAGTTGCTATGGTAGAGTTAGCCATGTTTATTGGGTCATGACAAACGGCAACAGCTGAAAGACAAATATTGTATTCTGTTTTAAGTATAAGGTGGGCCCTGAGCCAGAGATTAGCAGCTTCAGAATATAGCTAGCCACAAAGCTGGATCCTCGGGTCCTGACGCACACTCTAGTTACTCAAGCAGAATGCTTGAATGTGGCTAGATACTGTAAATGTTTTCCCCATTACTATCTCGATTAATCTCTTCCTGCTTGTTTAAAGGACACAGGCAGCTTGTTCATGTCCACAAATTAGTTTCTTATCAGCAAAAAAAAAAAAAAAAAGCTAAATGAAAGTAATTAATTATGTATTTCACCCTTTGCTCTGACTGGACTTTTTCCTTGATTCTGTTCAGTGAATGTAGGGGCAAGTGCACAGAATTGAGAAAACATTTGTAAAAACTGGGTGTATTGTGAAAAATGATGAACTGCAGCAGCAAGGATAAAAACAGCAGAAACTTAAACAGGACAAACTTCTTATTTTATCAACATGTAAAACTTTATATGAAATGGTAGATGTGAAACTGTCAGATATCCACAAAGAGTCTTAAAACTGGTATTCATGTATCCACTATTGCTATACTCCAGCATGTGGACAGTTAATGTAGTTCACAACATAGCTGGGAATTTTTATGCTTGAAGTTTGCTGGTACTGTGGAAATCCAGGCTGGAATTTGGGTGTAATTCCTCTAGGCTTTTCAAAGGGTAATCCTCATTCTACAATGTGAAGTAAATAATAGTATTTACAGGTAGTGCTTTGAAATGTGAGTAAAATCTCCTAACAAAAATCTCTCTGGAAATCAAGACCTGAAAATGGTTTTTCTTGCAATCCTTACCACTGACTCCCTCCAGATAAAAAAACCCCACCCAACAAACCAAACACAAAAACCACTGAAAACTAAAAACCTCTTCAGAAATGCAAAAAAAGTCTCCCTAAGACTGATTTTTTTTTTTACCCCCTCTTGCTGGACCATTGCATTTCAGCAATTTCTTGTTTAGCATTTCTCAGAGCTTAAAAGTAACTTGCTGAAGTTCTCTTGCTTGAGGGAATGCAAGAATGTTTAAAGTCAGGATTCTTCCAACAACCTCCAGGAAATGTGCTCTAGGAGCTGTTAGCTAACTTAAGTTTTATGGCCTGATGCAGGAGATCTTCTTATCTTTGGAAGTTCTGGATTTCAGCAATGATGTCAAGTTGCTGAGGTCTTTTGGTAGACGTCTGGGTAAGGCAAGAACAAAAGTGTGAGAGCTTGAAGGGAATAAAACAGAATTGCAGTAATTTTCAGTAGTAAAATGTTTCATATTCCATGGATGCCTTTCCCTCAATAGTACTTCTGCCTCTGGAGCTGACAGGAAGAGGAGTGGTAGAACAGGAGGGAAAAGTAGGGTAGGTTACTCAGATGGGGGGGTTGAGTGAGCAGCTGCATGGTGCTTAGCTTCCAGCTGGGCTTAAAACCAGGACAGTCAAATTTCCAGCTGGACTTAAAACCATGCCCTTCAGGGTGGGCAGGCCCATAGAGCCTGAAGGATTTCTTGTTTATCTTCCTCTTCCTCTTTGATCTTACTCTTGACTCTTTTTAGTCTGGTCTGACTGTAATAGTTACCTTTCTGTGGCTTTCCTGGGGAGCTATCATTCAGGGAATCAAATGATGTGTGTGCTGAAGGTGATGCCTTGTGAGGCCACCTAGAACAGAGGCTAGACAGTGTTAAAGGAATAAAGTAGGTATTTATTAAAAAGGCCTTCAAAGAATACACCTTGGGCAGTACAAGAGCCTGGCCATGGCTCCACCCAAGATGAACAAGGGGTCATGAGTTTTCACACTTTTATAAGTTTTGTTCTATTTACATGTTGGGGTTAATTGTCCAATTACAGCTTCAGGTTATGAAGTCCCATCTTCCCAGATTGCTCTCCTCAGTTATCTGTTGTTTATAGTTTTTGGGCCCAAAGGTGCAACAGTGTTCCTGTTTCTCAGGCTGGAAAAGGATTGTTTTGTCTAACTAAACTGTGAAGAGAACTTGCTAACACTTTATATGAAGTTTAGAGTTATATACTAATGCAGTAAAGAATCTGGAAAAATATGAAAGCTAAAACTTAAGGCATCAAAGGAAGAAGGCTGACAAGGCTGGCTCCATAACATGGCCAGGTTTCCTGTTTCTAGGGGCTTAAACCAGCTCACCCTGGTTTTATCTGCCTCTACTGTCCCAAACACACTGCTCTTTCTTCATTAGTAGCCACCCCACCTCTCTGGTTTGTTGTGTATTAGGGCTTTTTTTTGTTTGTTTGTTTGTTTGCTTTGGATTTTTTTTTTTTTTTTTTTTGAGTGGAGGAGGTTGAAACGTCTGCTGTTTCTGTAACTGAGGTACAGGATTTACCTGTGAATGTGTGTCTATAAGTGAAACAATTTATTTTAATTTAGTGCTATTTTCCCTCCTGCATTAAAGCAATGGTTAATACCTCAAAGGACCAAGAACATCTTAGCATGAATGTTGTACAAATAAATTGCATATTTTCTGCCTTGAGGATTCTTGTCTCAATGCCTGCGCTGTTTGTGACACTGCAATGAAATAGATAAACAAAGGAAGTGTGTGTTGCAAAGAATGGAGAAAGTTTGGATAGTTTGCAGTAATTTTGAGATCCTGGGCACAGAATTTATCCCTGGTGTGTGCAACTGAAAAGTCAATTTTCTGTAACAGCTTAAACTGCAGAAGTTTTGTAATTAAAGCTGTGATGGTCAGAAATTATTTTCTGATGCTGATGTAGGTTTGGGACAATTTCTTTCTTCGGCCACTCTTTAAAACTCCTTTTGACTGAAATGTTAGGTACAAAAACTTCGCACCCCTATGTAGCAGTATGCTTGTTTCAGAATGTAAGTATGGATTGGTGACTAGCAGAGGGGTTTTTTTTGTGCATCCTGGGTGTTTCCCTGTGGTTTTGATGGCATATGACTTTCATACTTTCTGCTTCAGATTGTCTCATGTGCTGCTTTATGTCTTGTACCTCAGAGCTGGCTGCAGGAGCAGTTGAAATGAATCTATAAATAGTTCCTTGAACTCTTCCATGGCATATAAATATTGCTCTCTACTACCCCAGACGTCCTGGGCACATTCATTTGTCCTCTTTTATGGTGTAAGGAGGGAAGGGCTCATTCTCACCTGTTCAAATACTTCCAGTTACATGTGAAAAAACCCCCTATCTATAACAGATGAATCTGTGGTAGTGTAAGAAAAGCCTCTGGTGGGTATTAAACCAGCTGGTATTTGTACATGTTTCACATTACAGTTCAGAGCACTAACCCAGGGAAGCATGAGTTGGATCATTGCATGCTTGGGGTTTATCTAGCAAATCACAGTGACAGAAGCAGTGCAATGACCCACTTAGAACGACATGTTCAGGCTTCTCAGTGTTCCCCATCTGAAGTGCTGGTTTCACTTGTATGCCTAACTCAGGGGTGAGGGAAAGAATCACAGTGCAAATGACTGAAGGCTTGATTATTTTAATAGAGCAGTTTATTTCTTTGGTCTTTAAGTGGCACTTGTAGAAAGTCTTGAGATAAAATTACTCCATTTTATATTGATGTAAGATGGCCAAAACAATCTTAAAGGACCAGATCCTTTAAGATATTAAAATAGCAAATTCCTTTTCCAGTCATTTGGTGCTAGAGTTTGGACCCCAAAGTGGACACAGGTGAATGCTGTGCCCTCTCTTGCAAAGGGAGACATTGGCTTGTGAGAGAGAAGAGAAGAGAAACCCCTGCTTTTGAAGGGAACTATCAAGAGCCACTGCTTGTAACTCTCTGGTAATTCTTCACTGGTAGAAATAAATAATTACAGTATTCTTGGGATGTTTTTCAAGTGGTTTACTGATTTATCTGATGGATGGAAAATGTAGGATGATTATTTTGCTATTTGTTTATGGGGGTGATGAAATAATGGCTTCCAAGTTTGTTATTTGTGTTGGCAGCAAGAAACATGAATTGTTGAGATGTGAGTGTCTGTACTGAGGATAGCAACGCATTTCGTGTTGTCAGTCAACACTTCCCCCCCTCCCTGCCCTCGTGTCACTTGTGATGTAATGTCATTCTGATGGAGTGGAACCCTCTGTGCTCCTGATTTGTAATTAGATGTGACATCATGATATAAAGGTTGCTCAAAAAATTGGTATGAGATAGTTGTTATAGGCATTAAAGCTATTTTAGTAAGAATTCTCTCTGCTTTTTTGTGGTATAAAACAATTGGTTACCACAAAACTTTGCTCCTTTTTGACCCCTGGGGAAACAAAATCTAAATGTCAAAAGGCATATTTCTTAGTACATTATGTATGGGATTTTCATTAATGCAAATGAAACAGGAGCTGGGAGTCCTGGGTGCAGCTGCACAGTGTATTTACAGCATATTTGCACTAGAAGTTGCACCTGCAGGATTG
Source organism: Fringilla coelebs (assembly GCF_963513975.1). Taxonomy (NCBI): domain Eukaryota; kingdom Metazoa; phylum Chordata; class Aves; order Passeriformes; family Fringillidae; genus Fringilla; species Fringilla coelebs. The sequence goes on along the minus strand of NC_140032.1, from coordinate 31,991,214 downwards.
TTCAGGTTCTTCCCTGGTTTCATCACCATATAGTAACTAAAAGCTTTTGCTAATTTTTTTTTATGATTCAGAGGTGACATAAAACCCATAAATGAGAGCCTAGCAGTCACCAGTATCACTTTCTTTGACCTAGTTAGTTTCTGACTTAGGGAAGTGCAAGCAGGAATTAATTCATTATTTTGTTTCAGTGGATTTCTGTCATATTCTGCATAGATGTGTGAAAATATTTTTAATTTTCAAAGGAATGTGACTTCACTATATGGATGAGAACAATAGATTCCATTGGGCAATCTTTAGCGAGGACTTGGGAACTTAAATATCTGGCCATTACAGGGAGGATAAAAGTAAAATGGCAGTGTTTGCATTCAGTTGAATAAATGGCATGATGTTGATTGATTATTGATAAGAGTTGCAGAAGACAGTCTCGTTAAATTCAGCATCCTTATTTACTGTGTATGGATAAGGTACTGATTTCCATTGTGTTGGTCTGGCAGTTCCCTGCTGTGTAAAATGGATGGATTTAGGTGTTGGTCTGATGGGTATTTGCTGGTTGTAACAATGGATAAAAGAATTTTTTTTAAGCTAACTTGTCAGTTAAGTACAAAAAAAGGGAACTATCTGCTCTGCTCTGTTAGGGGAATGGTTAAATAAGTGGATTCTGGTCTCTGTGTGCGCTCACGCTTTTCAATATTGTAAAACCAACCCAAATTGGATGTTTGGTTCCCGTGCTTCTTTCTTATGCAATTTTAGTTTCATGCTAACACAGAAATTATTACCAATACTGTGGGATCTGTTGACTTCAAAGGAGCTTGCTGTTAACTGGAGCAAAGGCAGGGTTTCACCCTGTAACTATTAATGCTGTAAGGGCCTATACTTAGCAATGACCTAAGGTCTTTGTAGAGCTACTGACTTCATGTTTCCAGCTTCCCATGGGCTCATGCACTGCTTTTTCAAATGCACAGGAAGCACCTCATGTTCCTGTCCGGGTTCTGTATATCAGCATTTAAAAGGCAACTAGTAAATACCAGGCATTGCAGAATGACACCATGCTTTGCTTTGGCACGGGTGACAGAATGTGAGACCTGCTAGGGTGACCCTTTGCTTAGTTTGGGATATAGATCACTACCCTGAACTGCTCATGCATTGGTCTCCCTGGCTTGTTGATATGTTATGGGCTGTCTTGTTTTAGGCAGCCTTTGCCTCGGCAGCAAGTACTCTCTCTAGAGTATGGACTGAGATCAACTGGTTTTTGGGATGCTGTGGTTATATTACCTGTTTGTCTGTAATGTAGCGCAACTCTGCAACAGACTTGATTTTATTGAACTGGCGCTGACTTTTCTTAGTCTGCAAATCCAGCTGCCAACTCATTGCATTAAAAGCAAATCCTAACAGAAATAAAGAAGTGTGCTACATATGCTGACAAGAGAAAAATAATTTGGTTTGATACATAATTTTCCAGAAAAATCTGTGAATATCTGAAGCTTTTAATTGATCTGTTCTCATCTTTTCCTAGGTATTAAACTGGCTGGCCTCTAATTCCCCAGACCTCTCTTGCTCTGTTTTTTTGGATGAAACACCACCTACTTGTATGGGGTGGCCTTCTTGGTTTTATAGGGGCCTATCCAAGGAAACTCAAAAAATCCTTTTGTTTGTTCCTTCAATAGTGTACTTGGGATTTCAGCAGACTTAGCAGAATTGACTATGTTTGGTTTACCTGTATATACTTCAATATTTCTCTACTTTTTGACAAAAGCATTAAGAACTACAATCTTCTCCTGAAGTGTCAATGGCTTGCTATTCTTATTACAATGGAAAATATTTTCCCCTTTTTCATTCACTTTGCAATTAGCAGAGGATTCTATTTCACCCCTTAACCACTCAGACCCTTAACTATCCAGAATGTCTTTATATTAATGAGACTATATTAACCAGCTGATGTTATTAGGCTAGTTTTTATAGAAGACTATTAAAACACAGCACTGCCCGTTTCTGACAGTTCTCACAGGTACCTGGCATAAAGCAGGACTTCAGTGATCTCCTAAATCCCATGCTGGGTCACCCAGCAAACAGAAAGGGCAAACCACACCATGTTGCACTGCATATGCCAGCATTTGGTTATTGGGCTGTGAGAAGAGATGCATGTGGTGCATTTAAGCTAAATTAGCAGAGGAAGGGAATGGTCACTTCAGTCATACTGACTAAATCAGGCCTTGTCCTGACTGAAAGCACTCCCAGCACTGACAATTACACTGACAAAGGAGTTTCTGCTGGAGTTTTAACAGCAGTCCTTAGTCTTAACCTCCCTGTAGACAGGTATCACTTCAGCTACATGTTTATTATTTATTTAGAGATGTTGGTGGGTTTGCATTTTCCAGCCCAGCAATTGTGAAGATGAAACAGCATACATGAGAGTTGAGGAAATGGATTATTCCTGTCCAAATGCAGGTTGCTGCTGTACTGGATTCTTTAGTGGTAGAAGTACACCATGCACAGCATTTGGGAAGAAGCAGCTTGGCAGGAATGGCCAGCATGGCATGGTGAAGGACTTAAGAGCTACTCTGAGGCTCCAGCAGTATCTGTGTGACCAGGCAGTGAAAAAAAATTCAACAAAAAAACCAAACACAACCCCCTGCTCAAAACCTAGAACCCGATTTGCTTATTGTTGCAAGTTTTTTCGGACAGTTGTTGCCAGGCAGAGATGTCCCAAGTGTAAAATGTTCCCCAAACACCAGTGTTTTCCTCAATTCTTGTTCCTACGCTGTCATTTACCATGGGAGTTCTTGTTTTGCTTTTGTTGAAGGATTAGGATGTAGAAACTTCTGGCATGTATAAAGGGTTGTTTCATTGTGTTTCTATGTGAAGGGTAGTTCTGGCAAGAGAAGAATCATCTCAAATTGGTGCACTCTATGCAGAAAGTCTATAATGTTGCTTTTGCATTCAGGTGTTTCTGGGATGACACAGAAGTGGACCAAGGGAGAGCTGTGTGGGCAATGCTAGTGGCACATATATATAACTGGTGTAGGCTTGATGGGGAGTGTGGGTCTAAGTACAAGGTGTACTAATATTTGCATATAAGCTTGAAGAGTTAAGCACTTTGCAACACTTAAGTAATAAGTTACTTGTTTTTGGAGAAATGATGGGGGAAACAGTTTTGTACTCCAAGCAAAATTTATTAGAAGTCTATTCAAGAAAAAAAAAAACCACAGAGACCTTTTGCTTGTAGGAATTCAAAGTCAGTTACCTGAAACTCAGGTATGAAAAACCTGCATTTTTCTAAAATCAGATACAGAGTAGAAACAGTACTTTTTAAATATCACAGGCAACAGATATTTAAGTCCTCAATCATAAATGGCATCAAAGATAGTATTAATCTCACAGCAAAGCTGCATGCAGATCTAGTTTAAAATTGAAAGCCTTTGAATATAAAGCTTTTGCCATGAAATCTGCAATAATAAAGGTATGCTGCACAAAGATGTTTCTTTACCTTTGCCTTAATGACCTTTCTCAGTAATAAAGACCTATGTACATTTAGATTTGGCTGGTAAACCATATTTTAATTAATAAAATTTTGCATAAAAGGCTATCTTACAGAATTGCACTATCCAGATGTGCTTATGGTAAACAGAGAAAGAAATGAAAAACGCATTGAAATGTTCTGTATGTGAAGAGGGCAAATAAGAAACTTAATTTTTTAAAAATCAACAACCAAATGGCTCTGTACAAAAAAAGCAAAATTATGTACAAAATGCTACAGAGACTACATACATTTTGATAATTTTGATCCTTTACCCATGAAAAATGCAGCAGAAGCTTTTGCCATCTATAAGGTGCCAAAGAAACCAAATCCAAATTTTTATTTTTACAAAGCCATAGTCATTATCATCCTGTGCCTTAATTTCATTTGCTATTTATGCTTACCTTTGCTTATGGAAAATGTATGTTTTCAAACACTTGTTCATTCAGACAAAAGACCAAAACCCAACAACTCTAAAATATATTGGTTTTAATACTTGTGACTTTTTTTTTCTGTCTAAATTCCTAAAAAGAATGTGTAACTTGGGTTTCATTAACATACATACACATATATAGTGAAATAAATCAGTACATGATGCTTGTGAATATTTTTCAGGTGGCTATGTTAGGAAAGAAAAAAAACCAAAATCCAACAACCCTTTGCACTAACACTGTTTACCTTCCTGCTTCTTTAATTTCCTGATAAGTAAAAACACTACCTCTTACACTTCATGTTGCTTACTATTACAACATTTTGATTACAACCATTTAATATCAGACATCAATAGCAGGTTATTATTGTCTATGCTTACAGCACTGTCTTGCTCTTCCTTAAATCCTCTTTCCCCAGTCTTTTTCTTTGTGCCTTTTGCACTTCTTACTTTTTAACAGAAAACACTACAGGTTCACTACAGTTTTTCATTAGGGAAAAAAGAAAAAAGATTTAGCCAATACCATTGCACCCGTTCAGAACACTTGCAGTTCTTCCATTTTTCACTTTGCTTGCTTGAGATTTTACAGTAACTGTGCATTTGTTACAGCATACAAGTGCAGGCAAAAAGTCTATATTATAGTTTGTCATACATTGTAAACCAGTACAATAGGCAAACCCGTGACACAGCAATGTGGAAGCAACAAATGCTGCCAAGCTAAGAAAAATGTGTAAAATCAATTTTTTAAAAAATAATAAACAGCAACTTTCCTCTGTATTACATGCATGCTGAAAAAATCCCACCAGACTTCATGGTAGTACCACAAATGTTCAAACCAAGATTAATTTTTCCCCCTTCCCCCTACCCCCCCATGGCAACTCATTTGTGTACCTGTCATCAGGCTTTTCCTATTGTGTTTCACATGAAAAGACTTTAAAGCAGGGAGTATTTAAATGTTGAAATGCTTCCTCTTGTCTCAGAAAAGCTTAGTTATTCACACTGTGGTCGTTGCTGTAATACTGCTGGGACGGTTTGGCGGGTGGGATGGGATGAGGATGAACTAGATGGCCTCTATTTGAGACTGCAAGCGAGAAAACAGAAGGCCAGCGTAGCATGTTTTCTAGCAGCTTTATGCAGATGTGTTGCAGAGATGCAGCATAAATAAGTAGAAAAAAAAATTTCACAGCCTCTTGACATAGTTTCCAGGGAAAGTACCAAAGAATTTGGTTCTTCTTGAGGTTCCTGAAATTAGAAGCAAGAGATGAAAGATGGGAATAATAACAGAAAATCACTATGTAAGCATGGCCTTAAAAATTTTTATGTTTAATATTGCACAAGCAGAATGATCTAGAGTTCCTTATACTATCTAATTTTATTTGTGAGTTTTAACACAGGAAGCAAAATGCAAATGAAGAAGCATTTTGACTAAATTGTTAGGCCTCATTAAAAGCTGTGCTAAAGTTCTTGGAACATATAAATAATTCAATTTCAACGACATAAAGTGTATTAAAATAATGTGAATTTTTTAAATATTAAGAACTTGTCAGATGATTAAGTTAGCTGCTGTGTGCATGAGGGTTTATGAAATGATTAAGCCACCATATCTAGGCCTGGTTATGAAATCATAATTTGTTCAGTAATACTCGGGTTTCACAAGTGGTCAATGCTGTAGATGTACTCCCATGAGAAGGTTTTAAGTTGCCTGGCCTTTATAAAGAGAGAAGTAATACATAGTCCATTCTGTGTCACAAATGACAACAATGCTGTACAACAATCTAGAGCCATGTGTCAATTTGGCATCTATCAATTTTAAAAGACAAAAGTGTAAAATCACCTGCTAATTTCAGTGGATTTTGGTTAGGATTTCTCCTGATAAAGCCAGGTTCAGGTTTATTACACTAAATGCCAAAAATCAAGGTGTTTAAAAGACACTACAAGAAGAGGGCAGCACAGGTCAGGAGGGAAAAAGAAGAAGAAAGCAACCAAATCAAAACATACCCACAAACCATCCATCATCACATTTTTCCATCACATCAATGACATCTCCCTCTCTGAGCTCCAATTCATCTTCGTTCCTAGGGGTATAGTTATATAGAGCCTGAAACCTTAAATAGGACAAATGAGGCATTTTAAAAAGAAGTAAGAGTTCCTTGCACTTTTGCTCAAGTAAAGGATCTGGTTTAAACATTAAGAAGAAACACTTCTTGCAAATAGAGGGGAAAAGGAATTTTTTTTTGCCTGGTGGACTTGACGGTAAGGAACTTATAGTAAATAAAACCTTCATTTAAAAGGCAGCTAATGAGACATTGAAGACTGGGTTTAAAGGCAAGTCTGATGGCTCCTCAACCAGTTGTTTCAAAAGCATTTTTAAAAAACATTTTAGTGTTATAGTTCAGTAACCAAACCGAGGACTTTTAAAGGAGAGTCTAGATGTGCTAGCCCTGTAAGCTTCCATGGTCAGCACCTAACACTGTGCTTCTGCCTTTAAGCTCTAAGAAGCCAGTAGCAGATCTCACATGCTGTCACTGGCTGGGGGAGCTCCCTGGGCTCTTCAGTGGCTACACAGATAAGCCACCACTGAGAGCGAGTGAGAGGCCTGGATGAAATCAGAGGACATATGGATGGAAACTAGAACAATATTCAAACCCTGAGCTGCGCTTCTACACCTGGCCAGAGCTGCAGGATGTAAGGTGGATAAATGGCAAGAGGTGTGCAATTACTAAATACGTTGTATTTCATTCCTTGCCAGCTTTTAATTGAAGTTTTTTGAATTGAAAGAATAAACTCTCACTAGGGGGAACTGAAGATTCTTGGGCTGACAGCCCACAGGAAGATTGTTGAAAAAGCCTGTGAGTCCTGCAGAGTCAGAATTGGCCTTTTTTCCTAAGCAACCGTGCCTTAGATATGACTGTTTCAAAAGAAGAAGGGTATAACTGCAGAAATAGGGAAAAGGATATAGTTTTAATTTCGGATTACTGAACTAAAACATAATTGAATCCATTCTTTTCTCCTAGAACAGTTTGCTGAGTTTTAAACTTTAATACCATCATTACACTTTCCCCAGTACAAACAAGATAGCTTGCTCATTGATGTGTTTATCGTTCTCATGTTTTCATGTCTTAAGTTTTCATGGCTTAAATGAGATGTTTACTTGAGTAAAATATTCCTGCTCCTGAAAGCCCAATTTGAAAATCCTATATACAGACTGGTGCTAGGTTTAGTTTCATTATGGTTATCTTAATAAACTACACTTATTTTTCACATTGCTGGTTCAGAGATTAGAAAAGAAAAAATGTTTCAAGAAAAAAAAAGAAAACCACCTTTATTTCTCATCACTGGCAGTCATCTTCCCAAGCCTCAAAAGTCTCTTTTTATATTTTAATTACTCTAACAAAATGGAAAGAGAATGGTTTTTTAAGCAATTACCTTTGGTAATTTGTGTAGCAGGAGTAAGAACAATCTGTGCAAAAAACTAAGTAGCAGTAATGTTTTCTGTAATGCTTATCATCATTCCAGGAAGGCAGAGCTATGGTGATTCTCCAAAAAATAATTAAATGCAGCTTTCAAGGGGAAAAGATTTGCAGATGCAATGTGTCATGAATAGGATGCAAGCCAATTACTTACTCAAGTACAGTAACAAGAACTTACCGATGAGGTCTCTTTGTACTTTAGAAATTGAATCTTAGTAATTTCTAGATAATCCACCTAAAAAACTCCTTTGTAGTATATTCATGCTCTCTATGCTAATCTAAGACTTTTGTAAGTATGAAAACTCTACTAGCATTTACAATACTAACAGAAAACATATTCAAGAGAATTTATATATAAATATAAATTAAATAAATTTATATTTTTAATTTTAGGCATCAATAACTTTAGTCATGAACTTATATTGAACAAAATGAATTAGAAAATTATTGCTTTCAAAACTGAGTTTGGTGCTTCAGTATGCTCAACTATACCAACAGGAAACTGGTTTTAGTGAGATTGAATGTCCAAATAAAATTATGTATTTGTGGTATATCTATCTGGTAACTATTTGCCCCTCTTTTTCATCTTTAAATGACTAAGGAAAAATTAAAATATTTTTAGACAACAAACCTTAGGTACATTTCATGAGAAATTATCTAATAGTGCATATGCTGAAGTGCTCTGATGCTAAAGGAAGAATGACTACTAGTTTCAGTGATCACTGAAGTAGGACCCAAGTGCAAGGCTGGGGGAAGGCGGAAATCTCATAACAATCTTGCACTGAACTTGCATTTTAATTGTCATTACTGAAATATCCCAAGCACTTAAAATAAGACTTGAGTTCTATGTTCTTCTACAGTTTTCAGGAAAGCTTTTCTTGTATATCATATTTGAATTGCACTTGTAAATCACACCAAAAAGTGTGAGTCTGTGTTCCTGTGATCAACATTATCAAGTTACTTTTTTTCTCTCTATTCACATCCAGAACTGTTTCTGAATAATTGTATCAAGTCAGTAAAGCAGATCAGTTGAATCAGTGCTGAATCTGTAATTGTCATTTTGCTAAGATGTAAAAATGGAGAGAATAAAAAAAGGTCAAAATCTCTTCTTTAAGTACAGACAATGGAGAACTGTTAAGTTGCCAGGTCTGGCTGCACTGAATGTAAAATTAAACAAATAAGGCTTTGCCCTCTGGGACTTTCTTGGATATCTTCCTACATCATGCAGTTATCAATAAATTTGTGAAAGCTCTTCATAATTGTACTTGGCAAGTTAAAAAATTATCTGATTATGTGCTGGCTGTTAGTTAAATGTTAGGTTTTGGTTAAGTAGACAAGAATTATACTTACGGTTCCCCCCCACTGTGTATATTTTCATGGGAAAGCACAGGGCGCTGTGGCTGAAATGAAATGATTTGAAATGTAATAAAGATTTGCAGTTTAAGGTCCAAATAGTTGGATAGGGGTGTAACATGTAGTTGCTCAAGAGTCCATATTCTACCTTGTGTAAAAAAATGGCCCATTCTGCCCCCCTTCCAGCTCACAAGAAATCCTCAAGAGACATGACAAACAACTGAATCTTGGCATGTTTAAAGATCTGATTTTTGGAGGTCATAATAAAAACTAAACAAAACTGTGAACTTCATCAACAGTCCATTCTATTTATAGCATAGTACAAAGCTGGAATAGAATCCTGCTGCCTCTTCACTGTGAAACAGAAATAACATTAGAAAAATCAGATGCAACTGATGAACATCATACATTTTTTAGGGTGAAATATATTTTTAGATAAGCAGAAATAAAATCTCCTATACATAATGGCAGAATCTAGAATATTCAGACGAACAACATCCCAATTTACATTACACACACAGAGTACTAACTTGGCAGGCATAACATGCTATGCTTTAACTAATTCTGTTTTATCTCAAGCCATGCGGGCTGTTGGGAGGCAAAGAACAGAAAACAATTTTGAAAGAATACATTTAATTGTGTGAATATAACAATTAACACTTCAACAGAAAAAAGTAGACTGTATTTCCAGTGCAAAGCTTTTTGAAAGGAACTATGTTCCTTCTTTATGGAGCATTACTGAACAATAATAATCTATACATCTGGATGCATGGAAATGAAAAATACTAACCTTCCACAGAAACCATATCCTGCTTAAAAAGTTATTGATTTATACTGATTAGAATCTGACTGGGGCCAGAAAGTGCAGAAGCAGCTGCTTGGAAAAGCTCTTGATATGAGCAGGGATTGTATTCTCTGTTGACTGAGGATGCCCTCTGGTCACTCTGTAGAGACAAGTCTGGGAACCATATCTGTTTTGGGAATGTGGATATCAAACACTGCTCATAGCACTTTCTTTCATGAATTGAGTAAACTGCAACCTGATCTTTAAGCCATGGAATTTGTTGTATTGCCCCACGGTTCTCTCTTGGTTTGACTATTTGAAGATGATACAGTCTTCCAAGAGAGAAGGCAGCTGTAAACAATCCACAGGCTGATTGCAAAAATTGAACAGAAAAACACAAGATGTAGTTTGTTAGGTTTCTTTCCCCTCTTTTCCCTCTCAGCATCTCCAGATTAAATTAGTTAAATTTCTTTTCAGCAGTTTCTATGAATACGTGCAGAAAATACTGTGAGCAATTTGTACTTTACAGTCTACAGAGTATAACTTTTAAAAGGTGCCCAAATTTGCAGGCAGATAGAGTACAGATTTTTATTTTTTAAAAATTCATATTATTGAATGCAAGGTGGGAAACAGATTTTCCAAGTTAAAAAAAAAAAAATTGTTTATACTCCTTACTGTCTTCTCTCCCCCACTTAACTCTGCTCTGCCCATGTACAAGAAAGATGGATAATTTTTTTTGAAGAATAAACAGTAAAGATTACAAATTAAACAGTTCTCAGTAAACCTCCTTCAATGGCTTGCTTGTCTAGCAAGAGGAGAATAGTCAGAATTCTTTGTATTTAGACTGGAATCTGCCCTGATTTGCTGCTAATCTTTCATCAGGTCTGTAACTGAGCTGAATGCCAAAGAGAGATGCAAAAGAACTCAACCAAGGTTAAGGACTTCTCCTATAAACAATGGAAGTAAAAGTGCTAAACAATGCTACAAATGATTTAACGCTTTGAACATAATCCCAAGCCAGGAAGAAACTGGGTAGGTTAGTATTATCTTCTTTTTCTTCATATGCTTCATAAAAGATTCTTTTTGCTAGTTAACTACTGTAGAAATAAGTAAGAATCAAGGTGACTCATGATTTAACTCTATGTTATTGCTGCAGAGAAAACAGTCTTGTGACAAAATTACAGTCTTGGAGAAATAGGGTGAAGTGATTGGTGGTATGTCTGAGCAGAGGGAACCTTGGTGCTTGCTCTCTATTTGGAGGCATTCCACAATAATACCCCAGCTGACATCCAGAAGCTTTCTCCCTGTTTTCTTTCCCTAAGCTCTCATTCTCATATACAGCTGCATTGACTAGACAAAGGACTGTTAACAAAGATTCCTAATTTTAAACTGCGCCTCCGTTTAGCAGACTGTCCTATTTCCTAGGAAATATTGCAGGACCTAATCCCAAGAACATTAAGGAGTGTGCAATCAAGTCAATGGTCCCAGTTGTATGCCTGATTGATACTGCACTTACATATAAAAGTTCTGTAGAGTCCTGAGTATGCAAATTAGGTGCATGATATGTGCTCTTGTACTTTTGGAATTAAAGTAATAAGCACACTACACATTGACCTATACACTCCTCTTAATATACTGGATACATGTCATTCATTTGGAGTAATGTGCAAAATTAAAATAGGCCTTAATCCCTTTTTTACAGCTCTCATTCCTGGTTAGCCTTTCTGTCAGACAATGTTTGTCTGCTACTACAAGAATCCTGCCCTTCCTAGGATTGAACTGTCTTCATTAGTGAAGAAAGCACTGTCCCCTTCTCAATACCTGAAAGCAAACAGAGGCCTGCCAGAAAGCTGAGACTTTGGAATCTACACAAACCCGCATATCTTAAACTAAGATTCAAATTTTAAAAAGGGAGACACTAGAAAGATAATCAACTAAAATCAGCAGCAACAGCATAGAAAACAATCCCATTACCAGTTGTAAGGCCTAAATGTTAAGAAACTATTGCAAAGACAAATAAATGCTGAACTGAAAGTAAAGCACAAACCACAAATTCTCATTCTTATATTGTTCAGGTTGAGGGTGGGCGTTTTGTGTTTGACTTTTTGTGTGGGTTTTTTTTTTCCCCTTTTTCATAATGTAGATTACTTTTTTGAGCAAAATCCATGCAAATTTGAAACAACCTGAGTTTCTGGCTAGGTGAAAATATTAGAGTTGTGTTACAGTTATGTTACAGATAAGAAGTGAAAGATTAAAGAGTATTAAAATCTGGAATGCTCAGAAAAGAGGGCAGTATTGAGTGAAAAAAATGTAGCAGGAGCAAAACATTTTGAAAAGAAGGGCATGGATTCAAAACAAAAAATTCAGTCTGTATACATGCAAAAGCCTGTATATATGAAATGGAGAATAAATTTTTTTACTCTTAGAAGCTGTAATTTTAATAAACTAAAAATGCTTCGAAAGAGAGGAGTGATTTTAACAGAACTAGACTAACTATAGAGAACTAAATATAAACACCTTGTAGCACTGGAAATACCATGCAGTACTGCAGAGATACAATACACTAGTGGATTTATATAAAAAGTTCAGGCACACACAGACCTGTTGCCTTTACTCAGTCATAGCACAGAAGCACAACAGGAAGAAAACACAGCATACTGATAGTATCGAGACACTTGGGTAAAAGCAAAATACTGAAAGACTAGACACTGAGCTCCTTGTCCATGGAAAAGCTGTTACTGCACACTGGGCATCCAGTACCATACCCTGTGTGAATAGCTGTGACCTCTGACAGGTGAGCTGCAGGATCTCTTAGTCATCACTGGGCTACGAGGAGGTTTACCCATAACAAATAGCTCCCTCTTTAAATTAGCCTAGAAGAACCACAAAAACTTTGTCAAGCGAGAGTTTAAGAATGAAGCACCATGGGATTTTTGTTGCTTCATTCCTACATGCAAGTCAGACATGCTTTTCCTGATAACAAAAAGCAGCTGTTACAGGTAGGAGGGATACTGTTAGTACATAGTATTTTCATTGCTACCACCGTATCTTTTTTTCCCAATGTTTCCTGCTCTGGTATATGCCCTTACATGTTACAATTAGAAGATGAATCATGTATAGCACATGCAATTGGAACAGTTATTCCATGTGTACCCCCTGAAGTAGCTCAGATAATAACACAGGAAAGCTCAACAGCACAGAGCAGAAATGCTACCATTGATGAACGTAATTCCTTCTTGTTAAACAGAACACACCCCCTGGATTTGCATTTAGAAAGCAAGTAAATACTTGGTGGAAAGTACTTCATGAAAAGTATCCTCATTTTGTTAGCACCACAACAAATCAGCTTCATGTTTGTCAGAATTCAGTTATTAAGGGGTATGTGTGCAGCCCATGTGAAATCTCATGGGCAGGGGTGAGCTGGGGGGCATGTGAGGAGAGCAGAGTGCTGTATTGGAAACCTTTTCTTTAGTATTTGTGACTTTCAGTAGAATGTGACTAAACAAAAAAAACCCAAAAACCAGCCCCCTCTTAGGAGAGGGGTGAATAACAGCAAAAAAAGATACCAAGAAAGAAAAAGGAGGCAGAAAAATGTCAGCATTTCTCCTTAGGATGTGTCCTCAAACTTCTTTTTTTGGAGGACACATCCCTCCCACCAACAAAACGCAAAGTGACACTTCCCACCATAGTTCCTTGTATTCCATTTAGTTTTAAGTCACATAGCAAATATATATATGTGTGTGTGTGTGTGTGTGTATACATATGTATTTTTAAATTAACAAAAGTTACTGAAGTATACAGTTTCAAGAACATATATTCCTTCTATTTGTTTTCAGTTCAGATTAACACATCTTGCTCAAATAAGGGCAAAGAATATATAGGTCACCTAAAAAGAATTTCAGTGTAGATGAGGAATGTTCTTAATTTTTCTGGTTGGGCTAAGCAAAAGCACCAAAAGCACTCTACCAATTGCTACATTATTAAAAGCTGCAGAAACAAGTGCAGTACTCTATTTTACCCCTTCTTTGAGGTGGAACAAACCTAAGCTCATGACAAATTCATACCCTGGAAAGAAGCCTTATGTCTCTTCCCTGCTTCAGAAAAAAACCAACAGATTTGTTGATCTTAAGATTTCTTTAAGTCCATTATGTCTATGTTTTCTGTGAATGCACATTGTAAAATGGGGTAGAGCATAAGAAAAGAAAAAAAAAGGAGAGTATTTATGACATAGATGTAATGATGCTATGATCACTTTTCTAGGATAGTTTCTCTTTACATTACTTTTTCTCCATTTCATGAGCAGACAAATCTTCTGGAAGTCAGCACTGCAAATTAACTTTGTCTTTCTAGAGCAAGTTTTCATTTTTCTGCCACAGAGCTTCAATGCTGACACAAACTGTAGTCCTGAAGAGGAAATAATCTTTGTCCAGTCCTTGACTAACAGAATTGGTATTTCGAACATGACCCTCAGCAGTGGTGCTTTCCTGTGAAATTTATAACTTTTCTCCCAGGATTTGGATTGAAATTGAAAACAGAAACACAAATGTTATCTAGTTTCTGCATACTTGAATACAGTTCTGTTTCATTCAATTAACTCAGTTACATGAACCTGAAATTGAGTAGAAGGTTTTCTACTTTCCTATCATTGGTATGTCCTTAAACTATTTAATTGTATTACAATGGTTATAGTTTTACCTTGTGTTTCACTTGAAAAAGGCCTATCAATCCTCCATTTCTTATGTTATTTAATATTAGTAGAGAAAGCAGTACATCTGAGAAGATCAAACTCAGTGTTAGCCTTGAAGTTATTTAATAGCCACAAAGATTTACAACAATCCATATTCAAGAGGTGCAGTTACCTTTAACTGTAGTGAGTCTTTCTCCTGCTGATGTAAGGGTTTAGAGAGGAGAGGAGCTGAGAGGGGAGCAGTAGGCAGGGATATTGTAGGAACGGAGTGGGAAGTAGGTGCCTTGGCAGAGGGAAATGGAAGATTAGAAGAAAGATTAGAGGAAAAGAGGATCAGTCTCCTGATGTTCCAGCAGAAATCAGAGCTGGCTTAAATGTTTAAGAAATAGGAGAAGTAGCTCTGCTATAAAATTGTGTTCCAAAATCAGCTGAAGGATGTCAAATGCTCAGTAAGGGGACATGTAACTAACCCAAACAATCACAAACCTCATGCTAATCTTATTATTAGTCATCTACTTTTCTGGAAGACATTTCTTGCCTCAGAAAGCATTAAAAAGTTGCTATATGTGGCTATGGATTTCACCTTTATTCTTAAGTTTTTCTCCTGTGTTTTTCAGGTCATTTAAGAGTAGCATGTAATTAAAGGGCAAAATGTAATTGAATAGTTTAACATTTGGCCTAAAACATATTGTCCTAAGACATGACATGCATGCTGTCAGTGAAAGCAACTACCTGAATAGTCTGTTGAAGTAAGTGCTAAACAGAAAAAAGAGCTATGCCTGGAAACCACAAACTGTATAGTTACATTGTGGCATTTAATGGCCTGCACACACTTGGGATAGTTCACTTGGGATGTACGGTCCCAAAGAGGAACAGGGGAGGGCTTGGGGAGGAAGCATTTGTGTAACTGCCAAACATAATCTGATCTGTTACTGTTAGTCAGATCCTTGTAACAGAGCCTGCTATAAATACATCAGCTGTGAGCTGACACATGCCAAGCACAAACCGCAGAGTCTCTGCAGCAGGCACATGTCCCTCCCTCTGGAGGCTGTTGACAGCATTTGCTTGCTGGGGCCTCTCTCTCAAAAGGGCTAGCACACAATGGGCTGGTGAGGGAAACGGTTCACTGGCTTTTCACATCAGAAGCTCCTTGGCAAACAGCAAGGGCAGGAGGGAAAGGACCAGCACAATTGATACATCATAGAATTTACAATGGTGCATATGCCTGCTTCTGAGAAGGGACTGTCCCCTAACGCTGACAATTTTTAATCATAGAATCATCGAATGGTTTGAGTGGGAAGGGATTTTAAAGATCATCTAGTTCCAACCTCCCTACCATGGGCAGGGACACCTTATTTCTTAAACCAGCTTGCTCAGAGCTCAATTTTATCAAATGCAATTATATAAAAGTGTGCCTGTGCACAATACAAACATGTAGATACAAGGCAGAGAATAATTATACTAAGTTATCTGAACACAGAAGTCAGGGTTGTCAGAAATTAAAATACCTTAAAATTATCTGGTGAAGTATATCCTTCATAACAATCCATAGAATCTTCTCCACTTGCTATTGGGAATTCTAAATTGTCAGGTACCAGATCCTCCTCTATATACAGTCTAGTCAATTCTTCTGTTGTGTCTTGTGCTTCTCCGGAGAAATCTGATTCTTGATGTTCTAACTGATCCTCTGTATTAAGTGACAGGTCTGCAGTACAGATTTCCTCTTCATTTTGAGCACTTGCAGCTAGCACACTGGACAAGGAACCTTCTTCATATGGCGAAGGCATGTTATGCGTAGTGCCATGTTCACCTTCTCTTGTAGCATCTGACAAATCTCTAGGTACGTCAATAACTAAAGGGTCAATTATGCTTTCTAAGTCTTTATCATTTCCTGACTTGGTGTTGTTGATGACATGCTTATATACCATATGATGAGATGAGCTGGCTGAAGATGAGAGAGAGGGAGATACAAGAGAGGACAGAGGGAGATCTGTAGGAGAGCTGAGAAACACCTCTGTATTTGGCATAAAGTGACCATCCTTACCGTGGTGAATGCTATTACCTGGGGAGATTGCTACAGTTTGGGAGGTTGCTAATGCCAAAGAATTGAGTTCTTCTAAGTCACAAAGAAAACTGTCTGGAACTGATGGAGAAGTTAAGTTGCACATGCCTGAATGTGAAAACCCAACAGTCCTTGAGAACAAGTCACTACAGTCAACCTGGAGAATCTTGTGATCAGTGTGTGACCAAGACGACGGAAGTTGTCTGGAAAGTGGGGTCAGTGCTTGGGAAGGCAACTTCAAAAATAAGAAAAACATGGGAATTGAAATAGATAAGCATGACATAGAATTAAGATATGAGTAAACTGGAAAAGGAAAATGTCTGTGCCATCATCTGGATTATAGGGTACAATTTCAGTGACCATGGGTGTCTGAAGTCACTACTATATGAATCAGAACAGCAGGAAAGACATTTGAAACATGAAACTATCAGGTTCTGGCTTAGGGCATAAATGTCAAACATGAAGACAGATCTGAATCATTACATTCATGAAGGCAACTGCATTTGATCTGCTGAAGTTATGTTACTCATGGTGCTCTGTTAGTGAGCCTGTCACAGGTTATTAAATCATACAATTAATAATAATGAAATTTTCCCAAACCATTGCTCTTATTTTGAGAACAGAGTTTTCAGAAGTACACTTCAGGTGTCATTAAATACTTCTTTCTAAGTCCAGCAACCGAGGTAATTTCTAATTATTAAAATGTTAATACTTCTACTTTTTCTAAGTACTTCTCAGTATATGTTTAAGAAACATCTTTAATACATTGCATACTTTTATTAAGGCATGAGCAGCTGCTCAGAATGAATGAATTTGAGAATTCAGAACAATTTGTTTTTCAAAATTAACCCTATTAGTTCAAAATGATGTCAACATTTGTGAAAGGTACATTCAGTTCAAACTGGACACAGGCAGTCAACAATGCTTTTAAAATAGTGACAGCACAGTACACAAGAGTATGCTTTGAGTACCGTTACACAATATTGATTGAAGTATCCTTCTGGTAAAAGAAACGTCCTTTTCTAAGAATGAGAGACTGGTGAGTCATACGTACACAGCATCAGTAGATATCCATTGCTTCAGTAAATACTGAAAATGCATTTTTATTACTATAAATCCTCAAAATTAAAACTGAGCAAAAAATATTTTGATCTCATCGTTACAACTATCCAAAATAATTGGATGTACACCTCTAAGTTATCTGGACTACTACACACTTTAATTATTAATGTAGTAGAGAAAAATAATTTTAGAAGTTTACAATAATGTTGCAGAATAGGGAGGTTAGTTTACTTACCTTCTGCTTGAGTTTTCTTGAGGCAAACAGCTTTATATTATAGTTAGACAAACCTTTGTTACAGAGTCTTCTGTACCAAAATAAACAGTATAGACTGATACAATGCAATCTGCTAAAGCATAGCTAGGCTGTTACAGAAATACTCAGTCTCTTTCCTTCAATCATTCCTCTTAAGCAAGGGTCCCTAACCTGTGGTTTTGAAGTCAATAATACTGCTGAGAAGATTTCACCATTTTTACTTTCCCATGGCTATAAGCTGCACTAGATCTAAAGATATAGATGGATTAGGCCAAGTTACAGAGAGTGAAACTTGCTCACAACTTGTATTTCTTATTTATCTTACTGCCATTAGGCCAGAGAAGTTTAGTACAATTGTTCTAGCAACAAGGAGCGATATGTGGTAAAAATCTCCAAAGGAATAGGGAAAGTGGTATCAGAAAGTGTAGTAAGCTCTAGAACACCTTCAGGACTGATGGAATGCTTCTAGGTACCCAGGAACAACAAGTCCTCTTCAGGGTATTGTCATTTCTGAATACAGCTGAATCCAGAAAAAAGATGTCTGTTTAAGAGTCTCAGTGGAAGGTGGTTTTGGTTTTTTTTTAAACCTGATTGTTGAAGAAGTATCTTATGTTAAAAAGAAGGCTTCTACCAATTTCCTTCCCTCATGAACTAATTTAGTAAAAACTAACTTAATAATAGCAGCAGGATACTATGGTTGTACATGCTCTGAAGCATCCCCTGTGCTCAACAAGAGCTATGGAGCTTTGGCAGGATTCCTTAGAGAGAAGTCTGCTCCATAGAAAACAGGGAAAGGCACCTCTAGAATAAGGAGCACTTAAGCTGCCTCATTGTCTCGACTTGCCTTCAGGACCCTCTGGATTCCTGTAACAATAAGCCCTAGCTTAGGAATACCTCAGTTGGCAGCTACAGAATTTGATGTTACTTGAGCAGTTTTGTGGGAATAGAAGAGATAGGATCCAGTTCTCTGTTGTTACACATTCTGGAAAACTAGACAAGACCTGTTCTAGCAACTGTCCCAAACTAACTAATAGTAATGAGAAATATTTTCAGGTGCTACTGTTGCCTATAAATGACATATTTGGGTAGCTTTTTGCAACCCCAAAGTAGTTAGTAAACGTGGAACTTCTTTCAAAGTCAAAGAATGTGGATGATCACCAAGTATGCAAGTAGAATAGAAGTAGAAAAGAGGACAAATCCAAATGAAACATGAATTAATAGCCGGACAAAGAAGTTTATAATTACACACAAAATACTGCCCATGTTGAAGAGATACACAGCAAAGGTAAAGAGGAAGATCTAGAAAAGTTTCCATCTAGAGTGTTCAAAGTAATTGATAACAAGTTAATTCTAAGTACAGTTTGTATCAGAAACTTCCTTAGTTTCTATCACTGCCAAAAATGTTATGGTCCCTGCACAGGTTGAGTGCAAAGCCTCACAAGTGAATGATAAACCAGAACACAGGAATCTTTCTGCAGCATCCTGTAGTATGGTTTGTGGTGGTTATCTAGACTAGGAAAGAGAACAATTCGGAACTTAGAACAACTTTCTGGTGTGAAAAATATCCAATCATAAAGGTCTGCATTCAAGTTCATTGACAATGTGATGGCAATCATCTCGGTCCTAAATGAAACAATACTGTCATTTTGTACCACCACTACAAAGAATGTACCAACATTCTAGCCTCCTCATAGACTGTGAATGACAAAAGGAGGAAGGTTTTGGTGCAGAATCACTGGCTGTTCTCCTTTGCTTCAAAAGGTACAGAATTGGTCTTGGCAAGCTGTGTCCTGCATGCTTACAGAACTGTAGGCATTTAGGACAGCTGTGTTATGGGAATGTCTTCACATTGTGCTATTAGAAGTCTGCCAGACATACCCTTAATGCTCAAATTCTTGCTAAGATTCCCAAATAAATTTTTCTCTGCTGACTTGACTTTTCTGCCCAAATTTCACCTGTCTCTACTAAAAGTAATGTAATAGCCAATTAAGAAAAGAGCATAAATCCTGGCAGAATATGAGACACACTTGTCTATTAAAAATTATTTATTAACAACAGAGTAATGCAATTCTACCTGTGCAAAAAAGAAAATGTTATGTACTTAATCCTAAGTTAAGTAAAATGTTAACAAAATATTACAAGTCCTTCTAAACCCACTCTAGGGGTGGCAGCTAACATCAGAAAATCCTTACCTTAGTTGAACTTAAATGATGTATTCTGTCACTAGAATAGCTTTGGGGTATTGGAGGGTCAGGATAGTCATCTACACCTTTTGATGGATTCTTTTTGATGACTTCTACATAGGAGACAGGGAAGATGCCTTGTTTGTTGGTTCCTGGTATTTTACCTTCATACCAGTTTTGATCAACTCGCTTAAGAAGAATTACTCTGTCTCCCTGAAATGTATTATGAAAATGAGTTATCAGCACATACATTGAAAGTTAATTTTGTACATAACAGCTATTATTTTAACACATAATAGTATCTTCCCAACAGTGTTGCTTCTCATCAGTCCTGAGCATCATCTCCATTTTCCCATTTTTACTCCCATTGATAACAGCCATATATAAAACTACCATCCCAGTAAAATGAGGAGTTAGGCATGGACTATAAATGCTGTTCTTTTATCTGAGGGGAATCTCATGTAGTCTTCTCCTCTTGCCTGGGAGATTAACATTAACACTTTTCTTTGGAACATAACCTGTTTTAATTGTTGGCCAAACTGCTAGCTAATGCCCCAACTATAGTATGCATTGACTTCAATGCCCATTTTTTCTTAAAGAGTGATAAAAGTTAATCAATGAAATCCATGCAAGTGCTTTGTTATCGGTAAAATTTGAGTAAGTGAAGGTAGAAAACGAAAAAGTATGAGTCTGTTGAAAATATGAGAGAAATAAGTGTTTTTCCTATGTAAAATGGGCAGAACTCTCTGTTCTTAGAGACTGTAGAAATTGAAATGGGAAACATCAACCTTATACTCAAACCTTTTACTTCACGAGCTCCACCCTTCTTTGGTTTACATGATGTTCTTTTCACCATGTCTTGCTGAAACAAATCCTTGCCTATTACTTTTGTATTCTTTAGGGTTTCTTTAATTTTGTTTCTGTAGTTGATGAGTGGAGTTCACTACAATTGTGTTTAGTGAGATGGAACAAAGGAAAACCAGTGCAAATAAACTTTCCAAACAAACAAAAATCGGGCTGCCAAGATTATGATCACCACAATAAACACAATAGCTAATTTTAGAAAGAAATAAGACATCAAATTATCCCCAACCTCTAATTTATCTTTGTTCCTATTCCTGGGGGTTTTTTAGACCTCTCTGACTTTTACAAATTTCAAATGAATAAAAACCACCCATTATTTTCAGTAGTGCTGGATTAGGCTGTAGGTCAGCACAAACATCTCTATCCTTACGTTTTTGTTCAAAAGAAAAACAAACCACTGAAAAGTTTCTATGAACTTTAATTCTTAAAAAAAAAAAAAAAAAAAAGTGAGGGGCAGAACTTCCCAGTGGATGAGAAGTAGCCGCTTCTTACAACTAAGTATTTAATATCTGCAATAATAAAGTTTCTTTACAGTATTAATATTCCAGTGTCTGACAAACTTCAGAAATAAAACAGTTATTTTTTTCATGTGCAATTCAGTATAGCCAACTGGATATGCACAGCAAAGATAACAGAACATTATAAACAAAGAGCTATAATTAAATAAAATATTTACATTCACAAAAATATCTCTGAGACTTTTTTTTTGGTATCTTTTATCTTCTGTAATTTTCTGTTTATTCTGCATTAAAATCCTTACTATAATAATTGTGACAGCCAGGAATAATTAAAAAAAAGAATAGATAATTGAAGTGAAAACTCAAAATTTAGCTGGGCAGTTAGCAGCTGATTGCATATGCTACTCTGCTACAGTCCAAATTAAAGGCAAAACACATTTACAGTATTTGCAGGTAGCTGAGACAGACTGCAAGGCAAAAAGCTATTATGTTTGAGTTTCCTACCATGGCATTGCTTTGTGCATTGCAAATCTTGAACGCAGAGTGCACAAAGAACAGTATTTACCTATATATTGATTCTGTGTAGGAGGAGATATTATAATGGTATTTTGATGGAAGATAGTTCTCAACTGTACCTTTCTAAGTGATAATTCCACATTTGTGTCTGCACTGAAATTATATTTGGCAACAGCTTCTCCAATCTCTCCAATCTGTGCAGGGGGAGGTGGCCTGGCAGGCTGTGCTTTTTCTGGGGGAGAAAGTTTCTAAGGAAAAAGAAAAACCAGATTTTCATCATTCTCATGTGGTTTGTCGACCTATTACCCAAATTAATTAAAAGAATTAAAACAAAGAACAAACCTCAACATAAGAAATTGGGAATATTCCAACTCTTCCATGGTGCTCACCCTCATACCAGTTTTGATCAATTTTCCTGAGGATATAGACAGTATCTCCTTTCTTAAAGGACAGCTCTCTGTAACAAATTTATTTATATCAGATGTTTATAGCTTTACATTTAACTCTTCTCCCTGCATGGTTCCTGAGATATTTACAGTTTGAAACTGAAACAGAATGTAACAACTAAACATTTGAAGAAAAAGTGTCACAGCTGTGGTACATTTATCAGTTGATCATAACATATAAAATCAAATTACTTGCATTTATGAATCCCATTCAGTATCTATAGGTTACAAAGGCCTGTCTTGCATTGTGATTTCAAGGAAGCATTGCTAGTTACCACCAGAGAACTTAGTATGATGTGTGTATGCAAGTAGGATTTTTTTTGGATCACCTGTTTAAGTACTGCTTTTATGACAGAGGAGTACTTGGTGTGTTCTTTATGAATTCAGTAGGGAGACCACAGAGTGTATTCCACATCTTCATGGCTTATCACTACCTTTCTGTGGCACAAGAGCTTGGTGTGCTTCTGCTCTACACATTTTTTCTTTCAGAACAGCTATTCAGAAGCATGAATGACACAGGATTATGTTCTCACCATTTCTCAATATCAGAGATTGTGAATTGTTAAATGCTGGATACCAAAAAAGGGACTTTTTAACATAGTTAAGAATATTTTCAGATCCTGGCTTGGGAGATCTTTGCTGTATCATCCATTTGGTTTTTCGAGAGCTAATGCTCTCTGGTATTGCTAATCTGCTCTGGTAATTTCAGTTGTGAGTTTTGTCCTGACTAATGTAATTCTAGTGTCAATCTAGATATGACCAATCAAACTAGATATGACCAATCTAGTTTGGTCATATCTAAAGATTGTTTAAATGTCTTGAATCACTGGAATAACAGCAGAAATGAATTGTAGACATTTTACTTTGACTGTCTCATATCCTAAATCAGTGGTTCCCAATCTTTTGTTATGGACCACTGCTTTTTGTGTTGGTATGTGGCATGCCACATCCCGCAGAAAGCCTGTGTATGTTAAAACAGACAGGAAGAGGCTGAAGCATTATACAGACTTTTGATGAACTCATTATCTATGACAGGAGTTTAAGCAATTTACCCTCTGTCACCTAAATGTAATTCACAACAAAAAAAGAGCATTCAGTGTGTGTCCTTCACAACCGGTGCTCTAACAGGCTGAAGATGCTCAGCTATTCATGCATTCAAACAGATACAATGGAGAATATAATAATTTAAGATAATTTTATTACAAAGTAACTTCTCACACAGTTTGCTAGTGTAGGGACTACTGTGACAATAAACAGGGTTCTCATGTCCATGGCACTTGCTGTCGAAACTGGCTTGAACACCACTTAAGTGGTAGAAAGAGTTTGCTTGAATTATGAATTCTTGAATGAACAAAAGTCTAGTACTTACTTAGAAGTTTGAGCTTTAAAGTCATATACAGCTCTAGCTGGCAGTTTCTGAAAAACAGGTGAAGTGATTAATACATTCAGGTAGTATTACTATATGATAAATATGTTTCAATTTTTAAAAGGTGACCAAGATCCAAAAAGAAAAGGATGAGCTTTACAGTGGTTCTTGAAGAAATAGTCAATGAAATATATGTATTTTTTTTTTTAAGGTATTTAGGTGTTTGGGACTTAGTGTTCTAAAACCAGAAATAGCTAAATTTTAATGCAGACTACTTTGCAACTTGATGTTTAAGAGAAGTACCAAAATAAATAAAAAAGTTAGCTATGTCAATGTGACTTTCAGGGAACTAAATCTCAAGGTACAACATAAATACACATACTTAATATTCTGTAGTATTTTAGGTGCCTTTAATGTAAACTTGTTATTGGTAGGCTAATTTCAATTGCAATGATGCATGACATTTATATATATATATACACATATACATATACATACATATATATATATATATATATATATATATATATATATATATATATATACACATATCCTCTGACAGCTGGAAATGGTTGGAATATTTTTAATTTCTATAATTACATTAATAGTTTTAAGAAAGCATAGGACTGGAGGTGATCTGAGTCATCTGTGCAGCTTCTATCACAGGCAATCACATGATAACATTTCTTTCATACATTTTTCAAGTTCTGTCACCAAGTAAGCTCAATACTGTTTCAAAAAAATCCTCTGTAAAACAGCCCTAACTCTTCTCACCTACGTGGCTGACACACTTTCACTGTTGTCAAAGCTGTAATGAAAATATGAACTGTCCCAATAATGAAAATATGATCTGACCCAACAGCTTTACTCATGGACTGTCTGCATCTGTCAAGCAGCCAGCACCAGATACTTCAGAGGAAGTGAAAAGTGGAACCACATGAGGGTATTTGTTAAAGTGATTTAGTCTTGCTCTGCAAGTACTTGCACAGATAAGATCACCCCATTCTAATAAATGCCTCTCCAGGATGTACTAGTGACTAGAATGAGCTGATTATACTGTTTCTGAGAGATAATATTTGTCATGATGTAAAGGTGCACATCTTTTTATGACAGGAATAAAAAGGGACACTTGAAAATTTTACGTTTTACCTTTATTCCAGGCCAGGTGTTCTTGACTTGGTTCTCTCTCTTCTTGTCATTTTAAGACTAGCAAATCTAGCACACATACAGAATTGTCTTTGCTATAATAAAAAGTCCCTGAAGTTGTTATAGGGATCCTGTCAACTTGAATTTTGCCATCCAATACAATTTTCCATTGCGGATCTCCTTCAAATAAGATAGCCTAAATTTAAAAGCATTTTTCTGTTCCTTGCTGTTATTAAAAACAGTCTTTTAAACAGGAGGTGATATTCATATCAACATATGATTCATATCAACTGGAGCTAAGCCCTATTCAGTCTTTCCTGATTTTGGTACAGCTGGTACTGTAACTATTAAAGCAAATAACAGAAAAAGTGGATATTAAAAGAACAGTGGAGCTGTTTAAATACAAAACACTTCAAATGTACAAAACTTACTGGAAATAGAGATGCCTTTTCTCTGTAACATTTTTAAACCTTTTAAAATGATCTTTAAAATGGCTTGTAATTTAAGTATTTTATGTATTTTCAAATTGAAAGATGATTTTCCATGTCACAGGATTCTTTAAAAAGAAACATACAATATGGCTCCTATAGAATTATGGAACTCCTACAGAAAGAACTATGGAACTTCTATGGAAGAATATGGCTATGGAACATTTTTGGACTGTATTTTGTAATAAGAAATCTTTTTTTAAAAAAATCAGACTTTTAATCAAATTGCAGCAATATAAGCACATCAGTGTGGTATAAATGGTTCTGAATTCAATTCTAACCATACCACTATTCATCAAGGTATGTAGCCCAGAGCAAAATCTTATATATTAGCAATTAAAATATAGTAATCTTTTATGTTGTTTGGAGAGCATTTATAGTTCTAGACCTATTAGCATTCTTAAGATACAGAATAATATACTTTATTTTTCAATATATACTTTTCAGTGACGCCTTGTGTTATTTTAAAGGTGGTATGCCTGCTTCCATTTCCTCCTCCAAAGCACTACTATAATCAATCAGTACCTAATTAAAATCATCAACTGCTACAGATGTTAGACACTCCTCTTAGGATAACTGGCTTCATCTAATCCACAAACAGCAGTGGTTTGCTTTCCAAACAAGAATAACAGTGAAATATAGATGTTTTTTATCAGTTTTGAAATTACCTAGACAGTTTCTTTGTGTAATACTTTGGTTTTCTGAAGAGCCTTTCCCCAGTCAAATCTGTTATTTTTCTCTGTTCCAAACACACACTCCAATCGGTTTTGACAGAGCTGATCAATAACTAGTGAGTTTATGGCCATGTCTATTTAATAATGAACAGAAGAATACAGCCTATCTTACAAAGCTTGATATTATTTTAATTTCTTGAAGTACCAATCTCCTTAATGAAAAAAGAAGATGCTGTTTCTTTGGTCTGCATCATTATATAGTCTTAAAACCAAGACAAATCTTGTCTCAAATATGTTACCAATTTTCCATATGGATATTGCTGTGTTATTCATTCTTGTTTCACTACCTCTTTGTCTGTAGTTCCTCTTCTCTCCCTTGGAGTACATCGTCCCACATCAGTGAAAGCAGAAGAATAGCTTCCAGGAGACTCCTGGTCTACTGAAAACAGAAATTATGTGAAACTACGATAAACAAAACCATTCAAATTTGTGATGCTGCTTGCTTTCATTTAGGGGAGGTGAAAAGATATTGAAATCTATTATTTTACATTTAATAGAAAGAAAAGCACGTGGTATGATGGTAAAGAGCACCTTTACAGGAAAAAAAAAATACTAACTGTAAGCAAAGGCTAAAGCTGCCCTCTGATCCAGAGCAGAAGGAGTTCTACGACTGAGGATCAAGAGAGTGTATTTATGCCTCACTGTGAAAAGGGATGCTCCCCTGCTGGGCCAAGTGGAAGACATGACAGCAGTACTCAGACTCCATCAGGTTGCAGGACATTGTTTTGGAATGCCAGCAATGTAAACACATAATTGCATGCACAACACATGATTCAAGCATGCTTCAATGAGAAAATGTGAAGAAACATAGTTTTCTCCCGAGTTATCTAAGATGCATTTCTACTTTACCAGGGGCACATGTTAGGCAGCACAAGGGAATTTAAAAGGATGTTACTTGATAAAAACAGCTCTGTTTTAAGGGATGGAATACAAATCATATTAGTCACCAATCTATGTGGCAGACTTTTCTAAGGCACAGTTTACCAATGTTTATTACAGGATGGTGAATATTTTCTTATGTTTTGATAAGGATAAAATCAAAATATTATACACTCTATATATATCTCTGCAAGTTGCAAATGTGAAATGAAAAGAGAACTATTTAATGAACCGCCTCTTAACTTTTGAGAAGTACTGTTTTAGTCTCTTACTACCACAATGGTACTTTCTAGTGGAAATGTGATTTATGTTTGTCTTTGACTTCATTCCCACAATCTGTCATACATTTCTAAAGAAATACAAGTGCTACAAAGAAAAGAACTGAAAGCATCTCATCCATTCTGATTGGTTGTTGGATAGGCCACAAAAACTTGAGGCTATTGATAAATACAATGAAAGTAAAGAGATAATTTTATTATTTATGCCATTGGTTGTAAGCATGTCATTCCCAATAAGTATATCATAGCCCCACTTCTGGACAGCTTTTTTGATATGGCACGTGTTCCTGAATGAGATTTATACCTACTGCATAAACCTAAAGATACAATGAATGACTCCAAACACATCTATTTTTTCCCCTAAATTTCTAGCAGTGAGAGAAGGATATTGGAAAGGAGTGAAAATGCAGAATCTTTAGGACAAAAAAAATCTCCTTTTCTCCACAGCTCCTTATGCAGTCAGTACTGGTGGTTTTCAGTCATCTGCTATGACCTTCAGGTCTCTGTGTGGCTGTAAGAGATGCACACACATCCAGCAAAAAACAAAAACTTGATTAGAAGTAGAGCTCAGCCATGACTGGTGCTGATGGAAACTAATGGAATATTCTGCTTTACTCATTCTCCATGCTACTTTAGGGATATTAATGTTGACAGAGTGTATTGCTTTCCTCATGCCAGGCTCCTTCCTAGCTGCAAAAGCTATTAGAAATCCACATTTACTTTGCACTATGGATTTCCTTATTTTCACAGACTGGAAAATTCTCATTTAGCAACTACAATATGTGAAAACCACATTTTTCAACAACTTCAGTCTCATCATGCAGTACTGTCTGCCTGGGTTAATTATGATCAGGCCTCAATTATGACTAATTCAGTTCTGAAATGTGTTTTATAGCTGTTTTTTTACCAAATTTTCTATTCTAAATATGCCTATTACAACTAGTTAACAAAAGATGGTAATAGCTTCAATTCTGATTTCTCTTGAAATACATATTTATTTTTGTGCTACTTGCAAAAGTTACACAAAAATATGTAAGAATAAGATGAGTCTGATCAAATATTGCATAATTTCTATATTAAAGACATTCTCTCTTACATTCATTTGGGATTTCAAGAATATATTTTAATTATTTTTTCTTTTTTTGATTAAAATAAAAGAAAAATGAAAAAAAAGAGGCAGAGCAACAAACAACTGAAAGCAGTAACTTTAAAACAGATTGATCATATTTATCCTGACAATTTCATTTATGTTTTGATTATTGAGAAATTCCCTTCTAAGATGACAGGAAATTTCTCAAAATTTCACAGACATTTTGAAATTCTATGGAAAGAATTAGTTTTGCTGCCACAGAAATTGGAAATTGTTTGAACAGTGGAAATGGAAACTTCCTAAAATGACCTTAATATCTATTCACAAAAAGTAACACAAAGTAGTGGACTCATAAAAAAACAGAATAGACTTTCTATGATACTGGCAGAATTAAAAGCATTTTTATCACTAAAATTTAATAAAATTATATAGTAAAATACATTTTAGATTCACATTCTTTTTTCTTAGTGATAAAGAAAGGGTTATCTGCATATTGATTTTAGTTTGGCTAGCATCTTATGATGCATGAATTGACTGCTTAGTAACATCATTATAATTTATAGAACTAATTTAATTTCAATTAGTTGAAATGCACTGCTACTTCAGTTGTCCTGATTACTGTATTTTGTGAATAGACAGCAAATTTATCTATCCTCAACACCTATGTGAAAATTATATCCTTCACTAAGAATTTTGTGGGATGAAAGCTTCTTATAGACGACACAAAGTGGAATGAGAAAGGGTGGGAAACACAGGGAGTAAGATTGGATAAGTCAATCACAAGGATAGAGGAAGAAAGTTAATCCACCTTGGAAACACAGTGCACTATCATTGTTGTTAGTTGCATCCATGTCTGGAAAAGAGGCACTAAGAGGTAATCTTCCACAATCATTCTGGTACAGTGGACAATGGATAGCACCATCTTGAGGCAGTGGATGAAAAGGCTGGTGCGTGGGACTCTTTTTCAGAGCTTTAAGAGATGAATTCCTTTCTGGAATGTCTGGAAGCAGCTCAGTAATAAGTCTGTGTAATATACTGTTGTCGGGCAAGCTTCCCCGCCTTTTTTCAGCTTTGATTTGGTCACAGATGTCTTTAAGTGCAGAATCTAGTGCTTCAAACACAGATGACTTGCATTTTTTCTTTTCAGTGTGTTTTTTAGGAGCTGCACTTTTTTTCCTCCGGAAAGGCACTGGACTGACGAGGAATGCTATCTTAGACAGGCCGGATTCTGCTTCCTGTCTCCTTGGATCTTCAGTGGTTTCTTGCTTAGCCCTTTCATGTTTTAGCATGGTGGTGAAGCGGGTGTAGGATGCTGGGCATCGCCCTTTGCAGGAGCTGATGAGATGCCTGTGGTGGTGGTGATGGTGGTGGTGGTGATGGCCTGAGCCATAAAAGCTTTCAGATGAAGTGAAGGAAAAGTGATCAAAGTCACTTTCACTACAAAAGGATGAACCCTCAATCTGGATAAAGTCACTGAGATCAGAAACCACTCCGTCTTGATCGCTGTCTGAAAAATCTATATGTGAACGTTGTGGCTCATCACTGGTCACTTCAATATGAATTGGCACCAGGGTTTTAGACTTGTAGCTCTGTTGTACCTGAGAGGGATGTCTGACTGGAGTTTCTTCTTCCAGCAGGGATTCGATAGAAAATCGCCTCTTTGGACACAAGCCATTTTTAGGAGGCTCTAATGTAACTGTTGACAACATGTCATCACCAAGGTTCGGCATAGATTTTGATTTCTGAATTAACTTTTCAAATTCAGATATTCTGGTTGGCACCATGTCTCTGGGCACCTCCTCAGTAGACGACTCTCTCCAGCCTTGAAGAATACCTTTGTGCTGTTCTTTTTCATATTGCAGTATTCTGGACTTGACAGAACAAATCACCTCAGAATTCATCAAGTCCTTGCGATTGATGCGGTGCATCTTTTTGTACATCTTCAGGAAACCTGGAGCATCATGCGCAGATCTGTGGCGAACTCTTGACCTACCACTACCACGGCCTTCAGCGTATGGGGAGTTCCAGTTCATTGAGCAAATTTCTTTGGAGTCCTCCTCACATAACAGAGAGCCCATGCTTTCAGCCTTGGCCTGTGCATCGGGATAGCTATCATGATCATCTGTCAACAGGTCATCACAGCTACGAGATTTCCTCTTTGGAGAAGCAGCTTCCTCTGTGCTACTCCAGACTTCTGCATTTTGGCGAGTCATTTGCCAGCCATTCTTGTAGCTGGTTGCCCTTCTTGAATCATTTGGAACGGCTAAATGTTGCCTGTAAGTGCTACAGTAATCTAATTCATTTGAGGTGTTGTGGTTGTGCACTGAGTAACTTAAAAGGGATGGATATACTTTGCTAATATCCCCACCTTTATAATCCATAGAGCAGCATGGTAAAAAAGAGACATTGCCAGAAATTAAAAGATTCAGAAAGTTGGAATTAGCATCAGCAAGTATTAGAAAGACTAGAAAAGAGATAGCAATTAGTGCATCTATCAGCTTAGGTCAGTACATAGTTTGTTACAGCCTCGGATTGCAAAGCTAATAATTAAGTTATTTTCCAGCTGCAAAAATGCACTCATGATAATTTAAACAACAAAAAGAATTCCTTATTAATTATGGAGATGTTATCTCCTCTACAACCCCTGCCATCAAAGCAACATAAGAAACCAGGCATTAATCGGGGATTAATTGGGATTTTTAAGCAGGTCAACAGACAATAAAAGCTGCAAAGGATTTAAAGATGAAGCCACACAACAAATCTAGACCTCAGGGTAATACTGACTTTTCCAACGGGGCATTCTGAAAAAGTTGTTTATGATTTTTAACCTGTAAAATACCCAGAGTTCACAGCATCCACATATTCTGGGATAGTTAAAATGAAGATTAATCTTCATATCAGATCAAATAGGAAATTTCTCCATGTCATTCACAGGTAACCTGCTCCTTCTATGTGTGGTAGTACTGAAGGGAGCAGTGTTTTGTACAGCTTATGCAGGGCAGAACAAGGTAGCTCAGGAAGTGCTGTACAAGTGTGAAGGAAGGTGTATCAGTTTACTGAGCCTAACCACAATGTAAAAGTAAAAATAACCCTTAGATTGACTTCCATAACAAAGGCCTGAGTTTTGAAGCTTTAAGACATATTTTTATGTACATGGTAGATCTGGAAGACACTACAAGACAAATTTGGAATGGTAGTCTTTCATAATTGTACTGAACTTTCAAAAATAGTCTCAAGCTTCAAACAGCTCAGTCTGCCTTCTAAAAAAAATGGAATTTAGATCTGAAACTGAAACACTTGAGTTCAAAATTCATGGTGATCAAACAGTTTATAATGTGCTCCTTCTTTAACAAATTGGTTTTTTTCAAGAAAAATTAACATTCTACAGGGGTCATAATGTTGGGAGAGAACAGTGTCACCTTCTGAAAGGTGACTGGCTGTGGAAGATATTCTTAATGGAAGGATTTTCAAACACAGGAAGTCACGCTTAGTGCTTGTTATTGGTGGTGGAGTCAAAGGCAAGTGGAATCTATTAATTTTTACTGCCTGGCCTGGTAAGCCAAGTGGATGAGTTATTCCACTTTTAAAATTACTGCTGTAACATTTTAGTGTTTTAAACGTTTAAAATACATTTGCTTTTCAACCACCTCACTCTCAATGTTCCTCACTGCTTCTCTTTGATACCCTCTGTTGCAGTCTGGATATTATGTTCTTTTCACTGAGAATTTACTGTTACAGAGGTTTACTGATTAGTATAGCTAAAAATAGAGCAAATAAGAGAAGAATAAAATAATAATTTGAACAGAAGGAGACATATTATATTCAATATTATTCTATATATTACTTCCATTTTATGTTTTACTGGAAGCTTTTTTGTCTTTCTAGAAAAACCCATCCAAACTTCCAAACCCAAATGAACAACTGACTCTGTGATCTCTTTCCTGGAGAGATGTGGAAAACAGTAACAGGATGGTGAGTTACTTGCCAAAAATAAGCTAATGAGATTGCATCAGCTGTACTAAATCCTTCCAAGGATTTAGAAAGTAAAAAATCAGACTATGGATGTCTTCTTGATTAAATTAGGTCCTGATAACTATGGATATTTTCTTGATTACATTAGGTCCTGATAACTGACAGCTAAGACATCAGCCATATATTTAAAAAGTCTACTACCCTGGACACACATCTTTAATCTTACAGGTTATTTGTGTCAATTTACTTTCTCAATATAATTAAACTAGTTTTAAAATCACAATAATCTAGTAAGACAGTAGTAGAGTTAATAAAAATACTAGGGTTTATATATTGTGATAGAATTCATAGTCTTCTTTTAGTCAATTCTCTTTTGTTAGAACAAGCAGTTGAAACTGGAAAATCCTTGTTACAAATCCAGCTTTCCAGCTTAAAATAACCCCTGTAAGAATAAACAAGTCAACCTTTCAGGAAAGGCCCAAAGCTGTTGCTTCACATCACATCCCCTAGGGACACGCACCGAGCGACAGCCGGCAGCTGCTACCAACAGAGAGTACAACACATCATCAGCAGTTTTCTGCTGACCAATGTGGTCTCCTCTTACCTTTAGCTCGTGATGGAGAAGAAGGAGATGAGCTAGTTAAAGGCTTCCTAAGGGTGGAACATGAGCCCTGTGTGTCTGTACGGCCCAGGTTAGGTCTGTTGGCGTTCTGATCGCTGTGTGCCCTCTGGTGACTCACAGCAGGCTCTGACTTCCTCCGCTTTCTGTAGTCACCTGCAGTACTTGCAGAACTGCAGAAAAAAGCAGTATCAGTAGCAGTCTGACTCTGAGATCAGAATTCAGGAATTTAAGAAATAAGGTTGTAATTATATTATTGGTTTATAGGTCAAAAAATGCTAAAATAAATAGATGAAAAACACATAAAGGGAAGAAGCATTGATCTCACATATCTTACAGCCTATTTCCCAGTGAAAAGATTAATTTGTTTTTGAGCTGATTGTTTTAAAGTTGTACACAACATTACTATGCCATTTTCCTTGAAATAAATGCATTGAGTTCTTTTAGACTATTTTTTGGAACTAGAGTTTAGGTGCAAAGATATGAAAAGGATAGAGACTGAGAACAGTCAAGACATCATGCTTAGGAAAACAGCACTATACACTGCAGGCAGTAAGGGTAAAGAATAAATCACTGCTGTTGAGAGAGAAGCTCAGGGATGTAAGTGGAAAGACCCAGAACACAGTGTGGTTAATTTAAATGCAAACACAAAGTCCTTGTAAAACTAAATTAAAATCTACACATCAGTATCAAAATCAACACTTCAAGCATCTAATTTGCCAATAGCTCACAAGGTGAACATTAAGATCTGACTCTTCATAAAATCTGCTCGTGTCAGGTCCCAAAGAAGACCCTCAGGCTGGATAATCTGTGTCTGCTGAAGTATAGATAGTACTTCTTACCTGGAGGGCCTGTCCAGGCCTCTGTCTGTTGAATAGTGATGATATAAGGAAGCCTGTGAAAACAAACACATGGATTATTATGTTTGTATTTGAAAAAAGAGTGACAATTTTTGTTTATCATGTTGGATGACTCCTTGTTACTCTGTGGCAAATCCTATAACAACAGCCCAGGATAATTAACATCCTGCCCACTCCATCACAGACACAGCAACATTTCATGAGAATAAATTAAGCAGCTTTCAAAAAGCATCACTAGATTTCATTACCTATTCTACTTTGGTAATTTTTTTCCTTTAAAGCATTGCTAAATAATGATCCCAAATCGTGCTTTTCTATATACTTTTCAAAACCAGACACAGAACAGCTGAAACAAATTTTTACTATAAAACCAGAAAAATCTGAAAATTATTCCTCTATGTACATGTGAGGTCTGAAAAGCTTCTTTTCATCCCTCAGTTACTCACCAAAATCCTACAATCAATAATAGACAGAAACTTTTGTCAATCCCATGATGCTTGTGGTGAGCAACTGGCCTTATATACCTTATAATCCTGGTAAAAACAGTTCTCACCACAGAAAATTAGTCATTGCTAATGGAGTTACAGATGTAGCTACGGAATGAACACTGGGAGATGCAACTTTCACAACTGTATTATTAATACAAAGTCAACATTAAATGACTACTGATTTTAAATCAACCATTTCAGGCCTTCAGTCAGAATTAAGTAATTTTACAATTCTGGTACCCAGGTATGAATCTAGAATGAACTTCATGGTTCCTGGGGTATTTCTTCATGGGTACAAAGCAGTCAGGTTCAAGAATTGAACTTCTTTCAAGTTCCTGCCATGTCATTTCAGCTTTCCATAACCCAACACACTAGAAATAGAACTATCATAATGGTTTCTAAGGTGCAGAAAATATTTTTTTCCCTTTATAGAGAGTCTTCATGGCTTTTTCCCTCATGGAAAAATCTTTGTCCTGAAGGACTGCCGAAGTAATGGCACTCATGGGCTGTACAAGTCCTTTCTTTTGTTGAATTTTTTTTTTCCCCAGTGATTTGATTTGCAAGTTCATGAACAGAACTTCACCCAGATCTGTTAACTGACACTTAGGTACAGCTCCAGAAGTCACCAGTAGTCTTAGAATATTTGTGAACAGATTTTTTAGGACTGTGAGGTGGGGAGAGCCACGCAAACATGCCACAATATGAAACAAATTGTATCTAAAACTTGAGCTAAGATAATTCCAAATGTTCACATAGCTCATATTTTCAAGTTTTTATTTACACCTTCTGAAGGCTTAAAAGTACTTTGTGACAACTCTCCCATCACTCTCCAAATGCAATGATTTTAAGATATATATGCAATACTATGAGGTCTGCCTGCAAAAAACCCATAGAAGCCAGACACAGTGTTGCTCACACCAACAGCCAGTATAACCACAGTAAGCAAAGGCCTCACGTCTGTGTGCTTCCCTACACTACCCATAAAACACACATTCAGCCTCTCCTGGAAAACACCTCAGTCACATTTCAAAACTGGCCACAACCGTCTTCCTTCTCTTGACCAGTCACTGCCATGGTCTGGAACCAGCCAGCAAGGAAACTCGGGACCACAGGTGATCTCTCAGAGCTGTTGCACAAGGTGGTGCAAACCCTGCAGATAAATTCATTGTGGATTCTTTTGTGCAGATGCCAACCACTTCCACTTGCTACCACTGTCCACCTGGGAGGTGACAGTGGCCAGATGGCCCTGAGGCAGGGATTGCTTCCCACCACCTGTAGTAGCTCCATGCCTGTACAGACCATGATGTCACTCCCAAGGGTGGAGCAGATCCTCACTCTCTCCTGTGGAAGGCTATGGGGTCACACAATGGAAATCACTCCAGAGGGAACTTCTTACCCACAGCATTCCCCAGGCTATACACAGATGGCTAGAAGTGAAGTGCCCATCATGCCAAAATTGACTGCTGGGTTACTGGCTTTCAGTTTTCATCCTTAAGATTCTTTTATCACCTTGAATGCAACTTGTCCTTTTATCCTTTATTTGATGCTGGCTTTGAAGTTTTTTCTCTATGACAGACGCTGTACGCTGCCCATTCTACAACACTAATTTTATTATAGGCATATTTTGTTCATAGAATGAGTGGAGTTTATACCTTCTCTCCACAGGTAGAGCTTCATTGATGTGACATATAAAGGAAAGGTGAAAGTAAACACTAGGTGTGGTTGGTTTTTACTACTTGTTTCACTGTTTGCAGCTGTCCTGTTATCTCTTGGGTGTTTATTGGCCTACTTTTAGATGGCCCAACTGAACACATCTCTCCCATCTCCAAAATAATTAGCCATCTTCCACAATATTCAGTACTGCTCTATATGAATAAAGGCAACTTGAAAAAAAATTAAATATTGGAGAGCAGAACTCCAAACTACCAAATAAAATCTTTTTTGAATACTTTGATTTAGTTTTACTAAAAAATTATATATATATATATATATATATATTAGAATTAGGCCAGTATTTTAGCTGTTTTCATGCATCAAGGCTTTAATGCTGACTAAAAATGGAGCTAGGGAAAGTAGGCAAAAGTAAAAGGAAAATAACAAATAGGCTTGTTTACATGATGGTTATAATGCTTTATCAAGTTATTTTGAATAGTCTCCCCCTCCAGAGAAGTATTAAGTGGCTGTCATTTTTGAACATGATTTATCATATTTAAAGATTATTAAAATTTCAAAATTAAAGAGAGGACTTCTTTTTAAATTAATCAAAGAGAAAACCAGTATTACTTAATAGCCATTTTACCCAGACCTACTAAATATGGGAACATTTCAAAGTCATGTTAGGGCTTTTAAATTGTCTTCCTTGAAATAGTGAAAACCAAGGAGTATTAGAAAAGGCCTTGAAGCTTTTTCTTTCAGAGAACTGGGCCCAAATTTCACAACTATAAGTTTTTCCTAGATATATAGAGAGCTTAAAATCAAACCAGAGTAAATTGCAAACAGTTAACAATTTAAGACCACAATTTAAGTTTAACTTTTGGAGAAACTACAGAAGATGAGAGTGAATCGCAAATATGGATGAAGTAAAGCCACCACATGAAGCAAAGTTTCCAGTAGAGGATTCACTGACTTTTGCCCTAACACTGTAAAAATGGGGAGGGAGTGGAGAAGGAATGAAAGCCTGAATCTCTCCCACTCAGAGTAAGGCAATGTCAGCCCACTACCTGATCTTGATTAATTTTATTTGGAGTACTGACAGCAACTGTCAATCCTGAGTCATAAATTACAAAAGTACTATTAATTGCTGTTTTACCTGATGAGCAACCTTATTCATAAATACTTAATTGGAGAAATGACAGCTTAGCCACAAAGGCTCTCACTTGACGCACAGATTTTGCGGTCAGATATTTTAATAAAAAAATATACTGTTCCAATGGATTAATTGAGCAATGCACTTGCCCAACTCTGAAAAGTGGGAATTTGTCAAAGAGTTAGAGACATATGGAGTGTTGTGTAATTCTGGGTGTTAATCTCTGAGAAGTTTTGGGTATAAGGACTCACAGTTCCTAGGATAATAAGATCAACATCCAAATGCACTAGTGATCTGGAAAGATATGAAGACAAAGATACAATGATTGTGAATTAGAAATGTCTCATAGCTATCAGAAGGAAACCACTAAATTTTAACAAACCTAAGATATAAATGGTGAGCATTCCAACCCTTCTTCCCAAGAGAATCATCTGAAAAAGAACCATTCATTTACCTCATTGGAAACACCAGAAGAACTGTCTTGAACATAGTCCAAAAGCTTTTTAGGTGGCTGCATCATAAAAGCAGAAGTGTAGAGATGAAATGGAGTAGGATCAATGGCAGCAAGGAATGAAACATGTGGAAAAGGTGACACAATTAGAAATTAAGTGTTGACAGCGTCAGATACAAAGAGTGACACACATGGGTAGACTGGAAGGATAAATGTGCTATTTTTAAAATATCTTAATAAAATGTTAGTAACTTTAGGTGGTAAAATTTACAACTGGAAGGGTTGAATAAATACTAGCAGTTTTTAACACTGAAAGAGAAGTCTAAAGCATCACAGTTATGCTCTCTTGGAGGAATTTCAATATATTTTATCTTAAAAGTTATTGTTATCAGTAAAATATTGTTGAGATAGGGTTATTCAGAAGAATTTATCTGTACTGTTTCTGCCCACCTAGAGGGAGAAATGATAATACCACATGAATGGCAGGATAATGGAGATAAAAAGTAATCCATGACAATGTGATATCATTATAGACCACTGCACAAGAAATTAAACCCAGATATATTTACCTTTATTTCTTTTTAAAATTTTCACAGGGTATTCAATGGGTAATTTTTAAAATGCTATGAATAAATCATTAAGGTTTTAAAAGAGTGTATATGATTTGCTTTCTCTTCTGCTCTCCCTGAAGCAGCAGGGAGTTTTAATTTTGGCTTATGGCTAGTTACAGAAGGGACTAAGGTGCCTGGGTCCAGGGTGTCTTCCAAGGCCCTGTGTCAAGTGCTCAGGCTCCTCATGTAGCTGGCATGTCACTAATTAAAATTGTGATAGGCCTCCAGAAAATTGTTGGCTGACAGGGAAAGAAAAGAATGGGGATATTTTAAAATCCTGATACTCTCAAGCTCATTTCTTCTTTAGATTGTCTGTCTGTGGCCAGCTTTTTGAACTCAAAAAGTTTCTGCTTTTTGAACTCAAAAAATCTTGGGGAAGATCTTGGAGAGCTATGGGAATGCTTAAAAAGACTGAGGGAGTGCTTAGGTTTACTTCCCTCCTTTTTCTAAGGGGATTTTAACTTCTTTTAGTTTTCTGCCTGTCTGGATATTCCAACTATCCTCTTAGACACTCTTCTGGGATGAAGACATTTGCTATCCTTTTTCCTAAAGATGTTAGAGTGGACAGGAAAGAATTTGAGCTCTGTGGAGCCAGAGAGGGAGTGTGAAAAGCAAGAGGCGCATCTCCAACCTAGTTGTTAAGGCGTTGTGCAGGGGGGAAGTGAAACCTAGTTCTCAGTCTTTCCTCAAGGACAATGTTACTGTTTTACCTTTGTAAAAAATATACAGCCTTAGGTGTTTAGATACAATTAAGCCTATGGTATTTGCAGAAGAACTGCAAGTGCTTAGGAAATCAAAGGTGAAAATTTGAGATATTTCTGATTTTTAGGTGTTTTGGCCAGATGGAACTCTTCAGGTTTATAATTTTAGACTAAGTGCTGGCAGCAGGTCTAAACCAGCAGCTGTTTGCCAGAGCCCTTTTTTTGGGTAATGGCTATTTGTGAAAATTGGAGCAGAACTGAAGTCTGTCCATTCAAACAGGTGTCCAGCTTGAAAACAGAGCAAACCCATATCTCTGTGTTCAGGTAAAAAATACATATTCTGCATGTATGCATATAAGAGATGAAGAAAAGGGAAAAAAATCTCAGTAGTTCCTGCTCTAAGAAATTTGTTTCTGGCTTCATATATTTAAATTTAGATCTGGTCATTTAAGTAAAATATATGATCTGTAACTTAGCTTCCCTAACGCAAATTGTCATATTTTTCCATCCTAGAAGATTGTTCAAAAATAATCCAGCCAAATGAAAAAAGTTTAGGGAATCCAGTAAACACACTGTTTTATCATGGAATTTGTCTTGTTATTAAATACTTACACACTACTATTTATCTAATACATACTCCTCATTAAAGCTACTACTGTAACTACTCTAGCAAGTTAAGAGTCTGTTTGAAGAAAATACTTACATTCATGGGACTTTACTGCCCTTTCTCAGAAAAACCCCTTATATTAATTTTACTGGCTTATACTTTCTGAATTTGGTAATTTGAACTCCTCATTCTTAAAATATTTTTTCCTAAAGTGGAAATATTAATATTCTGTCCTCACTTACCGGACGTCCAAACTCCAGCTCTGAAAAGAATTTATACCAGGGTTCGTTTTCTAAATCTATGTCATCTGGGTTTATGCGATCAGTCTGGAGCAGTTGTGAAGGAAAAGGGAAGGAAAAGGCACACACTGAGCAAAGTGCTAGAAATGCTATGTCACTTTAACAACAAACACACAGACATAGAACAAATATGGGGAAAGAAATGGAATAAAATCAAAGAATGAAGATGGTATTTAAGATAGAGAATATTCGTTCAAGAGCTGTCATTCACTGGTAGCTTTAATATTTTTCTCTTTGTTGATGTTCTTCCAAGGCCTGGAAGATGTTAAACATTTTAAAATTACACTCTTAAAGCTAAGAGGGCCCTTTGACCTTTTCTTTAACATCACTGCATTAGTTAATTTCATTTAATGCTGCTAAAGATTCCTTGTTAGGAAGATGTTTTAAATGATTGTCTTCTCCAGCACAGGCAGGAAATTGCCCATCAGATCAGCAATAAACACACAACTTTATCTGCATTGCTTTTGGTCATTCTTTGTCTTCTCACAAAGCATGTTAATTCTGAATCTTGATGTCTTGAAGCAAGCACTGAGCAGAGATAAGGAATATCCATCATGCAAGCATCACTATGTTAAAAAGCCACTTCAGCATATGAAAAGGAACTGGTATATTTTAAATCATATGGTGAAAAGATAGGGAACAAAAAAATTATTCCATAATATTTGTTTCAGCAGTACTGTGAAATGCTTTATCTTGCATAGCCTTGTTGACATAATGAAGCATTTTTTATCAACAGTGGAATACATTGTTTTCATCTGAAAATTCTCACAATCAAGGGATAAAGTAGCAATTGAGGATGGTATTAAGGAAATTCTTCAGTGAACAGAAGAATAATTGACTGATTTATTCAAGCAGCATGAAAGCATGACGGTGCAAAACAGTACAGCTCTCAATGGGATATCTAATCAACTGTAAACTTGGCTGCATTAATTACTTTCTAAATAGCTTCAGTTTCTTTGTAGCATCTGATGTAGGCTTTCATGCAGCACAGAATTACAGTGAACTGTTGGCTTACAGATCTCTGAAACAGAAAAATCCTCTTGTTAAAGACATTTCTGAATTTAAAATTTGCTTCTCCAGAATTGTAATTATCAGAACCTAGACACTAATTATGGTGTGCCCTAGAAAGCAATCATCAAAGAAGACAGGGTCCTGCATAAAGAATAACACTGGTGATCAAGCATGTAACACTTTTTCCTCCAACCGAACTGCCACCAATAGACTGGAGCAACCACACACAGCTATTTCTGTTTTCTGCAAGAGATAACACTGTGCTTTTGACCATTTCAGGTAATTAAACATTTTACAGCACTTTTCTTGCTGCTTTTGGTGTTACTGGGACAGCCTGCCAACTCTGCTCTGTTGAAAGGTAAACAATCCTTCAGAACTACCTTGGTGCTCACATATCTGTGAGCTGTTCATGCAATATCTGGACCCCAGCTGTAGTTTTATACACTTATCTTCACAATGCCCTTTCAAGTAAGAGAAGTAGTATTCCTGTGAATGCAGAGGGAAGTCAATGTCACTGATGAAAAAACTTGCTGTGCTCCACAGAAGGGTTAGGAAGTAAAGCTCCTCTGGAGTTTTGCCCTTACATTTCCACCAGCTACAGCCGTACCTCAGCAGTACTGATGACAACTGCTTGAACTCAGCTATAGACATCCAAGTCTTTCATAGAGAAACACTGCTGAAATTAGTTTCATCAACTGACTACTAAAATGTGGGAATTTAATAGAGACTAGGACTAATTTAAGAAAAAACCACAGGATTCTCATCTACAGAGATAAGAAGGCACGAGGGCAAAAAATGACAGATGCAAAACACAGAAGATAACTATGCTGTATATCAACTTGATATACAGGAATTACAGGAAATGCTTGCCATATTTAGAGGTTTTTTTGCTTATCTTAAAAATAAAAATCCACAATTTGCATCTGGATAATCTGAGAAGACATTACAAAACAATTATTTTCCATCCCTTCTCCAAACTAAGTTACTGTATGTTGAAATATTGCATGTTTTTACCTTTATATTTGACCAAGAAATTAATTTTCACAGAAATGTTGATGTCAACAAATGGGTGTATTTACGCAAAACAAACAAACAAACAAATAATTTTAAATGTACATAAGATTAGAACTGTGGAACTTTTGGCCCTAGAAGTCCTGGCCTACTGACATTACTCTGAGCCTCAAGGTGCCCTGAAGAGCAGCAGCAGGGAGGCAGAACACACTGACAGATCAACTGGGCTCCACTACACCTGCCAAGGAGATAAAAATGAGAATGAGAGTTGCCTTCCTTTTCAACTTCAAATACTCTTGCAATTAGCTGCAAGGATAGGAACCCTTGTGTTTCTGCTGGTAAAGAAAAATCTAGAAATAAGGTATTTTATCTAGTTTCTAAGTTCTCATTTCTTCTTGGGTAGCATATAAAATCAGGCTGTTAAAAAGTATGTAAAACTAACTCCATGCAGCCAAATCCACTTTAATTTACAGCTTCAACCGCAGAGGGCAGCAAACAAAAAGAAACTGAGCACTAAAGTCTGCAAATTCCCTCCTGCTGGCAGTTCTGGAGATGGCTGCAATCCCTGTTCTACCAAGATCAATACACAGGCAATTGATTTTTTGGGGCTTTTGGATTCAGTTTTGCTGACAGAGCTTTTTCTGTTATCTCCCCTTCTAAGAGACTTAAAATGAATGAATCATTTTGACTTAGAAGCTGCACTTGGCTTAGTGTCACTAAGTATCTCCCAAACTACTGGAATAGAAAGTAAAAGCAAAAAAGTTAAATCCCTTTTTATGACTTGCTAGTCAAATGATGTTCCTACAATCTATTCTTCATCTGGCAATTTAGTAATGTTTTGATTATTCATTGAAAATATACTACTGAAGACCACTAAGTAACTTCATTCCTTTTGCCTTTTGCACCAGATGTTCAACACAACACTGCATCAGCATACTCAAGTGTAGAACATGGACAATGAACAAAATTACATCTGTAGTATTACATGTAGCTTTGCCTGTTCTTGGTTTGATACACAAATAGACATCCACAGGTAATAATCAAAACTGTCCATTTAAACTCATGAGTTAAATAGCTCTTAGATGTAGATCAGTATTTTGCATGTTCAGACACCAAACTGAAGCCAGTCTGGAACAGAGGGCTGAGATGCCTGTTGTAAATTTGGCTTTGGCATTTTATTATCGCTAAAGAGTTTTCTTTCAATTTTTTTTTTTCCTTTTGGACTACTTTTTAATAGCTGTGGTAACTCCAAGTCTACTACCAGATGGACTTAGTGTATTTCTTTATGAGAAGAAATATTTCCAATTTTTCACTACACTAAAAACCAAACCAAACCAAAAACGACAGACGTACATCATGGAACAAGCCCAGTCTATTTCTGGTATTTGACAAAACAGTAATTTAGAAAAATTTATTCTAATCATGAATTCCACTTGCATATAAACTCAGTAGAAAATCTGTATGTCACACAGAGATTAAAAAGTCTAGAACTAAAATTTAACCTCACAGTTTTATTTGACTAGCACATGTATACTTTAACCCTTAGAGTAAAATAACTAATGAAAATAGAGGCATTGCATGTACCAGTTTTATGAGGTCTTTTTTTACAGTAACATTGAGATCTTTCCTTACATACTCTACTGCAAAAATAAATATATGTATGGAGGAATTGCTTCTCATATATAAAAGGTAGAAACTAGTAAAAAAAATTTAATTTCATTTTCACATGAGTAAGATTAAGTTGTTACATTGCTATTTACTTATTAATGGAAAGTAAACATTCATTTTAGGAAACAAGTCCGTCATTTGGATGATATTGGAGAAAAAGAGGAATATTTAGCTGAATTGCAGACACTGGAGGTAGAAACATACATCAAAACAACTTTCGTACCACCCTATGAGTGGCTTCTTGAAATAGGAAAAATAGGAGCTGTATAACCATGTCTGGTAAGACTATTTAATGCTTTAATATCACAAACTTTTACGGTAATCTCAAAGTACTAATCCCAAACCTCTCCTTTTTGCTGATTTTTTATACTCTTACAAATTCAAATTATGGAAGAAACCACACTAATTTCCTGTTTCATGGAAGAGGCTACTACACAATACAGCAGTTTGAAACTACACTCATCCTTCTGCATCTATAACAATTAGTGATCCCTAACCAATCTATCCATTTCATGTTTCTTACTAGGTCAATGTTTTAGTTTATTATTTCTCACATTGTTTTGATTAATGCAGATTTTCTTTTAATCAGTGAGGATCTGCTGCATAACATTTCCCACTAAATGTTAGCTTCACACTGAATCTCTATTTCTTTTATTCTTGCCATGTTCTCATCTCCCCATTAATCAGGACTGATTCCAATCTGCTACCTACACCAATAAAGGGAATGCTAATCTCTTGAGTCTGATTTGTCAGACTTGACAAATTATGATACAAGGTAGCTGTAATATTTTTAACAGTTCACTTTGCCATCAAAACTACAATCTTGTAGACATGGAAATTATTTAATTTTTAAAAACTTGGGGATTTGGAGTGTTAGGAAAACTCCCTTTGACTTCTTTGATTTTGACAAAACTAATAAAGTATCACTTTCTTCTTCAGACACTATAAATGTCCGTCCTTTGCAATATTAATTTACCACATTTATTTTATATTCCACATTTTATTACTACTTTCCTTCAGTATCATCGAAACAATTTTTCAGACATTAGAAATCAAATCTTTTGCGATTATTAAGATGGAAGATTTAATTCATGCAGTACTGACACATTTGAGAATTTGGAATTTTCATCTGAATTTGGAACCAATGTATTATTTTCAGATGTCAGCTTTTCCTACGCACAATGAAAAGAGCTTTTGACCTGCTTTGCTGATCATTCTTTAAGAAGTTAGTTTTAATTTCTATATCCCATTCAATGAATACAAGGAAAGGAAATACTTCAGTGAAACAGATTAATTTTCTGCTTGTAACATGGTCCAAAGGAAGTATCTTAA
Source organism: Fringilla coelebs (assembly GCF_963513975.1). Classification (NCBI taxonomy): domain Eukaryota; kingdom Metazoa; phylum Chordata; class Aves; order Passeriformes; family Fringillidae; genus Fringilla; species Fringilla coelebs. The sequence goes on along the minus strand of NC_140032.1, from coordinate 31,946,715 downwards.
TTATATAAAGCTAAATAGCATCTTTATCAACAGTAGACATTCCAGATTGGTGAAACTGTGATAGCCCCCTATTTTTTTCAACTATGTTACACTAGTGTCACCAAAACTTTCACCTTATAATAATTTCCAATTTTTTTTTCACCTCTGAATAATACATAAACAAAAAACCTGTTAATTCTGTACATGAATGTACTTTCCTCAGCTTTAAAAATTTCTTTTCCAATGAGATGGTTCCTTGTATGCACATCAGCTAAGCTTAAGCTTCAAGATGGCAAAGTATAACCTTACCCTTGGTGAATATTGCTTAGTAAGTAACATGACTACAACATGACTAAAACTTTTCTGCATGACACCATTTTAATGACCAACAAAGCTCAAAATTCCATCTCTTGGTTCAGATTAGCAAAAGTAAAATGCATAAGCAAGTGGAAAAAAGATTCAGGAACAGTCAGCAAACTTCATTTTCTTGTTATTTCATTACTTTGCTAAAATTGAAAAAATATAGCTCTGACAATATTCACCAGCACTGAAATGGTTATATGAATTATTTTTGTTCACATTGCAGTAGCAAAAAATGTAATTTATTAGAAAAGTGAGGCCATTCTTGGAATACACTGAAATCAGTGTAATTTTCTTATTTTTATTTTGAATCTGCTATTACACTTTGGCATTGGGAAAACTGGAAAATTACCTCAGTGTTTATAATGTAGCCATGGCACTCAAAAAGTGCTCAGGACAAATGACACTGCCATTTAGATAAAATTTTTTGTTAAGTTCATCTGCACTCAGACACAAATTATATTTATTCATGACCAGTTCCTACAGAAATGCCAATTTCCTCTTTGAAAAACACATCGATTCTGCAAGAACTCAATTTCACAGAAAAAGAGCTTCGTGTTTTCTAGCTAACAAAAAATAGATTCCTGCAAAGACCACAAAAACAAAGGAAAAGGTGCTTGGTTCAGATGTTTCACACTGTTGATATACTGCATATTCTAAAATTTAATAATTTCCTCAATTTGTTTTAAATTGGCAAAATCAATTCTGTGAACAAGCATGTAATACAGAAGCAAATAACAATCCAGTACTCATTTCATAAACCTCTTCCTTAAAACTGGACTCCCTCAAACATTTCAACCTCACAGTAAAAGACCAAGAAAAGAAAATATCACCATTGATACATAACAGCTTTTCTAAAATAAGAAAATGTTAAGATAGCACAAAGTTAAATATGAAGGGCTGGGTGAATGTGCCTTTCAGCAAATGAAAACTTCTTCTAATTGTCATTTTGCAAGTCTTAAGCATAGCTTTATTCCACAATTGCTGTAATTATTCAGAAACTAGGAATAAAGACTTCTAATTACATGTTAATGTACACTCATTCATAATGTACATTCACTCAAATCACAGAGTATTTGAGGCTGGAAAGGACCCCCATAGGTCATCTAGCCCAACCTCCTGCTAAAGGTAGGTCTAATCATATCAGGTTGCTCAGGGCTGTGTTCAGGCAAGTCCTGTCTGGGCAACCTTGGCCAGTATTTGACCAAAATCTCCTTAGATATACAATTCAGCACATCCTGAAAATGCAAGTATCTTATTTTTTATGCATTAATTATACAGATATCATACGTGCTGTTAATACTACTGAAAATAAGTGCTGTAGATGCACACCAATTAGAAAAACCAGTTTCCATCTGTTTTGTCTATCATCCATGAGGTTTTCACAATGGTGATTTCTTGGAAACACCAGAAGATGTAAGTTAAGCAGATAAGACAAACCCAATTTTTCAATACAACCATCAGATAAGAGCAAAGACAAATTGCTGCAAAATTGTATTTGAAAAAGGACCTTCAATATTCTTCCAAATAGCAATTATTAATAGTAAATAACAAAAAGATAAGCTCTTACCAAATCTCTTACTATACTACCCATTTCATTTGTGTGTCTTACCGGTCTTTCATGTTCAAGGATCGATGACTTCCCCGGCTCATACTCAAAAATACTTCTTGGTTCAGAACGGAACTTGCGAGTATCTACCTTTCTGTCAGGAGGATCCCAGTCATTCCTAAACAACAAATACAAGTAACTGAGCTGATTTACTGTCACCACCTTGTGATTTACAGCTCTGTACAACAGAATCCTGCAAAGCCAGATGATGTTCAGAACAGCTAATATTTCCAGATCTCAGCTGTGGAACACCTAGCCTGGCATCCCAGTGTTTTATTGTAACATCTGAACCTGTTTAGAGCAGGTATGCTCAGAACAGCAGGAAGAATACTAGAGATGTCCAGCCTGTGATCACTCATATTTTTCTTTTAACTAGTAGAGCAGTTTAAAAACTACCCTGGCATACGTCAAAAAAAAACCATTGAAAATAACTATACATGTTTTGTGCACTATGTTAATATAGGCAAGTGGTAGATATTTTTGCCATCACATAATATGATAATAAGGCCATATTGAAAAAGTTATAAAATTGTCTGAGGCAAAAAATTAGGAATTCTTTTAAAAGTCTGTGTGATGATCATCAGCCTGATCTGTAGTAGAATTGCTTCTGAATATCCTTGTAAGCAGCATATTGTTTCTCTGTCTTGAATAGATAAACAAGAGAAAGAATTTGGCAGTTGAATATGGAATAGAAATGTAACCATTTTCTCTATAATTACAAATTTGCTTTCAATTTTATAATGCTATGCAAATAATAAAAATAACCCATGCTACCATATTTTTTTCAGTAATTTATGTCACATTACAAGGTTCATGTACATTTTGGGGGAATACTTAGTTACAGTGAGAGCTACCTTTGCATGGCAGTTCTTCTAGTACCTACCTCCATTGTACTTGGAAAACTGTAGCTCACACATATTTTTATTTAACGCTGTGTAAAATGACCCACTTGGAACTCAAAGGCTGGAGGAAAGGGGAGGGGAAATACTACCAGCTATTGTCTGTATTTGATAAGAAAGAGCAGACACTGATTAAATTTTATCAGTTCTATTGGTTTTTCTGGTGTGACTTGGTTTGATGTGACCTGACATCATAATGCACATGTCATGTGCCTTAAAAAGATCTGTGGGGTAGCTTTTGTTTATAGTATGCTTGCAAGTGCATTTCAGGGACACAGACATCTCTATTTATAAAATGCCCTACATTTAAAGGGAAGTAGTTCTACATGGCTTTATTGTTTATTTTCACTGAGGAAAAAATTATTTTCAGAGCAGAAAAGGCTACATTCTTTGAGAATGAACAGGAAAATGGAAAGATTCTGGTGAAGTTGCATTATACTGCAAGCTGCTGAAGAAAAAAGGATACTATTGAAATTCTGATTCACACTCAGTTCAACTAATTTACAGTTTGCAGCCTTTTATCCTGTATGGACTATATTTTGAGCTCAACTGCTAATGCAAACCATATCTTGCCTCGCAGCTATAAAACATGTGATGTATGTGGACCTAAGCCTCTTACATGAGATTTTAAATACTCTGGCTTTACAGGCAATTAAAAAAAGAATCTCCCAATGGCAGGAAAAGATTGATGAGCTGTAGCTTTCAGCAGTGGGCAAAGCATAGCTAACGTGTTTGGCATCCCTTGGCCTGGAGAACACAGATTTCCATGCCTGTCGTATCATGCAGGAGATTAAAAGGGGAGGTTAAATAGCCAAATTCAGTGCTCAGCAGCTGTTTCCAAGCTTGACAAGGTGCACTGCAACAGGCCTCGGTTTCTGTGACTGAGGCATTTGGCCTAGCACAGGACAACAACTCACACAACTTCAGAGATCAAAGCTAAAGAACTCCACATTTTGGTGTCCTGCTAAAAAAACATCTGCACTTCTGTATGACCTGCTAACAAAATTCAAGCCTCATGGTCTCTGTGAGGCAGCCCAACTCTAACCTTTAGCATTTCCTCTAGACAACCAGCCCTTGGCAACAGGGAAGCCAAAATCAGTAACCATCAAGCAATCTCATGTTCCTCTGCAGTATGTGTATCTACTGACTTCCATTTTGGATTGCCACTACCTACAAATTTTTTGAAAAGCCACAGTTGTGTCTTAATTTTAAGCACTTAGTATGGCCTTTCCTCATAATATTTTATTCAAATTGCTAATTACTTGAACCTGTTTAATATAATTCCATTTCTACATATAAATATGTTTACAATGTCCGAGCTGACAGAAATGGTCAAATTCTCTTTTGTTGCTTGAGTGTAACCAAGAGAGGGGAACTTGTAGGCACAGATGAAAGGAAAAATATTAACTTTTTAATACATAATATATATAGGCCCACATATAGATTTATAATAGCACAATATTATATTAACAGGTAGTATTAATTAATGTATACACTAAAGAAGAAGATTTTTTCTTGAGCTAGTACCTACAGATATGCTGAAGTCAACAGAATTTGTGAGCAGGTCTCTTGCAAGGTTTTATCAAAAGGATAAGCACTTATTTCCTGAGTTATTTATTAATAACTTTTTCCAGACTGAACTCTAACCAGTGGGACCTGGTTTTGTGCAGAGAATTTGGATAGAGAACAATGAAATATCCAAAATGCCTCTTTAATCTGTAAACACTGCCTTGGTATACTAAAATAGAGATTGAAAAAAATGGGGCTATAAAGCACTTCTGAACTCTGGGGAAATGTGGGTTGACTTCTACACTCTTGTACAGCCTTGCTCTCCCTTGACTTTTGAATTACATCATCTTTTTGATCCTTTCTCTTTGGTGCTGGATAAAACAAATGGCCTTTCATACTCAGAGACTAACTATTGCTATCTACTGCCCAGGAGACAGCTCCTAGAGCACAGACTGTTCTGAAACACAAGAAAGACAGTATCACTAATGAGAATAAAAATTCTTAATGATGCTCATGGTTGCATCATGAATAAGAAAAAACACTTCTTTAGCACACTGAAGAAATAACAGCACCATGCCTGGTGTCCAGACTCCTGGTGAAGATCACCCCTCATCACCTGACTGGCCCTTGAATAAAGCCCTTGAAATCATATTATTCTAGAGTTGCTGTTTTATCCCTTGTTATATTCTGCAATTGGAGTACTGTACTTAGCAAGAAGACCTTTGGAATATGCAGGAACTTACTTTTCTGGTGTAGACCGTTGCCTCATACGATGTGGTGGTATTGGTGGTGGCACGTGGGGTGGCAAAGGGGACGAGACCTTAAAGGCATCGGAGCTACTGTCAGAAGCACTTTTGGACAGTGGTCTGTATGTCTGTGTCTTTGCAGCTGGGTGTGCCTGAGCAGAGAAGGATGGACTGTAGCTACCTAATATAAAACAAAACCAGAAACAGTCATAACATGAGAGTAAGTCTTAAAAAAGCACAACATGGAATGCTACAAGAACCCACAGTAACTCAGTAAAATGGCAAGATTACAAAAATGTGTAAATGAGTTTTAGAAATACTGTGTATTGTGCAGCTCATTTGAGAGCTTCTTATATATTTTTACACAAAATTACAAACACATAGGTAAAGTGCAGTACAGTTAAAATAAATTAATTTGATGGAGAAGTTAATGGGTGTATACATCCATCACATCTGTTAATGACAGCCTGTTATTAATCTCCAGGCTCATGCTGTTGCTCAGCTGTTCCATGTTCAGAAGGTAGAGAAGAGGCAGGAAATACACGTTTTTTGATTGTTTTAATAACTATTTGGTTTGTGATGATGAGGCAATAGCATTTCTTGAAGAGGATCACAAGAGTAATAAAGGGAAGTCACACCACTGACCCACAACAAGTCATCTGAACAGCGCAGAAAAAGGTACTATTGAGAGCACGTTTAATGCAACAAAAACTGAAATGAAAAAATTTTGAATGGCTGTTTTGCAGAAGGCACTATAGCCTTTTTGCACACAGTCTATTCATGCTTTCATTTTTGCTTTTTTTTGGAAATAATTTTACCATATGGGTATAATCTTCTTAAGACACAATGATTATATATCTTAGATGAATATGTCTTTACGTGTGGCTAAATAACGTCAACAGGAATGCATATAACAAAAATGGAGAAGTTTGTAAAAAAATCAGTTTTATTAGGCACTCTCACTGCATATTTTTAAAGTGTATTCAGTGCATTATTTTTGTCTTTTCATGTCAGTAATTAGTATTTTCATTTTCACACAATAGTTCCCTTTCCATTTCTATAAAGAAAAGGCTGTGTTACCAACAATCACCAGTGAAAATAAATGCAATGTAATCAAGAAACCACAGTGCTAAGTGTATCCTGCTACAGTAAGAGGTCCACAGCTGCAATTAATTTCTATAGTAAGAATGTAACTAAAACTTGTTTCATTTGGGGGGAAAAGGCATGAACAACTGAGATCAAATGAGACACTAGGAAGTGTGTTCTACAAGCATTACAAAAGCGAGCGTGAAGTTAACGACACCATCACTTGCTGACATTAACAAAAGCGTCATTTTGAACACGGAGTAATTCCTACCAGTATTGTATGCATATGCAGTATTATACAAGTCTGTGTCGTCATCTACAAAAAGAAATACAATGTTACAGTGGTGCCATACATGTCATCACAGAAACTGAGCTTTGTTTTTCAAAATACAAACAGAAGACTGGTAAGCAATCAAGAACTGCATTTCTTTTCCTCGTCTCATTGGTGTTTTTGGAAGACTGTCTTCCCATTACACTCAGGCTGTTTTTACCATCTTATTGTACTGTATCTTCTGGTCATGTCACTCATATTGCATAATTACTGAGTTAGCCCCAAACTGCAAATTATTTTTTGTCTGGTTTTTTTGCCTTCCCAGGCTTGGTTCCTTCCTTTTGCCAGCCTTCCTCTGCTACAGACTGTTAAAAAAGGTTGTTGTTCCTATCACAAAAGGCAATTCTAAATATCTACTATGTGACTGATGTTCAAGTTAGAGCCCGTAAGCCAACATTCTCCTGCCTACATTTCTTATTCTCCCACTAACATTCTGTGTGACCATACTGAATGTTAGCTCTCAGATGAATAATGTCTCCTTCCTTCTGGAGGCATTATGAGCATAATTGCCATTTACACAGTTTCCTGACATCCTTGGGGCAAATCATAGAGGACATTAAAGCTAGCAATGTCACCAAAGCTCAGTTTCAGCAAAACCAAGTAAGATATTCTATGACAATTAAATCCAGGCACAAAATTTTTCCTTAAGCCAGCCTGTTTACCAGCCCACGCTGTTCTAACACTGGAGTTCTCCAAAAGAAAGGCAGATGGTAGGAGATTTACAGTAGAAAATTTCTCATCCCTCAAACTGGACAAGAGGAGACAAAGACAAGAACATACTCACCAGGCTTATGAACCATATGGATTTGCTTGAACATTGTCTTGTACCAATCCTTTGGCCTGTCAACTGTCTGAAAAAAATACAGTTTTAACAATTAATGACAAAATGAAAATACCCATGTGTAGAGATTGGATCAGACATTTAATATTATTCTGGAAAGAAATATTATAGGTAATTCCCTATTTAATATAACAGTTTTCATGTATTTTGAATGTATTTATGCATTTTATCATGGAATTCCTGTAACAAATTCTGGAAGACACTGAAGACTGAGTTGGTCTTGGACTCCAATCCTGGGAGGGTATAATGGTTCAGAACATCAGAATTATTGCGAGATCAACAGCTCATCACCTTAGTGCCCTATATCTGACAATGATGAATGCTAGATTCTATACAGGAAAATAGAAACACCTCAGCAGTTATGATTAAAACATGTAAGTGCTTTTTTTGACCTCCTGGCAATTTCTGGCTTACATTACTTTCTAAATGTAATTGTTAAATAATGCAGAAAACTTTGTAATACTACTGAGAAAAGAATGAAGACAACACTATATTTCAGAGTTAATGTTTGGATTGTTGACAAAGAGTATTCTTTTTACCAGTTTTAAAAGCTCTTTCCAGACAACTTTTTTTTAACTTATTCAATAATCACTCATTAAATTATACTTATTCTTACTTTTGCAAACTAATTAATACTAATCCCAAGGTTCCCAAACTCTGCTGATATTGACTCCTGCTAGTGCTTCTTTTTATCTCTTACCCTTCTGAATTTTCTCTTACTGCAGTTTTCTTTGAGGTAGGATGATAATATTCCAGGAAAGGATTAACACAAAGGCAATGTCTTCAGTATTATCCTTCTTAGGTGCTAAAATTTTACTTGCCCCACAGTAGCCATAAAAGCAGAAGTTTTAATGCAAAGAATCATGGAATAGCCTGGGTTGAAAGGGACCTTAAAGATCGTGAAGTTCTAACATCCCTTGCACCAACAGGGACAACTTTCACTAGGCCAGGTTGCTTGGAGCTCCATCCAGTGTGGCCTTGAACACCTCCAGGGATGGGTATCCACACATCCACAGCTTCTCTGGGCAACCACAAAAACCACTATGTTCAAACCTCATGCTACACAGGGAAAATTCAAAGGACCTCTTTTGATGTGCAATATCTTGCACCAGCAAATACCAAATTTGCAATCACTTTGCTTACTCCTCTTTACCACGAAAAGCAAAAATCTATGAATCTGCCCTACAGAATACTGGACAGATGTGCATGTGTCCACCATACACTGCCATCTTTACTAAATCCCACCTTTGCCATGATTACTTGTTATCTGTACATAACTTACTTGTTTTGATTACAATGGTGAGCTCTTACTATAAGGGACTAGGCATTTCTGCCTAGTCCTGTATTTTGAGGACTCATATTGAGTTCTCCTAAAATTGCTACTAAATATTATTAGAACAATGTTTTAAATAAGAGCTGACAGTCAGTTGAAGAACTTGGGGATCTCCTGGGTAAGAAAAAAATAAAGCAGTTATGCTTTTTACCTAGGCCTGCCTTGCAAGACAGAGGTAAAGGAGACTCAGTTTTGTCTCAAGATAAAATAGGTCCCTTCCCTCACCTACCAATATGCTGAGTTCTACCAAGTGTAAGCTATTCAGAAGCAGATTTGGGTCATATTAATATTGTTTCCCTAAAGGTATTAAATATCTACACTAGTGAAACTGTGGTTAGAATAATTTAGCTGGACTTGAAACAAGTATGCTGTTTAGTGCTCCAGGATGATATATGCTCAAAAGTTTACAATTCCAGGAGGTCTGAAGCAATTCAAAGTGATGGACATAACCTCTCTGCTTCTCCTCATTTCCCACAGCAACAGTCCCATGATATTGTGACTGACTTTCTGATTTTATTAAACCAAGAAGAGTCTTCCAATCAGTGGTAGGTGAACAAATTGCAAATAATGCATAAATACTACTGCCACGTCCCTGCTGTTTGTCAAGCATTGCCTGGTCCTTCACAAAGTCAGAGGAGGCTCCCACATAGAGATCAGGTATGGAGAAGCTTCCATGAATAGAGAAGGTTTCCCAACACCTTTCTGGATATTTGAATGTTTCTTTCTCTCATCATCTCCCCAGCAAACTCCTCCTAGGGGTTTCAGCCTCAGCCAGTAATTTGGCTTTATGTTATAAACCAGACAGGATTAAGAAATAGAATATATTAATTTTGAAATTCATTTTCTCAATTTACATTCACTAATCCTACATAAAACATTGTTTGAGGAATTAAGAGTATTCACAATGCACAAAGCCATTCAGATGCCATCCTGCTTTGCATCTATTACAGCTGATGCAATTAAATGTTGGAACATGGCATCATGGTATGTGAAAAAAAACCAATCAGCCAAATAGCACGCAGAGGACATAACAAGTAACAGCAATTGCTTCTGAGGAGAGTCCATAATCCCTGCAGTATTGTAATCATCCATCAGGAAGCATGCAATTAAAGGAGGCCTCTCTGACCCTGAGATTAGCTCAGCTGGTGGGAACAGGGTGCTAATAATGCTTGGATCCCCACATGGGCTATTCACTTAAGAGCTGGACTTGATGATTCTTGTGGATCTTCCAACTCAGAATATTCTGAGACTTTCAGTGGACCTCTGGTTTTTTGTGTTTTGTTTATTGGTTTTTTTGAGCTGAAATATTACATCACTAAGAATGGAAAAGAAATCTAGCGGGACTTGATTTTCTTTTCATTCTTACTAAGTAGAGGCCTTTTCAGTCTACAGATTAATTTTGATAATTAGATATAAAGAAATCATTTTGGATGCACTAAAACAGTGCAGTCTTACTGCTTTCCATTAATCTGGATTTTTCTTTCCCAGATCCCCATCAGTGGTAAATGGTGCTATATTTGACTGAATGCTTTTCTGACTGAACAGCATTTTACCCTTGCTTTTTCAGACACTTCATTTTTAGTGTCTTGGAATTTTACCATCTTTGGGGCAGGGCTTGGCACAAAGGCAGAACCTAACAACAATCTGAATGCTCAGACTTGCATTTCCCAGAGCTAGAAGGAGATAAAGTGGCAGAGAAGGAACATGTTAACATGGGATGGGGGTTCTGAGTGAATAAAAAGCTTTATAGGAGTCCTTCCCTTCTCAGAAGCCTGATCCAAAGTGGGCTAGCAGGAACAGAAAGAACATCTTTCTGTTTTTCTTGGCTAAACAGCTGTCTCAAACCATGTTCTAAGAGTGAAGACAGACTCGGAGGAGACGATCACATCTTGCAAAACCTCTTTACTCCTCAAAAGCACTCAAAATCTGGAACACAGACATTCCTGGGTTCTAATAACATGCTAAATTTTGAGCAGCACAGCATTTTGGAACACAGCGTGTGTTACCTATCACCCCTGAATCTACATTTACTGTTTTTTGATAGACTGTTACCATTTTTGCAAAGAGGGAAGAGTAAGAAACTTCTAAACTTTACATGCAATGATAAATTGAATTAATTTGAAAACTTCTCTCTTCAGATGGACTGAGAGTGAACCTTCTGGGAGAAGATTCCTATTTGGATTGCTCACTGACCTTGGAGAAAGAGCAGGTGATATACTCTACCTTCTACTATTAATGGAAAATGCAGTTTTAGCACTTTTGCAAGGTGCAGCATATTTGAGTCTTGCTGACAACTACACCAACTTTGTTCTTGCTCAGCTGGGATACACAGGGCTCCAATATACTTGTGCACACTTAGAAAGTAATCTCAAATAAGTATCTTGAAAACAATTTTACTACCAGCTATGTCTTAAGGAAGCAGAATAAGGATGCAAAACAACACATCAGACACATTCTGACACATACACACGCTAGCATAAAGTTTTAACTTATATCTCATTGTGAGAATTATTTCTATAATAGCAAGATTACAGGCTATAAGATTTCTTGAAATTGAAACACGCCAAAAACCAGAGCAAAACCAGCAGGAAAATGTCCTAATTCAAACTGAATTAAATTTTTAGGAGAAAATCTGAAAGACTCAGATCATACAAAGTTAAATATAGTTTGGCAGATTGTCAGCTTCATTAGGCACACTTAAGGGGGATTTCTGTTATAATCTTATATAACTGATATGCACCCTATTAGAACAATCTGCTCCTAAAAAAGCACAAAACCAATTACCATATCCAATATAAAGCAAAGGGACGACTTACTTAAAAAGAAGACAGAAAGCTAGAGCATTGGTGGAATGAAATGTCTTCATTTTTAAAATATTCTCATCATACTACTTTTTAATGTCAAAAATAAAGCAAGAAATGCCAGAGTTTCTCCCCCATTCTTATAAAAATTGTCCCCGCTTATCCTGATTTTTTCCTATTGGTTTTCTCTATTAATTCCTGGTTTCCCCTCTAATTTTTCAGTCCCTTGAAGCAATTCTTGGCAATACAACATAGCCCCATATGTCAATACTGCCAGACAGGATACATCCAACAGCTGCTACATCCCTGCACCTCACTAAGACTTCACCTGCAAGGGCTCTGCCGCTTTCATCCTGGCTCCCACTCTTCTCCCTTTCTCCGTCCAGCACAGTAGTTCTTCTCTGGCTGGGAAGGCCAGTAAGTGCTGCCTTTACAGACCTAGTGCAGCTGCCTCTGCGCTCTCTGGAGCAGCCAGAAGAGGCTGCCCTGACAGCAGAGTGGAAAGAATGCTTCAGCATAGTGAAAAAAAAAAAACCTCTTCAGTCTGACATCCTGGGACCGCTCAGGCAGCGACCAGCGGCAGATGATCAGAACTGGGCTGGTCACAATGAAAGGGCTCCGCAGCTATTCGCTTACGTGTCACTCAAGGGCACGGTGATTATTTACTGCCCTGTCACGAAAATGCTGCTCCCTTAGATTGCCGTCAGAACAAAACTACACACTTCTACACTACCCTGATGACATGAGAAAACTGCCCCATGAAATGCAGAAGTGTAAGATTTTTGCATATACACACAGATGTACTATTTGCACATGCACACACATATACATATATATATATGTATATAGTATGCGTAAGCTTTATTTCAGAAATAAGCCAAATGCAATTACCGTGCATCTCCAAAAGGCAAGAACTACAAGAGACACAAGAAAGACACAAAATTTTGGCTACTTCTAATTAAAACTAGAAACATGAGGTTGCCCAATTATGCTCCCATCAGCATTCTCCTTTTCGTCAACACACAATATTATATTCACAAGGCTGCTGATTACACACGCTCTATTCCAAATTATATAAGAGTAGAAGAATGTGAAAAACCCATTACCAACAATCAGTTCATTGTATGAGTTCATACACAGATTTCCCAGAATTTCCTACCGTTCTAATTGCTGTAGGGATTCCAGATTCATCTACCGGGCCAATCCCTGCATAATGTGGAGCTTTAATTACTGTAAGTTTTTTTTCTTCTTCTGAGGATCTACAGATTGGTATTGTACTGGTGGTGGTGGTGGTGCCAACATTCTGAACATGCTGTGAGTATGTCTCTGTGGACTCTGTAAAGATAACATGACAGAAAATTGTGTAATGACACAATAATCATACTTGGCAGTTAAAACATACTTCCCCATTTCAGTGCACTGTACAAAGGCTGACAATCTTAATCACATACATATACATTTTTAAAAAGAAATATCATCTTAACTAGGGATTTGCACTACTTAATGTTACATTAACAGAATTATAAACTGATTTAAGGACCAGACAAACTATTAAACTCAGAATTGAAGTAGAAGTACTTTTTCACAATGTCTTGCTCAATAAAAATAGAAAAAACCCCACAAACATAGCAAAATCTGTTGAGAAAGGTGCAGCAGCCTTTCTCCTATAAATCAAACTTTTGCACCTTTTCTACCCATTCCTTGGAAACCAGTGACATAATTTCAAAAACTTCCACCTACCAAGTGTAGCAAACTATAGAAAATTGCTGTTCTGTAAGCACAGAAGACAGTCTTGCACAAAAACTTATGTCATACAGGCTAAGAAACATGAAGTTTTGATGCATGAATATTTTTAAGAAAAAAATCCTGACATACAGTGTTCTTCCCTTAAGGTGTGTTGATATATTTATGGGACTCCAAGTATAATCCATAAAAATGGTTTTTGGTAACCCGGCACCCGTAGAGCAATCTGATGATCAACCTACAGTAATTCAGGTGAAGTGTTCAAGCTGCTACTGTTTTATAGTGACCTGCAATATTTCTACCCTTCCCCCTCAAATCTTCCTTTAAAACTAATGAAATTAATACATCACTATTACCATTTCCTTCTAAAATGCAGAACAAAGCTTAACATCCCTCAGTGCTGGGATGTGAGATGAAAATTTGTACTTCTGCAGAAAATACACTCTTTCCTGTGTACAGGAAAAAGAGCCCTACTCCTTCAGGGAGCAGGTTTCAGTAAAATAGTGGGCTGCTATTACAAAGCCTCTATTTTGCAAATGCAGGTACAGTGAGACAGTTCTGCTGCAGGATAAATGAATGCAGGGAGTGAAAATATATGTTCTAACACTAATGGTGACAATAAAAATTGACTTTCATGTGGCATTAATATCCACTGATTATTCTGAAGAAAAATATGTAATATGAGCCTGCAAAAGGAGCTCCGGTGACTGAAAGCTCTAATTTTAATTTGAGTATTTCTGCTCACTCCCATTGCAGTGCTGGATTTGGCATGGCTGTTTCAGCTGTTTACTCAAGTCTGAAATCCTGTAAATAATTCGGTGCTACACATATATGGCGAGGGGCAACTCTGTGTGGCAAATGTCTGAATATTTGGAACTTTTTCCCAAAATGCATGATGTTAAATTTAGAAAACATTTTGGATTTGATCTTTCATTCTTCATAGGCTTCAAACTGAGGCCATCAGGGGGATTTCTACATGAGCAAAGAGAATTAAATCAGGCTGTTACTGTGAACACTGAAATTCAGCATCATACAAGAGTGAAAGTCTTGGGAAAATACATATTTTAAGTATATCCAAACCAGCATTGATTGATCTTTAGATCAGCAAACTGGAAGCACTCAAAACCCCTAGAATTCTGGGATGTGGAGTAACCCATGTATACAGTTTTTGTACTTATCACTATGATGACAGCAGCATTTGTCTAAGATGTCTCAGAGCAAGAACTGCAAGCACAAAAAAAATGTAAACTGTGGGACCACATTCAAGTTATTTTGCATGTATAATCTTTTCTAAATATGCACAGCACTGGTAGAAAAAGCAGCAAGTAAATTATTCTCTTGGCAAAATGGGATTATACTGGCAAAGAGCCTAAGGCTGATAGTATTTGGTTTGTGTTTAATTTTTAAATTAAAGATGCCCAAAAAAATACATGAACAAGTTTTAGATGGATGTGGCTTTAGGTTTTTAAAAGCCCAAAGTCTCCCTCTTTGTTGACAGTATTTCTGCTGAAGAATTAAGGAAGTTGTAGGGAGGAGCAAAGTACAAAGTGGGCCCTCAGTTTCTTACGGCATAATCTGAAAGGGCTGGACAGGTTGAGCCATTTTGATAGACACCCTTTCCTTGGTAAAGCCAGTAGGAAATTGGCAAGAGGTTAGTTCACACACCTGGGTTATAAACTTAACAGTAACTCCAGTTCAGGATCACTACTGTACATAACAATAAATGCTATTATGTTTTTGCATTTACTTCCCGAGGTAGATGAACAGACAATACCTTCATTGTGGACGTGAAGCACTCTGCAATTGTTTGCAGACTTTACCACATGAATCAGAATACGTTGTGTAATGTATAAAGCAAACATTCTGTGTGAGGCTTACCCATCATCCTGCCATGCTGCATGATAACAATGTTGGAATTGAGTGAAGCTGGTGGAGGGTAAGCTGAAGAAGGGGAAAAAGGCCTTTGAAAGTGACTCACTGGGCTGGCAGCAGTGCCAGAATTCCCATTCACTGTGATCGGAGCCTGAGAGAGACAAAACAATATCCCATTAAACTACACACAAAGCTCTCCAACTGCAATCCCAAAGAAAGAGTGATGCAAGACCGTCATCCACACAACAATTCCCAGTTGTCAGGTACACAGCCATAATGGCATCTGCATTCACTGAAACACAAAACTTATCACAAAAGGAGCAGAGTGTGGTCCTTTACACTTTGTACCTGCCTTCTTCTGTCCTTGTGTGTGCTGGCTGTGATGCATGCTGTCTTGGGAAGGTGACAGAGAGATCATGGTCAAGGCAATGAAGATGGCACAAACAAGGTTTGCAGATGTCTGACAGCAACATAAATGAAGATGGCAGTAAAAGCTCCCAACACTGTGTGACAAAGGCTGTCTGCCACAGATCCCTCACGCCAAGAGACATATTCCCTTGGTGCACATGCTCAAGCACTGTGGATATTAATGGGAACTTTTGTGCAGACTGAAGGGAAACGTCTCTTTATGACTAGCTGAGAAGAGTGAAAAAAATTTCTTTAAAAAATGGAAGCCAGCTGGAGTGACTGAGGCATGCTGATATGTAATCTATCACAATAAAAATAAATAGCACCAATTAAAAAAACCAACAACCCACAACCACAAAATGACAGAACAAAATAAAAAATGGGAGAGCTAAGCAAACTGGCAAAAGCAGCAAGCATCTAAAGCCATTTAGGCTTTAGTCACTAGAGGCACTTCACAAGAGGAAAATATCTGCCCCCAGGTTTAGAAGCCCTGCATTGGGGCTGCATCACTTTTATGGGGAGTATTGAAAGAATCAAAACTGAGATGCTGAGAAAGGATTGAATGAAATAAGAGGGTAGTGAATATTTCAGCAAAAAAGCAAGCAAAGCTCCCTGCAACATCTCCTTTAATGCAGAACTGTTCTTTAAATCTGAATTAGAACTACAAACTTTGCTCAATTTTATATAACAAATGAACTAAAAAATGCTGCAGATGTAAACAAGAGGCTACCTGAAGTAGCAAAGTATAAATATAAATATATTAAAATGCAAATTATTTTTACAAATAAAAATTAAATTATTCATGACCTTCTGTATGCATTTGTATTTCGGAGATTACTGAATTGATCTGAAATTTTTAACATCTTGGACTCCCATAGCCAAGAAAGAAAAACCAATTTCTGGGTCCTATGCAGACATCATGTGAACTCCTAGATGCATTTAGGGGTTTGTCATTTTAAGGATGCCTGTTTTCAGAAATGAGCTGAAAAGTTTCTGTTGTGGTGATGTGTCCAGTGAAAGTTTTGTGTTTAAATGTCTCCTCTCTTAATAAACACCCGAACCAAAAGGAAGTTGGCTTTTCTTACATGATCCTCTCCTGCAAAAAAACCCAGCTTTGGAGATGTAAGAGTAGAAAAGCTGCATAACTCAAAGACAGATTTCAATGAAGGCATGTTTTCAGATAAGGTTTCAAACTGAGGCCAGCTATTTCTCCTCTGCTTCAGGTGTTCACCCATCTTCTTTTCCTACATACTGTCTTTGTGGGCAAGCTTGTTTCCAGGGAAGGCAGGGTGCAACTATGTGCACAGCCCTACACCTTCTTACTCATTTACTATGGCTTTTGTTTCTCTGAGCAGAACTGCTGCGAGTTCTTTGCAGACCGAAAAGATACTCCTATGAATTTTTGCAATAAAAGACTGAGATATTCCTGAGAAGGGCTTTACCAAATAGCTCAGTTAGACAGCAAGGCATTTACACTAAGTAGTACAAAATATCATGAAAACAGGACCCACACAAGTAGTTGAAGGACATCAGTCATAAACATGTATGTGGTGTGTTCATATATGACATTTTTGGGCTTGCTTCTGAAGGTCTTAGATAAGATCTCAGCTCAGCTATAATTTCTTAGTTTCTAACGATTTTCTCTTTGAGGAAAATGTCTGTGAAGGTGGCTATTTCATTTGTTCATCTGCTGCATCTTGCGCGGTTTACAGGGTTAGCAAAAGAAGACAGTTTTATGAAATTTCAAAGGCCTTTTCTTCCCTTGGAGTAATATGGTAGTTACTGACATTTCAATCTAAGAATGTGACGCTTTAGGTCCAGGTGACAAGTTTATTCCCAGATTTTACAAGGAAGTGAAATCTTTTAAGATGCCTATTCATGAATTAGACATTTTGCTTTCCTAGGTCATCTTTGTGGGAAAAGAAGACAATATGGGAAAAAAACCCTGTTCAACCAAAATGCACCTATTTTCCAATTTACTGGGAAAAAATAATTTTTCATGATATTTCTTTCCCTAGCAACCTCCATCAATTTTTTTTCTCCAGTTTACTGTCCTCCACTGCAAGTAGAGCCACCTACTTCTGCAGCAAGATAATCAAGATCTTGTAAAAATTCCTATGAAGTATCAGGTTTAAAATTCCTCTAATTTGCCTGAACATGAGAGAGAGTAGCTCTCTGGATTTCTGAATCAGAACAGAAGGTGGCATCCATCTGGGACTGGAGCTGCTTTCTAACTTTTCCTCTGCTGAGACAGAGAGAAGGGGTCCCAGTATAGATGTCTGAGCAGTTCTTTGCAAGAATGCTGCACAGCACACACCTGACCTCAAGACACTGAATTAGGTTAAAATACTCAGAATCCACTGAAGCTCAAGACGGTTATGGAACTTAGTATAAAGAAAAAATCTAATGGGTACTTCCATTTCCAAGTTTCCAATAGATTCCACAATTTCAAATTACATAAAAAAGAGCCACCTACGGAAATTATTTTATAGGGAAAATTTTAATAATTTTAATACAACCAGAAAAAGTAATTTCCAAAACCAGCTGTTCTCTAATTTTAACTCCAATTCTAAGCATATGCCCAAATAAGAATTGCAGCTCTCATACTTCAGATTTTCAAAGAATTTGTAATCTGTGACTAAAGGTAAAGAAAATTGACCACAGTTTTACATTTAGCTCTGTCTTTTGCCTTGAATATTTGTCAATTTTGTTGACTTGGCTCTTCCTGATGCTGCTTCTTCTTCTTAGAAGTTGCTTTACAACTTTTTTGTCTAGTCTCATTAAGGAACTCAAAAATAAACAAACATCCCCTATGTGGACATAAAGTCTTTAAAGCATGGTTATATCTTATGCAGGTAGCGTGGTGGATGGCCAATACTACATTACTTTTATCATTCTCCCAGTGGTTTTCACCTACAAAATCAACAGAAATCTGAGAATGAAGATCATTCCAGAATGAAGATCATTCCAGAATTCCACTCTCAACACATGTGTGAGCCACCAGCTTCCCCATTGTTTTTTCATTTCATGGATGCATTTTTAGCCATCTGGCCCTTCTCTACAGAGTGGGAGATGATGACTTTTCTATACTGCAGAGCTGGGTTTTGCCAGCAGTTTAATTTCTGTGGGTTTCTTAGGACTACTTGGGGATTTCTGCTCTTGGGTGAATGTCTTTTCATTTGGCTTTGTCCATTAACAGTGAGCAACCATTACACTCATCCCTGCCATGTCTAAAAGAGAAAGTGGCGGTCAGACCTGACTATTACATAGCCTTCTACTGGGAGAATAACCCAAAAAGGGAAAGAAGGACCAACTGCTCACTTTAGCTTGCAAAAAATGATGCTCAAAGAAAACATATAGTCAGTTAGCTGACTATTTTAGAAGTAGGCTACAAGAAAATATAAACATTCCATGCTTCCCACAGCTAGTAAATGGTCATGGGGTGGCTTTGTCTGACCAGTCTCTACTTATTATGGTATCTTTGGCTACAAGTACTGTGTTTTATGCAGATTCATAGTAATGATTCTTAAAAAACCCCAATGTTTTCAATGTTTTCAGAGCTGTGTTACGGCAGTTAAGAATTAAAGCTTTTACATGCCTGCTATTAGTATTTTTTTTTAGCAGCATCCAGAACAATGACAACCCCTCATTGGCTTTCTAGGTGACTATGTGCAAGCTTGGACTCAAAATATTTTTATAAATTATACACAAAGCTTAAAAAATATATATACTGTTTTTTCTTTTCAGGCTTGAAAATGACTGTATGCTGAAGTATTTATACAAAGTTTGAACACTGCTGTGACCCAGTAAAACTCTGGATTCAGAACATCTCTCTGTTTTGCAATTCAGCAATGAATTGCTCAATTTAAATGAAGGCTTTGTTCTGACTCATTTTAATCATGTGGATAATCTCAAAAGAAATCAAAAGTGATCTGGGTTTGACCCAGATTCCATACCTTCTTTCTCCACATATATGAGTATACTAAGGTACAGAAAAGTGAATGTATATATAAAGTGTCTAACTGCATACTGGTTTTTCCCTTGACTTAACCAAGAGAAAAGTAACAGGACACTTGAATAGTTCAAGATTATTTATGCAGTTCAGTCCCATAAGAAACTGTGCTTAGGAAAGGAAAAGGTTAATTGGAGGAGAGAAGACTCATTTTGTGCAGTCATCATGGCTGGGGAGAAAAACTGCATTAAATACTGTGAACATTTACTATGAATTTACAAATAACATTATTGAAATCTGCATCTCAGTGTAAATCAAAAATGATGGTAGTCCAGACTCCAAAAACCTGTAAACTGTTAACAATATTTAAAACAAATTTCTTCAAACTCCATGGAATGCTTGCTTTTAATACTTTGGAACAAGTATTTCTTGAATTTATTTTCTTTTAAGCAAAGCATTTGATACACCTTAGCTGACCACACAACTGTGCAATAATTTCCTGCTCCCAAATCTGCTATGCCAATGATTTTTTTTTTTTTAACAACCGTCACAAAACACTGTCAGACTGTGACCACGGAAAATTACTAGCAAAATACTTGTCTGTGTAATGGGATAACAGACAAGGTCGAACTCTGTTCCCCTCTGACAACCTGTTTGAACAAAATGGAGGAGGAAAAAAGGAAGCATAATTACATGAGAAGTGGCAGCAGTGTTGGTTAAGGTGGTGCCATCTGACACAGCAGACATCTGGCTCAAGGTTGGGGAAGGTGTTTCAGAGCAGTCAGTGGTATCATAGCTACAAGTCTGCAGCTCATCTAGAATGGCAGTGGAGCACTCGCTCAGTGTGCGCGAGGAGCACTCGCTCATGGCAGAGTCTGTGCTCACAGAGGCTGCTTCGTTCCTGTTCCTGTGGGCAGCACTGGCAGCAGCCAGGTACGGGCATTTGTATGGACACTGGGACGGGGCTGGGGGCTGATCAAAGCGGGAAGGCAAAAAGTCATCAAGCGTTGGCAAAGAATATGGTACTAGGTGGGTGCCACTGTCTGGTGAGAAAGAGGCTCTGTTAACTGGTACCACAGGAGAAGGAAGAGGCAGTGGAGAAGCTTCTGTTGCTGTTTGTCTGTGTGTCTGTGAAGCATTTACCTCCATCACTGGGGCAGTTACTTTCTGGTTTCCAAGCTGAGATTTGAGGGAAAAAAAAAATAAGAAAAGAAACCGATTACTTAATGAATAAAGAACTTTTCCCTTCGCCTCTTGCTGGGTGTAGGGGAATTACAGAAGTGTAAGGTTTTCAGCCACCCGAGGAAGTTCACATTTACAAAGATTAGGAAATAAATCAACCATGCTCTATATTAGAGTAGGACAACATGAAAGAAATGAATGCATAAAATACTAGTGGAAGCAATGCCAGAAACCATAGTGTGCTGAGGATGAATATTCATAATGTACTGCAATATTAATGATCTCCATTGTGCATTGAGGGGGTCACACTATTTTATTCTTCCCATAAATATGAGGCTAGAGAATGTTATGTCCATGTAGTTTTCAAAGCAAAAATGTATCTGCAAGTCTGATCTCGGTAAATGTTATGCTTATTTTGTCAAGGGTAGGTATGATTTTGAAATTAACTGCAATATAAAGATGAGCAGGACTTACAGCTACACAGGAACACAATAACTATTCATATGATCTGCAAGTAATAGGTGGTAGAATTTTTTGCCTCTTGTGACTAAATACACCTTCTCCACTGCCTCTCTAATAAAAATATTTGGATGATAGAATTTCCAAGCGCCCTGGAAGCACCCTGTTACAATCTACTCTATAAGGTGTATGCATAGAAGTCTTTTCAACATTAGAAGACATAAGGATTGTTAGGGTAACTGGTATAAATCTGAGGAACAAAGACTGGGAGCACAAGAACAGGACATACTGAAACAAAACATGCCAGTTTGGATTCAGCACACTTCCTTAAAAGTAGAAGGGAAAGGTCTCATGAGAGTGCTTCTGAAAACTGCCACACAATGTATGAGCTTTATGTTCTGTCATTTCAAATCAGTCACAGGGCACTCAGTTTTAACTAGCTCTGCAACTGGCTTTTTACATCTGCAACTTCTTTTTCAACTAAAGCATGTTGGCATCTAGTATTTGTTAAACAGCTACACAAATCCTTCTATACTGCCTATTAAGTCAAAAGCTTTCCATTAATTCCTAGGTATTCAAAATGCTGCCTGCTTCAGCACTAAGGGTTTCACTGTTGATAGGGCTGAGGACATCTTGAATAGCTACTGGGAAAGAGCGTTTGGGATTTTAAATTTATGTAAAACAGAGGACAGCAAGACACTATATGTAGTAAATACCACTATAAAAAGAAACATTCAGTCATCCATATCACCTTGCTATCAGTAATATGGATATTTCCTATGCTTGGGCTAGGCAGATGTCTTTAATCATTCAAAAAATGTTTCAAGCCATCAGATTAAAATGCCATTTTGGCATTTTAATCCAAAATCTGAAAATATCTTCTAAAGCCCTTATGGAAGACTTGGAACACAACCCAGATTATGCTACTTACAAGAGGTCACTGGGGTTCCAGTTGCATAATTCTTGTTGAGATCAACTAGAATTTACACAAATAACCTTACTGAGGTCAATGGGACCATCCCTATGAATAAGCATTACAGAAAAGAATCTTATGTATGTGAACAGATATCTATTACTTGTTCCAATTGATTCAAAATAAATCTTTGGCATCATTGGATCTCTAGGTACACAACAATAGGCAAAAGCTGCTGTTAAAATCTGCAGTCAAAACAGTGAAGAAACTTAATCAAACAGCTTAAAATCCAAATCTTATTCCCAGCAATGTTTCAAATCTACAACTGAACACCCACCAACTTAATCTTTTCATAGAGGAGATCTGAACAGATTACCTCTTAATTAAAATAATCAATAATTGAGTGCACGACTGTAAAATGACACAGTATTTTCATAGAGAACAAATTTGCCAATGGAAACTTCAAAAGAACAATGGAATACTATTAAAAATAATGTCATGAAAAATTAGGATGATTATACAGCATAATATATTTAAGATGTTAGCATTTACATACACATATAAGAAACTGTAATTTCACCTCACAGGTACATAAAAGGGAGACAGAATCATCATTCATGATGATTTTCACCATCTATGTCATGAGATCATCATATCAAGATCTCCAGCAAAAGACAAGAACCAGGAGATCATGCTGTAATTAGGAGGCAGAGACAAAAAGAAGCTCTGAAGTTCTTGAGATCACTTATTCTCTTAGCATCCCTAGAAAAGAAGTTACATATGACTGAGCCAAAATGTGTAGATTAATCTCTATATGTTAAAATAAAAGGAAATCTTGGGGAGTTGAGAAATCTAGTACACCTTCTGGCTCTGAACTGAGGAGATTTCTTGCATGCTTGAGAAAAGAAGGGATGGAAAACACAAGGACAGATATTCAGGGTGCATCCAGAGAGCTAATGAAACTGAGATTTTAAAGAATTTAATTCATTGTGATTGGCAAATAATAGCTGATTTCATCAAGCCAAATTCTTAAAAAGAATATAAGATTATTATTCTTACAATGCAGACAGAAGGAATGCAGCAATTCTAGGGGCTGATTCCCAGCATGAAGCTTCTTGACTTTGTAGAGTAGAACTTCTACTCTGCCTGGCTCTAGAATACTTTCATATATATAATCATCTCTCTGGGAAAGAGTGGCTGAAATTGTGATTGAAAACAGCCCTGGTTTTGAAAACTGATTTGTACCACTTAAAAAATATGGAATATTGGTAATCTCAAACACATACAACTGGCTACTACTAATCCATATTTTTCACTGTGCATGCCGTCTCATCTATGAATCATATTTTCTTATATTTTTCACTGTGAAAAATATGAGAAAGACAAGGCTGAAGGCATTCCAGAAAACTTTTAATACTGGTTCCATTCAGCATGCTTCAGATTAGGTTTGTTATTGATATAGCAGAAGAAATGCTAGCAGAAGTCAGGCAGATTAAATGCCAAACAAGAACTTGATCAATTAGACTGATGAAAAACTAGCTAGACTGTGGCTGTCTTGGGTTGTGGAGCAACACTTGAGAGACAGATAAATGTCATCAGTCTTGATGTGAATTGAAGGCCTGAAGAGCAGCCTTTGCTGCAGCCATCTGCTGGTCCTTTGAAATGCTTCTTTTCCATCAAAGAGTAAAATGTCAGGCTGGAAGAACACAGCTGGTATCCAATTCATATAAAGTAAACAGGTGACCCTAGCATGGGTTTCAAAAGCAGTCATCTCTCGTTTTAATGCAAGATATGGAGGGAGTGGTGTGAGATTACTAATGACACCAGAGTCCTGGCCTTGCTTCAACAGTCAAGACACAGATAAGGAGACTCAGAGATAAGGGAATAAATTCATTGTGTTAATACATAGCAGAGTTTAGTAATCAACAATCAAATTACACCCATACATTTGCAAAAATGGGTAAAAATACCTCTATTTTTAATTATTAAAAGCTGATTTCAAAATGTCCAAACTAATGCTGCAAATTATATTCCAATGCCCAGTTTTCTACCTAGCCCTCATTCTAAATTCAGCATAAGGAGATGGAGTTCAGTCCTTGTCTAAAGCAATACTAGTGATGCAGAACTTAAAATGAAAAAGACATGCTCAATTTTCTTTACTTCACATCTGTCCCCAGAATGCTGAAACCAGTTTTCTCTTTCTTCCATATTACTTTACATATTTTCAATACCTAAAACTCAGAAATGTACTAGATGAATTGATTTAGATTTTTTTTTTAATTCCATGTTTATTTTCCTTGATGCACATTTCTACAGTTATAAAGCTGTCAAAAGAAACACTTTCATAAACATCTGCTATAGATGTTTTACTCCTCCAGGACATCAGGACTAAACCAAGTGTTCAACTCATTTGAGGAATTCAAATAACAAAAAAAATGCTTTGCAACCTCAGCTTCAGAGAGTGATATCTAGAACAACAGGACACTTAGGAACCCAGGAACAAAATAATAAAAAAAAAAATCAGGTAATTATTTCTGAAGATGCAGTTCAGAATTCTTCATCAGTTTATAACTACTTCTTATAAGAAACTTGGACAATAAAATTTACCTCCACTGGTTTCATACTAGCAAATACAAATTTCTCTGTTGAAATAGATATAGTTATTGCTCCTGTATCTGCAGTATGGTACAAAGAAGCAGCATCTCTTGAGACTGTAATAATGTAACAACATTGAGCAACCTGAATGCTTCTATTTTCATGTATACTTTTAAGGGGTCTAACCTTTCTCTGAGTAGGAGTGTTTACAAAATGTCACTCAGTGAGTCATAGCGCAGTTCTGCTTGCTTCTGAAGTTTCAACAGATAAGCACTGAAATAAAGTGCAAATAGCAGCACAAACAGCAAGATACATTAACTTGGACCACACAAGCTCCCTCTGGGCTGTCTATTTCCATATTTTGTGACAAAATACAGTTGTACATATTGGCTAGACACAGGTAACCCACATGCACGATATTTCTTCTTTACTATCTTAAGAAGAGATGATTACCTGATCTTACCTCATTCTCCTTCACATACATAAACCCAGATGCAGAGGGAGACTTGCACCTTTCTAAGTGTATTTGGTTCTTGAGAGTTTCTCTGGCAGCTTTAAACACTGCTGGCAGGCCTAATCTACAGTCTGAGAGCATCCTTTGAGGACACAGCTTGACATACAACCTGTAAGCTGCAGGTGCAAGAGTATGTCCTGTAGAGCTTGCAGGTCTAAAACAATTTAAAAAATGAAAATACTATCCTGCATAGTATACTTATACTGAAAGTTAATTTTCTATGTGAGAGAAATTGTGACCTTTGAAAATACTACGATATATAGCACTAAAGGGATCATAATATTTGGCATTAGCTAGAACATTTTCAAGGTTTTAAACTGAGATCTGAGTCATAAAATAAGTATTTTTTAAACATATAGCTGCAGCCTTTGTTTCCAATTTTAGTTCATGGTATCTTGATTTTGGGAACTCACCTGATGCAGATTTTTACACCATCTCACATGCTGCTTTGTACTCTAGTTTTAGGTATGTATTTTAACAAGGAGCTCACTGGCTCCACCACTCAATTGTGATGCCAAATACACCCCCCTTCATTAGAATTTATTTCAAAATTGAACATCACAGAAAATGTCAGCTGCATTTTGCAGATAAGGGATCCATAAAGGGATACAGCTTGAAAAGATGGCTACATGCCTTAATGATCTCTGTGATCAACTGAAACTCTTCTCCTTTTATTCAGAGCAACCCAGTCACCAAATTTCTGATAGTGCTTCCCACATATTGAAATCAAGGAGAAAGCAGAAAACTAAGTGCAGAATTGCCAAATAAGCCACAGATATTTTTCTGATTTTTTCCAGCTTGAAGTGAAACTAAACAAGATTCTAAATTAAAAGGAAAATGCAAAATGTGTTTTGACTTTTAAAATTCTAAAAAAAAGCAGCTAGAAAATGAATTATTTTTAATTTTGCTGATTCAACTTTGACTATTATTCTTGATCATAAAAAGGTATTTCCCCTAATCCTTATTAGCTATCATACTTTCTGTTTGAGAGATTTATCTGTCCATATATAACACATCATATTCTAACAGGCTGAGCAACTATTTTAAAGTGAAAAGATAACAGATGCAAAAGTTGAATTGGCCACACCTACACCTGTTCTGCTGTTTGACAGTATCCTTTGATGCCCACATTTAAAAACTTGCAATATCTTCATATCTACAAAGCTGTGGCTTTCCTTACTGTTTCTGACACGAATTCTTTACTGTGGCTCTTGCTTGAACTGACTTGTCTTACCTGACAAAAATCACTGAGTAGCAGACTGGTTCTTCCAAAGGGTAAAGCAACTTGTTTTTTCTCAAAATGTTCTAAATTTAATGCAGTCTAAAAGAAGGATTTAAGATGACAGTTTTGTGTCTAGTCTTGAGGAGGAAAAATGTGGTTAATGCTTCTGTGCTCCTATTTTTTAATGGAGATAATTCAAAAGCAGCATTGCAGATTATTGCCATATAATAATTTAACAGAGCTTTGTTCTGATCAAAAATTTTACTTGGGATTTGAAGGGGGAGACAGACATATGACAACTTTAAAACTACCCTGCTTTTAATGCAGATACTTATGTCTTCCAGAGTAGAGACCTGGTTGAATGAGATGCTCTGAAAGAACCTCAGTCTGGAAAAGCAGAGGTGTTACTACTATTGACAACAGAGCTGTAAATGGACTTTTTAATTTACAAGACAGGGCTGTATTTACTTCAGAGTAGCCTCAATGATTCCAGCAGAACTAGATGAACACAAATATGCCATGATGGGATTTCCCCTCAGACAAAGCTTTGAGGCAGACATGCCTGGACCTACAGCAATCTGTAGATCCATTTCAAACACAGATAAGCTGTTATATTGGTAGATATACTAGAATAATTATCTTTTTAAATAGAAAAATCCTAATGTGGATAGGTAAAGCAGACTAGAAATTACAAAGCCTATTCAGAGCTCTCCTTTTGCCTAGTATGTATTCACTGCTGCTTTCTTGTGCACAGGTTTATTTTATTTGACTCAGGCAGTTTCTGAATGGTGACAAACCCTGCTCAGACTCCTCTGGTGGTCCTAGCTGAGACCTAGGTGAGATCAGCATAGTTAAAGAATTTTCATTTCAGTAGGTGTAAGGTATAGGGAAAACAGATGGTCCTAGAAGTTCAGTGGCCCATGATGTTTCACATGGAGGTTGTTGACAAAGAATTTAAAGACCCATTTTCTTTAAAAAGCTCTGTTGCACAGGGTGCACAGGAGATGCCAGTGTCCAGCCTTGCAGAAAGCGCTGACTGACAAAATGTACTTTTTGTGGCCCTAGAAAACTGACAGAGCTGCATTTCAGCTCCCCCCAACCCAATGTAACCTAACTATCCATAAGTTGATCCTTCCAGCATCTATGGCAGCATAACCCTCAAATGCAATCCTCTCTAGGAAGTGCCTCTTGAGCACTTGAAATGCATCACCTACTGTACACTAATTTCCTATGTTGCATTTGCACTCTGTAAAGTGCTCACAGAGGAACAAAGAAGTAGGAACAAAGAAGTCTGCCTTCCATCTCAGCTAAGTAATTTTTTTTAATTTCAATAACTTCCAAAACCTTCAGTTTTTGTTCATTTCTGTTTTGGTCCACATGACAGGTAGTTTTACCCAGAAAACACAAGATCTAACTTTGGTAATGTAAGTATAACTAAACAGATGGTTATTAAGTGATTCATGAAGATCTAAAAAAAAAAGATGGAAAAATTAAATATACCACATGGCATTCTGCAGCCTGGGAAGAAGGAAGAACTGTAGACTTTTGTCCCAAATCCTTTGAAGACATCTTTGAAGTGTCTGGAGAAATACTAGGTGGATGATCTTGGATTTCAGGCTCTGCTTTATTGTCAGGGGTGGGAACTATTTGAACGGAAAGAGATGCTGTGTGTATCTCAGGCATGGGGTTACAGGCAGGTGAGACAGGCCTCTGGGAAAATACTGGCTCTTCAACAGGCTTGAGCTGTTGCTGTGAATTACAAGGAATGCTACTTGCTGGGTCACGTGTCCGGGTTAATTTCAGGGTGGATATCTTACGTTTTTGAGACTGCTGCCTTTGGCCTTGATGGAGAGTAGTGCTAATGCCAGCTACTGTGCTCGTGTCCGCACTGGAGACTGAGGTCAATGGTTTAATGATTTTCTGTGCATAGGACACACTTGTGTTAGATATTTGAGAAGACATTGTCTCCTGCACAAATGTCTCACTAGTGTAATAGGCAGTATCTGAGAGGTGGTGTTTAGCCGGACCAGCAGTTACTGCCTGGAGATTAATTTCGTTCTCGTGATTAGTTACTCTTGCTTTCCGAAAGCTTTCTTTTCTAGGAGGTGGCAGAGGTGCCTTATTTGCCAAAAGCATCCACACACAGCAAAATAACATTGAAGAAGAAACAGAAAGAAAGTAAATGTTAGTAGGAGATAGAGTTCAGTTTGACTTTTATATTTAAACAAAGGAACTAGCAAATTAAGGGGCTTCATTTCAACATTGCTAAATTCAAGGGACAACTAAATTGGTCGGGTTCCCACCACCATTTCCTGTGCAACTTCTGTTTAAAAAGTCAGATGTTCGATTTGCTCAGACCAAAGTGGGGTCAGAAAGGATCAGAAGGAAGCCCACAATAATTAGTTTTCTTTTAAAAAACAATTATTACACTGAAAAAGAATTATTGCTGTGAAAGCATTCAGGTATGTAAGTACTCCATGATCTTAGATAGGAAGCAATTATACACAGGTAACACACATATATAAAACACAGAGCCTCTTAATCTTTTGAATTAAAATAGTACCAGAGAGAGTCTTGAAATTGGTATGTTGTTATTTTTTTGACAGATGAAGATGCTTCCAAGTGTGGGGGTGGTTTTTTTGTTTATGTTGAGTGGTCTTTTGCTTGATTTTTTTTTTTTGTTTCTGTTTTTAGTGCTCTCTAATTATGTTGTTCTACAAAAGAGGCAGAAGCATTTTCTACCATATAATTAATACATCTTAGTTCTCAGATATTTTGATGACTGGTGCATTTTTCCAAGTGTAAACTATTAACAAATACTCTTTGAAGTCCAGGAAGACTCCTAGAAAGCTTTTACTTGTGTATGACCTAGTTTTATTTAGCTGTCTTGCTCCCTGAAAGCAATTTCTGGTAATTAACCCGGGGGCATACAGCCTGTGTGGAGTCTATGCAGCAAACCAGTCTGGAGTGACCCATATGAGCAGGTGATTTACACTGTCTGCAAGACATCAGACAGTGTTTCAGGGAGGTATCCCATCCATATGTGCTAACCCCCCAGGGGTGGTGTAGCATTAAACGTGGTGTGTCCGGTTTTACCTGAGTTGGTGATTTTTTATCCTGTAGATTTGGCCGCACGCTCCTGAAGCCTTTTGCTGAAAGAGATGAGCTGCTGGCATCTCCATTCAGTGTCTCTCTGCTGCCATTATTGTAAGATCGCCAAGCTTTTGTAAAGAAAAGAGAATGAAACCATTTTTTGGGTGTGATTAGTACATCTGCCCTGCTCTCAACATAGCAGCCCAGCTACTTAACAAACTGCACAACTGACAATGATGCTGTTTTACCAGGGAAGTTATAAGAACATGGCTAAAGCTGCCACTCTACAAAATAGTAATCTTTAAAACTTAGAGAACTCATGCATTGACAACAGTCCTGGTATTGGGCAGTCAGACATCTTCCCACAATTTTCATACAGAATATGGATTTTCAGCTTGAGAGTCCTCTTGAGGTGCTGGTGCTTCTGTCCCTGTATAAATCAGGCTCAAGTTTTTTCACTTTTAGATTTCATTCTTGAACTTCACGGCTGTGTTAGGTTTTGAAAAACAGCTCACGTAAAGTTAGCTGGTCATGGCAGTTCCACAAAATTTCACCCCAGGACCCAACTCGTTGTTCCAATAGTGTTCCAATCTTATTGCAAAATCTAAATGACACCTCTATTTTCCATCCAACCAACCATGGTTTTTTCTCTATCCTCAGACCTGGAATGCCCTCAAAGCGTTGGCCAAACATAGAGGGAGATGTTGAAGATAAAATACTGTAAGAGGCTGGGAAAAGTGACACATTATGTGAGCAGGCTGCCAAGTGAAGGTGGGTAGAACTTGCAATCCTGAGTAAGGCACTAAAAAGGAAATAGCAAGTACCACTGAATGGTGCCACAGTGATGAAGCTAAAGGGGGCAAATTAGCAGTCTGGTTTTTTCCCACACAATTCATTTTTCTGGCATCATATTCTGTGTTACATGAAATAACTGCTTTCAAATGAGCCCTGAATTTGAGGTCTTAACCATTAACAATTAGAAGGACCTAATTTCAGAGGTGCTTTCCTTGAAGAATGAGGAAGTATGGAGTAATGAAATCAAACAAATAGAAGATTATTGCAATTCATCCACTTACATGGTATTTCACTGATACATAAATAATACAGTGTTTCATTTACCTGAATCTGGAGACTGAGAATCAGACCCTGAAAAAGAAATATCCAATATTAATTTGTGTTAGAAATAAATCAAATTTGCAAAAAACACACTGAAGTATTGATAAGAAGCAGTTCTGCCTGTCTAATGAATATTTAGTATATTTTACTTGTTATGAATATTTTTAGGTAAACAATCTTCATAAATTATTTTTTAAAACTAATATAGCTTCTAACAATCATTTTAAAACAACACTCAGATTCCTTTTCTTGAGAAGACTTTTTAAATCAAGTTTCAATAAAAAGTTTGTAATAAGCAAAACCTCTTTTTCATGCTTTGTTATCTTGAAAAAAAATACAAGGGATGTGAGACCCAAAACACATATCAAGGGCAAAATTAATTTACTAATTTATTAATTTACAAATATAATTAATTTTTTCCTGCGTATTCCATATTTTTTTCATGAATGGCTACTAAACATAGGCTGAGAGGAATTAAGACCTTTTAAAAAGGAAATAAGACTTTCTAAAAATCATTGTAGAAGTAAGACATCTGTCAGTGTAATAGGAAATAGTGCTACCCGTCTCCTCCTGGTAAAGTAATGTGGCAGGAATGCACAACAGTAGAAAAAAAGCCATTCAGCAGTTGTATCTCAGTGGTTGGTGGTGATACCTGAGGCCAATAGGTTTGGAGAGCTCTGAACCCTCTTCACAGCTGTTAATGTGACAGACATTGCAGCACGCTTGCGAGCACACCCACCGCTATCTGGAAGCACAAAACAATACAGACAGCAGCCCCAGACAAAGGGAGCAAGCACATGCAACACATCACAGTGTGAGATGTGCCAAACATACATGAAAATAAGCATGCAGTTAGGGAACTGCTGCAGAAATGTGTGAATTTGCAGGTTTTGCAGATTAGCAGAATACATAAAATTTCACAGGCTTTAAACAACAATAAACCTCACAGAGAATAAGTGAAGGAAGCTGTGTTTAATACTTAATCCACTAGGGAAATATATACACTCTGTTACCTGAAAGACTGCTTAATTACAGCTAATTAGTAAAAGCAAACAAGTAATCAAGATAAAGGCTTAAGCATTCCAGAATAATATTAATCAATAACCTGCACTGTAAAATAATTTCATTGTAGGCGTTAGAAAGACACCATTCATAAACTAAGCTCCTGTTTGATCAGCTGACAAAGTACTTTTGTTCAGTCTTTTAGATCCTTCATGCTCAAGAAACAAAATTACCACTGAAGATATTTTTTTTTTTCCATTTTGATGGAATGAACTGGCTGTCCCTCTTCCCCTTTTTTATCTAATGTAACTTAAAAAAAGAAAAGAAATATATATCTGGAACTAAGTAATATTCTGAGGAAATGAGGTATAGAAAAAAACCTTTCTTCTGGATCTTGCCCAACTCCTTTCCTTATTCTACTTCTCTCTCACTGGAGCTGCCATTACATTTTATAAATACTCTCTTATTATTAGAAGACAGCTTTCCCACAACTTAGCTTTTTAGCGACTCTAGCATAGTTGTAAAAGAAAGTTAATAAATGTTCCTAGCAATTATATTTAGAGTATTTTTCTGCTCTTCACTAAAATAATTATTTTAATTGTAGCATTTGATACTACTGAGATTTGATTTGGTGCTTCAAGGAAGTCAAGAACTACAAGTATAAATGCCTTTTTGCTTCTGTAACCTGTGACAGGGAGTTTTATAAAATTAAGGTGTTCGTGAAGATCTGCAACCCATTTGCAGAAAGTATCTGCCATAATAGCAGTGATTTGAGCCACAGAGTCATCTTTAACCCAGGTCTGCAAGAGAAGTAAGCTCCTGGTATTTCTTTGCTCATTCCAATATCCCCCTGCTACTTCAATCTTTCCAATACTCCCCTGGCCACAGGCCCTGTGGGATATGCATTAAGAAGCTGTTAACAGTGGAAACATCAGAGCCACTGCCTTAGAGGTAAGTGGTACCAAAGACTCATTGCCAATTCCAAGGTGCAAGGCAAAAGGCCAAATTATTTCAGCCAGCAGTAGTTGAAAGCACTACATTACCTGCCATTAATTATTGGCATTGTATATGCGACACAAAGGCAATGGCTATCAAATCTGTACGTGTGTTTTAGTTTGCTTACATAAATACAGAATGGAAATGGTAATTGAAATTACACTTTCTATTCTTGTGTTCCTTTTCCTCCACCATCGACATACAACAGAGATAATTCCAATGAGATTTGGTGATGTGTTGATATTGAGGTTCTGTTCTAATCTGAATATTGGCAGACTTTGAAAGCATACTACATTTAATATAAGGTAACGTGCAAAGAATTTTTTTATACTGTCACAGCTTTTATTCAAACAAAGTGGCAATTTATTTGTAATTTTTTAAGAGCTACCTTCCTGAATTTCATGGTTGAGAAAGTGAAGACAATGAGAAAATGACTACAAACATTTAATTATTTTAACCTCAGGAAATTCTGCTTTGATTTAGTTTTTAATGTAACTCGATTGATTCAGAGTTTTATACTTCACGGACCCATAATCTAGCAAAGTGTTTTGGCTTCATGCAAGAGAAATAAAACAGATTGTAACTGACTATAAACAATATTTACCCCTATATATATTATTTATATATTCACAAGTCTGTTCCTGCATTATTTATCAGTATCTGTAGAAAAAATAATGAGATCTAATTAGCATTCAGTTAAGACATAACCTCACATTTATATGATATTGAGTTGTGCAAAATTTCTAGTAGAACAGGAACGTGTGTGGCTAAGCACATATTGATGCATGATGGGTTCCATCCTCTCATCTATGTTCAGGCCAGGCTCCCATTAAGTGGAGTGTGGAGTATTAAGAAATAGTAAGGGAGACTGAATTAATGATCTTCTGCTCATTTCACTTGCAAACTATAAGCAATTATATAACATAGCTGTCACTTAAGGAACAAATGAGGTTATGTGAAACATTCTATACAAAATGTTTGCATATATAAAAAATGTGGGCACAAATATGCATACACACCCTCACAATTCCTTTAACCTGAAAAATTCTTGAAGAAGGAGTCCTGTCTAACTAGAAATGGCTTTAACATGGAAGCAAAGGAGACCCAAACCAGCTAAGGTCTGCAGGCAGTGCTAGAATATGAAGTGGGGCAATAACTCACTATCAAAACAGCTGCCTAAAATGTAATTGCAACTTCTTTTTCTCTTCCTCTCTTAATTGTTTCCACATATAACCCTTCTCTCTAAATTCATAGCCCCAAGAGCCGCTCCCACTAGAGACAGCATCATCCTAAGTGAGCCGTATCTGTAATTGACAAATGGTCTACTGATTGGGTCCTGCCCCAAAGCCAGATGGAGATGATTCAAAAGATGACCATTTCATGTAAGAGCAAGGGGTGAGTTTCTTAAAAAGACTGTTTCAGAGAGTAAGTAAAAGCAGTGGCATAAACAAAGAGGGCAAAGATGAAAGGATGCTGACCTTGTGTGAAAGGGTGAGAGAGAGCAGCCAGGGGCAAGAAATTTTAATAAGCTCCTAAAGTTTATTAAAGAAAAGAAAAATGGCATCCAAACATTACGTTTGCTGATTATTATTCTATTTACTGAAATTGTGGATGCTATAATTTTTCCTTTTGTCTGCACAGTGAATTCAAGTTTAGAAGTCTTTAGAACAGGGCTTCTTACTCCTTACTTGCATTCTGACCTTTTGAGGCAAATACATAGTGCTGGGTCCAACCAGCCAGGACAGACCAAGCTGCTGCCGCTTTATGTCGCCAGGCCCAGCCAGGAGGGAGACTGGAAATGCCTTCCCAGCAGACAGATGTGCACACCACAGCCATCCATGGCCGGACACACAGCCCCAGGCACTCACACTGACACGGCACAACGTGCTCACCACCCTCCCCCCTCCGGCTGAAGGTCCAATAGGGAGAATGGCACATGTGGACAGAGGGGATCCTTCCAGCAGCTAACTGGGCTCAAACATCGAGTCTGGCACTCGTTCCATGCCTGCTGTCCTGGGACAGCCCTGGGACAGCCCTGGACAAGGGAGACCCTTTGTTCTTTGGGTCACCCTAATTTGTGTTTTTGCATGCCCTTGTGTCCCTGTGCTCTTCCAGGCATGTGGAGACAGGACTTTGATGGCTCCCATGATGGGCCTGGAGTATCCTGGCAGGGCAGGCTACTACTTGGGCTTCTTCTCCTTCCACTCTTTATCTGAATTCCTTTTTGCATGTGCTGATGAGTTTTTTACCATATAAACTACACTGACAGGTAAACCTGTTATTTGGTTCTTTCATGCTGTTAAAATTTAAATTTTTTGTAGAATGCCAGGAACTCAAGCCTACCTAATTTACTTCAGTGATCTAAAAGTGGCTTAACAATCTGCTCAGGAACTCTACACTGACCCAAGAAATTATGTTCTTGTCTCCCAGACAAAATGTAAGAGAATAGTCCATGTAATGACTTCCATTAATAATTTTAATAAACAGATATTATTAGCAGTCTTCCAGGACTTCATACTTTTCACTCTTGGCTGTTCTTTTTGTGCTTCATCTAATGGAAACAGCTCACTTGTTTAATAGCTTTAAAATTAGATGCATTTATCAAGAATGATCTGTGTGAAATTCAGCCAAAATATTTACAGATGGACACTAAGAATCTGTTTTAACTATTAACTTCTATCCATTTCTTATTCCTCAATGCAATTACCTCTCTTCAACATGAGCTGGGAATGCACATATGCATAATGAGCAATAAGGACATTTATCCTGTGTTTCAATCTGATGTGAGTTTCAGAGACAGCTCATGTTTTCTGCTAGTTAATCAAGAAACCAAGTTAATGATGTTCATCAATCTGTAAAATACCTGAAGAGTTATTGAAGAAACCCCCTAAATATAGCTTAAAATGTGATTCTGTTGATGATTACTTACTCTGGGTTTAAAAACACACACACATTCTGTGAGACTATTTTAAATTTATGACAACATTTGAACTCCAAAAGGAAGCAGAAGCCAAAGTACCCTTGATACTTCTGAAAAACTTTCTCTATATCTTACCTCTGCTCCTTTGCTTTTGCAAAAATGTTTCATTGCCTTATGCTGCTGAATATTCCTTCCTAACATGCGGAACAGAATTAACATCAAATGCTAAAAAATCCCTCCCATATATGGTAGAGTATTGCAAACCAAAGCTCTTCAAAACATTTTCTCTGCAGACAAAAATATCTTCCGGAGGGTTTGCTGAGACAGACTGCCAAGTCTGCAGCCACAGGGAACTCTGGATTAGAGGAACCCAGTCTAAGCAGCAGATTTACTTTTTATTTTTAAAGCTGCATATACATTAGCTTTGCCACTCCACTAGTTACTGGCGTCAAACTAGAGAGCTCCTTTATCTGCAGGAGTCATTAATGAAATGCATATTTTAAAAACAAACTAGTGGCAAATCAATAGCATCTGTAAACCTACAATTGCACCATGCACAAATTTCTGTTATAAAGCAGTGAAATAAAAAACCCCATCAAATCCCAAACCAAAGCTGTAGCACTCATGTTCAAAAGACAGTGTACTATAGGAAGAAAAAAAGTAAAAAAAAAAAAGGAAATAAAAAAGGAAGAAAGGAAATAGCTAGACCAGAACAGCACATAGAACAGCTTCCACCTGAGTAACTCTCTCTCTTAATGAAGTAATGCTTCAGATAGGTGCAAGGATAGATGCAAGACATCCACTTTTACACCCTACTCACATGTTTTTAATTTTTTTTGCAGTCAGAAAACAATCTACCTCAATAGAACTGGTAAGAATTGCCACATTTTCTCAATACCTTCCTTTCAGTGCAGCTGATAACATGTACATTAATATCAAGCACATAGAAGATGAAAAAAGTTTCACTGTGCAAGTGCAGAGTAGATTAAAGTTCAACCTAAAATCATCCTATCCTTAGGTAACTGGAGAAGATTTCAGATGTGTTCAGGTCTTTAAGGTCTTTTTTTAAGGCTCCTGTGTGATCAGAAGACTCCCAATCCCCAAGAGAAGTCATTCAGCAGCAGATTATTTAAATCTTATTTCTTCTCTCTTGAGAATTCATAACTTACATCAAAAATCTTAGTACAACATTGAACAAAACCGTACTTTGGGGCCGCAGTAGCACAAACTGGCAATTTACGTTTTTATTCATATTTTTTGAAGTAGAAGTTATAAAGTTCCCTCTATCATGTGATTTTGACTCATATGATGGCAATGCACAATGTAATTATAGTATGATGATTAGCAAAGTTACGTCTGAAGTTACAGTTCCGTGAAACAAGTTGTATTTTAGTACCACCTGAATTATGCAGACTGCCATGTTTAGGAAAGACACCTTCACCAAAAATAAGAGAGGACGGGACAAATTTCAAACAGTATTTTTAGAAAAAAAAAATAATACACCACCTTGGTTAGGATTTGAAAAACAATTAAGAACAACCAAAACTTTGGGGAACAAAAGTACACACTCAAACTGGAACCTTAGTTTCTCCTGTTTATTCTATTAACAAACGTAGTGGTTTCAAATGAACCGATATATTTTAACTTTGTATTAAAAGATATGCTCCAAAAATGGATCCTACTGAGTTTCACTTGTCTGAGACAACAGGAAGCCATGAAGCTGGATAATACAGTCATCTAGATAATGGCCCCCATACCATGGAAAAGTTAATCCCTTTGACTTAGAGCATGCTGCTAAAATTCAGACTTCAAAGGTAGTTCTGGTCCTCAGGTCTCACAAATCATGACATGGTGAAGCACTGTGGTTAATGATAAAGCCACTGGTTTGGAAAGGATGGAGAGGTCTATCCTTGCACCACAGTTAATCTGCAAACCAGACAGCTCACCTATGGACTCTGAAAGAGCTGACTGCAACTGAGAATTTACACCTGAGTGAGGCCACAGTTTCGGCAGTCTGCTTTCAAGAGGCCTATTCCCTCTTCCAGCACAAAGAGCAGTGCTATATCATTGGCTCCAGAAGTTCAGGAGCAAATATTACTATGCTGTCATAGATCATGAAGGTAACTTTCTGTAGAGTCCTTAATTTGAATACATCTGTTACAGCAACTTGAGGGAAAATACGAAGCGCTGTAAGTATAACACATCCTCAAGATTATCCTCAGCTGATATACAATATTACAATACAGGGATTATATGCCCCTTAATTTAATGGCAGTACAGAATGGAAAGAAAGGATTTTTAAAGCATGTGCATTTTCTTAGGAAAATGTGATGCTTTAATAACACTTTTCCATCACTGTTGTATCCTCATACTATGTATTTTCACATAAAACACACACACGCACAAAACTGATACTATTAAATTAAGCACAGAAGTCTAAGCATGCATTTTTATTTTGTGTATCCATATATGTCCATACATAGAAAAACATGTATGTAAATTTTATATATGGGATACAAATAGACATAAGCAGGCATACTATTAAAATATCTTGCTTATTTTGAGTTCAGCACGAACTGAAGTACAATTTGTTTATGAAAATTCTAGTAAATTTGGGATCTTCTCTGCTCACAAAACAACACAAAAAAATCTCACAGATGCAGCATACCTGTGTTCATTTTGACACTGGAGGATTTGCTATAAAAGTCTTCAGATTTCCTGCGGAAAATAAAATGATCTATTAATTTGCACAGGACAAGAATGTGTGGTACAAAATGGCAGCAGAGCTTTTTGGAGGGGTGGAGAATCACTGTGATACAAATGGCAGTCTTATTTTAACACTGCTTTAATTAAATTGGTATTGCTTGTCCTTCCAAAGTTAAAGATGAGCTGTCACTTCCATTATAAGTCACCCTATCTTCAAGTGTTTAGTAGCTTTCTTGTAAAGATTTGCTGTAGGATAAAAAAACCTAGTGATTAACTTCTGGTCTTGAAACTATAAACTAAAAATATTTTCCATGCAGGAATGTGGAAATATTTTCAAAAGCTTAAAAGGTTTATTCACTCCTTTATGCAAACTAAAAGATGTGAAGAGTAGCTCTCTCCAAATATTTTCTAAGCAGCCAAAGTTACCAAGTCTTTTTCAATGATTTATAAGCAGATGTGGTTGTTTTCATCCAGTGATTTAATATGTCTCCCCAGACAACACAGACATTCTTAATGTTGCTTGATGTATTTCTATGCACAGAATCAGGACGTGTGTCTTGGCACTCACAGGAGAACTCCTAATGGAGTAGCGAATCAGGTCAATTTTAAAGATAACAACTTGCTCCAAAATAATGTAAAGTGCACACGAAGGTTGAATCTATTTAGATATCCCAACTCCATACATTACTTACAAACAAACAAATAGTAAAACACAATGAGCCAAACTACAACTGCACAAAACTCATAACATGCCATATAACAGCCAACTTTAACCCACTGATGTTATGAGATGGAGCAGACACTATTTTCCACCTGCTGCCACTTTATGTCACAGCTTTCTCTCAGGATAAAGTGGCATCTGCATACTAGCCAGTCTTAGCTGTATTGTTACACATACACTGTCCAACAGAATCTACTTTAGCAAATGGGCAGACACACAAAGGTAAGATCAGATTTTGTAATATAATACAGCTTCAAAAAATAAATTAAAAATATAAACTGCCTGGCTATGCTGGAGTAAGTTGGAATCTATGCATGAGGGGCCATTTTCACGATGGGAGATTAAGGCACTAATTAATACAAGTAAACAAAATATCAAAACAATTCCAGTTTCAGTTCAACTCAACAGGAACCCTGAATTAACTGTACCTCTGAGGTAATATGTATGTTGCCATATTCCCTTGTATACCTAACGAGGGCAGACATTCCACTGCTCAAAAAAATTCCCGTTTTTCAGGAATGATCTGATCTCTGCTGCTATTATTCAGCCAGTTTTGTGACAAAAAAGATGTATTTTTTTGAGATTTCCTGATTTTTTGATTTTTTTTTAATTTCTTGAGAGCTATGGAAATAAACAATGGGCAGTGAATGAAGTTTTATAATATTACTTTTATGCTGCAGCTATCAGTAAATTACTGCTATAAATTTTTAAAAGCTCTTATAAAAACTAAGACAATTTTTTCTTTTTTTATATATGGTCTCTGACTGAAATTTTGCATTTCTTTATCTGCTACAGAATATTCTTACAGCCTCAAATTCCCACTGCATTTTCAGACTGCTAGAGGAGACACCATTTCGATGCCTTCTTTTAGCTCGGAACTGAATTGCTGACTGTACCACATATTAGATACAAAATGCAACATGATATTTATTTTCAGACCCAACAAGTACAGGACTCTTGGAACACTGCAGTGCTAAAATGATTTCTAGCAGGTGGCTTTGATATATTTACCCAAAGCACGCTTAACTCTTAGTGTATAGTTTTAACAGACAAAACTCAGTTTCAGCACTACAGCTCTGTACTCCTAACAACTTCTGTCTGAACACTTTAGGCCACATTGCTGACACTCACTGAGGGACCTCGTACAAATCTCTAATTTTTCCACATTAATCTAATTTTGCTGAAAAACAACTTAGTCTTGCATACCTAAAATATATTCATGTAAATAAGGCAATCCAAATCACACCCATGCAAACCACAGGCCTTATATTCAATACTAAAATTATTTTGACTTCTCTGCTTCTAAGGAGCTAAAGCAACATTCAAATACTTTATGATACCCGGGTAGAAGCCAAATGAATGCAATGAAATTAAATACCATATGCCTGAAATAATTTTATTCACCATTGTTTCAGTCAGTCTTTAAGATCCTTGTTTCAAGAAGGAAGTGGTGGAGGGAGGAGCAGGGAGCAAAGGGCTGGTTTTGTTTTGTACTTCTGATCCTTCTTAATTTCCTCCTGAAAATTGTTCTTTGGGAATGGGTTTGCCCCTGACAGGGGCAATGAATGTTGCACTGGAAGCATCAGACACTTCAGTGCCGAGATGCATACCCGATGCTCAGCTGACATACTCAGCTCTCAGCCAGCCAAAGGCCTGCAAGGGTCTGTGAACATGAAGCACCTCTGAGTGAGGGAATTCTCAAAATCAGTCACCTGGATCGGGCTCACACCTGATCTTTGATGCTGAGGTAAAAGAACACTAAGTTTAAGCACAGTAGCAGGCTTAACTTTTGCAAATCCTGGATTAATCTTCATAGCATTTTCTATAGTTAGCTTCATCTGGAAGAGCTAATGCAGCAGGAAATGAATGACTGTGCTAATGCACCAAAATGGGTCTGTTGGGTTGCATGCAACTGTAGTTACCATTGCCACATTTAGTTTCACTAAATACATATCCTTGATAATATTGCAATGATTAACAGCTCAGAAATTCTTTGCATTGCAAGTGGTTACTGAAAAGACTTGTGGGAATCTCACTGACATCTGCTCTATTTTCTCCAGGAGACCCTGATAGCTACTTGTAATTTCTTCTGTTCCCGGTAAGTTCTGAAGTGTGGGGTGCTGAAGGAAAACATTCTGTCACCCCTTCTGTTCCACATTCATATGGAGCTATAAAAAGGGTTAGTGAGAAGTCAAGGAAGGTTTCCCCACCCTCAGTTTATTCATGAATCAAGATGCATGACTTTACTGTTATGGGGTTTAATTCCATTCTTTTTCAGATCTTCAAGCACCTACAGACACTTAGGCAGAAGAACCACTTAGACACAGCTCTGTGCATTGTGCTCTCAGGTGACCTCACCTGAGCAGGAAGGTTGGACCAGGTGACCAAATGTGGTCCCTTTCAACCTTACCAATCTTGTGATTCTGTTATTTACTCTTTGCCATTTCAAAAAAGATATTATGAAAAGCAGATTTAAAATGTAATTTTTTGATAGTGTTTATATTAATTCTAAATCTAATTCTAGTATGTGCCCTTTATAGCTACCATTCTTTGTATTGAATTCTACTCCAAGGACCTTTGGTGAGAGGAGCAATTGATTTAGAACACAGAGTGCAGATGGATCAACAGCAGGATAGATATGTGTGTCTGGCTGGAAAATTACAGATTTTCAATTTCTTAGGTAGAGAGCAGTTCCCAGATATTTGGAGAGGACAGGAGCTTTCCTGACTTGCATGAGAGGGAGTGTCAGACTTTCATTAATGGTGCTTGCCAGTCTCACAGTTTGAGCTTGAGAGTGTAATCTACTTGAGAAAATATCTGCAAAGTTAAGGAATCGAATCAGTGGTGAGTTTACTACAAGGATTATTTATTCAGTCAGTTTAAACATTGCAGGTGATCTGCAAACACACATTTATTACCAGGCAGGATCCTATTTTGCATGTGGCAGTATATTCTTTTAATGCACATCATTAAGACTCTGCAGAGCATTCCTGCTCTGCAACAAGTCAATATAACTCATATGCCAACTCATACACTCAGCAATGGGGCATAAAAAAAAGTATGAAGCATTAGTTCTGAAAGTACAGTGAAGCTAACTCTTTTATTTCTCTCCCTATTTAAAAGAAATTCTTTCAGATGTTTCCTGTTAGCAGGAAAACGATGGCAATGGGAATGCAATGAAAACTTGATAAACCCCAAATGTTTAGATTGTGATGCCCTCACTTGCAAAAGGGAACCACTGTCCTGAGGCTTCCTTGCTAGAAGTCTCTCTTGCTGAGCCTATAAGCAGGTAGAAAGCTTATATGCAAATATACTCTTTGTACGAGAAAATGTTTGATGGAGCACAGGCAGATGATGCCTATAATGAAAATGGCTCCCCCGTGTTTCAGTTTTATTAACATGCAACAAGAAGTTCCCAAAATGGCAGGGGACCTTTACTAAGATCCAACACAGCAAGGCATATGCTGAGCATATGCTTTAGTATGTGCTTATGAAAGCCCCACAGAATTATTTCTATGCTTTATGTTAAACACTAGCATAAATACTGATTGCCCTAGACCACGCTGCCTCAGCCTACAAGGATCTGAATACTCAGAAGCTAGAAGTCTAGTTCTAATTAAAGTGTTTTCAGATAGATAATCAAAGAGAAAAACATAGGCAGACAATTGACATCATAGTTTCTGTAATTTTAACTTTAAAGTTTTTCTTAAAAGAAGAGATCCCCAAGCCAAGTGCCATTGTACATATTACACATATGCACATTATCTGGAAATGTACAGGTCAGATCATTAAACAATTGGGATAGTGAATTATTTGTACATGGTCTTAAACTTCTATTGGAACACAATGGATAAGTCACATTGTACTCAGCAGCAGTAAGTGCATGACCAGGAAAATCTCTACACACAAAAGCTCTGTTTCCTGGACCATCTGCAGTACTACAAACAAACTATCTTAGGCTGATATCTAACTTGCAGCAGATCAGATATTTGAGCCTTTTTCCTCAGCAAACACAATACTAACACTGTTATTCAGTGTACTGAGGACTTTGTGTTGGACCATGGCAGTTGGTTCTAATTCCCATGTACAAATGTTCAAAGAGTATCAGATACAGGAAAATCCACCACAGAGTCTATGGCTGACCATTCTCTAGAAGCACATCAAGGGACTGGATGCAAGTGGAGGAAATAAATGCACCATTAACCATTTCATGTATCTTACATGCGAGTTGAAAATTGCAAGGTAATTTGTATTCATGAGAATCATTAAAGTCTGAAGCACTTGTCAGGAGTGCTGCGGTCAGACTGAAGACTCTGAACTTGTCAAGTGTATGTGAAAAATGTGACAGTCTGAATGCAGGGGAATAAATCTGATGACACAGGAACTTCTTTCCAGACAGTTTTCCTAATGTAATTTCTCTGAAAATGCTATAAATGCAAGATTAAGAGAAACTCGTATCATCTTTTCCCATGTTTCTTCATGAAACATAGAAACATGTCAATTTATTAATTGTCTGATAGGAAAAGCAAAGACTGCATATTTTTAGACTTCAGGTTTCTAACAGCAATCTTTGTTTGTGCACATAGCATCAGTAGAAAAAGTTCAAACACTTGTATTTCAATCAGTATCAACGTAAGTCTCTCTCTAGAGAAAACATATGAAGCTTAAAATTTTGCCTGTTTGTAGCATGATTTTTACTAGATACTTATTTTGACTTGGTATGTAGTGAAAAACAAACA
Source organism: Fringilla coelebs (assembly GCF_963513975.1). Taxonomy (NCBI): domain Eukaryota; kingdom Metazoa; phylum Chordata; class Aves; order Passeriformes; family Fringillidae; genus Fringilla; species Fringilla coelebs. The sequence continues at coordinate 31,903,068 of NC_140032.1, read as the reverse complement.
AAATTTCTGCACTTAGTTCTAAATAGGTACTTGCTGGCATGTCAAAATACTTCTCAGATACTTCAGTAGCAGAACATTTTCCTAAAATGACACTGCAACTATACGAGGATACCAAGAAAGTTATTCAAGCCGACAACATTCTGTACATTTTACTGGTTATTTTTACAGCTGCAAAAGGAACGAGGAGGACAAACTGCTGCTCTTACATTCTGCATCTCCCTCTCTACCACTACAGTAAATTTAATTAATAATTCCAGTCATGCTTGTGGTGTTTGTGATTTTTTTCCATTATTTTTACTACTTCAATATAAATAAAACAGGAGAAAGGTTCCATTAACTGAATAAAGGTTAAAAGAAAACTTCCATTAACTTGCTGACTCCAATTCACATTTCTTACACTTTTATCCAGGCACCTACTACTGTTTTTAATACTACCAAATTTTAAATCTCTAGCTTTTAGTGGTGGTTATTTTTGTTTTGTCTTCCACATTTGCTGTTGTTTCACAGGAACTGTATTTGATCAAAGCGACTCATTCCATAGGCTGGGAATTATTTAAGATTACTGCATGGGAGCATGTCACTGAAGTAAATATGCAGTGCATTGGTGTGCACAGATGTAATTACAAAAAACTCCACTGTAAGACAGAGTGCCTTAAAGGCATTCTGCATGTTCTTAGTACTTCTGAAAGTTTTCATTTTATCATGATGAAGTATTTGTCTTTTAGGAAATACAATTTCTAAACAATGGAACCCAGAATTCACCTGTCAAATCTTTTAGACAGCCTTTAAAATTTTATTTAAAGTTTAATTTCCCAGAAAATACAAATATTCCCAGAATATCCAGCTATTTCTCCATCTCTTTCAAGACAAATATCATTAGAACCATGTTCCTGTCAGAAACTCATCATTGAAGGGTTAAATCTGGATTCTTTAGATCGCAGTAACTACTAAAGTCATCAGGAACATAAGACAGTTTTAGTTTTATTTCCTGAACTTTGCAAATTACTGGTCACTTGAATACTTCAAGTATTGTCTAATTTTCTTTTTCTATACAGTATGACAAACAATGCATTCTTGCTCTTGTCTATTAGGTATGTAATATGTATCAATTTCAGGCTAAACATACATAAATCTCTACCTAAATCAGAACTCATTCAAATAGGGCTTTTTACTCCCTATGAGTCTATACCACTCCCTAGAGAATCAGTGAAAATAGTGTTAATTCAAAAAAGAAAAGTCTATTTCTGTTTGCCTCTGTCATTTTTGTCTTAAATATAAAAATATGCTTCCTGCACTACTGGGTAATGCCACATATAGCTAAGAGAGTTGGACCAATGGGTGAGGTGATACAAAACTCCTTAATATATTCTTTGAAGTATGCTGAAGGAGCAGCATTTTGCTTTAATCTTTTTGTGACACACACATATAACCAGAAAGAATAGCTATAACTTAGAAGACGAACTAGGAAGATACCAAATGAAATATTTTAATCCTTATTATTTTCTAAGATATTAATTTGAAGGGACTGTACGGGAAAACTTTCAGTACCCCTCCATCGAGTACTGAAAACCTGTGGCCAATTTTGGCTAAACTTGACAGAGATGCAGAGGTCTTGGGAACACTGAAGGCTTACAAGTTCCATGAGGGATTCTCATAGAGAATACAGACCTTACCAGAGCCAAGTGGGCCATATCCTCTAGCACTGTTAGATAAAAGTGAATTCATACAGGAAGGAAGACTTCAGAGCCGTATATGGATAAATGCATAGACCTTATAAACCCAGCCACAAAACTCTCTCCCACACAGCATCCAGTTTAATTTGCCTTGTTAGGCAGGAGGAAGACAACAAAAACAACCAAAATATTTCTGCTGTCTAAAAAGGTGAAGAGTTGAACCCAAGCTTTTTCCATTACATTCATTCCAAGCTCTGCATGGACTGATGACTAACACAGTTGGAACTCACTGAACTGCCTCGGTGTGATTCAATTCCAAAAGGTGTTTCAGCCTTTGCAAGCAGAAGTAACTTTCCCCTGCAGAAGGGTAAGTGTCAAAGCCTGACATCCACACAGGGGCTTGACTTCAGATCAGCTCTGCTCTGCAGACCAGAATCAGAACTACTGACACACCTACTTCAGTGACCTCCTGGCACAGGAAACATGTGAGGCTCCTTCCTCGAGCCACATCTTTCAGTTTAGGCTTGTTGGTACATCTGCAGATCTACCCTGTGAACCCAAAAGGACAAGAACTAAAGAGCAATAAAATGGGGGAAATAAAGATCATAAGATTTTAGTTTAGATAAAGGAGTTGTGAAGCAAAACCTAGAGTAGATTTATTCACTGTTGGTCTGAACAGACATATGGCTTCTTCAGTTCTGCAGCACAAGAAATACTTTTGGTCTTTCAGTCTGCATGCTGACTTATATCACAGTGCCTCAATCCCTAAATGACTCATCAGTGACAGCAAGTCAAATGCTATAAACTTCTATCTTCTATCCCTGCTATAAAGCCTGCCTTATACCATGCAGTGTATCTCATTAACTCCTAGCACATTTTGCCATTTTTCAAGAATCATAACACTGCTTTACACAGCTGTAGTCCCATTGGAGACTTAACTGCCTGGAGGAAAGATTTAACAGCAGCAATACTATTGTCTCTCAAAACTAAGGGAAACTCCTTATGTACAGCACATGAAAACCAGAATAATCAGCCTTGCAAGCTTGAATTTGAATGTTTTGCTGATACTGCATTTTGCCTTTTCCCACGGGGTGCAATCATCAATTTTCATTTCATAGAGTTTCACTCCTCCAGATACCAAACATCAAAATAATGCCACTGCTACTGTTTTCAACACGAGTATGTGCACTGTACTGTCAGCTGATTTCAGACCTCATGAAATCCAATATGCCTCAATGCTTATAGAACAACAACAAAAAAAGCTACAATTCTTCCTAATATAAATAGCCAAAGAAAGAACTACTGACCATTATGGTTGGGAGCATAGTTAACTCATGTAAATAAGGAGTGTTAATACAACTACCTGTACCTGCTAGATGAATTTCAAAAGTTCTAGACATTTGGTAGATTGTATGCTTATCCTTCTCTCTCCCTCTCAATACCTTATTCTTCACCAGCACATTTAAGATTTCTGCTAATGAGCACATCCTTTACTGATTCTAGAGCAAAATCTAAAACTCACAAAGATTAAGCAGAATGTTATTGGAACAGTTGTGAGATGGCACACAAAAAAGGTCCATTCTTCACAGAAATGTTGAAAGAAAACATCAGAGGTTTGTGCCAGGCTTGCAGCACACATGGGACAAGGTTAGGGATCTCTGGATGCCTGTACAGCACTGCCTGGTGTGGCTGTGCAGTGCATGCAATCTGCCTGCCAGCCACCCACAGGTCAGAGCTTTCTGTGCTCTTCCACAATAATGCACAAGACCCACTACCACTGGAATGAAAAGGGAGAGGCACAGATCAGGATGAGTTTTCACTCTCTTAGTTCCCTACTACCAAACAAACTGTGCACCCTGAATAATCTACTACTGACTGCATGCACCCTGAATAGTCTACTACTGACTCCATGCCTTACCCAAACCTTCTCCCACATCCCATGAGGAGATCCAGTTTGTATTCTGGATGAGGCCACAGATTTGCAGAAAGAAGTGATTATAAAATGATTGCAATAGCTACATCCACACAGAGGGAACAAGCTGAAGCAGTAAAGGTAGCATCAGCTGTACTGGCATTTCCTACGGCAGCCTTCACAATGCCAAGGTAATTCCTCTGCCCATCACCTTCTAGATTTTCTTTCCTTCTGAAAAGAAGGGGAAATACTGAAGTCTAATTATCTGGCGCCACAGGGATACCCAAATCACTTTTCTAGAGCCATTAGACAAACATCTGCCTTCTAAGCTCTCAGCCCCAGATCCCTTCCTAGCCAGTCTTATCTCTCTTAACTCAGTCAATTCCCAGCTTGCTGCCACTACTCTCCAAACCAAACTCCTCCTTTCCCTGCCAAAGGCAATTTGTCACAGTCTACTGCTCTTATTCCCTCAGTCTTCAAGCCAGGCAGCCTTGTCCTCTGCAAAGACTGGTCTATAGTAGGTCTGAAAGAATAGCAAACACCAGCACCTCATTTTCAGATTGCTCTAGCATTCATTGCAGTACCAACTACATGAATAGTCCCACTCATTCCCCATACTAGCCCTGGCACTTAGAAGCATTCAAGTACTCAATTCTAATTTTCCATTCATGTGCAGTGGGAATAGGTTTTCAGATTCTGTTTTTGCCAAATCTCTACTGAGCACCTGCAAACAGATTTTTGGTGAATTTTTGCAACGAGAGGGAAAAGTCACATTCCTATCAAAGCTGTGCTAAACTTTTTCACTGTATTCCAGCCAGTGAGTCCAAATTTAGCTAAACTATAGGTGACCAGAATTTTTAATGTAAACAGAACCATTATATTGTAGAACCATGATCTTGAAACAGAACCTTTAAGGAGCAGATTATGATAATAGTTAAACAGACAATGGGTCTGCTGCAGCTAGTTAACAGAGGCTAACAGTGCAGTTCTAAACAAAATGATGGAATATTTTAGCTTTAAGACAAGGTTTGTTTCATTATTACAATGAACCATGACAGTACATATACAAATCCTTTTCTGCTTTCTGACCACAAAGTGACATTTTGCCGGGGCTATGTTCCAGGAGCACTGATGGCAACAGGACTGAGTGGGTTTAGCACTGGCTCCAAATGCAGTGTGTTACCTCAGATTAGTTCAAGTGTACCTGCAGCAGCCCCAGCTCTGACACCACCACAAGTGCTATTCAGGGCTCATTGTTCTGCTTGGTAAGTGTCACTCAACTAACTCAGGGAGTGCCTGCACATGGGATGGGATCTGTTTCAGGAAAACACATAGATCAGTTACATGCCCTGCTGTAATACCAGCTGTTCAACCTCATCAACTGCAGTATGAATAACAAAAAGGGGGATAGATGACATAATGCAGCATGACAGAATATCTTCCTTCATATACTACGCCCCAGATTACTTAATATAATGATTAAAATTATGTCTTCAGCTTAATCAGGTGTACCCAGTATCTTAAGGTCAGTTTTAGAGCACTAGGCATTTTTATGTGTTTATTTATTTTAAATTGGCAACAGCAAGTGCCATTCCCTTAGCAGATGTTCTCAGTTCCCACACTCTTAATTATAGTTTTATAACCACAGCCACCTACCATACAGTGCACTGAAGCAGTGTGTCATTTTGAAAGCCACTGTTACTTGCTCATTAAATTCCCCTGCTTTGTAGAGCACAACTGATTTCAGCTGTATGCCAACCCACATGTACCCAACAAAGACACAGCCTTCAACTCCAGCACATGTATTTCACGTGAATGTGCACAAGTTAACGTGGAGGCATGCTAATTTTGTTTAGGAGTGTTCTGAAGAAGAAAATATCATTAAAGTAAATGCATTTTATGATTTTAATTAATACACCACACTGATTCTTAAGTGGCATAACAAGTTACAGTAATTTTTTCACTGAAGAGGAAATTTATTTAAAATAGCTTGAAAAATGGAAATTTAACTGTAAACAAATCTTACTATCAACAAACTAGACAGAGAAACATTGAGAACACTGTTACCTTTCTATTGCTTTCACTCACCACTGTATGAAAATCTAGAACTTTAAACAGGATTCAGACCTCATACTGAACAGTGATGGGACCAATGTATGTTCCAATACTGTCATGGAAGCCTGTAACCTTCTCCTTTCAGCTCAGCCATAGGAAAACCCACAAGCTTTTTGTCAGGAAGAAGAAGTGTCAGGGTGCTCTGTCAGTTCTTGGTTTTCTCAGCAGCTTTCTGGGATGTTTTTCAGCACTCACAAGTTACTTACAAGCCACTGAGCAGCAGCCCAGCAATTCTCACAATGGAATATAGTATCTTTAAAGTGACCATTTCCAGATTTTTCTGCAGACAGAAGAGTCTGCAGAGGCAACTGGTGAATTTTAATTATCTTACAAATTGTGGTCCTAAATAGCAGATTGGTAAAATTTTTAAATCTTTAAAAAGTCATGGGGCTATAGGCCTGAAAACACACTAACTATGGAACTCATCAACATCTGCTTTGTAAGGATTTTTATATTTAATAGTCTGGCTTATAGCAATATTATTTAGAACTTGTTATAGCAATTATTTAGAACTTGTTATTTCACAATCATTCAAAAAAGTATAATTAGTCACATGAAACAGTAAGAGAGGACTGTATGGCAGATGGGTATAGAAGTAAGTGTCTCCTTTTTTAAAGGATTCAACATTTAAAGAACTAACATTAAATCAGATTTAAGAAATTTAGAGTGACTCAAATTATTGATGTTTCACCTGATCTTTCTGAATGAAAAGGAAGAAGGTTTAAACTCACACTGATTTTTTAAATATGCACCTTTCTTGTCAATAAAAGAATTATGCTAACTAGTCTTGAAATTTCCTGAAGTCATAAAATAGCTATCTGTGAATAGCTGTCAAATTAATAAAATTAATGAACTGAAAACACAATTGCTTTTTCATTCCTTACAGCAGTTTACAAAACACAGTGTACAAGAAACCAGAAGCCTAAAAAAAGGAATAATTTTTAAAAGGTAAAAAGCTATTTTAATATCTCCACAAAGCCATCACCTTAAATTGGCCCCAGGAGAAGTAAATACCTTCCCTGAAGACTGGTAACATTTGAAGTAGTAAGATGTTCTTTCTCCCATCTAAATGAAATGGTATCAGAGAACTTCCAATCAAAAGATGAGATCATTCTGAAAGTCCATGCAAAGGACTATAACCAAAGGAATGTATGCAGGAATCAATTTGCCTTTAAAAGGAATTTTTGACCAAGACAGATTAGTGTTCTATTTTCTATTTCAAATAATTAAAAATTATATACTCCTTGAGAAACTAACAGTTTTAGAGAATAAATGGCCTGTATTATTGCTGATGCACATCAATTTTTTTCTTTCTATTCTACTCTCTTGCTGAAATTCTCACTTTCATTCTTTCAGTACTCTAATTCTTTTCATACTCATTTGGCACCTCTATGTCTAACCCCACACAGTCCCACTTTCCTGACATCCTATCCTCATTTCTGAAGGCGATCTAAGATAATTTTTCTCTTCTCCACTTGCTCTAAGTATTATCAATGGCATAGGTTCAGAAGTACCTAAATTAACTTCTTTAATTTCAAAGGTGTGGCTGTGAACACCTCTCTGCTTTCTGGTATTTTGGCTGTAATTTCATCCCATTCTGTTTTACCTCCTGGAAGCCTCCCTCTCCCTCAAAATCCCATTCTGAAGCATTGCCCCTGTTGCTGACAAATGTGCACTTCTTTATAGGGTTATTATAATGAACACTATATATGAACACCCCCTTTTAAACTTGATGAGGTCAAAATTACCACCCAAACACCACATTTTGTAGGAAAATACTTTTTCATAGAAAAATGTTCATAGAAAAGAGCAGCAATTACAGAAAATAATGCATAAGTTGCAAGATTGTTATGAGGTCCTGTTTTGGTTTTATTTACTTGTAAGCTCTTTTTCAAAATCACGTTTGATTTTTTGGCTAGTCTAAGCTTTTATTTAAATATCAGTTAGTTCACTGTAAATAGGCTCTGAAGAGCAACACAAACTAAATGTTTCAAAAAAATTATCTTAATCTGAATTTCCACTCATAGAAATTTGACGTTGATGTTCAGGTTTTGATTTGCTTAAAAAGTCCGGAATACTTTCTGTAAATTTCAAAACAATTTCTGTACAGCAAAGTAAGAGTTTCCCATGCAACTCCATTCAGTTCTTTAGCTCTGCCCTATGATTCACCTCAATTTAACCACTGACACAGCAACAGTGCCTTGCCTTCAAGCATATTTTAATGTAGCATTAGTTACCTTAAAGAAACCAGAAGGCAAACACCAGATTTAAGTGAAGATTCATATTTTTCTCCTACTCCCTTCTGCTACATAGCTGTAATATACGAATTCTGCTCTCATTTAGAATAGTTTATACCTCCTTGAAATCAGCTGCCTCATGATACCATGTTCACACTTCCTCTTTAAAAACCTTCTCTACTACTCCTACCTGTGATACATTGTTTAGAATGAATATCATTGATTTTTTGATACAGCATAGTAATCTAATACAACTCATTATTTGCTTAGGTAAGAGATGTCTACTTATATGCACTTTCCAACTAATTTCTAAGTGTCTGTCATACTGTTTTTCAGTATAATTATTTTATTATTTCTCACTACTTTATAAAAGTGGTGGTTTCAACACAACCACTACAGTGAAAGCCTGTACAACAGAAAAATCACTCTCAATGGAAATTTTTAGATCACATGGCAAGCCAATGCTAATACCAAAAAACACTGAGTATTTTGAAAATTCACACTGTCACTCAGTGGTTCTGTGATTCTGTCCTCCCAGGTCACTGTTACATGTGAAGGGACCCTGCTCTCCTGGGATGGCTGAGCACCTGCCTGCCCTTGGGAAGCAGTGAATTCATTCCTGGCTTTGCTTTGCTTGAGTGTGCAGCTTTTGCTTCCTCTATTAAATTGCCTTTAGCTCAACCCAGGAGTTTTTGATTTTTTACCATTCCAATTCTCTCCCCAATCCTGCTGCTGGGGGAGTGAGGGAGCAGCTGTGTGGGGCTTGGCTGCTGTCTGGGGTAAACCACAACATGCATTCTTAGTTTGCTTTGACAACAGCCATCAAATTTGATCCATTAGTAACAACAATCAACACTGCTGAATAAAATTCTTAATGTGGTGTGAAGCCTTTTTATTGTAAAACAGCAAAGCCAGTAGAATATGTATCAAATAAAAATAAACACTTTGCAATTGTTCCCTAAGTTATTATGATGATGGTAAAGAAGTATACTGCACAATCAGTGTCTAGCAGTCGAGGGTTCTTGAATATGACTTTGGTTTGAGAATTGCAGATTATCTTACTGGGAGAATAACTATGTCAAAAACTGCATTACTAGACATGCTAACAGATGTGATTACAGGCTTTGTGGATGCCTAAAGAAAGATATAAACTGCATCTGTTCTGTAGTGCAGGACCGTGCTGCACTGTCTTCAGCTGAGTGACACCAGCACAAACAAAACTTAGAGTAGAAGATAAGGCCCTATGAAGGTATCAGCAGTGAATTAGTAACTAAGGCCATGCCATCCACAAACCACTGAATTTTTATGAAGTGCAGAAACTCTGAAACAGCAAATGCTTCTGAATATTAAGTGAACCAGAACTGTAGGTTTCAAAAATTATTAACTGTTCCCTCGTGCCCTTGGTACTCTTATTTTATGTTGAATGTCCCATTGTGTCTCATGGCCTCTCTGCTGGCTGGCAAATACAATCCATCACTCTATCCAGCATTTTAAGAAACTGGTTAATTTGCTTCAGTTCAGTAATTTTAGCAACAGTGATACCAACCGAAGCGATGGCCTCAGCTAAAGAGCAATAAAGACACAAATCCCTACCTCAGTCACATCTACCACAATTCAGGGACTGTAGACAGCTGCTCTTCTGTATCCCATTTCCAGTGGGTATCACAAGTCTTCTGAACACCTGAACTTGTACAAAAGCTGCCCATGCATGCATAAAGCCTCTTCGTTTCCACAAGCATACAGAAACTAAATGCTGCAGTTATGTCCCTCTGAGAAGAAACCTTGCACTTAGTATGAGCAAAAATTCCCCTACTTTTCTGCTAAAAGCAAAGAAACTGTGCTTAAACATGACGACCTCTGAAGTTTTGCACAAGGAGGGTATCAGCTTCATTTAAATGATACCAAGCCACTACTTAAATTAACTGAAAGCAAAAAGTCATCAGAGTTAATACATATTCACCTGACATTAGCAATAAAAGTCCTACTCCAAACTAAAATGTAACACTTTGTAATTTTTTCTGTTTGCCCTCTGGTCAGCTCTTTTCTCTATCCTCCAGTCTTAGAAACAGTGAAGAATGCAAATACTTCCTGCTATTTCCTCAGCTGTTTTAAACCAGTGAAGTTCAACTGAGGTCAACGATGCCCTTTTACTCCAGTTTAGGACCGAACCCCTTAATTATTTCACATTTACAAAAACCTGTTTCATACAGGGAAGTTCTATGTAAACAGACTTTACAGACTATGGAATTTCTTCCCCCACTTACAACATCAAACACAATACAGGCTTTCTTGGTTTGTTGTTTTTAATTTAGAGACCATGCAAACACAAACTACTACTCTGCTTTAATAAGTCACCCGCAAGTAACCACTGCATTGGTACACTTAATCTGCAATAAATCACAATTTGTAGTGACCTGTGCACATTAATGGTCAACAATATACATTGTTGTACTGCCATACAGCAAATAGAAGGGGAGAGAACGACTACTACAATACAAATTTTTGCATTTTGCCTTTAGAAAGCAGATACAGAATGTTCATGTGATAGTTGGAACACTACCATATGAGGACTTGCTTGCAGAAGCACCACAAAGCAGATCTGTTCAGTGGGTCTAAAATAATTTTTGGGCTTTTTCATTTCACAATTTTTGTTTTGTGATAGATACACTTACAAGGGACCAGCATTTGTGCTCAGAGTTTTTAAAATGAGTTCTGTAGTAACTTCTATGCTAGAGTCTCCAAAGGATCACCTTATTAGGAAAATCAAATGACCATTCTCAAATATGGTGTAACTACCAACAGCTATCAAAAAGCACTTGTCATTTTTTCTTCCCGATGCATCACTTCGGTTTTTAGTATTGTATAGAAGAGCAAAATTCATTGTACAGATTAATGATTATAAAATCAATGAAAATTTTTTACACTGGTTTTATCTGTTTCCAAAACAGAAGTCCTATTTCCATACCACCAAGGACATCTAATGGCTTCCTGACTTCACAGCACTAAGACAGCCTGATTCAGGGGCAAAACGTTTTTGTTTGTGCTATCTCAAAGGAACAGAACCTGCCACTCCTTTTTCCCCATCAAATATATAACTACAAAACTAAAGATTTATATTCTAAAAGAGCAGACACAGTCAACACTGCTTTAGAAATAGGTACTTGAAGCAAATGAGTAAGATTCCTCCACTGATTGAGATTCCTGCATTGACTAAGATTCCTGCATTGACTGAGTAAGATTCCTGCATCAACTTCTGTGCTCTGAAAACCTGACCATAGCAGCTTATGTTAAGAACTTCATCTTAATGTTTAAAGCACAAATTATTTCCTTTTAATAGTTAAGCATTACCAGCATATTTGGACCAGGTGTATTGAGGACTTCACCATTACAAACATTATTTTATTGAAGTAACCAAGATCAATGTTGTCACCTGCTACATAAATATCCAAACATACACAAGTAAAAAGCACAATTTATTTTCAAGTCTTGTTTGCAAGACATGGGAGGATGAAGAGCCCTCCTCTCCACTGATCTCAGTTTTTCATCTGAGAATTTTTGTACTGTATATGAGCTGATATGTTATTCAAGAAAGCTGCTGTCAAAAAGCCACACACCATCTACCAAGCTAGATACTAGAGATGCTGAGATTCACAGAAAAGCAGGTGTGCCTTTACTAAAATGATACTTTTGAAATTTGTCTTATAAGAAATTATACAGCACAGGACATTAATTTGTAGTTCATCGACACTCTGTCCAGAAGGTTATCAAACCATTCGCTTCTTTCTCCAAGAATGCTAGCTAAGTGAATATAAACCTAAATTACAGTGAACTGCCACACTCCAACACATCTCAGCTAATTATGTTTAGCAGCTATTTTGTTCCACAGACTTTTGCACATGGCTCACACATGAAGATGATGGGCATTAACACCAGAAAGCTGTGCTGTTTTCAGCCGCTGCTGTTCAGCTGCTGCAGAGCACTTTACACACCCCTGTCCCACACAGACTTCCTTGAGGTATGACAGCAGGAAACAAATGTGGGTGTAGCTGGACAGGCTGTAATTGTTTTGAGCTTCCACTGGATGTAGAGTTAGCAAGTCACTCAGAGTTCAGAGCTGTCACAGCGTCCCACCAGCTGAGCAGCGCTACTCCACTGTGCTTGTCTCATCTTTGGAGCTCTTGTAGCTGCTGCCAGGCAAACAGACATGGGAAGAGTTTAATAACAGAGAAAGCAGTAAGAGTAATTTTCTCTGCACTGCTTTTGACAAGTCTTTTTAAAAGGAATTTGAGAGGAGCCTGGAGAATTCTTCCTGGGAGCAAAAAGTGCCAATTTTGAGAAGTGAACTAACTCACAATAGCCCCACTGGACACTGTGGAGCACATGCTAATGAACTTTCTGCGATATTAACTTAGACTGCTAAGGCTTCCTTTAAACAAATAATCTGTAAATTATCTCAGAGTAAATTAACCATATGGTTTTAGGTACTGGACTGCACCTCAGGGCACCTGGACTCATTTCTCAACGTGAGAACAAAGAATACGAACTCTGGCAGTATCATTTTGTTAAATAAATGAAACAAAATATTCTGTGAAGGAACAAGAAAAAATGCCTGCCAGGAATTTTGGCATTGAACTTTCTTGAATTTCATGCACATTTGGCACAAAGAGACAGGTTACCAGACTTATAAGTTTGGCTCCTTATTAAAAAAATAAACATTCATCGAAACAGTGCACTTACGGGTCACTAGTACCAAGCAAATTCAAATTCATGGAGATCACCAGCCTTGGGAAGTTCCTGTTACACAGGAGGGACCCCTCAAGTGCTGGAGGAACAGGCTGACAGGAAACTCATGAAATTCACCAGTCCTGCACCAGGGATGAAATAACTGCAGGCAGCACTTACAGTCCAAGGAGCAGCTCTGCAAAGCAGGACCTGTGGACCTGCCCAGAGGAGCAGAAGTGGAGTGCATGCCTTCAGAGCAAGGACAGCCCCTGCACAGGAGCTACACTAGCAGGAGCATCACAGTATCTCAGGGCTAGTTACAGGTTGGCTCTGCAGCTCCGTTGTAACTCTTCCACACATTCCATTTTTGTGCTTTGGAAATAGCAGCGGACAGCCTGTCTAAACTCAGGCAGTTCCAGAGTTTCCACTTTGAAAGCCATTACTTTGCATATCAAGAAAAAAACATGCAGTGGTGAAAAGGGGCTCTTTTGCCTTTTATATATTAAAAAACCAAAACAAAACAAAGAAAAAATAAATCAACTAAAAAACCCAACAGATGGCAGTACAGGAGGAAATGACATAAAATGACCTTGGTGAGCTCACCAAGAAAATGATGGTCAGAAATAAACAAGCCTGGGAAGAAGAATGGGTTTAGTTCTTCTCTGGAGTGCATCCGAACAACTATCCATGGTGTATCATCAGTAAAGTGAGTGAACACTGCAGAGGTAAGGGGGAATTGCATTTTCTGAAGCTCAGCTTTAGAATAAAAAAAATGTACCTGTTTAACCTACAATAAAATGTACTGGGTTCTTTTTATAGTGTGTTGACACAATTTTATTATGCACAAGCTCATTTTTGGCACAAGCTTAAGCTTACTCTAGGTAAAATTGTGATTTTTTTTAGAGTTGTTTTTGCATTAGCCAACAAAAGTTCCTAAAGAGGTGTCCATGAAAAATCATTACACAAGTAAAGACTCAAGATCTGTAATTGCAGGCTAACTTTTTGATAAATTATTTCTGGCCTCTGCCACCTGGACCAGTCTAAGCATTATAGGAATTTCATATTTTAGCTTTTTAGCAGAAAGCTTGTACAGATGTATACACATAATGTATCCATTATTCAGAGTAAATTCAAAAATATTCTCACTTTACCCCATAAAGAAATCTAAATGCCTTAGCCATACTAACACTTTGGCAAATAGCTTTTGAGACTCATGTTCAACAGCTATAGCTAATTTATTACCTGCCAAATCCATCCCATAATGTAAATAACTCACAATGCAAGTAGTAACACAGAAAGGCAAATGGCCAAGGATATGACAACTATCTTAGCTACCTTTTTACTAGATGTTTTTACTGGGCATTTGTGATGAAAGAAGTTTGGTGGATTGTTTGTAGAGACTATTTTATTATTTTCTTAAAGTAAGTTGTGAAAAAACCCCACCACCTAACCACAAACTGGTAGCTGAAAACAGATACAAGGCTTGAGTCAAGGCAAAACATGGCTAAAGCACAGGTCTGAAAGGTTCTTTTCATTTCCATAAACACATCTAAAGCACTTATTAATTACGGAGCAAATTTTCCTGCTTTTTATGGCAGACGTGTTGCATAAATTTTCTCCAGCCTGTTAAAACAATGTTCCAAAAAAGATTATGGGACAACCCAACACATCAGAGGTTACTGCATATATCTGAAAGCATCCAAGACAAAAATAGGTACTTCACCTAGTTTTACTTTCCCTCAGTAGAACTGTCCAATGCTTTACCTCACAGTTCCACACCCTCCCCAGCTGGGATCAGTTTTTGCATCAATATTTGACCTAATTTGAAGTTTTTATGGGACCTATTTACTGCTGTGAGTTCAGTTTTTACATTTGTGTTCTTCTGTTGTGACTGTGGCTTTTCTGAGAGAAAAATTAACATCCAAAGGCCATCCCAAATCTTCCTGACATCTTTATTTTTACACCTACATTTTGCTATGTAAAAATTGGTGGAAGAGCCAACAATTGCAAAGACCCGCATTCCAAGAAGTAAAAATTGTACGTACGTATATTAATTTGCTTCTTGTGGTGTAAATGTTACAGAAATACCCTCCTAGGATTTTCTAAAGCTTGTGAAAATTGACATGAATGGCAGCTAGAAGGACAGGCACTTTTAGAACATCCCTGTGTGTGGTCATATGACTCTTTAGCTAATTAGAGATCTTGAAATAGCAGTCCCTGTGCATTTATGGCATTTCAGAATAAACCTTTGTGAAACTGCAAATATAGCACAGATGACTATCAGTAATTCTCAAAAGTTTTATTCTGTTCTTGGTCTGTCTTCTCCACTCGTCTTCCTAACAAGCACAAAATCATGCTTGACATGTGTGCAGTGACCTTAGTGCAAGAATGGGCAGGTGGCAGCAGGAATCATTCCTGTGAAAGGACTGGGACTTCTCAGGTCCAAACTCTGTCCCCAAACCCAGCCCAAGCAGTACAGTACCAGGCCTGTAACTTGCCATTCCTGTACTGGCCAGAGATGTGAGAATCCTGTATCTTTGCTAGGTCCAACCTGCAATAACCATTTGACTGAGAACCTCTGCAAACCACAAGACATGTATTTTGTTTTTCTCTTCCAGCCCTTGCTAAGGCCTTGAGAAAGCAGATTTCGTTTCCATCCTACATTTTTGATGAATATACTTTGAGATACATTTGTCATTCCACAATCTGGAGGTGCCCATTAAAAATTATTTCAGTAAGCATGCTACACACTAAGCAGAAAGACAATGTAAAGAGCTCAAACACATTTAGCAATATTCTTTAAAACTTCTTTCTTCTTCCTGGTATTATTACGTGTTGCAAGTATAATGTCACAACATGTAAGGTTTGTAACCAAACACTTTCATCTGTGCATGATATCTTTCTCTCATTCCCTTCATAACTAGGCTACAGCTAAGACTTAACATCTCTTCCTTCTTCATGCTGATCAAGAATAACAGATTATTTCAAGGTAGCCTACAGCCCCTACACTGAGCCCCTCTGACTTAGCTGAAATTCACCATACTTCTTTTAGGTTCCATCTAAATTTTATGGAAAAAGTACCCCAGTAACCACTCTGTTGGTTGCTCTCCAATTCTGACTGAATGTGTGCAAACGCCTCTTTACCTATTGATACAGTTTTAGTAACTCACACTGATGTTACCAGTGAAAACAACTTTTTAATTAATTCAAAAACATTTTTCACAGTAACCGGTGGTTACTCTGTGCTGGGTTTTTTTACACATTTTTTGGTTTATTTTTTAAGAAAGCACAACACGCAAACCAGGCATTTTTTTGATCAGTTCCTGTTAAGGGGCATACCAGAGTGGCCTGGTGTTCTCTGCCTTCATCAGCTTTTCACACAGTTGAATACAATAGGGTGATGGTAGAGAATAAAAATTCCTAGAAATCTCAAGAAAAAAGAACATTTGGACACTCCTGGTAGTGGTAGCACACACCTAGGTGCTGCTGTTATTAACTAACCAGATGTAATCTGTCATAATGCATGCAAAATATGAAATAATTCATCCATATGTACACCAAACACTCAATTCTACCAGGATCATTTGATCATAAAACTATAAGCAAAACACTCTGTTTTGAATCTTTCACAATTCCATAGTCCCTGCTGGCGCGATTAATTCTGCTACCTACAAAAGTAAATCCTTTTTCTATTTTCAGTCTATTTAGATCTAGATCTCAGAACCTAATTAAAAACAGGAAAAAATTTAAGCAAGATTTTTAGAAAGACCTTGTGCCATGCAATTATCTTTTTAATGGAAATTTTCAGCAGGGATCCCTTGTCCTTGTCCTGTGAGTACCACAAATGCCCACTAACACCATGCGTGTCTAATTAGATGACTGTGGGTCCTATTTAGAAACATTCCCAGCCCATAGACATGAAAATAGCTTTTTGTATACAAACAATTGTTTCATGAGATTCATTAAACCTGTTCATTATTAGCTTTTTGTATATAAACAATTGCTTCATGAGATTCATAAAACCCATTTCATCCTGCTTGCACTAAGAGGAAGTGTTCAGTTCATACTCAAGAAAGGTGTATCAGAAAGCACGAATCCTACATAATAGTAAAAGTTCATTTAAAATAAAAAAGCACAGAAGCATATTTTGAATTTTTACTTTCTCATGAAAGAAGAAAATAAATCAATGCAGGGGAAGGCCACAAGGCACCAGAAGCAAAATTAGTAGCCATGATAAGATATGTAGTCATATTTTATAACTTGCTTTCCGCCCAGAGTAAATACTGAATCACAGAAAAGGTATTAAATTCCAAGTCCTACAGAAACTATGTGGTGACACCTGAGCTTGCCTCAGATGATGAAACAATTTACAATATTATAGCAATTCCCAGACCTCTTTGTCTCATGGCATATGATGGCTTGGTCATACATTTTCCCTAAGCGAGCACTGACCAAGCAGTGCAATGCTTTCTGACACGCTGGCAAGGGCAGGTGAGCTGAAGGGAAAGGCAGCAGCACTGCTCCTGCCTTTCCTCCAGCCTGCATGGCTCAGGCAGCTTAGCTCCTGTCAAAGGCATGAAGTCTCAGCTCATCTTAGTGCTCTGCCTTCAGTCATCTGGGCTGAAAATCCAACTTTCCCTAACAGGATAGGTAGGCAAAGAGGGTACTTTGAGAGCTGGATGATAGAAAAGCCTGAAGCAAGATTCCTCTGCTGCCTTAAGACAGATGAGGCTGTTACACATCTCATACACCATATCTGAAGGATGCAAAGGTCCAAAAATAACCTTAGATTTTCACAGGTTCTCAAATGAGGACACTAGCTTCAAGGCTTTGCACTAATACTGTGTCATGCTGCTGGGATAAATTGTGATGCCACAACATTGTGGTATCCCTACAGCACTGAGGAGGCACCAGCTGTGAAGCAAGGCAACACAGACTGTCTTGGGCTTTGCACATCCTCTGTTTGGGGCTTTGGTCCCACTGCAGATGCCAATTGCTCAGGCACAGCATGTGGAATCTGCACACAGAAAAGGAGGGCCAAGGGTGAGCTCTGCTCCCAATGTGTTAAATAGAATCAGCAGCCCAAGAACTGCCTGTGTTTTAATTTTAGCCTTGAATGATAGCATTATTCCATATGACACAAGAGTTTTCTGACATGAGACAATCTGCAAGCTGAGAAATGATGGAAAGCAAGGCAAAGGAAAACTGCTGCCATAATAATAATAATTTTTTCTCCTACTGACAACAGTGTTGATGTATTCCCTGTAACAGACATTGCTGTGGTGTATTTCGCAGACACAAATCTGTGCATATTGTGGAGAAATTAAACTTTCTGATTTGAATATCTGAAGCTGTAACTATGGCTAATACCAGGCTTGTAGTAAGATTCCATTCCTAGCTTTTCTATTTCAAAATATTATGGCTCTGAGTCAAAGTCTCTAATATATGCTCATAGAATCCAGAGTGTTCTTTAAGATCTAAAAACTGGCTTTTCTGCATAAGGATGGGATTATTCCCAAGCTACAACTAACCATGCACTGTAGAAATCTGCTGGATTAAGGCCTCAGAGAAAAAAAAACCCTCACATGAAACAGATTTTTAGCACTGATTTTGCATACTAGAAAGCATACATTTTCTACTTGCACACAGTCAACTGAGCTCCGTTAGCTTATATTAAAAGCAGCCTAAACAATTTTTTGGCTACTGTAAGAAGTGGAAAAGCAGCTTTAACTCTGCAGTTTTGCAATGCAGCGAGTACAGGGATATTTTTATGCTTTCTGCTTTGTCGAACTTTTTATAGACTATTTCTTTTCTTTAATTCATTCCAAAAATGTCCCCTCCAAATATTTTTTCCATATCTAGACACAAGATGTTGTTTCTTTTCTAAGAATACACAATACTTCAGTTTACAAAACTGTCAGTCAAACTCCTTGACATGAACATATCTTTATATAGTAAAAGCATCCAAAGCCTTCTTGCGTGGTATGTGGTTACAAAGGGGCAGCCCTATTAGGTGGGAACCTATAAAGTCAGATTTCCCTTCCTACCTGATTGGTCATACTTACAGAAATTTCCAGTGGAAATCACAAGATTATTTGTCTTTTGCTTCTTTGCTCTGTTTTTCCTGTTTGCACTAAATGAGAAGTCATGTATATCTTTGGCCTCTAATACACTGAATATTGTTGCTCATGTAAAAGAATGCTGATCATACCATGCTGAATTTGTATTTCCAGATCTGGAGTCAGAAGATTCATCCATACTAAAAGTTACAGCATCACATGTAGTGGGGGAGGGGTTTTGCAAATGAGCTGTCAAGTTGAATACCAATATGAAAAATTTAAGAAGCTGACAGATACCATTTGACACTGCATTGCTGATCATGCCTCACGGTAAAGATTAAATTATGTTAATACTGAAAAAACTGCAGCTACTGCAAAATTGAGCAACTAAAAAACCTAAACCAAATCTATTCACCTCTGAATTCAGAGGGTTACAAGTCTTTCTCTCAGAATAATAAAAATGTTACGAATTAAAAAATTATTGATGTATTTTAATGCTATCAACCATTTGACACAAGGAACAGCCTAATAAATGGTTTCTAAAGCCAGATTATTTCTGTGTTCATAGCAATTCTCTACTGACGAACAAACTACTAGTAGTACTTTTATAGATTAATAATTTAACATATACAGTGAAATAAAGAAAAATTATACTAAATTTTGTGTAGACTCTTTTATTGGCGTATTTTTCCCAGCACCTCTCAAACACAAAGCCCTTTGTTGCTGGTTTGCATGGTTTTGCCTCACTTCTGCATTATAAAGTATCTGAAAGGTTGTATTCATGGTAATAGGAAAAGAAGACAGAGGGTCTAGATAAGGGTGCCTCGTTCACTTGAAGAGCTGACAAAAAACCCCAATCATTTTCTTCAGAACCCACCCCCACCTTATTTCACACACCAAGTATCTGCAATACCAAGAGACTCACATCAGTGACAAGGTGACAAAACCTTAGGGCTGAAAAGGCATGGCTTGCTAAGATTTAATATTCTCTGCCTTTCATAAATTCCAAATGCCAGATTTTGTTGATACAATCACTTTAATCCAGCCTCTTAATTTGTCCTTCCTATCCTACATGTAGGAATTGCTCATTATACATTTAAATGCCATTAACTGTATGTGGACTGCTATTTCAAATTACAAAATGTTAGCAGTAAACATTTCAAGAGAGGAGAAAGCATCTTGATGGCTACAAGAACAGACACCTTCCCATCCCCCTCTTTACCCTCTGCAATGGGTTAAGTAACAACACTAATAAAATATAGATGATGGAAAACCCAGCCCTTGAGAGAACAAGATGAAGGCATCATATTTGTGGGAAGAATGCACATAAACAAAGCTCATTCTATATATTTAGTATTTTTATATTGCAAACAAGTATTTCACTAGCTGCTCAAAGAAGAGAAACAAACCTGAAAATTATTATTAATTTTAAAAAAGGAAAAATACCTATAAAGGTAAGAAATAAACACCTTCTCGTGTGTCAGCTTTTAAAAAAATGGGATGTGTGACTTGAGCTTTTATACATCATCTTTTAGTGCTGCTTTCTATAACTGATGAATGTCATGAATAGCAGATATGCTTGGGAGAGAAACCAAGGGGAACAAATACACAGACCACTGCAAATCTCTTGCTGAGTAAAATTAAATTCAGAACACAACTGCCAACACGGACAAATATTTCACTAAACTTTTACTAACACTAACAGAGGTACAGTGATATCTGTTAATGAGGCAGAGCATGCAGAAGTAAATTCTCCTTAACAAGAGATGTATTGTGAATGCCAACACCTGCTATCCAATTTCTTGCAGAATTCCCAGGGAGGCCATGCATGTAAATACAGAATTAGGATACAATCTTTAGATTGGGATAGCAAGCCAACTGAAGAACCCAGACATAAAAGAATCATACTGCTGTGTTTAGAATATCCAGCTTTCTAAGTGTATGTTTATAAAATTCAATTGCCATTGCTTCAGCATCCCAAGCTGGCATCATTCCAAACTTCTAGGTTTCCAAAGCATAGTACAGCACAAAAGATAATTTAATCCTAAGAGTAGCGAGGGTCCCACATTTTCCCTCACAAATCTTACAAGCTCAGGTATGGTGCCATGTTTACATGTCTGTTCTAGAACTAGTACAATTCTGCACTGCTTTGGGTTATCTGAATCCTCATTGCACATACACTGTCTTCCACAGGCCCTGAAGGAATTCCAGGGATTTCAAGCTCACTGTCCTATCTAGGTTCCCTATAGAATACAGAAGAGTCTGAATTTCTAAACGGAAGTGAATTCTAACTTGGACCCTGGCTGTGTGATGTTTTGCAAGCAGTTTGTCCTATGTCATTCAGGGAAGCTTGCCTTTTGTAGTTTTCCCAAAACCCTCTGATTTTATATATTCCCACAGAAGAGTATCTCTGTACCCTAAACAGTCAGTGCAGCCTAAGAGGAGAACGCATGCAAATGCGTCACAGCTAAATTGTACAGCTCCTTTTTCTCTTCATTTACATTTTTTGTTAATGCTAATGATGCAGATGTTCAACATCTAGCCAAATTCTCTATTAAGCCTGTAGCATCAAAAGAGAAGCTATGAACTTGGACAAGTGTTTCTAAAACAATCTAAATCTGCAGCTCATTCGTCTCCTCACACTGCACGACTTCCTGAAGCAAGCAAAAATTGCGCAGCTCCCTGCATTAAAGAAGAAACACCAAAATGTGTGATGATGTAAACAAACTCTGCTGGATGATTTCATGGATACGTAACAGCAAGATCACATCTTAGATTTTTTAATTTGGACTCCTTTGAAAGTATAAATGAAACCAGCTTGTGTTTAACTCTATGCAATATCCACTGTAGTTAACTATATGACTACTGCCTCTACATGAACCCTGCAACTACAAGTATATAAAACATTTATAAACATTTTACAAATGAAATGTGCATATAAACAGTATAATACATCAACATACAGCATACCAACATCAGACTAGCAGGAAAGATCAGGACCAAGGCCATGATTTACCTACTAAAACAGAAGACAAAGATGGCACACACACCACAGAATTGGAGCAAAGAAACAAAACTTTCCAGTTTCCTTCAGGAAATCTCTGGATAGAGTTACGAACTCTAAATTAGCTTTAACACTTTTGCAGTATAGAATGAATTAATATGTTTCATATCTTCCAGAACAGGAACAAAACACAATCACTAGCACCTGATGGCTTCCACTTACACAACAGCATCCAAATCCCCTGGTATGGTTAAACCAGGGACTAGCCTCCCTTTGCCTCTATAATGCTGAGAGTGATGAATAATGTGGTGACTAATGTGAAAGTAACAGATCACCTAATGAACTGGTGAAATGAGTAACACTCACTTCCCATTGCTTTTTCCAGAAAATGTGATCTGAGAAAGACAAATAAGAGGCTAAAAAGTTTGCTAAAGAATAAAATAAATCAGCAACTGGAAAAGACACATAGTTAGAAAAGGGCAATGAAGCCTAAAACAAAAAGATGACTGGGCAAAGAGCTGATGAAGAGGCCAGGCCTGCAGACATTTTGGCCTGATTGGTATATTTTTGGGCTACCTCTGCACCCTGCTGAGATCAGGAAACATTAAGGGTTTCACTTCACATGACAGGATGTAAAAAGAGCAGTACAATAAAAGCCTTGGTAGAGCTCTGTTGCGGTAGCACTCTCTGGGAAAGCGACAGAAGCCTGAACAGTCGTCCCTGAGCACTCCTCACATGCATCCAGCTAGGCAGAGAGTTAAAGCCAAGATTTGCCAAGAAAAAGTACAGACCTAGAACTTTTACCCAGAAGGCAGTGAGAAATAAAAATTAAGTAAAATTATAATAATAAAATACAGCAGCGAAACCAAGAGACATTACCTATTACTGTAACAAGCTCCACAATCTCAACAGCACAGCTAAGTACACATCCAATTCTGAAAATGGGAACAAGAAACACATAGAGAAAAAAAATGGCTGGATTTTTTTAACTGATCTAGATTGAAAAGGAGATAAGAATCAAAGTCATTGATACAAAGTGAAGGGAGGCATATAAATGGAGGCAAGGGTTTTTTAAAAAAATGTTGTTCATAACTTCTTGAACTATGTAATTTTTGACTGCAAAGAATTTCACATTATTTCAACTATAAACAGTAGTGT
Organism: Fringilla coelebs; assembly: GCF_963513975.1. Classification (NCBI taxonomy): domain Eukaryota; kingdom Metazoa; phylum Chordata; class Aves; order Passeriformes; family Fringillidae; genus Fringilla; species Fringilla coelebs. The sequence continues at coordinate 31,880,188 of NC_140032.1, read as the reverse complement.
GATGTCAAGATTTTTATTTAAAATTACATATTTCCACTACAGTTAATGTATTAAATCCTTGTCATTCTAGGAAGAGAGACATACTTCAGAAGTTCAATACATTTTATTTTAAAACTGCCCATATAATTTGCAAGAGTATCTTGGAACTGAACTTGGAAAAAAGATAATTTCAGATTTAAAGTTTTACAATGAGTCAGCAATTTCTCATGAAAAATAGAAATGAAAAGTTAATGCACTACTCCAGAGTTGCTCCTATTGTTTACTGTAGTTATGAACAGAAGCATATATGTTACATATATAGGCCTCAATTTTTAACACCAAAGTTACTTTTTTCCCCCAGATTTGAAGCAACCTTCTGGGAGATGGCCAGGAAATTATCTCACAAAGACATAAGGCATTTCAATGAGCTGTATCTTTGTCAGAATCATGTCTTACTAAAATACCTAGCATATTACTGCATCTGTCCCACTAATCACTTGAAAAGTGCGTCCAATCACCTCAATGTAAACATGGCTTGTCAACAAAGGACATTTTGTACAACAGGAAATGGAAATGTACAGCTTACTTGGACGTATTAAGAGTGTTAAGTCACTTTCCTCTTCAGCTTTTACTTCTCTTTGTGTTTGGGGACACAATGTGCATTTACTCAGTGACTATATGGGATAACAAACTGCAGTCGTTTCCTATCGACCACTTCATTGTGCAGCTCAAAGAATGTCAAGGTCATATTTTTATTCCAAGCCATAGTTATAGCCCTGAAGGTAGCATGCAGTGCTTCATTAGCCACATTGAATTGTACAGAGCATTACTAATACCTAGATGAGCAATCTGCTTTAAATCAATGCAGCATCTGACATACTCTTTCTGGAATACAGAAGAGCCGAGAAAACACAGTAATTTAAAAACTTGTGATTTGATCACACTAAATATTTTGCTCAATAATTTCTTTCATAACCAAAACACACATTCTTTCCAGACTAGAAGTGTTGGGTATGATTTTTGGGACAGCCTTGAGTCAGCCTGGTGCAATACAGCAATGCACCCTCATATTTTCAGATGACTGCATGTGAAAATAAGTGATAAAATTTGCATATGAACAAAGAAAATTCACATGTAAATTCCATAGCTGGGTAAACATGAGGAGCAGCATGCCAGAAATTATGTATGCAATTAGTATCACATACATGAAATGGTGCGTATAATTATGGACCGCATTTGAGAATGCAGCCTGCGTCATCCGTACCCTTCCATGCTCCCCATCTACCCACCAGGATCTCAAGTGCTGGTCTTTGCACAACACTGGGCATGAGTGTCTGTATTAACTGGTCCAGCTGTCATGAGTGCTGCCTTCCAGCTATCATTCTCAGATGCTCATCAGACATGCTTATTCCAATCCAGGCCACAGAGCGAGTGGTTCAGCTGCTGTCTGCAGAGTGGAGTTTTTAAACAGCAGCTGTTGGGTAGTCATGATATTAAGTCCATATTTCTAATGGACAAGACATTCTTGCAGAAAAAATTGACACATCTGCTTTTGGTTTTATGGAAGTCTTAGTTCTCACATTTTTCTGGTACTAGAGCTGTAATGCCAGAAACTGTAATGTCAGAAACTGTAATGCATACACTTCCCACAGAGAAGGCAGAAAGGTATGTTCACAAACATGGAAAAGACTATTTCCCCTTAATTTTAAACAAGGCATATAGTATTTGTTTGACAGACTGTGCAGTCCCAGCATGTAATTTATATTCTTTTGACAGTTAAAAATACTTATTACTATTATCTACTAAAGGGCACTTTCACCATAATAACAGGCTCAATGTTATCTACCTGTACATAATTGTACTTAAAAGTACTCGAGTACTCTTCTGACACGAATTTGTGATTTTTTTTCTCCTTGGGTAAAACGGCAGATTACTCACATTCTCTTTAAAGGTCAATACAATTAAATCTAATTATAGGATGCCATATAGTAAGTATATAAGTCTGTAACTAAACTTCCTCCTGAATTACTGTCCTAGAGATCATCTCCCTGATCACAGCAATTGCAACTCTGCTACAGAGATAGTGAACTTCAACTGAAAGCTTAATTAGAAATAAACTGTTTCAGAAACTATTGACTAGAGAATTGGAGGCCTCATAACCACGTGTTCACTAGAAGAAATTAGAAAACTGTGACCCATCATAACTGAGACAGAAAAACCCTTATTAGATTTACTCTGGTAAACATGGAACAGAAGGTAAATCTGGCTGTAGACAGCACTGGGCAGCCAACAACTCCAATAGGAGAAGATTCCAGATGCACACAAAAAATTCTAAGATTTGAGGCATCACTTTCATCCCAAAATCAAACATGGTAGACAGGCCACAGGAAACTTCAAACTTCCATGCTTCTCTGGCCAAGTCCAGAATAGCCCAGTAAATGGAATTCCTGCCCTTACCAGTAAAAGTAACAGGCCAGTTAACCAGTAACAGTACTGGTCTGTTTTGACTGAATTCATAACATTGACAGACTAACAATAAATTCCTGTTTCTGCGCACTTACACGCTTTTTGGCTGTAAAAGTAAATCCTGAGCTTGACACCACGAGCTGTGAAATATTTGCCTAGGCTTGGAGGAGGTGGCAGAGTAACTGCTGGTTTGTATTACCCAAATGCTACCCCCAAACACAAATATCTGCCCTTATTACCAGAACCCATGCAGCTTCTGAATGTTCTTATTTTGCCTCCTAGAGAAACTCACAAACCTTGTTTTGAGCAGCATCACTGCTAAGTTACAAAGTATACATCTGCTGTTATCTCAGGTAGAGTTTGCCAAGTCGAATAATATTTGTGTAAAACTTAATAAAAACATTTCCATCCTGTGACAGAACACTTTATGCAAATACCTTTTCTTCAATGGCCACCAAAAAATTGCCCATTTTCTTTTTTAGCAAGTGCCTTATTTGACCAGGTTTAGTTCTGAGGACATTTTCATTACACCAGCAGAAGTTCATGGAATATTCTGAATTAGAAGAGACCCAGAAGAATCATTGACTCCAGCTCCTAAATGAATGGCTCATACAGACATTGAACCCACAGCCTTGGTGTTCTCCAACCAACTGTGCTCATCTCAGTAGGACAAAGTTAATGCAATTAACTGGAAAGCACTCAGGAATCGGGCACAACGGGACAAGAGGCACTATGCAAAAACTTGGGTGGGGTTTCTTGACCATTTTGGAACACCCAATTAAAAAAGAATCCTCAGTGGCTTAACAGTGCCAAGCACTTTTGTTGAGGCTTGTTTACAATCACCTCCAGCAAGCAGCGTGCCTGTCCCTGTGCTGAACCAGTCGCCAGAGCCCGGGCATTTGAGGGATCTGAGTGCAAGGAGCTTGGCTGCTATGACAGACTGCCTGAAACACTTCCCCAGCCAGAATGAGCTCAGGGTTGGTGTGCATTGGTCCATCCAAAGACAGCAATTACAGTGCCCTCACTACACCTGAGAAACTGCAGTCTCTTCTCACTTGTCACTTAAATGCTGAAGAAGGCTGGCCACTGCTGGGGCCACCACTGACCAGTATGGGCTGTTGACAAACAAAGTGCTGCTACACACCAGCACTTTGGTGTCTTCATTTGTGGATTCCCCCATTTCCAAACTCATCACTTTATCAGCAAGGATGAAATTACTCTATCACATTTTTTAATGACAGCTAAGAACCTGGAACTGAAATGCCATCAACATACTGCACTCAAAGCCATGAGGCCACTCTCAAACAACCTTTTCCTTCCACTGCTCCTAGATAATTTCAGAGAGCCAGAAACTACTGTTTTCTACAGTTTCAGTAGTACTCTAAGCACTATTAGAAAAATATATCCAGAAAATGGTTGACCTAATTCCAACCCTTACATTTACATTTAAAGCTTTGAAGGAGGTGCCACAGGCTACAGTGCTTAATTTTATCTTCATTAGTTTGCAAAGATAATTTCTTTGGGGTTTAGAGACTAAGTGCAGAAAAGAACTCACTTTGAGCAGTGCTTCCTGGTTTTTGGAAAAGGTCAGCCCTAATTTCAAATTTTTTTTCTAAAAACAAGTCAGATTACCCTATGATCAGTGCTTACTGTTATGAATCTTGATAAACTATTCTAGGATTGAGACTCAAGAAAAAAATTGATTGTCATTCTTCCTTCTGAAATCCTGAAACATAGGTAAAGCTGTTGCATCCACCTAGAGGTCATACAGCTGATAAGTAAGTCCAGACTACTGCTAGTTGAATTATTTCCTCCATTCAGCTTATCCATACCATCTTGTGCATTTACACTTGGTTTTACCTATTTGTCTCTACTAAAGACAAAATAAAGCACTGTAGCTTCAAAATGAGACAACTCTGAACCTGAATCATAAAGAAGGTCCTTAGTAAACATTCAAGGTTGCACCTTGAAGCTACAGAATTAAGTTTTTTATTCTCAATAGTGACTGATTTCCAGTAAATAAAGGAGAAATACATCTCATTGACAGGTCCAGAATCCAGCCAAAAGGCTGTAATGCAAAAAGCCTAGGCTATAATTTGTATTCATTTTTCTTAACCTGGGTTGTTGTTTGTTGCATTATCACAGAATAGTATACTCAGACACTAAAAATGCATTGCACAAACTCTTCATGGGTTTCTCATCGTGTCACTTACCGATTCCTGCATCCTTGCACTTGCTACAAGTGAAAAATGATACCTAAGAATGTATGAGGAGATAGAATAGCTTTAGGAACCTCAATCTATCAATTTAACAAGCAAGGCTTCAAAATAAATTTTCATTTAGATACCCAAGAATGATGGAAAAAATCACATACTATGTAAATAAAACTGCTACTCTACAGAAAAACAACTCACTATAAAAAAAGATCTCTGTGCAGATTTATTCAATCATGCATGCCTCATGTGTTACTACTACAGCAAATTACCCAAAAACAATTTCTCTATTACTGAGTAGACTCAATTCATCTACCAGTGCTTTACAAATATTTGATCCTAATTAAACTTAATGATTTTCTCTGCTTCTGAGATGGTGCTGCAGATCAACTCTTTTTTTAGCACAATACTTGATTTAAAAGCAAAATTCTGACAACCTGGTGGGAATTCTGTTCAAAGATGAGTTAACATGGAAAAACTGTGTCTTCTCTACCAGGAGATTCTAAAAGTGGAAAGTTGGTTATTCAAACTGTGCTGCTTCTCAGACAACTAAATTAGATACGTTCCTGTCACCAAAAAACTGCTGATAATGAAAAGTCACTCAGGACTCCAAAACCACTGGAAATCTATTCATACATAAAATAAATCATTAACACATTCTATACTTGATTACACATTTACAACTGAAGAAATAGCTTGTTATTTTAAGGTCTTTTGCCAATTTGTTTCCTTTAAATAAGGAAGAAAAGTTATTTGCATGTTTATGTTTGTGTTCACTTGAAATTTCAGTGTTCTGTTCTATCAGGGTATTAGGGAGGTCATCTTTTGGAAGATTTCTACCACTGCATAAAAAGAATTTTTGAATTTTCTTAAGCCCAGCACATTCAGCAACTTCTTTTGTTTGCTTGTTTGTTTTTTAAATTAAAATCTCGTTCCAACTTTGTCAAAATTCACCTGTTATCCCTTAGGTGTAGGAAGGTTACCATTAGGAAGACAAAGCTCATTCAGCCAAGCCATGCACACAGATTTAGGGTGGCCAGCACTGCTTGTTAGAGACAGCAGTAGAGAAAACAATTCCAAAGTCTTTCTTCTGTCAAAAGAAATCTTAAGAAACTGTTTTGAACATCTCCCATGGATGGCACTGGCACCCTGAAGTAAAATATATTCCAAATAAAGTATTCTGTCATGTGCAAAGCTAATATCACAATAATTCCTTTGTTGTTTTTTTACACCTTACACTCAGGTAAAAAACTTATTTTAAACAACGACTATTACCTCCCCCCCCTTAGAAGTGCTCACAATTTTTCAGAGTGTGGAATGGATTTGTCTGTGCATAGCTTATTTACTAGTTATCAGAAAACCAGAAATGCCACCTTATTTGGCCCTAACTGGTGGCCTCAGCACAGAAGGGATTTGCATGCTTGCCTGGACAAAAAGTCTCCCCTGAGACGTGCTCCATAGCTGTGTCATGCCAAGGGAAATGGAGCATGTGCTTCTGTGAATGCTGGTGCTGCCCAAGAAAACTTTTATTTTTGGGGGCTCAGTCTCTTCCAAGAACATGTATTTCACAGGTTTTCCTGCAGCCATGCAAGGCAGAATAGCAGAGGCAAACATTCCTCCCTCAAGCTGAGCCTATAAATGAAAATTAGAATTGAAATCACTTATGTAAAGTAATACTGGCAGGAGTGGGTGCTTGGAACGAGTTTAAACTAAACATTCTAAATTGTTCCATCAGACACCTGCAGGAATCCTAATTTATTTTAATGCATGCAATTTAGCAGTTGTAGAAATACTGCATTTCAGCAGTATTGACAATATGGCTATTCAGGCCAAGGCAGTTAAAAACTTCAAAATAGAAATTTTATCCTGTATCCTCTGTACCTGGAGCTAACCTACTTTTTAATTTGGAGACAACTAGAATGTCTTTTCAAGCCTTGGGTAGATATTTCAAATTCAGGCAAAGTTGAAATTTTTAGGAGATACAGAAGTGAGACTTCATGACACACAAACACTTGTGCATAAAGTGAGAAGGGATGGCAAGAGAGACTAAAGGGCTAGAATCACTGCATTTACTTAAAGATGAATAATTTCTTTTGGAAGTCCTACTTATGTGAGCAAAGCATATGAGTGCTTTCAAGGAGTGATTCCAGATCAAATTTCCTTCTGACTGAGCTGCTGTTGACTCCATACTGAATCCCAATTCTGGCACATAAGTGAAGGGCCCAAAGTTCAGTGGGTCCAACCCAAGTCTTGTGGAAATGCTGAATTTCAGGTGTATAATTTTTAAAATGCTACTTCACAGGACTCTCAATCCCTGTCTAAGGAGCATCTTTGCTCATTCTAATGGTTTGAGTTACAGGTTTTAATGCTTTTGAAGCTCTACTGCACACCTGTCCCAACCCTGAATGCATATTATCATTATGACCTGATTTGTGAAGAGTTTACATTTCTTTGAAGAGTTAATGCAACAGGTTTCAAGTCTCTACATCACTTGAGTACTGCCAGGTTTCCAGCAGAATTTGAAGTCTTCACCTTCATTCTCTCCATGAACACCAGTACCTTTCTGACAGTAAAAAAATATTTAACGGCACCATCTACCTCACTGTTTCATTTCCTAGACAGACTGTTGTTTTTTTATAACAATCTAAATAAATGGATTGTTGGTTTTGCTGATAATCTTCTGATAGAAATGCTAGACATGGAAAAATGTTAGGCTAGCTTGCATAGCACAGGAGAATCCAGATGCCTTTGTCTCCTTGTGCACAGGGAATAAGGTTGTTTTGTGCCTAAGCAGCTTGACTGCAACAGGAGTACACATGTAAGATGTAGTATAGCTTTCAGAATTGTGAATTGTGTTAAGAACAAGGAGCTGAGAACAACAACATAACCACCTAAATCCATACAGGAAGGTATTTTGCTAAAAAATGGAAACAATCTGAAAATGTACTCTCTAATATAAAGGAGGAATTCATAAGCTAGAAGCAATTACAACATGAGTAGTGCAGCTGTTGACACATGAAATGAGGTATTGAAATTAAAAAAGTAATGACTAGTTATCTGTACTTACAAAACCAGTATGATGAAGGGAGGCATGTTAGACTCTAAAACACAGGAACTGTCAAAAGATTAATCTAATTTTGTGAGACTTCTTTTAAGACAATGCTGAGACCATCTCTTGGACAATAATCTAAGTGTTTATAGGCCAAAACACATAAAAAAGAGGTCTTGCCCCATGTATATTCACAAGGTGTCTATGCAACAGAATTCCAATTTTTCGTTTTTCTTCCCAAAACTGAAAATTAGGGCTAGTTTTCACTACACAAAAACCTCTCCAAACCAACTCCTAATGTGCAGATTCCACAGTGAAGTCTATTCCCTCCTGCCAGATACAGCTGAGATCCTGATGGGATACAAATCATCATGGATACTGTTCTACGGAGAATTCAAGGAACAAGCTAAAAACAACAGTGGAGGAATTCCCTTGCCTTAGAATCCTTATGATCACAGAACCATTATATTTGGGAAAGACCTCTGAGATTGTTGAGCCCAACCATCAACCTTGCCCCACGGAGTTCATCACTAAACCATGACTGCAAGGGACACACTGACACATTTTTTGAGTACTTCCAGGGATGGTGATTCCAACACTTCCCTGTTCCAATGCCTGCCCACTCTTTCTGTAAAGAATTTTTTCCTCGTGACCAATCTTTAGTATTGCATTATGATACAATATTATCAGCACTGCCATCATCTTAAGTCTTTCACCTGCTTGCAGGACCTGACTGATTTCCTACTTACTGCACCCAAATTCTATACTCTCCAGGATTCAAGGTCTCAGCAACTATGATAGATAGCAATAAGCAAATGCCACGTGCATAGTACAAGTTTTAGAAGTTCTGATTATCAGTATCTGATGTTAAAGATGATGTGTGAAGTCAATATATGAAGATACTTTAATGTTTAATGAACAAGGCAAAGTACAGTAAAACTCGAGATGCACCCAATGAAAGGGGTTATGAAAATTCCATATAAGCTATGAATATTTTATATTCTGGGAACACTCTTGATTTTTAAAATTCCAGTGCAAAATTACCAAAACAGTAATTTGCATCTGTTTGTTCTCCAGTTTTTGCTGTATAGTAAAATTTAATTTGGGATTTGAAATGCACTACTATCTCTGTGGTTTTAAGATCATATTTAACTGATTCTGCTTTTTAGGGGATGATTTTATTTTTTTAAAGAAAGTAATGGCTAACCTTCTGTCACATTAGTGACCTATATATCAAGAAACTATACAGCTAAAGACTTTTTTTGCTAAGTATTTCAGGATTTTATCCAAAATCCAGCTAAAATCTTGTTGTTAAGGAGGAGCATTAGAGCACTCATATTTATGATTAAACAGAAGCCTTTTAAATAACCTAGTAAATGGGGGAGTATATGGTTACCTAGACAGAAGCATAAATGGATACTTATCCCTGCTCAGGGGACTGGGAAAGCTGACAATCATCTGCTACCTGCTGTGATGAACACCCCATTGCTTACCACATGCCTACTAATTTTTCAAGTGCACTGACATAAGATGACTGTCTAGACCAGATTTTCTTCCATCATATTAGTTCACTCTGAGTTCACCTGAACAGCTCAAAAAAGGCACTTCATGTTAAACACAATTACTTTAATCACTCTTAATTTACAATTAGAGAATTAAAAACAGGGCACCTCAAGAGTATGGGAAGATATGGTTTATTTAAGAGTTTTCTCTACTTCAGTGTGCTTTTATTGGCTTTCTGTAATTCTGTACCTTGTGACTGCTTTGGTGCTGCTTGTACTGAGACAGAGAAAAAAACAGTGTGTGTGGGCCATGCAGTGGTATGAAGGTGAAGTAACTCAGGCTAACTTTTAGTGATGACAGCCCTGTCTATTGAAGGAGACCAACAAAGCTTTCTTCAGAAGGCAGTGACAGGCAAATATCTGAACCTGCCTGGCCCTTTGACAGCACTGTTCTGTCACACATTAAAGCAGTCACAGGGAATGGCCCAAGAAGGCTAGAGTTATCATTTGTTAATACCATCCTTATCTTCTGCTCTAAAAGTTAATATGACTTTTAAATAGGACTTATTTAAAAATACTATTGGAATCAAATTTTTATTACCCAGAAAGCAGATTCTGTAACATTGTACATCTCAGAGGAATCTTAAAATAAACACTCATGTCTACTCAATGCTATATTCAAAGGTAAGACTACTGATCTGGAACTACTAGGGTACATTACATTTGAGGGTTGTGTACAAACCAGTTATTTTTCTCCATTTCCTTCAAAGGCTACCAAAGACAAGTTACACAGTTCTAAAGTTGGTTCAGCTCAGCCTGGGATCTTGCCTTCACCATGAAAGGTGCACCTCCTTTCCCTGTCATTTCTGCTTTCCCCGTGTTAGGGCTACTCATCACTCGACATGGGATAAATAAGAACTAACCCTGCAAGTAGGACCAAAAACTAATGCCTGTTTTTGCATATACATTTTTAGTTAGGTAAGATATATTGATTTAAACATCATTTTGAAAATGTGAGCAAAGCTGGCCTGTAGTTCATATGGGCTTCATCTGCAAGGTGGTTCAGACTAACAGTTCACTGCCTGATGTCCTTACCTGCACCACTGAAAACAAGCAACTAGTCAGACAAGCTTATCTGGGACCTGGTATCAGCTGCAAAACTATTCCCTCTGTCTAGGCCAGAAGAGTTAGCACACTAAGGAAGCTAAGGAATGACAACTGATTAACCACTTTAGTTGCATTACACAGTGATCCAGCACAGAATAATTCTGAAAGAGAGTTTAAGTGTTTCTACTTATACCATCTCCTGCCAGAATATTCTATTTTTTTATACTATAAAGCTTTGCCACTTGTAGCTTCAAACAAACAGTAAAAAAAGATTTTGCTTTTAGCTATATAACCTTTACATTGCTGTAGATACTGGCATCAATGATATTGCCTCTACTATACTATTTTGTAACAGCAAAAGGAGAAGATTAAGAAATGGCCACTAAGGTGAATGATGGGATTCAAATAAATTCTGCCATCAGAAATAGGGACAAAATAAATCACTCAGTCATTCTCAGAAGAAAATGTCATTTCCAAAGAATGGCCTGTCCATTCGTAACAAACACTATACTTTGTATCACAAGGGCAAAGCCCAAAAGAGTAAAAACTGTTAAAAATCTTTTTCAACATTAGTATTGATTTTAAATGTGTCATTGCTGCATTAAAGCTACTCCCAATCTCTAAAATACAGTAACAGAAAATATAATAAGTTACCAAATAAGATCCAATTTAAAAGGTAATTTGAAATTTAGTTGCAGTGTTAGCAGCAATAATGAGTTCATGTACACTGCCTGGACTAAACAGAACTAATTCCTCACAAGGACTATTTTAATTCCAGTATTAAGCATCTGTCAATGTGAAAGGGAATACTGTTGAAAAAAACAACATTTGTAATAGAGGGCCAGGCAGAAAAAGGGGATGTTGCACCTGCAAGAATTTACACTGGCAAAATCTACTTTGCAACAGCATCCCTATTCACCCAAGCATCCCTGAATACGAAAAATTCCTTCAGATATAATATCTTGTCTACCACAAGGCCGAAATCCCCTTCCTTTCAGAAAAGTAAATTCAGTCAAGACTGAAGCTGTCTTAGGGCTTGTGTTCATACAGAGTTAAATGCCCATTTGACAATCACTGAACTATTTGCAACATTAAAAAAAATGAGACAACTTCCTGCTTCCTTCCTTTCCTTCAATTAGGCTTTCCTCACACACAACAAACTTTACCCTTTACACCTACTGATGGATTTACAGGAATGGCTCTTGGTACTGCCACAAGGTGATGTGTGAGGATACACCTGTATCCTGAGGCACAGCAGCAGCTGAGGGAACTGCCCTTCCCTCACCTCTGCAGAGCTGCTTCTAGTGTCCCAGGCTTCTCCAAGACACAGCTCTGGAAAGCCACTCTGAAGCTTTCAAGCTCACAGGCAGAAAACATCAGCAGAGAAAAACAGATGACTGTACCAAAGGTCTTAATGAGGCTTTTGAATTGCTCCACCCTTTCAAGCACTGAAATTGTATCCTGGCAATTAATGAACAGAATGTTTGACTGTAGCATGACCTTGGTCTAACACATTTTAAAAAAACTAGCAGTAACATTTCTGGTAAAATTCTTTATTAAAGCAGTATATTTTTCTTGGTTCCAAGAAAACGTTTTTACTGGAATCTTAGTAGGCAGGCACGAACAATAACCACGTCCTTACTTGCAGCTAAATGGCAAAAAGCAATGTACTTGCAATCCAAAGACTGAAATTGTCACTGAACATTCACCAATAGTGCTGAGAAAATATGACAAAGTCATCACTAAAGTCAGGGCACTCTAGACTGGAAATTTTATAGATCTAGTTTGACCTATCACAGCCCCTCAGCATAAGCACAAACTATAAAAGTTCCAATATGCATCTCCAATATAGATGAGAAAACACAACATACATTTGAGTAAGAATATTTTAATAGCGAAAAAATTGTTTAAGTTCATAATTAGTAACAAAAACAATTTAGGAAAGTTTTTTAAAGTTTTATATTTCACCCTCATGACTGATTATCTATTTCCTCTATTTCTTTAGCTAGCCTATCTGTGGAATGATAAACATCATCCAAACAGCTGAGCCTTTACCACATGCACTCACAAAGCTGTGCCTTGTTATGGCTCCAGCTAGTCAAGTTATTTTCAGCAAAGGTCATCAAGTTCTGAAGTCCATTTGAAAGCGAGAAAAACAAAAAAAAATCAGTTTAATATTTATCACAGTGATCAGGGCAGAATTATTCCAAAAAGACAAAATTTGATAAGCAATGAATTAAGTTTTATGATGACACTTTAACAGATTAAGTCTTAACACTGAATTAAGTGTTAAGGTAAGTCTGCTACAGAGGAAAAAGATTTTTGATGTTGTTGTAGCTTGTTATTCTTTTCTCTTCCCATAAATCCATATCCATAGCTAAGTCAGTGATATAATTCAGAAAGCAGATAATTGTCATGCAGGTCATTATGGTCACAAATAAGCCTATTTTAAAAAGCCAAAGATATCTGGTTCAAAAGGAGATCTTCTGTGCCACAGATTTTGAAGTATGGCACATCAGCTTAATTCTTTATACTCTAGTGCTAACTGAGCATCTTCCAATTGAGTGCTAATCTAGTGTGAAGTTTTACCTAGTCACAATTAGTCAAACGCCTTTCTTGCAAACATGCACGTGAATTCTGAAATATAATTATGCCTCATATATTGCCTAGGGAAAAAAAAAAGGTAAACCAACTGGTACTTCCACCAAAAATGTTTGGAATGAAGTGCAGAACCAAAACCATCCTAGCGTCAATTGATAAACATATCTTGGGCTGACCCTGCAGTGACAGAGAGATAGAGCAGGGCAAATGTCTCGCTCATTCCAGACACAGAAGAACTGGAACATTCCAGACTGGAACACACAAGGTCTCAACTCAGAAGATGCTGCTTTGCCTGCAGAGAGTCGCCTGTGTCCAATGGACTAAAGCATTTCACTGACTTCACCTAGACCAAATTGCTGTGACTGAAAACCCTGTGTGAATTCAACATGCCAGCGCTGCACAGGAGACAGTCACAGTGACATTTACTGATGCCAGTGTGAAAGGCAATGACACTTTGGCAATAAAATGAAGTATCTGTCAGAGAAGTGACTGAAAGCCTAAGGTCTGACATGTCTCAGCTCATGGCAGTATGCTGTATCTGCAGGGCCAAACCAATGACCATTGCCTTAACTCAGTGCTCTTACACTGAACTTTGAAGTAGCTTTCTTTATTTCACCTGCCCACAGCAGGACAGTGATTTGCTTGGTTACACTAGCAATGTTGGCACGGAGTTTTAGCACAAATAGGTGGACAGAGCTTGTAGCAGAGAACAGTCAACTATTCTGCAAGCCCAGAGCTGTTTGTGACAGTTCAAAGGCTCAGACACACACACAAATCTTTTAAAGCCTTAAGAATATGAACAACCTTTGTCCAGGCCACTCTGGTTTGTCAGATAATTGACAGACAAGTTAGTAAACTCAATGAAAAAAAATTTCGTAATAAGAAGTTCAACCAGCTGACTCAAAGGTCTTTCAAACTTGTTCTGTTGTGTTTGCTGGCCTGTAAACGACTTCCTCAAAGGAGCCCAGATTTCAACTGGAAACAGCTCTTCAACTCTAAACAAACATTCTGGTCAAGCACTTAAATATTACTGCTAAGAGTAGAACAGACTGCAAGTGTTAGAGCATTACTGTCACACTATTACTTTTCATTCTACCTATCCCCAAAGAATATAAAGATCTTAAAATTTAACAAAAGCATGCTCCTTACCTTTGTCATATAATGGTATTTTCAATCTGAAGTAGGTTGAATGGTTTTGTTCAAATTCTGATTAGAAGTCAGCACTCTGTTGATTCCAGCTGTTCTACCCATTCCTTATTATTAATATATGTATTTTAATACCTATCTAAAAAAATGTAACTTTTCTTGACTAATCATTTGGTTTTACAACCAAACACTTGGCACATCTCAGTACAGAAATCTAAGCACTCTAAGTCATTTGGATGAGACTTCCTAGATCCCAGGAAGACAGATCAACACCATGCTGACCTGCCGCCTGTCACTTAAGTGTTTTGCTAGAAAATCACCAGGCAGTCAGCTGCTACAAAGCAAGAAACTGTACAATTATTTCCAAGTCAGTAGATTTATGCTTATCTATTTACATAAAAGAGGGAAATCCAGATAGGGGTGGAGAGGTAGAGGTCAGTGTATAGCAACCTTTGCACCAGCATATACAAACTACAGAGGACTCAAAGTTCAAAATAATTCAGACAGCCCATTTGCAGTACATCTTTATGCCTTTTAGAAATTCAGACGTTTGCATAGTTAGTCTTTTCAGTCTTTTAATTCCAAAGATTTGGGGGTTGTTCTGGTTTTGTTCATTTGGTTAGTTTTTGGATTTGTTTTCAAAAAGGGTATTTAATAACAGTGCTTTTCAGAAATTTGGCCCTCAAGTCAAAAGTGAATTTCAGTTCAAACAGTAGATTAAACCGTACATCTGCTCAGTTTTAATAAAGAATCCTTCCTTTAATGCAAAGCCATTACCCCAAAATGTTTTGTGTGAACATATTATTGAGGTATCACTGAGAAGTGGTGATACAGCTTTTAACACCCAGCTGTTGCATTACAGGTAGGCTTTTAGGAACTTGCCTGCAGATGAAGTCAAGATACACACTAAGGAAGATTTTTCAAAAACTTTCAACCCTAGCTTTATTCTGCTGGCAGAAGTTTAAGATAATTTTTAAACACTGTTTCTGTCACAGGAAAAAGCAGAATCTTTCAGTACATTAGAATGTCCCCAGAATTTAAGCTATAACATCTAAATTTCTTGTTTAATGCACACATATTTCATATCCTTGCTTTTAACCAAGTCGTTCATGAGTTTTATTCTCACTTTTAAACTATTACTGAGCTGTAACATTCCTAAAATCAGCCATCAGCTTCCCTTTTCAGCACTGGAAAGCTCTGTGCAGGACTCAGAAGGGAAGTAGGAACCAAAAGGAGATTTTACACATTTGGAGATCCAACAGACCTCTAACAGCAAGTTCCAAGTGCCTTTATTTGACTAACCATCAGTGTGGAAATATTAACTAGCTAATTCTGTATATTGAAGGCTATGAAAACTCTGGAAAAACTCCATCCACTGGTCAGAACTTGACTGTTCTGAAAGACTAAATCTTACCAAGACAGACATCTTGTTCTCCAAATCAACTGTCCCTTTACATAAGCAACACAGCTTACCTTCCCATTTGTACCTCCTCTGCTTCCTTCCCTGCCAGGAATTAAATAAGACACTAGGAAATTATTAGCTGTATAAACTGTTTATCTCTGTTGTTCTTATTTCAACCTTTTTCGACTTTGGAGAAGAGATCCACTGCTTTCCAGAAGGTCCAGACACCTCACAGAGATTCAGGGTCACACATACAGCTCTGCTGCACTCAGCTGCACCTCATGCCTCAGCTCACCAGATCCATCAAGATGAACCACACAAGTGAGTGAATCCTAAGCAGGTGCCTCAAGGAGCAGTTTCAAAGTCAAGAGGCTCCTCACACAGGAACTTGGTGCTTGGACTTTCAGCTCCAAAAGGCTGGAGCTGCTACTGCCTTCTTCACCTGTTCTTTTTGCACAGACCAGTGCAGACACACATGCTAAAAGTCTCCTTTGCACCAGGAGAGTTCCTTTCTAAATGCATTTGTACTAAATGACTGTTACAGGGAACCTTTCTGGGAAACAAGTCATTAGCAGTCCAAGTGTGGAAGGAGCCTAGGTGCCCAAGTCATGTCCAGCACTAAAGATGACACAGCATCAAATATTCTAACAGCATTAAACATTTAGGGACATGAGTCACTAAGGAAACACACCAATTCTTGAGACACTAATATTATGGAGACAAATGCAGTCTTACAAGTATAAACAGATAATGCCTTATGTGAGCCACCTTGAAAACAGATTAAAGCATACTTATTTGATTACTTAGGAAGAAAAAGTGCTTAAAAGCATGGTTTTCTCAATAAAGTACAAGCACACAAGTGGAGGGATTTTGGACCAGATGACCTCACTGTGCTTCCTTCCAACCTTACCCACTCTGTGATTCTGTGGCTAGAAAGGTGAATTTTCTGCCATGTATATGCAACCTTATTCCTAAAACAGTACTTTTCAAACTTATACAAAAATTAGAATAAAATAAAACTCAAGGCTTGGAGCAGAAGTGAAAATTAGGAGCAGAAGTGAAAATTATTCATTGTTTCATGTGCAAAGGTACCTGCTTTTCACTTGCAACTATTCCTTATTTATTTATTTTTTTAAGATGGAAAATTAATACTTCTGAAGTTGCAGAACATGGAAAATGTTTTTCTAAAAGACTGGTTTTCTTAAGTTAAACAACCAAAAGCTTAGACATTATAGTTAAAATTAGTAATTCTTACAGAAGATGCTGACTGCTGTACTTGAATATTAATAAAGTGATTAATTTTACTCTCTTCCCCCAAACCACAGATTAATGATGATGAGCAGAGGCTACTGTGAGAAGCTGGGAATCCTGCCAGCTCCTGCTTCATTTGGATCAATCGAAAGGTTAAGCACAGCCAAAGCTCCAAAGCCAACAAAGAGGCATTGCAATTTTGCACTGCTGCAGACACGAGATAACCAGGACGCCATAAAAATTGCAACCTTCTGTAGCAGCTGGTTACATACAGAATCACATCACACACTTTTTCCAGAGCTATATATTGCTATCTGAAAATACCACATGGCCAGGTAGTCCAGTGCAGACACAACTCACAGGTGTCACATATGAGTGTTCTCAGCATCCCCATTTTGGTATATCCCCAGTCTGCAGTTAAAGTGAGGAAGAGATGGCTGCACCATGGCCTTTTACTCAAATTCATTTACTCTTATCACCAGGTCACGATTCCAACTTTTCAAAACACCTTTTTCTTCTCCAGCATTGTCACATATTAAATCCATGCAGTTTCACCACGTTACTATGATCTGCTGATATGCTTAGATCATAGATGAGAATCCCACACAGAACAGTTCCCATAAAACTCCACTGTCATCAGTAAATGAACAGAAGACCACACCATGGAATAACATCATGACTAAACAGAACATTAAGCTAAGGTCTTTCTCAGCACAAAGCTTTTAACAAGAAATCTAAGTTATCATGATCCTTTGTTTCTCAAGGTAACAGTTTGGCAATATCATATTTTGTTTGGATAACACTTATGTTGGCAAAAAGAAAACATTTTCTGAGACACTTTGATAAAATAATTCCATCATAAAATGCTGACAGATACACCTGCCTCCTACCCTTCTATTTGAGCTCACAAATACACTACAGAGTTGTATTATTGTATTGTGTATTACACAGTTGTGTAACCAAACTGTTCTAACTGAGCCTTTTTTCTACATACACAAAAAATTACAAACAATGGTGTTAGGCCATCCCAGATTTAATGGGTTCCTTGGGACCATAAAATTTAAGTAAAATGAAAAATTCAAATAAGAAAGTTGTTGGCTTTTTTTTTCAGTGTATTTGACATCCCTTTTGGGAAGTGAACAAAGACACATTGTCAAAAGCAGAAACTTGCACAAAATGTTACCATTTGTTCCCCATGAATGCTGAGGTATACTTATTCAAGGAAAGGAATTCCACTGCTCTCCTGAGATTTTCTCTCTTATGTTGAATTTTGTGCCAAGTTCACTGAGCTGAAGTTTGGGTTGTGTTAGCATGCCAGATGCAAGTTCCTCTAAGTCAGCCCTGTTATTCACGTAAAGATTGCATGCAAAATACATGGCAAACTCAAGCTTACATGAATTAAGAAATTACCATTAATAGACCATCACTGGTCCTTACTTTGAACAGTTCAAGCAGTGTTTTTAATTGAACATATTTGGTATATATTTTGTGTCTATTATGAAGCCTATTTATGTGTAATTTCTCCTCCAGCTATGTCTTCAGACATGTTAAGGGATCACGTATTTTTTCATTGCTCAAACAGTAATTGCCACATGGCCTCTGAGGTGTCTTAAGTTCCTTCAGAAGCTTCAGCTTTTTGAGAAGTAATTCTCAGGTGACAAACTCCTTTTATATGAAAACCATCAATGTAAGACAAGCAAGATATTTTTCATGAAATCTAGACATCCATTTCAGCTTTTCTCCTTTTACCCAAAAATATGATGGAAAGCTTCTTATTAAAACTTAAATTAATTGGAAAGCCTCCAAGCAGCTTCTATGTAAGAATGTTGATCTGTTGTGTTTGGGGTTTTTTTTCCTAAGAAAAGATAACTACTGCTTTACATTAAATAAAACACTTAAATGTGAAATTGGGTTTTCAACATATTTTTTTAAAATAAACTGATGTCAAGGCTATACCAAAGCCTGCAAAATGAGCTGTGCAGAACCAGGGCATGCAGTATGTAAGTACACAGTAATTGTGGTAAGCCAAAGCATTGCAGCAGAAGTGATCAGATGGACTGGGTATATATAGGGTGCCATCTAATGCCAGCCAACTGCTGAGAAAAACCTCAGCACAGAGCAAAGCATTTTCTGCTGTTCCAAGACTTTCTTCATTTTATTGCAATAAAGAATAAAAATAGAAGGTAGAGGGAAAACTTGCTTTTGTTTGGATCAAACTCAGTTAATACTTCATAATAAAGGAAAAAAAAAATGTTTCAAGCTGTACAATCAAAAACCCAAGGGAACTATAAGACATAAATACTTTTAACAGAACTGTTACAGAATTATATGATCAATTAAAGACTACTGGTTAGTATGCTGACTGTCCCATGAAATAGGCACATCACCAAGAAAAATAAAGCATTGTATTTAATAACATCAACCTATTTTATCTAGAAGAGGTGAAAACAAAAATCAATGAGACATGAATGAATGTTGGGAAAGTTTATTTTAAAACTCTGGCTTGACACCAAATATACTTTGCAATACACATTCTCACGTTACTTTATTAAATGCCAAACATTTAAACAGGTAAATCCAAGACAGAACAATCACCACTTTTGCTTTAAAACATTTAATGCCTTCACTACAGCAAAATTAGAACAAAGCACTAGATAAATGATTAAACCCCATGTATACCAAAGCAGCATACAGAATCATAGATTCTGAAGTTTGTAAAAGCAGCACAGAAAAGCCTTTAGAGCTTGATCTTTGTACCTCATTTACAGAATGCACCAGTACTACCAGGAAGCCCAAGCTGGTTTTCTCTGAACACTAGTTAGAAACTCAGAAATGCAAGTCATAAGGGTGGGAATAAAGACAAATCCTTGAGAAAAGTGTGACTTACCAGACAGACGAGTTCAGCTGTGTCGCAAATGCAGCAGAAGAAAGAAATTTCTGTGTATGTAGACCTTGTTTATTTAGCCCTTTGTGAAGGTTTCTCTCAAGAAATTAATTTAACTCACATGCAATAGCCTGCAAAAGAGAAAGAGAAAGAGTCTAAGCCGCTGGCTTTTTTTTTCCTAAGAACATTTGAGCTATTTTCAGCAGTAATGGGCTTGCCTACTATCAAAATGAAAATGTACTACAGCACAAGCAGCCTCCCAGCCCAAACTAAAAAAAAAATCAGGAAATCCATAGCAGAAAAACTTTGTTCATTGTCCAATTTCTTATTTAAAGAAACAGAAGGAGCGGGGAACAACCACTGTTGATGAAAAAAACCAAACCAAACTACAGTTAAAAGGAGATCAGGGACCTTGAAGATTATAACTAGCTCAGACAATGAACCACCATGGATTTTTTTCAATGTGAAGAACACCTTTTGAGTTTGGTTATCTCTGAAGATATTTTGCCTTCTCTACACAACATTTCATCTGAGCTGGGAGTAATTCTATTTGCATTAAAGTCATATCATATCTGACTGGTATGCACATCCAAGGACAGGACAAATCAGCATACCAAGACCGAAGCCAGTGGTTGGTTTCTAGTCTGCATCTCAAGTTTCCCGTTTCAGAACAGTACTATTCTGGAAGCCTAGTGACCTGAAGCTGCTGGAATTCCATTTTTTTTGACCAGGGCCATTCACTGACATGATAAATATCTTCCTGTCCTCCTCTGTCACGTTGCCAACCAACCAACTTACCCTCCCATAATGTAAAAATACTGGGAAATAGAAAGTATAAATACAAAGTAATGACTCTAAGAAAAGACTCTGAACATCTTACTGAGTACATAAAAGCTAATTACTTTGAGGTCTAAGAAAACACAGATAAACTGAGTCAGTGCAAAATTATCACTGTTTAATTTTTTGCAGCCTCATCTGGTAGAGGAGAAAGCTTCCATCATATCCCTCTCTATAACTTCCCTCTGTATATCTCAGCAATTCTTGGTTTTGCTTCCTCAGAAAAAGATCTCAAACATCATCACACTGTAAGGTACTGCCATTGAAAAATTTTGTTACTTTTGTTCAAGGAAAAGTTATGACACAGTTACTCTCACAGCTCAAAACCTAAAACAGGTTGGTGCGGTAAGATTGCAAAATGTTTCAATATCTGCTACATTTCCAGTCACATCTACTTAAGCACAATCATTTGATAACATTTTAGAACGTCTTCATTTCTTGATTTATTAATGAACAGTAGCTGTTTGGAAGTTATATGGACACATGAAACAGGATGCCAGACACAAGCTATTTATTTAACTGTTAAATGAGTAAAGCAATGCTCATTGTTATAAACAAATAATAAAAGCACATTTTCTCCTGAAGACTTGCATAGAAATCATTAGCTATAGAACACTTAAAGCAATAACAAAAAAGCTGCTAAATATAAAAATATAGCACAAATTCCTTCTGTGTTAGCTCAAAAGCAGCCTTTCCATTCAATCTCAGCTATTCTTAGTGTTACAGCAGTTAACAGGAGCTACAACAAAATCCACAAACTCTAAATACCAACCTATTAAATAAATCATTATTGCTACTTCATTCCTGATGTCTAGTTTAAGACCATCATTTTACCACAAAACTACAGGACAGACACTACCGGGATTTCCATAAACCAGAGGAAAGAATCATGATAGGTAAGAGATCCAGAAGGTTGTTCAAAATAATGAAAGACAAAATTTGCATACCTGCTTCACTGTACAGATTCACATAAAGGAAATCTTGATTTTTCTAAGCCTAGCCTTTTAAACACAGTTGAGCCACTGAAGTTTCATATGGAAGGGCTGAAGGAGAATAATCCTTATGAGAAGTGTCCCTGTACATTTCAAGATAAGCAGGTGAACACTGTAGGTGTAATGACTCCTTTTCCTTGTATTATTCTATACATTCTTCTATTAATATACTTTAAGATTAGTGCCATATGTTCAAGTAGTATGTCTAAATGAATTGCATGCTACCTGCCTCAGGAAGAAATGAGGAGTTTGGATATGATTTCTTTAATCTGTTCATTTTTTCCAAATAACCATGTTTCTTCAATTTCATCTGAACTGTGACAGCTAACATTAAATGAATTTAATGTTAGAGAAATCAAATGAATTTAATGTTAGAGAATGGAAGCAAAATAGACATACTCTGTTTTCAGAAGTCTCCCTTGAGAGTGTTCATTCATAGAACTGATCATCTCAATCTCTGAAATGAGTGTTTTTTAGAGTGCAGGAAAAAAAAATATACAGAAGGAAATCTATGGATCACATGCTTTGTCCTGGACTTCACCTAGCCTCATAAGTGTTTTAGACATATAGGAACTTGAAGGATCTTAAAGGAAGACTTTTTTTTCAATGTCATGTGTGTTTCAGTAGCCCCCACTGCTGGAAAGTAATGGAGCTATGAAGAAGGGTGGCCATGGTCCTGGACAGGATGGAATACCTTGCTACACATAGGTCATATACAACATTATTTGTGGCTAATCCTGTATAATGGGATGTGAGTAAAAATGCATGAACGTGTGTTACCTGAACTTAGTGCCAGGGATGCCCACACTCAAACAAAGCATCAAAGCAGCTTTCTGAATTTGTACAGAAGTGTTCTACAGATAACTCACACACATGAAAGACATGGATCAAGACAGCAAGTAGAAAGAATCACACTCTCACATTATTAACATGAACTGGCCTGCAAAATGGCATGTGGTTCATGAAGAGTTGACTCTGCTGTTGTTTTGCAGAACAGCAGACCTGCATTCTCTTTAAGACACCAAATGTCTTTAGCTATATTGAGTTCTCATTTTTGACTTTAGATTTTTGTAAGATATTTTACAGTTATAATAAACAGCTATGTTATAATTTTTAAGATGTTCAATAATACCATTATATCACATAGAATCCACTAAAAATATTATTATTATACCTTTAAATCAGCACCAAATAACTACATTAAAATGTAAGGATAGTCTCAACTTTGAAGTGAAATCACAGGCATTTAAACCCCTCCAACTATTGAAAGCACATTACCTAAATATTTAAAGGCTCTTAGTCACCTGTTAGAACCAATTCCAATACTTTAGTCAATTCCATATAACTGGGTGCAAACCACGCAACTGCTCTCATAATGATGTGAAAAATGACTACAGCCACTGCAGCTATCATTCTGAAACTGGACCAACAGGATAATATGCCTGCCTACTTTGCTAGTAAAACTAACTTCCTCTGTTCCAAGAGCAAACAGTTAAAAATGAACAGGAAAATAAATATGAGAAGGCCTTTTCAGGAAACGGGGAACAGAAGCTTATTGTTAATCTCACTCTTAATATACATTGCTAGGCCATTGTTTCAAGAACTTGGTACAAAGTTATTTGTCCTTCAGGTCTGTTTTCTGCTAGACTGTGCTTAACTCTTGTGTAAGACTGTGGTTGCTTTTTGGGAGGCTGCTGAGGGCATTACAGAGTGGAGTTTTCCTAATGGCCTAAACCTCAGAAATGTATATATGCTAGGACTCCCAATCTGTGATTTACCAATGCAAGTAACAGGGTCTTTTGAGCCCACATGAAAAGGGACAATTTCTAAAATACTCATTTTATATATATATATCCAAATTTCTAAGCATCTGTTTGTCTTTTAACAGTTAGCTAAAATTCTTCTCCTGAACCAAGCAAGTGATGCCTTGCCTTGATGAAACAACTTTGGTGACATCTGTCCTGTACAACCTTGTGTTTTGTCAATCTTAAATCTGAGGCACAAGCATCCAAAAGACGTTCTCAGGTTTTTTCCACTCCATGGAAGATGAATTTATGCCACCAGGATATTTTTAAAAACACTGTAGTGATGGACATTAGAACACCTGCCACGGATATGGAAAACCTGGATTAAACTTCCAGAAGGATTTACAGTCACATCTCCCACTTCCGTGACACAATACCAAACGTCATGCTATTGTCTGGTCTTTTGAGGACACTGGCCTCTTTCACAGAGTAATCACACACTTGATGTGGCTCACAGAGCAAGAACTGCACTGTCTCTGATAAGCTTAAGAAAGAAAAAAATTACCTGGGAGAAAGGAAAGTTTGAGCAACTGCCTTCAGTCACTCTGAAATATTTACAGCAGAGCAATATACTCTGAAACATTAGCACCTTTCCAGAGTTATCTATGGATGAAACTGCTCACTTCTCAAGGGAGACCTGCCATCACCAGGCTCTGGGGCCATTATCCTGTGTGCAGCTGGCACTCTCAAGCTGCTGGTGCATGTAAGGGAAAAAGAAATCCACAGAAGTAACACAGGAGTCCCAAATCCTTCCTTCCGCTCCGCAAAGACTTATGTTACAGAGCACACATGGCCTAACACCATTCTGCTTTTTCTTTAACCACCAGATTATGGCCAGGCCAGCTTTACACCTCCGCACTCTCTACTGAGCTTCTATTCCAATTACCATGACTAAATCCACAAAGGAATTTAGGCTTCTCAATAATTAACACAATGGTTTTCTGCCAATTTGCTAAGCTGCCAGGCTAGTAATGAAAAAACAAGGGACCTACATGAAAAACAGTCCTTAGCTTTACCAATTAAGTAATTTTAATGTTTTCTGCTACTCATAGCATAGAAGGTAGGAAGCAGCTGAGCTGCTGCAGCAGAAGCTTTCAGGCACTGAACCTTAGCACTTCTCACCTCAAATGAGTACAAAACCTCTCATTACGAGTCAAACAACAGCGTAGAGAACCATCTTTACATCAGTGGTCTTTAGTCAGTTTATTCATTTTACTACTACGATCCACCATCTGAAAACACAACCTAATGAGATAATTCTTCAGCATTTTAGAATAGAAAGTAATACTACCAGAGTCTAGTATTTTTCTGATATCTCTTTCTTTTCCCCCCCATTAGTCTGATTTCAAAGGCAATATCTGTTTTTCAGCAACCCAACATTTGTATTTATGTTTCCCACCTCTAATGGCAGCATACAATATTGACATAATAGGAATAGCTGAAGTCAGACAAAGCTCACAAAGACACGAATTGCTTTGGCAAACTCTTTCTTTGCTGCTCCCAATTTCACATAATCATGACAATTATCAGTCCTTCAGGCTGCAAAGAACGTAGCTATTTCAAGAGCTCAGGTACATGACACCAGCAGACTGAACCTACTTGCAGCTACACTGCCTCCACCTTTGTCCACCTTCGTGCTGCTTATCAGCAAGAAAAGGTGCTGCCAGAATGTCTGAGCCCACCAAGCTGCTCCTGCTCCCCACCAAAAAACTCCTTGCTGCAGTATGGTGCAGCACACAACAGGAAGCTCCTAAAACAGAAAACTGACCCCTTCCTGTTCAAATCTCTTTGTTCCTGAAGATCATAATTTCCCCAAAGATTTGACAAGTCCTCATACAGTAGCTTGGAGGGAAAGGAGCTGCAGGAAAGGTTTCCAGGAAGTTTTACAGCTCCCAAAGGCAAAGTCAAAGCATGATACCAACACCTGCCAGTGGAGAATGGCTCAGGAAATCAGTGCTGAGCTTGTGTTTGTTTTTTCTTGTTAATAGAGGCACATGATAATGTAGTCATCTATCATGTACTGCTCCAGCTAAGTGAAAATGAGAGCTCTTTCACAGTTTTTGTTTGCTGTTTGTGTTCTTTACAGAACTATTAATTGCAGAACAGGCTATTAGTTTGAAACATTTGTTTGAACTACATTGATGCTTTTCCTAGCTCAGGAAAGTCAATTTGATATCTGCTGTACTCAAGGCAATGCAGGATGTTACAGTTGTGCTGCCAGTTAATTGCTCTGGGTTGAATTATCTATAGGTCAGAACTAATTTTTCAGCTAACAGAATTTAACTCTCATTTAAGTGGCAAATAACAGAGAAAATAAGAGCATAGTCACCATGGTGACATTACTTTAAGAGTTTTTAGAAATTTCCTAATTCTTCTCCATCAGTAAGCTTCCACTGCTGATCAGCGAACATCAGTAATAAAGAATTCCAAACTGCAGCCATATTTTCCACTGCAAACTTTCTCCCTGAATGGAAAAATTCTTCCACAAGGAAGACAATCTACAGACACAACTCCAAAACAAGACTTTGCTACCTCTGTTTTTAGTAGCCAGTATGACTACACATTTTATGAGATGCAGTGTACACTCCTTAGGAAAATTAGGCCATTAAAGAGACCCCAACTCATATGACAAAGGCCAGTGCCTCCCAGAAAAGGGGAGAGAAAAGATCCTTAAAAATATTCTTAAACAGCCACAAACTGAAAGCTGGAACAACACGATTGTACATATTCTGCATGTTGGGTAGAGGAATGAGCACCTGTGTCATACCATAAATCTAAGGTGGCTGAAGTTGCACAAAAGAAGGTTGGGAGAGGGGCTCAGAAGATGGGTGAGAACTGAAGTCAAAGGTAACATAATCTGCAGTATATGGGTTTTTTTGTATCCATAAAGTTTTACACCTACTAGGTAGTTTCCTCTCTTGGAAAGGTGGATTTCCCTTCCTAGAAATTGTTTACTTCCTCAGAACTTTAACATCCTCTGTTTTTCAAATTCCTCTGCCTATTAGTAATAACAGCTCAAAAGACCCTTCTTTCCCCTCAGGGCTGTTTACTGCTCACCAGCTTGATGAAATGACTGTTCAAAACAAAACAGAAAATTTCAGTTTTTACCCTTAGACAATGATCACTACCAGCAGCAACAGAGTTGTGCACATTTGCACTTAAAAAACCTGACGGATGAAGTCAGTGACTTGTGGTATCCTCTGCTTGAAAACTTAACCTAAATGGAAAAACAAAATTGAGAAGTTGAAAGATAAACTTTCTCTATAAAAATATATACAGAATAGCTAACCACACAGTTTTCTATCTTAGTTCCCAAAAGAGATGGTACAGATAAAAAAGTTGTCAAATTGCAGTCTTGTATATAAAGGCATTAAAAGTAGACAGCAGACATATCTTAGCAGAAGTTTAATTATTACAAATTTAGTGTCCAAAAACACATTAAGCTGTTTGTGTTCTGTTTGCCTTGCCTTCTGCTTTGAACCCATTGACTTAAAATTTAAGCTCAGGCACATTTTGATTCCTGCAGCAATTAAACAAATTGCTCAAAAGGAGAACACTGGAAAAGCATTTGATGACATTTTTTGTCAGCCTTTACATTCTGATCAGCAGGGTGAAAAAAAATTACATATGATTGACAGTTATCTGAAGACTAGAGTTTGAAACCAGAGGGCAACAAGAGAGGGGGAAAATCACTAATAGTTTTACATAGTGTCTGTACAGCTTTTGGTTATTTATAACAAAATCAGCTTATGATAGATGGGTGGCATGAACTAGAAACACATGAATTAAGATCAAAGTCTAAACTGTCCAGAAGTTGAGCAGTTCAAATAATTTTAATAGTGCTTTCAAAAAGACAAATAGCATTGAAATATGTAAAAAAAAAAAAAAAGAAATCAAACCTCTATGCTAACGTTTATGTGATCCACACCTAAAAAGTCAACACACAAAATCTTTTTATGATGCAGCATTGAAACATTGCTGCCTTTGAAATGACAACACAAAGACATCTCTATTTCCTGATTCCTCCTCATGAAGCTAGTGACCGCTTAGCCTGGTTTGGATGGTGACATTTCAAACTCACAGGCGTGTCTGATACAGACAGCACAGAAAGTTTAAGGTGAAAAAACATCACAATTGCACTGACCTCAGATTGAAAATCTGGTTAGCACCTGCAGGACTCCAAGTAGAAATTCACAGTTTGAACATAACTTCTGATGTTCATCAAGTTTTAAGAGGCAGGACTGTTTATCTAACAGAACTTCCCCAAAATATGGTAAAATTTGTGTATATAAACATGTGAAGCTATTTCCAGTAATAAACACACTGTAAATAAGGTTAGCAGGTTCATTCAAGATGGTGCCAACCTTTTCAGCCCAAATCTTACTAATGATAGAAGGACTTAAATGCTGATGTAAGTAATGACAATCAGAAAATCATCATATCAAGGGACACAAATAAACACAAGTGCAACACTTTTTTTTCATCTTTTAGATAAATCTTTCCAGTATTCTTCAAAAGAAATTTACAGGCACTTGGGCTGAACCTAAAGCTAGAATAGCAAAAATCTAGATGCTAAGGCCTTTTCAATGGTATTTTAAAAGCGCACATTTACTGTAGCTACTTTTAATTAATTCAGGAAGGATTCCTACCATTGCATTTAAAGAGAGAAAACATCAATAAGAGCTTTCAAAAATACCAAAGTCTATAATAATATCATTTGTAAGCGTCATTTTGCTAAATTCCTCTCTGCGCTCTTCCAACAAAAATTTAAATGAATTCTAAGTTCCTTGTTTAGAGTATGTCTTGGTAAAGAAAACACCCAGATTTAAAGTAAGTCACGGAAGAACAACTGCCTTGAAGTCATGCCCTTGCTTTTAAAAATATTATTCAGACAGGATTCTTACAAGGCCAAACTTGAATCATCATTTCAGCGCTTAACAGCTTAAGATACTAATTTAGGATTATGAGAAACAACAAGTTAGATTTCACAGTTTTGCAAATGTAATGGTAAAAATTCTACAATTGTTTATTGTACCCACAAAAAAGGGTAGACACCTGAGTATAGTTACAAACCTACCCCTAAAAAAGTTAATTAAAAAAAGTTATCTGCTTCTGGGCAAAGCAAAGCTAAAAATCCTTTTAGTTCTTTAAGAAAGTAAAAACATCCACATGTCCTCACCAGAGAAAATAAGTCCAGAATTCAAAAGAAGTGGTTTCTTTTATGAAGTTTTAAATTACATATATTATTAGATTGTTTTGACAGTTTTAGGTATTGAATGCGAAATTTTCACAGTCTTATCTGCAGTTAGTTCAGAAAAACCCCCACAGTTTTAATGACCATAAAGAGAAGCTGTTCCCAAACCTACTGGAGGATAAAGTCCATAGAAGTCTAAATACAATATACACAATACTGAAGATGACAGGACAATTACATAGATTTGACAGGACTACACACAAGAAAGCTTGCAATATAATTATTCTTTCCAGTCATGTTTGAACTCAAGCCACCTCCAAGCTCCAGCTCAGCTCATAATTTTAAAACCAAGTAACACATTGAGAAATGGACATTTTCCATAGAGACATTTGCAGCCCTAATACACTTGTGTACAAAGTAAAACACATGAATTACCCCAGTAACATTCTAACAGACTTTGCCCCAGTTAAAACAACTTGGTGCAAAACCAAGAGACAGAAATTAGAGCTCCCTACCACCTGATCTCACCCTCAAAACTGCATTATTCCACTGCTGGTGCAGGACAGCTAGAGAGAATCCCATTTCCATAATGGGTAATCACATTGAAAATGTAGGCTTCCAATGTTTCATCTAAAGCACTTGTAAAGGGATGGCACTCATTCATTTGGGTCTCCCAAGAATAAAATACTACAGAAAGAAAAAAAAAAAACCACAGAAGCAGATCAATTTGTTTTCAAATCTGAAAATTTCAATTGGAGTTCTATGTGTGCAGATGAAGACTAAAAATCAATTTAAAAAATGAAATCTGTAGCTTGCCCCGGCACACTGTCTATAGGCTGGAGATTTGACTAGAATGCAAACATGACTTTTTGTTTGTTTGCTTTTAATAAAAACCCAAAAAAAACCACCTTGAATGCTCAGGTGTGTGAACTTCTCAAGGAAGTGGCTCATGTTTCTTCACACTTGTTTCCCCTTTGCTCTGAGTGTGTGTTGTAGCTTTTCCTGAGAGGACTGACTTCTGCACAGCACTTTTGAAATCTGATTTCTAATTTTGTTTTTGTCCCCCCATGAGGAATGCTATTGTTTAGGCCTCTTGTCAACACACAATTTAACTACAGTATCTGAACCCAGGGTTTTAAGTAACATGTTCTGATCTATGCAAGATGCACCCCATGAGACCAGTCTAATTTTGTTTTTCTTTGAAGCCACTGTGGCTGTCCCTGCCCCAGAATAGAGGGCACATATAGATGGCTCCTTGTCTTGTCACTGCAGCAATTATATCTGTCTTTTCCCTTTCAAGCACTTTTGTAATTCTCTTCCTGTCTCCTCTTGCAACTCCCAGAAGTCTCTTTACAGATTCTGCTCAAATTTCCCCACATACATTTCATCCACTCATAAGCAGCAGTAATCTTTTATCATAAGAACACTTCCCAAGTTCATCTACAAAGCTACAGTTTGCTTCTTCCTCAGACACCCTTTCTATTTTCATTTCTGCTACAGGAAATCGAGAAAACCACTGGTGTTGGAGTCAAGCAGAGGTCAAAGCCATGTGTTAATAAACCTGCTTTTCAGTTTACCTTTGCATCAAGCCCGCCCCATCTTTCATGTTCAGCACATATTGCAAAGAGAACTTGACCCTGCTGTACTTTCTGTAGCTCCTACTGACATGTTTATTTTCATTTGTGTTTTTTATCTAAGCAGTGACTGATTTTAGAGAATTATGTTTAAGACAATTACACCACTAAATACTACAAAAAACAAATTCACACCTGAATTAATTTAGCATACCATCTCTGTAATTATTATTGCTTTGCTCATAAAGTATTTCCTCAAGCTGGAAGGGATCCTCCTACTGCTTTGTATGTATTAATTACAACAGGTGCTGGCTTCCAAACAAATTTTGTAGAGTTTGCAGTCCTGACAGTTAAAAGTGTGTCCTGAATTTGGCCTTTGCTCAAGACCATAAATCAGTCATCTGTGAATCAAATGCCAATGGCAAAAACATGTGAATGTGTAAATCTACAGCTATGCAAATAAGGAATTAAAAACCTCTCTCTTGTACTTGTTTAGAAGTAGAATGATAATCTGCAAGGCTCAGATTACATGATCCGTATCTGTAAAGTGACCCTTATAGAAGAGGTCTCTTAAAAGACTCGAATTTGCCTGATTATCTGCATGTATGTCAAAACAAAGCCTTTGGTTTGGTCTTTATTCTACTGTCAAACCTGTCACCCTTTCGTTTTGCTCTCATACAGTAGCACTTCATTTGATTAGCCTCTTTTATATTTTACTTACTCAAAGTAAACCATTTGATTGCATCAGTCACACTGAAATAATTATTTCCTTCAGATTCCTAACAAATACAGATTTCTCCAAAAGAAAAACTGCAATTACCATGAATTTGATTATCTGGAGAATGTCACTGCTTAGAGTTCCCTGTTCATTAGAAATTCACTAGAAACTTAATTAAATTAAATTTGTGCTGGCAACTGCTGTCTTCTGTCAGGATTTGCTTATTAAAATGTGTAACTGCATAACTGGCTAGAAGGAGCAGTGTGATGTACCTGATCAATATATGAATTAAATGAAACATAACCACTGTTTTGTACTGGCACCCCTTTGGGTTGCTACTGCTTGGTTTTCTTTAAAATCTTTCCTGTTAGTGGGAAGAAAGAAAAAGTACAAGGTTGATGCCTAAATCAGACAATAATTGTGTAAGATTTTAACAAGCGCAAAGCACAAAATACACAAAAGTCAGTAGTGTGACCTGTGTGTTCAAAAGGGAATTATTTCTTGGATACTTCACCTAGGCCAATCCCTAAAATTTAGAGTTGCCTCAAAAGCTGAAAGAGTCTGAAATTCAAAACACATATGATGTTTGCCAACAGCAGTTGAAATACCAACAAACTTGGGCCATCTAATCCATTAATCCACTCCTTATGAAGGTCCGTGATGGTTGCTTTATTGGACAGAGCAAAACATCCTGTGCTGGAGATTTACTAAATAACCTTCATGAAATACAATTTTTTTGTAATTCTCACCCATCAATAATTGCCTCATTCCAATTATTTACTCTTCCTTATTTATCATAGTGCAACATACAAAAAGAGCTCTCATGTCAACAGATAAGAGAATCTGAAGTTCTCAAATGGACACAAAAATCAGCGAGAAACAGACGTTTAGTACCTTAAAAATGTCATTTTGCACCTGCTTGATGCCAACATGTCAGATTACATTTGTTTTTATAAATGTTCATACATATTTATTTATGTTTAAAAAAATGAAGATATTTTTTTATTTTATAGTCATGTCTAATTTCTAAAAATGAACATTAAAAGAAAAACAACAGTCAAAGCACTCTATCTAACCCATGCTTTGTTCTATTGCCTGAATCACTACTTTTCACTTGTAGTCACTTCAAGTAGTGAAAATACTGTTCATATGCACAGAGACCCTCGGCAGTAACATGTAATTTCTAGTTCATGCATTCTTCAGACATCAGAATTGATCCAGATAACTGAATCTTGGATAGCCTCCCCCACCCCACTATTTGCTAAAACTGAACTCTGACAAAGCATTGGCTTTCAGCAAGTTAATCCCAGTGAGAGATATGTGGCTTATGAAACACTACAGCACTCAAGGTACACTGTGGGGATGAAGCTCTGTGTTCAGGCTATGGTTAATTAGCCTGAACATAAAACATGGCATCACTCTGGGAAGAACACACTGTGGCTGTCCTGCTCTTGACACAGCCCCTACCCCTTCTAATCACAGACTACACCATCCAACCTAAGCCTCTTAGGAAGGGTTACAGTCACCTTTCAGCCTCGCTGCCTGAACTGGGATTTCACCTATTGGTGCTGTTCAGAAAATAAAATAAAAAAAAAAAACAAAAAACCAACCAAATAAACCCCCCCCCAAAAAAAAAAAAACAAACCACAAAACCAACAACACATCAAGAAACTAGACATGTTGTTCTTAAACTGTTTGAAAAACCACAAAGACCCTTCCACCTATTTTGACTTTCAGTCACAACTACTGATTTCTGATTAGCATAACTCATGATCCTACAACCAAATGCAACCCTTAGAAATCAATGCATTTTACTATTTTCATAAACTTCAATGAATCTGATTTTCAGCTGTGAGAACTGCAGTTATTGACTCCATTTCCATTTGGTTTCATCATGCATTCCTGCATATTCTTTTGGGTCCTGAAGAAGCAAAAAAAAAAAAAAAGCTAATATGCTTGTGGACAAATTTAGTTGATAAGCCACTGCTGCTAAACTAAGGATAGCTTTAGGTACCAAACAAACAGTTCAGCTGTACACTGCTTCAATACTTGTACATAAAATGCAAGATGAGTACCCTTAAAAGAAGTAAAGCTTTCATTATTCTATCTCTCAGCATTATTTAACAGCTGCTTTATGAAAAGGCTAATGAAAAAGTTTGGTGTATAGTTTGATCATAGTAATTGAGATGAAGAATGTTTGCTTTTCCTTTTAGTGTGTTTTTCCCACTATTCTTTGAGACTCAGGACCTTCAGTATCACCTCTTTTAAAGTGCACTATGTTACTCAGGTTACTTAAGAACACAGAACCACATCTGTTCTATTCAACCCCCTGATGGTGGTTGGTGAGGTTTTTAAGGGTGGATGAGTCAGAACACTATCTGTATTCAGTACAGAAAGACCAAAAAAAAATCAATCTATTTAGGGAAAGAAGTTAGAAATAACAGAAGAAACGGGTCCACCTTTGGAATTTCCTACTTCACAGCAGCATTAGCTATGATGTATCACTGTTATGGAACAATACATCTGAACAGAAAAACACATTACATGCTTCAAAAACACTGAAAGCAGGAGTAGATCTAAAATGTTGTCATCTAGCATGCCTTTACTCAAAGATACATGCTGCCCTTTTAAGTACTTCTCTCCTTTTTCCCTCCCATACATGAACTTTTCCATTACATCAGTGCCTTTGAAAGTCTTTCTAGTTTTTGTTTAGCTTTTAAATGTTAAGAAGCTTCATAATTTCAGAAAGGTCAGCTTGCGTCTTTTCATGGAAGTGTTTTGGCAAAAGACTATTTGAATAAAAATGAACACAGAGCATCTATGGCACAGTCCTCTCTCATACAGGAAGCTACAGGCTACATACAACAGTAAAGAAAGGAAATTCAGACTGGCAACAGTAACATGCTTAATCCAGTAGGAAATAAGGACATGAGAAAGGACTGGTATCAGAGCAGTAGGACACAACAACAAAGTATACATTTGTACAATTCTAGTTTACAAACAGGTAGAAATTAACAATTTTTATTTCTATTTTTGTGCAGACAGCCTCACCAGAGCAGAAATACTGTTCCAAGGTCACATCTGATGGAGGCTGAGCATTTCAGACACAACCACATAATTGATGTACTACATTCAATACCTGATCCTTCTGGTGCAGAAGTGACATTCAGCCATTTCACAGTGTAACCTCATACAACGTACCCTGACTCGATAACTGTGTCTGCCCTGGGCACATCCCATCTGTATTGCTGCTCACAGGCTGGTCATGTCTGTAAGTACTCTGAGAAGAGTCCACAGGCTGAGGACAGAGAACACATTTCCACACTAGCTCTTATAAGGTTACTGTGCCCTACACACCCCATGATTGGTTGATGCTTATCACTGTTTGCTCAAACCTGATTATTTTAAACAAGCAGCATACCAAATAAGCTGTTACCACTTCATTTTAGCTCCTTCGGTCATCCTGGTCTCTTATTTCTATTAGGGTTTGCACCTGCTACTATGACACTGCATTTTAGGATTAATCTGCCTGGTTTTGCTTTGTTGGTATTCTGTCTAAGAGCAACTCATGGACCCAGAGTCACCTTCTAAGGTCATCTGTCTAAAAAATGTTTGAAGCGACTGTAATGTTAAAGCATGACAGCTGATGTTATTTACATCTCTGCTGACCAAGAGAGAGCCTGACTTTGGATAACCTAGAGGCTTTCCAATAATGCATAATCACCTCTTGAAAAAAACATGGCTCCACTGAAACCTGAAAAACTTCCAGACTTCAGCTAGAACTCTACGCTACCATTTCTGATACCAAACTTTTCAATTTGTCCTAAGTCATACTATTGTCAAGGTCTTCTTGTAAACCTTCTGTTTACAAATACACTTCAAATCATCTTGAGAGGAAAAATGTCCCTCTCCATGCATGCCCATTTGATTTCTACATCAGTGACCCAATTCTAGGCCTTTAAAACTTACATGATGTGGAATTAGTTTGCACTGGATACGCTCATTACTTAGTTGCTGTTTCTTACCTCTAATTCATTTAAATTCTTCCTCCACCACAGATTCTATTGCAGTACCTCCATGACCACTACTGACAGTCACCGATTTGATTTACAAATAGCTCTGATGGGATCAGATGTTGCCAAAGAGACAGTAAGGAAGTAGAGGGAAGCTGGGAATCGATACGAGAAAAATAACAAAAGGAGAAATGGAAAGAGCACAGCACATTGGTTTAAATAATACTGACTAATAAGATGCATCTATCAGCACCTAATGGGTGCACACTGTTTAGTGATTAGTCATTGTTAGTCTTCACTTGTTTTCCTCAAACCATAAATTCTTCATAGTGAGAAGAATCCTCAGTGAGAATCAATTCACCTTGAACTGCAAGATCCTTTACTTTGTATACTGCTATATCCATGTTTCTTCTTGTTGTAACAAAATCTCCCTCTTTGTTAAAGACTTACCAACATCCTAAATACTAGCTCTGCTTCGTTATAATTTTCCTCATACTTACAGACTCAAACATAAATATTCATGCAGTCCACACTGTAAAGGCACATTCCACTTCCTAGATCACAGATGAAGGCAGTTCTCTCAACCCCTCCCTGTGTGACCCTCACACAGAGGCATAAAGAAGCTGGTGTGTGCATTCACCAAAAAACAGAATCCTGAAATGGTTCAAGTAAGATGGAGCTTTTCTCATGGGGAGAACACATAGTAGCAATTCAATTATATACTGCTGTTTCCAAATGCAATGTCTCACTTGGGGGATAGTTGCTGATCATGCTTGTTCAAATGCCTTTGCAGGATATATACAGAAACAACACTGGAATTTGGCTCCTAGTTACAGAGTGCTGGTTACTAATTTAACTATAAAGATACCAGACCTCAAATTCTTGATTTCATGCCCACTCAACTGTCCAAACAAATGGCTCATCTCAGTGGGACTTAAATCCACATAAGTATTAAAGAAGGCCTAAGACCAAAATATCATCCTATTTTCTATGGATGCAAAGTGAATCAGAATATTTAGATCAGTTTTCAGAATAATCGAATGCATTACATTATAAGAGAATTCAGAAATTGTATTAATGTATAAGAATACAGTTGGTAGTTAGAAAATGCTACTTTAAATAGAAACGTTATCTGTCCTGAGGGATTGAGGTTTTATTGACCTAGGTTTAACTACAGCAAATGTGTTGTGATTAATAACTATTCAGAACAATTCATTTTGCACTGAAAAATCTCCAGCATTAACACACAGTCGCTATCAGAAGACCTCTCCCATTCCTATTAGTTCCTTATATACGTCCTGGTGTTTTTATTGTCTCTACCTTCAGTAGATTATCTCAGAATCCCTGGGATTGTTCAATAAAAGTTCAACCGTCTTGCGCTATTACCGTGCTGGTGCTCCATGTGGAGCGCTCGTTTCCTTCCTTTTATTGAACGCCAAACGGAGGGACACAATGGGTGTGTTGTGCTCTGTCTAGCACGGAACGTTCGATATCTTTAAAAAGGAGGTGTGAGCTGGCTTTAATACCACTACTCTTAACAGCACAAGTACCACAAACTAATCAACCACAGCGTTGGGGCATGTAGTCCATTGAAAGCTGGTGAAAAAGCTGCTTTTTATTATGACCTACATACTGCACAGCAGCAGTTGGACAATTTAAATCTAACACTGAGGCTGAACACAATGCATGGAATCTACTAGCGATGAACTCCGTGATGTAAGGCAAACACGCTCATGTGTTCTGTAATATTTTATTTCACCCACGCTATCCTGATAATAAAAAACACAATGGCAATCCAAACAAAAATATAATCCTTGCCTTTTAGTAGAATTCTCTACTAAAAATATTATCATCTATTGGAAGCATCCTTCTGAATCAGCAACCATATGGAACAACACTCACATCGAAACGTTTAAGGACAACGCAGTCAGATCAATGAATCCAGCAACCACCCTAAGCCAGCCACCGACCAAAGCCAAGGCACAGATACCGAGAGAAGCTTGTTTCCTGCCCCAACTTGTGCCCAGCTGTGCCACAGACCCGCACCAGCCCGTGCCCAGGTACCTCTCCCGCAGCAGCCGAGGCGCACAGCGGCTCCCTTTTGTGGCCGACTCCGGCGGCAGCAGCTGGCCCGGCGGGAGCAGCCCGGGAGCCGCAGCGGCGCCGGGCCGGGCCGAGCCGAGCCGAGCCGCACACCTGCTCCTGGCAGCGCCGCGCCCGGCGCCAGCCGCGCTCCGAGCGGCAGCGGCGACCGCTGGATCCCGGCTGGGCTCCGAGCGGCGGCTAGCGAGCTGCCGAGACGGCACTGCGGAGGAGCCCTGCCTTCACACGACAAACCCCCGCTCCGCTGCCTGACAGCAGATATGCAGCATTATCGCCCCGCATTCCACCTCCCCCGAGCAGCGGCGGGAGCGGCAGCCGCCAGCCTGTCAAAATGGCAGCTGGCGAGCCCGCTCTGCCGCCCGCATTACTCACTCATATGCCCGTTTCTTCTGCGTCCCCCGACGGGATTGTTGTTTATTCCCCGGTATAGCACAGCAGAATATGTCACATTGTTTTCCATAAGCAAAATGGCTGGTCCCCTCGGCACCGCCGCAGAGCGCTCATTGGGCTCCCCCGGCTTGCCGGAGCCATGGCAACAGCCAACAGCGGCCCGGCCCGCCCCGGCAGCGCCGGCACCGCGCCCGCGGAGCGCCCGGCGGCGGTGGGGCAGCGCTCCGGGCCGCCCGCGCCCGGGGCTGCACAGCACCGCCCGAACGCGGCCGGGAAAGCGCCTCTCCTGCGCCAAACCGGAGCGCCAAAACTGACAGGGAACTGTGTAAGCGCTCGGGTGAACAATCCTCCTTAGCTAGGAAATAAACATTAGGGGTGGCCATTATACAATAGTCGGCTGGGTTTTGGACAGTAAAGCCTAAGTCCCCATTCATTCACAATAACCTAACCCCTGACATCACGGTTCTTAGTGTTCATAAATACATTGGTTGGACTTGCACGTTGCTGCTCGTTAGACAACTTTCAAAGGTTATACATTGCAATCACCATGTAAACCAATTTTACTCTATTTAGAATAACACTTTTTTTTAAATTTCACTTAGAAGTAGGAAGAAAAGGCGACATTTGTGAAGAATTTAAAACTGCTCATAAAAATTACTGCTCTTCAAGACCTGTCATGAACATGTACTCAACAGCCTAAGGAGTCAGGAATATAAGATAGAGAGCACAAGCAACACCCATCAGCCTAAAGTTGTCAAAAAGTCATTTAGAAGCATTAAATATATATCTAAGCAAGCATACTGCATTTCATACCCAAGAGTTCTGAGTATTGGTCAGAACTTCCCAGTTGATAGCAGGGATTGACTTAATACATATATGAAGTAGTTGCATTTCCTTGTTCAGTTTTACTGTTCTAGGGCTACAGCAGATTTTTCACCTCTGAATACAACTTATAGACAAAGCTCTGCTGCTCCACCCCTCCAAGTGAATTTGCTGCTCTCAGGATCCAGGAGCAGTGGTGTCACTGTGGAGTCCTGGGCAGAGAACTAAGGTCTACTTGAGGGGATATTACACATTTCTTCTTTCAGCATCTTCACCCTCTTTTCCTTGTCTAAATTTCTCTGAAAGTGAGTACTGAGCTCTGTGAAAGTGACCTGACAGGGGCTCACAAGGAAACAAGCAAGTAAATTCTGTTTAGAATTCTGAGGTGTTGGAGCTGAAACATTCTAGTATATTTATACAGGTGCTTCAGCACAAATGCTAATTTAGTCTTGTTTCTCTGTCTCTCAGACTTCTTAAAAAAGATGGGTGGATGTCCACATCTCCCAAACTGCTGCTGGGGCTAAGAGTCTGTTCTAGCATCCGGTGAAAGTACCCCCTGCTCCTGCGACTCAAGCACATCCTTCTGGTGCCATGACTACTCTTCAACAGTCATTTTTTGATCGAAAAGGGATGTCTGCTGATTTGGCGACCCAATTCTGAAGCTTTTGCTTGGAAAACATTAAACAACTGAAGTAATTATTTACATACTAAGTATTAAAACAAAACCAGCCTGCATTACAAGAGCGCCGTTTCACCAGGATTGGTTCACTAACTTTTTTTGTTAATAAGCAACATGAGACAGACTGCACATCCAGTCTCTTTCTTTTTAATGCATTGATGCAGTCACTGACTTTAAAAATAATTAAAAATTCCCTTCAGTAAGGGAAGACACAAACAGGTTTTCTATCACTTTATTGCACTAGGTGCAGTTACTATCACCATACTCCCCACAGACAGACTAAAATAGCTTTTGGAACATAAAGGCCATGAGTTTTTAAACAATATGTTACAGCTTGGAAAGGTTTCAGGATGTTTGTCCATATCGTTGTATCTAAACATATGCAGGCACCTGAAAGCACAGTGGAAGTATATCCGTTAAAATGTTTTTTGATTTTTTTTTTTAATAAAAACCTGTTTTAAGATTTCAAGGTCATAATTCAATATTTAGGGATCTAGAACTCTGTCTATAATGCAGGCACACTTTTAGAAAAGGCTGGTGGAGCTTTTTCCTGCAGTATCTCACCGTTCTTAACAATATACACGTACATGCAACCATCCCTTCTCTGCAGTTTCATAAGTGATCAGGCAGAAATTAGAAGAGGCTTAACCCAAGTGCAGATTATGGCTCCAATTCAGCAAACAATCAAAGCACAATTGTGAGAAGCTAACCTGAGTTTACCTAAAAGCTCCACAGAAGTCCTTGAAACAGTTTCTGATGCCTGCTCTGCACAGTCATAAAATTTCTTCTGGCAAGACCCACTAAAACCATAACGTCAAAGGATGTGAACTGGACCCACAGGGAAGCTGTGAGACTGAATAAGCTCTGGTAGGCTCAGTTACACTGGTATGTCTGTGCTTCTAGGAAAGCTCCAGAACCAGGCAGCTGAAATTGGGGCTGCTAGCATGCTCCCCTTAATAAAAAAGCAATTGCAAGGCATAGAGTGGTACTGACCCTACAATGAGTATTTAAGTGCCTAAAGATAACCACTTGCCTGCTGTATTAGAACAGAGCTGAAAATAGAACACATCATTTGGTATCTTTGCTCAAATCCTACTCCCACGTTAATTCAAATGAGCTTCCTGATCTCACCTGTAGTACCTGGAGAACAGTTGCTCATACCAGAGCAATCAGAGCTGAAAGAAAACTAGTATTCATCAATTCTTCACCAGAACATTGCTAACAGGCTTCAGTTTTGGGACAGAAATAACATTATTCTTGTATCAGCATATCATTCACCACTGTAGTTCAGCCTGCCCTGCAATTTTCCTTCACAAACTGGTTTCCAGCTGTCTCAAACCAGCTCCGTACAATATAAAACACATGCCTCGATTAAGGTAACATTTAATTCTTAAAACAATTCAAGAACTGTGATTTGCATGCAATCCATTAAAATTCATTGGTTTATGAATAATTAATTTGCATTCTAACACTGTTTTGAAAGCATGAACAGAAACATATTAAATGGCATTCTCACTCTTGGACATGAAATGTCAAAAGAGCAGATCCTAAGTTAAGAAACAACTACTATATTAAAATCAGCATTTCTTTTATTGCATGGTATTGAAATTATTCCTATGAATATTAGCTATCCAAGTAGGAGAACACCTAGTGTTCAGCCATCCTGAATATCATTAACAATTACCGACCTTTCTGAACCTCATTCAGTTTCTGTAATCACTTGATGGTATATTGAAATGAGAAAGACTTAAAAAGGCAAATTGGACTGTAATAATCATAAAGAAATCATCATCAGAGTTCTCCAATTTAAAGAGACTGATTTTTTTTTTTTTTTATATTGTTTGGTCAGCTTGCTTGAATGCAAAGCAATAGATAAAACAATGAATAGCTGTAGGTGGGTGTGCTGAAGTACAGAGTAGTTAACATTGTTTTTCCAAGGTTCCAGGTGATGACATGCCTATGAAAAAAAGCACTGATATCCGATTCCCAAGATATCATTACTATAATTAACTGCCTGAGACACAACCTGTAGAAGAGTAAACTGGAATTCAGACATAAAGAGTTCATTTTATCCAGAGTCAAACTTGTTTGTAGCTTCTCCAGCTATTGAACACTGAGTGCAACTCCAGCTATTGGCTTTGTATTTTCAGGTTCTCACCAATAACAACTCTGATGAATTTTTCTGTACTGAGGATTCAGTGACATGCTTGGCAAAGATGCTGACAAAGAATTCTATCTAGATTGAATAGAGCAATGAACTGATTTAAGTATTTAAGGTGTGTCATGCATTTAAATAAAACAATCACAAGAATATTGCAGAAACGTTTTCTTGAGTGTATTTGGGAAATTCTTACCACAGGAAATATATTCCTTTATTCACAGTTTCCCTTTGAGACATTCCTCACTACATGAGTACAGCCACAGAAAAAGGAGAGAAGAGAGAACTAACTTTGATTTTCTTAAAAACAAATATTTAAATATTTTAAAAGGAAACCCTGAAGCCCTTTTGTAATTAATTAGAGATGAAAGAGTCTTAACCTAATAAGACTAGATCCCTCATGTTTTATACCAGGGTTAAAAATACTAGTGAATTCCTGGAGCAAATTCCACACTATTTCCTATCCTGCATTTAGTATTTTACTATGCAATTTAGTAAAAAGGCAACAGTGAAAGTTTAACTGCCTCAAATACAAAATATTGCAAAAATTAAATTAAGCTGCTTTTTAGCTGTTTGGACACACAGTTTTGGATTAATTTCTGCTGCATTTTAAGTAAGATAAAAAAAGAATCTAAAATAGACTCATTATTTTTCTCTTGTGTTTGCTTGGCTATGAAATTGGATTATTTAATGCAATTATATAAGTTAAAAAGCTGTACATATATACACACACTATAACACATATATAACTTTATTTTCACTTATCCCAAGAAAACACCTCAATTTTTATGGTATTGAGCAGATTTTAAATCAGGAGAACTATAGCATGGATAAATATTCCATTTTCAGATCTTTAAGATGGTATTTGAGGGAAGAAATGTGAACTTGAGCTCAAAAAGACATAATATTCAATGTGCTCCCAAAAACGAATGTTTGAACATGCAGTTTCAAGAGAAAATAGCAAGCCTTCAAAGCAAAACTAACACACAGAAAGGAAGTGTTTTAAAGTTCTCCTCAGAATTTTGGAAATAGCACCAAGAGGTCAACTGTGACCTAAAGCAAAACAAAAAATGAGAAACTACTGCTGAAATGCACTGTGCTTTCAGAAAATGCCAAGGATATTGTCAAGACAATTAATAGTTTATCTGGTCAATTTGTACTTGAAAGATTTCCAGTCCTGATTGCATCATGTACTAACAGTTCCATTAAATAACTACATTAATTCATAGCCCTAAGCAAGAGTTCAGATGAAGTCTTGAAGAACACCCCAGGCCACCTAGTTTCCAGAACCCAAAAAAGCAAGTTTTGCCTCTGCTATGAACTGGAGAACCCTACAAGCCTGAGTTCCTGTGAACATCAAATTCCAGTCTCAGTGCAGAGCCTGAATTGCTGACAGTGCTAGAAATTTTACGCTTCCCACTCTATTGGAAAACCAAACTTGGCAGCATACGTTATGAAGTCTTATTGCACATTCTACACTTGCGTAGAAAAATATAAACTTGAGATTGATAGCTACATAATGAAAAGAACTGTTTTCTCATCTTGTCTCCAAGAGTAGGGCAAACAGAATTCTTAAGTGAAAATTTTATTAACTTCTCAATAAGAGGCTCCTCACATATTGCAATTTATAAAGGAAGCATGATGAACAAATATCCAGGACAAAGGTTATTCCCCCTGCTTAAACACCAACAGCCAGCTCCTCTATGCTGAAATTTGAGAAATACTCACAAATTTCTCAAACATCACTTTTAGATATTTAGGAAGATCAGCTGTCAGTCTCCAAGCCTCCTCTTTCCCCCATTTGTGATAGATAAATCTAAAACTTTTACCTACCCCTCTATTGTTATCCTTCATCACCTTCTCTTTCCCTCAAACCTGAAGCCACATCCCTGGGCTATTGCCATGTCCTGCTGAACTGCACCTTCTCCACTGGCATCACTTCCTCTGCCTTAAATCACTGCTTCAGCTTTGTAACTCCTTGAGAGCAGCTGCCAGAAAGCCTCAGGCCCTTGTATTCCCAATTTGCTGTCGCTTCATTTCAGAAGCTTGCTTCACACCACTTCATAGGCTGCTCTTTCTTACTCTAGTAATTAGCATAGGCATTCCTCTGTTCATTTTGAGAAACAATTCTTAGCATCTAATCACTACATTTATACAATATCAATTGTGAGAAATTAAAATAAAAAATAGCAGGAATAAGAGTTTGTTAGTGGAAAAATGGGGCAGGAACATTGATTTTCACACGGTGCCCACAATTCTTGAAAATGCTTTGCAAGAGACTTTTACAACTGACCTAGACCTCCTCAAGAATCCTACCTTGGGTATGCTTGGAACAAAGACCAAAACAACAAGAATCAATTCAAACTGTTCTATTTCTGTACAACTTGAACTATCTAGAGATAGCTGAGTCATTGCTAATAATTAGGAGGGGGGTTATTATGCTTTTTTAAAAAAAAAGACTTGTTTGTCCATATCTATATTCTTTTTCCCTTATAGTCTCAATCTCTCTCAGCCACCTGCATTTTGTTATATTTTTTACCCCTTGCACTACTATCCAGAAAAAAATAAGTATTCTTCATAATATTCCTCTGATCAATCTAATTTTGTTCCATCTGGCATAGGAAAAACAAAGAAATTAATTAACAAAATCAACCCCAAATGATCTCTTTCCAGCTCCCCCACCCATTACTTTCAACATTGCACAATGCTGAGAATCAGCTTACTAAAAATAGAGAGCACTTCTCTAGACATGACCATACTTGTGGCTCTCATCTCAAAAGAATTGTTCTTGCCTGATTAGATTGGCTTATTAAGTGATAGAGAGCATGCTGGGCTAGTCCAATCTGTCTCTGACTCTCCTCAGACCTAACCAGAGAATATGTAAAAATCTGCCCTTCATAAAAGTTAGACTCCACACACCTTGAATTCAGCAGTTTCTTACCTTCACAATCCCCCCTGGAAAAATTACTATTTAAAACCTAAGCTCAAAAGTATCAGAAAGGAATGCCAGTAGCTGTGGTATTTCAGATGATCATTTATTAGAAGCAATAATATTTGGAAAGAGCAGACGAATGGGAAGATCAGCAGCAAATAAGTATGATGAAGGTAGCAAACCACCATATTTTTCCAAGTTCTTTGAAGACAGGAAATTTTAAATAAACTTGGAAAGGGGACTTAAATGTTATCAATTCTGAGAACTTGGCAGCATCTCTCTATGCCAGATGAGGTCACAAATCAATCTCAAAACACTTCTGACAAAGTGTAAATACCATAGCAGGGTATGTCTAAGTCACTCTAACATGTCTGGCTGGCATAACTACAATAGCAGAGTTGATAAGGTAGCAACCAGCTTATCCCCAGCATTCTTTTCATGAAGAGGTCATTTCTTCTTTTGTGCTAGGAAGTGAAACCATGCCAAAGCATTCCAGAATTGCTTAAACAAATAGCAGCATCTAC
The DNA here is from genome assembly GCF_963513975.1 of Fringilla coelebs. Lineage (NCBI taxonomy): Eukaryota > Metazoa > Chordata > Aves > Passeriformes > Fringillidae > Fringilla > Fringilla coelebs. Next base: position 31,835,847 of record NC_140032.1, on the reverse strand, counting down.
CTCCACTTGGAGATTAACAGTTTGTACTTTTTTGGTAGCTTATTTATTTTCTCTAGGGGATAACATAACACATTAGGAACTTTAGCAGACCACCTGCCAGATATATCCTTTATTCTAGGAAGTGAATCAGCTTTTTTGTTACAGTACTTCTAGATTACAATTGCCTTCTCATTTGGTGGGGCCATGGATTGGCTTCTTAATTTAACACTCGCTTCCTTTTAGCCTGACCTGACTTCCAGCTCTGTCTTAAGTTTTGGTCCTGACCAGTGTTCAAGCAACAGGTATAAAATTACAAAACATGATTATATTAAAAATCTGTTGCCAGTTTTCCATCAGGTACCTCACTTACATTAAGAGTTTATCATAGAAACCTGATCTAGACTTCACACTAGAGTGGGGAAAGGTGAAATACTCCAATAGGAATGTGATCCTTCTCCTCTCCACAGTGCTGGTGAGGCCCCAGCTCTTCAGAGCTGCAGAACTGTGTCTGGTTCTGGGCTTCCTTGTGCAAGGAGCCTTTAACTCCAGAGTTAGAGACTACTGCATGCAGTAGCATCCAGGATCAGAGACAACAGGCACAAACTGAACACTAGAAAACACTTTTTTAATGTGAGGGTTACTGAGAACTGCCACAGGTTGGCCAGTGGGTGTTGGATTTCTGTTATAGAAGATATTCAAAAGCCTTCTGCATCACATCCTGGACAATTGATTCTAGATGCTCTTCCTAAAGCAGGGGGATTGGGTCAGACAATCTCCAGAGGTCCCTTCCAACCTCGACCATTCTGTGATACAAGAAAAACCCATTGTCTAAGTTTTTGTTTTTCAATTACTATAGATATTTATTACTCTATGGCACAAAAATTTTGATCTTTGATTTCTCCAAATAGAATCAGACGCATGTCAGCAGAAACACAAAAAGTAGTATCAGAATCTCTGATCTAGGAATGGTTGGATACTACAGACTCCTGGCATTTAACTTAAAGGAAGCAGCAGTGGAGAATTTGCTCAGCATCACTTTCTGAAATAAGCTGCAGATTTAATGTGGGAGGGAAAGAACCACTGTATATAAACAAGAGGAAAGAAAACAAGAGACTCAAATGTATTCAAGATTTAGAGGCTCACAACACTGATGTTGTTTCCATAGCAACTAATATACTTGAAAGCAGGGAAAAAAAACAGGGTGAGGATTTTAAAGGACAGCTCCACATACAGATTAAAAGCAGATACTGCCCACCCACTGATAATCTGAGGTTTGGTCTGATGAAATTACAGTTTATAACAAGAAGTATCACTTTTGAAGGGAGTCAAGATCCAATGAAACTACCCTACTGACAAAATAAGAGTGAAAGAATAAAAACAGCACAGTGAAACACCCCTGGTACTTGACAGCCTATCTTCCAACTCTTTAGCAGGCTAAAACCAAGAAGAACAACACACTCCCAGTTAATGCAGTTGTGCCTTGGGCACTCACCACTCACTGTCCAAGGTGGTGTCCAATGTTATTTCCCTCCTTAGTCAGAATAAATGACCTATGTGACTCCTTTCCTTTCTCTTAAAGGAAAGGCAGGATAAAGTAGATAAGGAGAAGCATACATTGCACTAAGCTGGATCAGATGACTCAATTGGTTTGCAGTGCTTATGTTTTTATAGCTTCTTGCCCATGCAGTTGATGGCATTCATATAATTACCCTTTTCATTGAAAAAAAATACAAGCAAAGAAGAGAATTTATACTTTTGATCTTAGGGAAGACAAATGAAGACAATGTCAGTCCTAGAAATAATATGTAGTAGTGGAAAAATGCTTGGTAATAAAGGTGGAACTAGAATTCTGCTGAATCAAGGCCTTTGCTGGCCTTTTTTGCAGTAAATACTAACAAAAGACATAAAATCTGAAAGAGTAAACCCCTGCATACAATTCTTCCATTTATCACTGTTTCTTAGAAAGAAATAGCATAAACTTGTAATTTAAGTGCTGTCTATGCTCAATAAATGGCTTTTGCATCACATCAGGCTACATCTGATATATAGCACAACTTCAGAATTTTCAGCCACATAAAAATTACTTGGGAGGCAAAATCCAATTTCAAGCTCATTAGCCACCTAGCATAGCTTTATGCAGTTTCATCATCACACATGTCCAGGGACATGCACCAAAGGAATTCCAAGTCCCAAGTGCCAGGCTCCAACCCTTTGTAACTGACTTTTCAGGAGCAGGATCACAAAGACATACTTGCTTATCAGAAAAAGGGAATGTCATGGAAAGATCAGTCTGAAGCAAAGTTTCAGAAGGGTGCTAACAGCACTCTTGGGATCTTCAGAGCTACACAGTTAATGTCTATGAAATGAAATGAGTTCAATGTACTATTTTCAAGTACTTGGTTTGGTGTAATAATAATTTTCAAGTGTTCTGCCAATAATCAACAGGTAAAGTCAACGTCTACCCAAGACCACTTCAGTTGATTTGCTCCTCATCTGGAATTCCTTTCAAGTACCTTATCTTTTTAGAAATCAGTATCCTAACATCCATACAAGAGGTAGAATACATAACCAAACAAAATCTACAGCAGTTTCCCAGATTGATATATTTCAATATTCAAATCATGCAGAAAATTCTGGCACTGGATTGCAAAAATTTACTTTTGTTATTAGAACAAAAAAAGGAAAAAGCCTGACTTTTTTCCACCACAGCGGTGAAAAGGATGTAGGTGGGGACTATAATTGACACTAATTATTTGTAGGAAAGGTCAGGGTTACCTTTTACCAACACTGCAAGGCAGCTGATTATCTGTCACATCTCTGGAACACAGTCACGAATTTGTCAGTGACTAAAGGACAAACAGGCTCTGGCTAGCAATCAAACCTGGCAACGTTCAACAACACAGCACAGCAGATGTCTTTTTAAAATAGGTAAATGGTAAGGCACTAGATAGTGTAATGCTAGATAGCTGCAATGCTGAAAAAACGTTGATAAAAGCTCCTGTTTAAGCACTTAATAGGTGACTTGGCTGCATGAGCTTCTCAGCATTTGAAGAGCTAAAAAGAACAACTATATCACAAAATTCCAAATCAGTTTTGAACTCCCTCAGAAAGTCTTCAGTTTCTACCAGGACATGTAATTTAATTTATTTGATACTTTGATACCATTTTGAACAAAAACTGCACATAAAAGGTGTAAGACAGACAGCTATGTCAAGATATCTAAAAAATAAAGACTAGATAGGCTGGGTGGTTTAAAAATAAATAGTACCTCAAAAATTAGGGAATTTTGTCTCAGAGTCTCAGGAAATACCCCTTTAAAAGTTGAAAATTATCATACCACATTACAATTATTATTGTTGCTGAAAAATCCATCCAGAGATCTGATACATATTGTTTGATAACTGATTTGTTAATGGGATACTCAGTGCTCCAAGAAAAATGTTGTTTGTTATTTAGTATGTCCCTGGAGAAGTTTACTGTGCATTAAGTGAAAGGAAAGTTCCACCACTGAGATCCTCTTACTGGCTTTTCAGAGAGTGGAGTTTACAGGGATGATGCAGCTCACTTCCAAGAAGCACTGCCTCAAATTTTCATCTCAGAACTATGAGAATGGAACCAATCCATATGCCCATGCACTCCTACTTAACAAGTTAGCTTCTCCAAACAAAATCCATAAATGAAGCAGTGAAACAAATTCAGTGAGACTTCACTGTATGCAATTCTGGCTGTATATGTTATAATAGCAAAAAGCCCTTGCTTTGTAGTGGTTACCAGTCCATAATTGATGTTATGTATAAACTTAATTTTTTTGGAGTAAAAAGAGTTCATCTACAGTTATGCTATGCGGTTCTGCAGCAGCCAGTTTAAATACCATCAGCTCCAGCTTTTGCCTACAGGTAAATCCACTCAGCACTCTAACAATGCTGAGAGACTGCAGTGGAGAACACTGGCACCACCACTCTTCTTGATGCTGAGGAATGCTATGTCCAGGGGATCGTAACACCCATCCAGGCATTTCCATTCTCTGCAATTCTTTAAGTATATGCCACAAAATTTCATGCCAAAGCAGCAGTTCTGGGGAAAATTTCTGATCTCCTCAGATGTTTCAGGGTAATTTTTCTAAAAATGATTTTTGATAGGGAAAGAAATTGATCACTTGGGCTCTCCAGATAGTGGTAGTTTTGATTAGTAAGAATTTAGACTGGCAAAACAGGAAGGAAAATAGTTATGCAGACTGGTAGTCCTGGTGCATAGCAGTTGTCAGCTTTCCTTCCTTTCTTGCCCAAGAACACTGCAGAATTGTGCTGTTCAAGCTTCACAAAGCACACCAAACCCTGGCTCCTGCTTTTGCAGAAGTTAGTAAGCAGTACTTTGCAACGTGATTCTTCCCAAGGGAAACACGAAAACTTTTCTTAATTCTCCTCAGCAGAAGCAGAAGGATATTTGTGAATCAATCCAGAAGCATTTTGAAGCACAAGTGTCAATAACTACGACAAGCAAACTGAAAAAAACCATCCTGCTTTTAATTTATAACTGACCACCCTTAGCTGACAGCACTTTGCTCAGAGCAAGCCACAGGTCTCTCATGCTTATCAGACAGAGTAATTACTTTTAATTACAGCGCAAAAACACTAAAGCTTAGAAGCAGAAGGGTTAACAAATCTTTGAGTGACCACAGAGCGATGGCCCAGCGTGACACTACAGTTTTGTGACAGGCCTATAACTTTACCCATAACTCACTGTAAATGTCATGCTTTCATCTCGTTTTTGCTGATTGTATCTGCACAAGGAGGATGTTATTACATCTTCTATCCTCAAGGAGTGAAAAAACAGGACAAGAAATATGGAGATTCTGGTATCCTTTCTGAAGGATAAGCTTTTATTTAGGAATGGAAATATGTCTCAGTGCCAAAAATTAATAGAAAAACCTGACTTAAAATTCAGAGATGGCAACCAGGATGAGGGTGCAAGGTCTCTATAACATCTCTGGAATTATAAAGCCAGCTTTTTTTCATGCAATTCACCAGAGTCAGGCTAACCTAGAGTAATACTCAATTTACCAATCCTATGTGAGGTTTTCATTAGATGAGCAAATGTATGTATGTATGTATCTCCAACATACTTATAGCTGTCAGAGTCTGGAACTCAATTTTAACTTTTTTGTGTTTACCTAGCTAATATTAAAACATCTCAACTTTTCTAGAGTTAAAGATTTTCAATGACTTCAAAATGCCTGAAGCTGAGGAAAATCTGAACAACGTTAGAACAATGAAGAATCTCTTCAAAGACAAAAATACTGCCACTTTTGAGGTAGGTAAGCAAGCACAGACAAACAATTTGCCCCAAATCATCTAATGGGCCAATGGCTACAACATCAGGGAATTTTATCTTCCTGCTTTTTTCACCATTTTTCTCTCCAGCTTCCCAGACATACTCTGTGATCTGACATCACACCAGTGCCAACCTCAGGTTCCTCCATCACTCCACATGGTGAAATACATGATTTTCACTGTCACTGCCTTTAGTCCTGGTCAAGGCCTTAATCAATTGGCCCAGTTGCTTTCCTTTAAACCCATCATTGCTTCCAGTGGCAGCATTTTGAATTTTAACTTCCCACTTGGATGCTTTGATATACAGTCAATAAACTTGACTTTATATTCAACATGACCAAAGCAAATAGTCAGGAACAGACAAGAAAAATCTTATTGCATTTTGGTGTGAAGAAGAATTCCAAATACATTCCTCCTTTTTAATGAGTTATCAGAAAACTTAATGACTTATCACTTTCTCCTTCCCCAGTGGCATATATTTTAAATAGAGAAACTCTGAATACACTATTACATTAATGACTACCAAGGTGGGACTTTTTTCCATTGGCCAAGGTCAAAACTGAGGAAATGTTCACACTTCTAAGTGAAACAAGAGCCCAGAGTTTTGAAAATGTGTGAGGAGACAGAACTGGTATTTCTAGTGTACCACTCCAAAATGAAACAGAATTCCATTTCCCAGTTAGGAGCACATAGCTGACTTGCATTTGCTCAGCTGACTGTAAGGTGCAATCCTAGCTCCAATTCCACTGTGCAAACCCTCACACTTCTGGGTTCTGCCTCTAAATTCAAGGATACAGAAGAAAAAGAAAGAGCATGCTCTCTGCCCACCTCTAGCCTGGGCAAGCCCTTTATCCATACACAGAAAACCCAAAACATTTATTTTGCCCACCTTTTGTCAGCATTCCAGAAGGGGGAAGGAGAAAAGCATCATGCAGTAACAGCTTATCCCAAGGTTAGCAGCCAGGTGCAATCCCAAATACTGTCTTCTGTCACTGGCAGTAACAAATGTCATGACAGTACTCTGTCACATTGCCCCTTTTCCCCTGCAAAGGCACAGTAATTACCAGGTTACCTTTGCTATAGCACAGCTTTAGGACCTGAAGCACAGCTTTACAGTTCCAGTCCATTTACTGCTTGGCCAGGAAAGTGGTAGTGGTGAAAGTTGAACTGTTCTTCAACACCTAGAATTCCTGCTAAGAACAACTTAATGCACAACTGGAAAAATAAGACTTAATAATTAATACTATGAATTATGAAGGATGAAAATATATTAGAAAATTAAATTCAAAAACAATGAAAGTTTTGTTCCTTATGGAATGAGTCCTGAGATTTGAATAAGGACAAATCTCATTTTTCAGTTTACACACTTTGTGGTCAGACAATTCCTTTTAAGACTTGTAGTATCAAGAAAAGAAGTGGCAGTGAGTCAGTCTTACAATACACAAAAAACTACAACAAAATTCAGTTTCATCCATTCAGTATAGTTTTGTAGATTGCAATGAAAAACATCTTTCACAGCCAGTTGTTTTCAGTGCTTCTGCTCTGGAACTTTACTTGCAGCTAATTACTAACAGAGGTTTTTTTTTAACAAGTATTTGAGGTATACCTTGAGGTACACTTGAGGTTTCTGTTCTGACAGTAATCATGGAGTCCCCAAAGAAAATGTAGGTGGAATCAATTATTTTTATTGAAAGAAAAAGAATTCTTTGTTACTAAAAGGATCTGAAAAGCATGATTCACAGCAGAGAGAATATTCAAAGTTATAGTTTGGTGACTTATTTCAAATGAGAAAAGCAATTTCCAAGAGCCTGAGGGAGGTAGAAAGCTGAAGACTTCCTTCTTTCAGATTTAGAATTTAGGCAGAGATAAAAAACAAATATTCCAAAGCTGTGCATTGTTATCAGGTCCTTAACTTAAGTAAATTTTTCTACTATAATAAAAATTTCAAGCTCCAAAATCTTTAAAGGGTACACCTTGGTAAATAATCAGACAGGCTTGGCTTGGACTCTTTTTGTTTTGGTTTCTTTTTGTTTTCCTAAATTTTTCATTACATTTCTAAAGCTCTAGTCATTTGATTTCCTGAACAGTAATAAAATTATTTTTTAAAAAGTTCCAAGAAAGTCCAGTAGAGCATTCAGAAATCACATTGGTAAATTTTAAGCACTCAACTCTTCTACTGCTTCACAGACATTTATTTTCCAATGTACCTACTGTTGGTAAATGAATAGGTGAACCTACATGTGTCACTGTAAGATAGCATGTGAAAACAAAATTATGTGGAACAAGTAATGGTTTTCAGGATTCTTCTCTCATTTTTTATATTTGCCTTTACATTTTATATACCTTTATTTATCAGAGACAGCAGCAGAAATAAGTGAAGTGATAAAATTTACACTGATTTACAATTGTCATATCTGATGAAAGTATTAAAAATGAATATTAAGATTGAGATATTTTCATAAGTATCAGGATTTGTGTTCCTTGAGCAATATAAGTGTGAACTCTGTTCAACAAGAGTAGCTGTGTGAACTTCCATAGCTCTTGATAAAAGCTGTTAGTCGTAATCAGGAGCTACAATGGAATTACTGATACCAACTCTGAACTGAGCAATTATTCTAATTCTGCACAGTTAACACCTTTCAAGGGAGTACTGAGTGGGTGGATGTGTATTCCCAGGCTCCAAATAAAACTCAGCCTACTGTTCCATACTGATGCAAGACAATTTTCAAAAAACAGAGAACTTGCACTTCTCTCCTGTGCAGCATTTGAAAACAAGTTTGCAAGAGAGTTAAAACTGCCTTTGCTCTACACAACTGCACCACAGTGAATTATCAGGGAGCTTTCATGGCTACCCTGAAGGATGTGAATTGCTTTGGATAAAGCCACATCAAAATGGTTTGTTGTCTATGGGTTTGCCATATCCTATCCCTTAGGACACACGAATGGCTGGAGAAAGACCTCACACCAAACAATAAGATAGATCATGCTGGAAAGAGATAAATCTTTTCACTCAGTTGCACTCATAGGAAGGCCAGGAAAGTCACTGTATTCCCTAACATGAGCTCTTTGCTCCTTGTTTCCTGAAGAGGAACAGCTAGCCTCACACCCTGCTCAAAATGTATGTAGTGTGGGTACAGTCAGCCCATCTCTCTCTTTCATAGTCTACCAATAACACAATTGTGCCCTTGGTACCACCAGGAGGGCCCCAGTGACCAAGTCTGCCTACAAGCATCTGCTTTATGAAACTGAAGATTTACACTGCACTAATGTATACTTTGAGAACACTGCTAAGAGCCAAAAACCTGTGGGAGCACAGCACCAAGCTGCCCTTCCAACACTTCCACTGAAAGCTGGAAAATATTCAGAGCTAGTTTCTTGTCTTTAGGACTGCAACAGGCATTCTACAACGAGGAAATAAAATCTGAGTGATGCTGTAATGCCTTCTTTGTAAGGAACTCTGAATCTATTACTGTGGTCTGATCAAATGCAAAGCTCTAGTGTTTTAATGACAGTAGCATTAAATCTAGTGATAAACATAAGGAATTTCTAGGGAAGCCAAAGGAAGCCTAAAGTAAAATTCCAATCTTCTGAAGGGCTCACTTAACTGAATATCTTATTTTCTTATCACTTGCTGTAGCTTGATGCTATTTTAGAACACTAGCTACTTATGAAAAACATCCATTCATTACTGGCCACATCCTGAGGAATATGTGCCCATTACATCAGCTGAGCTAAAACATGTCCCTGCTTTCAAGCACTCAGACTCTAGGGAATAGCTACTTCTTTAAACACTTTCCTACATTTCCCTCCTGAAAGTCCAGTGCAGTCAGAACTTAGCTTCAAAACTTTATAGCATTTTTAGTTGCCAGAATCAGACATATTCAAAAACACTAAAGCAGTTATTGTTTATAATTCTACCCCAAAAATGCTAAGCTAAATAGTTAATCTTGTCTTTGATATTTTGAGTATTACAAATAGAAATCATAGCCAGAAGTATAGTTTTTTTGATTGGTCATCAGTGATGTCACCAGTTCAGGAATTATACAATCACATACTGTACATTCCAAAGGAATGAGCTGACACCTAGTCTTTTTAGCTGAAAAGTTACACTTTCACACTCTGTCAATGAATTAGCATTCATTGAAGGTCTATAAACAGAGTGATATATACATTTCTGAGACTCATCAGCTTAATTTATATATAGTCTGTTGAAAGACTGGCTTGCTAAGAGCATACTTTAGAAGAGAACAGAAAAACAACTCAGCCTCTTCTACTGCCTGGGCTCCCACCTACAGGAGATGCCAGAATTAGCACCAACATTTGGTTAAGTGGTAGGTAGGAGCCCTAACTCTGTAAGTAGCTAGCTCAGTGTATAGAAAACTCTGAGATGAGAAGTCAGTGTTTGATATGCTGAACTCAAAGGAACCTGTTCTGAATTTCTGCAAGTCTTGCACTAGTTTTAGTAGCCTCAAGTTTCACGCACTTCAGAATTGTATTAACTCATGTTTATCATTAAGATCTCACACATTTCCTCTTTCATCAGGAGTAATCACTGTCTCCTTTCACACTTTCCAGATACTCTAAGAGGGTACCATCACATTCGTCTTTCATGATGTCCTGCTGATTTGCATATCACTATAAGGATACTTATACTGCAGTTAAACAACTGATGATGCAGTTAGGATTCATTCTGCTAGTTACTAGAAGCTATTGAAGAGTTTACATTTCTTAATGATGTTGTCCTGCAGTGAACTGATGGTAAAAAGGAAACCAGGTATTTTAAAAAGAAGCTTAGCATAACAACACCTTCTCATAGTGTCTTGTTTATGTTAATAAGAATTTGGTTCCACCAAAATAAACTGTCTACATTTGCATTCACACACATTTCCAGCATCTCAAAGCTTGCAGCAAATACAGAAACATAAGCAGGTATTTTACCAAACTGACAAGTCTTGCCTGTTTTGGTTGGGTTGGGGCTCGAAACAGAAGGGAACAGATGTCAGAGCAAGCAGTCAGCCTGAAGAAGTGGTAAGAGCACACTAACATTTCCCCACCTGTGTCAAACTGAGCTAAAGGCAGCCAAAGAGAAAGGACCTCTTAGAACTCTAAAGCTATTTATCTATTTTAAAGGAGTGATCCACATCTCAGTCTACTCATTTTAAAGTTTGCCATTACAGAAAAATTTGTCCAGTCTTTTACCTCTCAGGGGAGTTCTGATATTCTTGAAAGCAGCAACACCTCTCCTGCCTGCACTATATATGGTCTGTAGAGAGATGTGAAAATACTGATGGTATTTTTGGCCACGCTCTCTGTATTGGATTGCTCTCACTTATTTTTAAGTGTTCTGAAAAACAAAGAAGGCTGATTTCTTTCTAAAGAAATTATACACAGCCCTATTATGACACTCTGATTGATTTTTTTGTTTGCTTTTAATCAGTCCATCATCTTATTCTAGTTATTTGGTTGTATAAGGAAAGACAAAGCACAGGGTGGCAACTTGTTGCAGCGTGGTTAATTATAACCACCATATCAATACGAGCTGCCATTCAAGTTAATCAAGGTATTCCATTATTTTTATTATCAGGTTAAGAGAATGAGATCACTAGCACTAGTCAAGCTATAAAAAGCTGTGGCATAACTGAAAGCTGATGCAATCCTAAAATAAACTTAGAAAGAAGTTTGTCTTTTTCCAAATAGATAATTTCATTCTCTTAAATATCATTACATGCACCCTTAAAACAGTTACAGTTTTATTTAAAAATACCTGGATTGTTAATACCATGAAAAACATTCATTGGGCATCCAGCCTTCACAAGGGTACGAGTTCTTAAAGTGCTTGTAAAAGTAACATTGTAAATTTCTTTTTTTTTTTTTTCTGGATGACATCCACCATATTTTACCAGTAAATTTCTTTTCTAAAATGCTAGCTCTAATTTTACAATGAGATTTGAAACTGCAATTATGGTCACACAGATTCACATGATCATGGAAAACATCCTACAAGCCCAATACCATCCCAGGTCCCATCTGTGCAAAATCACTGCCCTTAGCCAGTGCATTTACTCTTTTCTTTTTTTCAGTTGTGTATTGAGAGGTACAATTTTAAGTAGTGAGGTTGGTCTAGGTATTACTAAATTCAAATGAATCAATTGAGCTAAGATGCAGAAAAAAATTCACTCCCTCACAACACTCATAGTTCAATAACAATGGTAAAATGGGAAGAGTGTTTAATCTGTATAACAACTGCATACTAAGTATTTATTGTATGAAAATAGTGTATAAATATATTAGATCAGAAAAAAATCTAAATGTAGTAATAAAGCAATGGTGACATTTACTGAAACATCACAATACCAGATAAATCAATCACTTTAAATCAGTGAGTGAATTTAAATTTGTATTTTTAACCCCTGACCTGCTGCATAAAGCATCAATGTTTCATTTTTGGGAGAGCTTCCAGCCTCAGAATGAGATGAAAATAAACTTCTGCTCTGAATTTAATTATTCTCTTTAAAACAATTAACTAATTTTCTTGCTTCCCTGATCTTTTCAAGAGGAGAGGTCCCAACCCTTAAGAGAAGACAAATACTTTTAGCTGTATAAAATTAGTGAGAATTCAAACTATATTTTTTTTTTTCTAGTAACATACCAGTTGTTAAGGGTCAGAAAACTAAGATGCCAAAAAGATTTTACTATGATCACTTCTAGCCCAGCAAATAGGTTACCAAGCAACATTAATATATAGCATTTCTTTTGTATGCACTCTACCACTCCTTGCTTCAGGGAGCAGGATGTGTCTGGGAAAGACTAGCAAAAAATCTCTCTCCTCTTTGAAAAACTTTAGGCATTAAGGTATTTCACCCCCTCACCGATTAATTTGACCTAGTTAGTCTTGAATCTAAGCTCAAAAAATACATGTGAAACATCACTACAACACCCCTCAAGGATGCAACTACACGTAGACCTGCTAAAAAGGAACTCTCCTCCAGACTTCTGTCTTTCCAGTGTAAAGAAATGAAGCAGCAACATGTCCCCTCCCATGAGAAGAAAGCTCCATCTTCTACTGACTTGAGGCCTTACTGCTGGATTCCCAGTATTATGATTACAGCCACACTGGAACAATCCATCACAAAGCTGTTTACTTAGGATTTTTATGAACAATTTTTACTGGTATTAAAAAAAACCCCAAAAAACCAAAAAACCCTATGAAAATTGAAAAAGCCTTTCCTATGCTGGAAACTGTCCTGACCATGGATTCTTATCTTCACTCATGTAATTGGATTACTGAAGGCATCATTTCTGGCAGGTAGCTCTAGCCAGTGATTATCATAAATCGTGGCCAAGAGTCCTTTGTTTATGGCTTAGCATCATAACCCGGAATCCTGGTATAGCAGATGTTTGGCAGTTTCCTTATTCAAGACGGATCCTTGTGGTCCTCCTCCACTCATGCAGATATTTTAGGAGCTTTATTTAAATAGCAATGCTTAAAGAAGCATTTTCTAGTAAACCATAGCTGCTATTTGTAAGCTAATCTCATTAACAAACATTTACACTCACTAACAAGCCTCAGCCTCAGCAAACTTCCAGTGGTGAGTGATGCACATGGAAATAAAGCAGTCCTGAAGGCTTTCAGTAATCACTGCTGCACAGTGACATTACACCATTCAAAACATACCTTTAAAAGAATTTGGACATTTCAGAACACTGAAATACAAATAGTAAGTGCACTAAAATCTGTTAGCTTATGCTCAAGCAATTATATGTATGAACACAGAGAGTAACTATTTTGTCTTGAGTAGAACCAGGCTATTAGAATATTCGAGGTAAGATAAATATCCTTCATACCTAGTGAAGCTACAATGAATGGAAGGAAGAGAGCACATACAGAGAAAGATACAGTAACTTTGTAGGACTGAAATTTAAATGTGTACAATCCAAAGGTCCATAATAATACCCAGCCTTTTGACAGAGCATCTACTTTACACTGTTTCATTTTGACTCTTCTAAGCATGTTGCATTTTCATGTGATATATATTTCAGTAAGTGACAACTGGTATTAGATGGCTTACTACAAATTCTTATCTGTGTTAATCTGCATCCCTTAAACACAAAAGAAGCTTTTCTTGGGAGTATATCACTATGCTGGGCAAATCAGCATTCCTGGCTGAGCAGCTCATTCTAACCACTCTTAGAAGCGCAGCTTTTGCAGAAGCAGTTCCAAGGATGAAGCCAAATGCATGCCAGATTTCACAGCAGGTAGTCAGTGGCATGGCAGCAACTCCACATCTCTGCTGCCAGTCCTGAAAACACCACCCATATCTGAAATACCCCGGGTGCAATTCCCTCAGTGATAATGTGAGAAATTGAGCAAAGGCAGTTTGAATAACAGAAGATGCAGTGGACTGCATTTCTCAAAAAGTAAGAATACTTTGTTGTTTCGGCATACTAAATCCTAATTCTTCTTACATAGTTGTTGGATGTGACAGCATTCCCTTGCTGTAAGTTAGATTGCAGGGACAGAATACATGGATATACCAGCACACCCATTTTGTGATCTGCTAGGTCCATCTCTGAGGTATTCTGCAGTGATACAAGTTTTCAGTTTGCTTTTAGGTTTTGGCTGTCATTTTTATACAATGTGCAATCTTGCAAATGTATTGCACCCTTAGCACTTTGGACACGAGCATTGCAATCTTGCAAACTATAAAGAACTCACAATTCAGGACCATACCATGAGAACTGAAATTCATGACATGCAAAAGTATCCACCTCCTGAAGCCAGCATTAGAAAAGGTAGTAATGGTCTTCATTATGACAGTGGATGAAAACCTTAGTCTGCATTACAGCACAGGCATTGCTCTCACAAAAACTCAAAACCATTAACAGATTAGAAGTATTGCATCATAAAGATGAGGACTGTGTCACTGATGTAAAATGGTCAGCTGAGCCAGGACAGAAAGCTCTGCACTGGAAGTATTTGTTCTGTAAGAGACCATTAAAATACATACATGCAAGGTTAAAATAACAAGTTTAACCTTGCTAAGTATATGGTTGCATCATTTCTTTCCCTTGTTTTAGTGTCATCCAGTGAAAGAATAATAAAGCAAAAAGAAAACAAATTTAAATAAGAAATTCCATTTTAAAACTTTACTGTGATTGAACACTGGAGGAAGTTGCCCAGTGAGGCTGTGGAATCTCCAGTCTCAGAGATGCTCAAAATCTGTCTGGACATGGTTCCGAGCAACTTGCTGCAGCTTATCCAGATTTGAGCAGAGTGGATTGGACTAGACAGTCTCCCTAAATCTTTTTAAACACCAGTTGTGTTGCAGTCCTGTAATTCATCAGGTTTGGCAACTGGAGCACAGACAGAAAACACACCAAAGTTGTGTGGAATGCTCACTGCCCTGGCCAGCCCTGAATCTCTGGTGTCCCCCTAACAGCAGCAGCCCCAGAGGATTGCCTTATTTTCTGGGCCAGTGAGAGGTCAGACAAGGCCTGACAAAAAGCAGAAGGTCTATATGGTTTTGACCTTTCAGGCTAATGGACACCCAGTATAATTACAAAAACCATAGGAATTTACTCAGTAGAGGATTCTTCATTATAGGAATATATTCCAGTTCAAAGGCAACCAGTTAATTAGGTCTTGTAATTTCTGAGCACAACCTTAATAAGTGTTTAAAATGTGAAAATATTAATTTACTCATAGGGTATGCTCAAATGATTCTGGAGACTTATAAAATGTCCTTTATTACTTGCCAGAAATCCACATTAATAGTAGTGTCCCCCTGATAAGTGACTCCTGAGTGCAAGATTAGGGCACTTGGAGCACTTTTATCATTTACACCCTTCCTGCACTGTCACAATAGAAATTATCTCAACAGAAGATTTGGTATAGATACCTTAACCCAATTAAGGAAGAAAAAGCAGAGAGTAAAACAAGATGTCTGAATTCTAGAAACCAGACACAGGAGGTTTTTGGTTTTTTCTTAAAGGAGCTTGTATAGTTTGTTTCCACTACGTTGAGTTTCCACAGAACTTTAGAATATGACTAAAATGTAAAAAGTTTTTGATTTTGAACTTCAGATTTCTTTTTCTTGCTTTTTTCCCCTCCTGATCTCCTAGATCCAAGCAAACAGTAGGAAATGTCAAAAGGGTCCTGATGGTCTACAATCAGTTTGCTGTTCACCCATCTTATAAATTATGCAGGCTAAATAAGGAACCTTAAAACAGGATAGTCAGATGCCAGAGATATCACACCGAATCACTGAATCAAGTTTGGAAGAAACCTTTAAAATTATCTGGTCGAATTGTCTACCCATACCAGTACAATTAAAACCATACTCTTGAGAAAAATCCTGATATTCTTTGTGGCTGCCAGTTGCCCCTGGTCCTCTGTCAGCAGAGAAAATATATTTAGATTGCATACTGCAAACCAGCATGGTTCAAGCTTATGAAAAATGTGCCTTGGTACCAGCGTGGTCTGAACCTAAGTTCACCAGGTTCAGTCTCAGTAAGTTTTACTTGGTCAGGCTAGAGATTAATCTGCTTATCTCACTGATCCTACAAGGCTACCTTTATCTTGTACTACACATCCATCATTCCTCAAGAGCACAATTTGGGACTCATCACAAGTTTGTGAAAAATAATAGACTGAGCTGAAATACAAGACACTGGATAACTAGATGGTTTCACTCAACAGCTTAATAACATAAAACTGCACATAAACTCAGTTCCTGTGGTAAGTACACTGCAGAGTGACAGCCAGCCTGGAAATAGGAGTTCTCTAAGGAATCCCTGCTAGAAGCAGCACAAAGTTCATTCCAGCCTGTGATCTATGTATCGGGGGAACGAACAGATTCACTTAAGACCAAGCAACTGTCAGTTCTCCACAGAGAACAGGCAAACCTTAAAGCATTTAAAAGGCTTCAGTACATATCTGGTATCTTTTAGTATACAGTTCCCTTTAATTAAAACAAAATACAGCAAAAAGGAAATATAACCTTGGAATTAATTATACTACCAGTAACTCTAGCTGAGGAGTTCAAAATTCAGTTTTAAAGTGGCTTGTTTCTTAGGATTTTGTCAGATTTTCTAGGTCCCATTTTAAGATTCACCACAAAGTACAGAAATGAAAAAAACTTCCTTCTATGAAAGTGCTATTAGACTACAATTCACTATAGAAGCTTTGGGGCTTTTGAGCTCAAAACTGAAAATATTAAATTGACATAACTGATTAATGAACTGAGGACAGGATTTCTTTTTTTTAATGAAAAATAAGCGTAAGTCACTAACACGAATTTCAATTAGCTGCACTAATCAGCATGAACAGTAGCAACGAAAGATTCTCTGAATTCTCTGAACTGTGGAAATAAAGCTGCTACTTCAGACAAATAACTGTAAAGAAGCACCTCAGGGGAAGTGCTGGGTTTGAGCAAACACCTGCATACTCCCAGGCCATGGAGAGTAGAGTACACGCAGCCAATATTCTCACTTGAGCGTGCAAGCGTGTGCAAGAGCCTGCAATCAATCTGTGCAGGAATATGAGCAAACACATTAGAAGTAGCTGCCTCACAGAGGAACCATTCCAGCCATTCTCAAACAGAAACAACATTTGATAGTTACATTTTCAAAGCCTGTTTTATCCTTGCTAAAGCATTTAGGATTCATGAACTAGAAGCGGAGCTTTCCTAGAAGGAACACACATAGTACTACTGAATTCTTCAGTCTATAACTATACTTGTTCAGATGACAAGTGCAGAAAATCCCACTTCTGGTAAATCCTGAAGATTTTTATCTGTTTTCATCTCATTAGGAGCAGGAATATAGATGGCATGTGGTATGTTGCTATTTTATTTAGAAGTTTTGGAAAGTTTCCACAGTTAAACCAGATTTAGTTTTTAAGCTTTTAAAGTTGTCACAGCCAAGCAATATAATCAGGCCTCATACATTAGGAGATGCTAACCCAAGAGAAAAAAGTGATGACAGAAAAAACCTGGAAGGCATGAGAATACTTATGTCCCTCCATTTTTCACACATCAGGATTTCCTTCCTAGCTGTTACAGAAACCTAAGAGTCCACACAGGAATTACTGCCTGTATGTAAGCTGTTACACTTCATCTTCTGGGAACTGAGAAATGCTATTTTTTTAAGGATAGACTAGGCAAGAAAAACAGTTGGGAGTTAAAGTAATTATGCATAATTACTCAGTAGCAGAAATGAGAAATCTAGACTATATTTCCAAGAGAAAGCATTTCCTAAGTATAGCAGCAGGGCCACCTTGGAGACATCTATACCCAACTACCTTTGTTAACACATAAAAACCTTTAAAATTGTACTTTGTAAAATTAGGAGCTACTGCACTCTTTAAGTAGCTCCTAATTTTACAAAGTACAATTTTAAAGGTTTTTATATATTAACAAAGGTAGAGTGCAGTTGTTGTGCTGAGCATGTTTGCTGTACAAAAGGCAAATTCAAATTATTTACTTCTATCCTCACAAGTGCTCTAAAATAATTCAAGCTTGAACATAATTCTCTTGCCAACTGTTCTATACATGAATCCTTAAAGATTATTTCACTTTTGGTTTATTCAGATTACCAGGTACTAAGAACATGCTTGTTATTGTGCAGAGCAAATGATTTGTGCCTTCCCAAAGAGGCACAAATTAGTACTTCTAAGCAGTGCTGCTTAGAAGCACTAACATAATATATCAAACACGTCAACAATACATACTGGTATTAAATTTTAAAATTTGTTGCACAAATTCCATAATTGGCTTTGGAAATTGGAGACAACACAGACAGCATTTGCTTGACACTCATATGCACTGAAATAGCTAGAAAAAGCTAGACAAGATGATTTGAAAACAGGAGCTCAAAGGACTAGAATGCTGAAGAGTGGTTTAATATAGTTTTCTGTTCACTATCAACAGTTTTGCTATTGAATATTCCCTCAGTAAGCCCACAACTTGTCCGAGCTGAAAAAAAATTTAGTTAGGAGCATACTCTCCTGTACATTACATTGCCTAATGTTTTAAGGGTTGACTTTGATATCTTTGAGTTGCAAAATGCCAACATAATATGAAAAGTCAGCGTAGAAATTTTCCTGCACTGCCTAGATGTAGATACAGTGATGTTCTGTGGTTCAAGTGTCAAATATTACCCGGTAATTCATCCCCAGATGAAGATACTGGAGTATTTTATTTATTCTCACATCAGCTGTACTAATTTTGTTTCTACCACTACTAAAATTTTGAGCAGAAGCAACTACAGGAGCAAGGAGATGAAAGAACTGCACTTTAATGTATTACATTATTTTTTAGTTGTTTTGCACTCCTTCCTCAACCCCAAAGATCGCTGTAACATATTTACATAATCACAACAGCAGTGAGGTTGGAAGGGCCTTCAGGAGCTTATCCAGAGGAGCAGCCTGGTCAAGTGGGATCAGCTAGGGCTGGTTTCTCTGGTCTGTGCCAGTTGGGTCTAACAGTTACAAGGATGGAGATTTTCATCCTCTACAGGCAGTCTTTTCCAGCGTTTAATCACTCTCATTACGTAAGTTTCCCTGTGTTCAGACAGAATTACATGCAAACCAGCTGGGGCTAGGGGCAGTTGTTTTACTCTGATATGCACAGATACCCAATTCCCAAAGTGCAGCACGGTAGCACTGCCTCCTGAGATGCCAGCCCCTACAGAACAGCTCAGACACAGGCTCTGGGACACTCCTGCTCAGTGTGTGCATTCTCTCAGGTATTCAAGGCTGCAATACACACACAGCCAGCCCTTCAACCAGACTGAGACCTGGGGCTGACCTTTCCAGGTTGGTACCCTTGCTCTTGCTCCAGCCAGCCCTTCAACCAGATGGAGACCTGGGGCTGACCCTTCCAGGTTGGTACCCTTGTTCTTGCTCCTTCACTGGCCCGTGCAAACACGAAAGGACATCTCCCTGAACACAGAAAGGAGAACTTGCCTTGCAGAAGTCAAAACACAACAAATAGAGTATTCTGTAAGACAAACCAGGGAACTAAAACTGGAGGCAAGGGGAGACTGAGTCAAGTTCTTCGATTTGCTGATATTTTATCATGCTGTGATACAAGAAGGAAAAGTTCTATTATTCAACTGAAATGAGTTAACTGATCAGTACCAGAAAAATCCATGTTACAAACATGGAATATTTCCCTGCTCAGAACTGCAGGCAGTCAAGTATGGTCCTGCTCTCAGTGTTGTCCCTTGGGTAGCTCTTCCTCATTGAGGAAGACGACACGATTCTTTGGCTGATAAGCATCTATTCTAGCACATGCTGTAGAATTGACCTCACAATGTGCTTAGAAAAAATTAAATCTTATTGTCTGCTTGGCTTTCAAGGTCTGTCTTATTTTCCTGACCCTCCTGATGCACCTCATTTGTGTTACAAGCTAAGGAAAGGGTGCCTTTCCTCAGGCCTAGATAGAAAAAGGACACAGCAAATGCTTCTATTATTGGCTCTCTTGAGTAAAAACCTGACCTAGAAAGGCTGTTCTCCTTCCTTAGATAATCATATTGATCTGCATACAGAAGACAGAACTTGCCTTGATAAAATCCAGTTTATACTAGAAATTAAGAATTGCTATGTCTATGACCAAGGGGTTTGGCAAGTGATTCTTTGTGGCAGTGTAGAAAAAACAGTGCTTCATTAGAGAAATCACAGCTTCAAGAAAAAAAACCTGATTTACATCCTTCTTTAGGATATAGTCTTACATATTCAGTATTCTTCAACGGGCACTGAACTAGCAACGTTGTAATATAATTTGAAAAATGGTTGTGACATTAGTGGGATTTCAGTACTGAAAAGAGAAAGAAAAGGTTTGTGCATATCATTTGCTCCATATTATTCCATAATAGTATGAAGAACAAATAACAACCTCAAGATCAAGTTCGATTGAATAAATCAAGTATGTCTAATTGACTGATCAAATAGGCAAAATTTAGCTGACCTTGTCAATTACAAGCTGTTTAAAAAGTTCTAAGGTCGTGTATTTTAGTATCACAGGACCACAATTCTAAACTGCTAGGTGCTAGAAGAAGCAGGATGGAGATGGCAAGGTCTTTACAAAAGTGTCATGAAACAATTATGACTACGTACATTTTTTTTATTATTTTTTTATTTTAATAAAATCTAAAGCATAATAAAAATAATTTTCTCGTCTGATCTGCCCCTGTGGAAGATATCTTAAGGATTGTTCTAGCTTGATGAAAACTTTCTCTATTATGTAGTACATTATATCCAGTAGGTGGTACATGTAGAAAAGCATAGAAAAGCAGTCCAATATATGCATGTTTGTGCTTTTTATAATCAAATAAAATTCATTAGATAATACTTGTATAAGTAGCTATGAGCTTTTTTCTTTTAGTTATCAATTGCAAACAAAAGTAAATGGAAGCATAATTTTGCAAATTATAGCCACCTTCAAGTTTCATTATGTTTGACACTAAGGTTACATTTCTAATAACTGCAAAGGAAGGATTAAGACATCCCACAGCTTTGCTGACTGTTTCACTTAAAATTTTATGTCAGGAGAAAAGAAGCAGAGGTGCTTGCTGCCAAAATATTTAAAAAGGGGAACTTAACCTTCAATTAATTGAATTTTTTGCATTATCTCATTTTACATGTGATATAAAACAGGAATTGTTGCTATGACAAAAGCTTGTATGTATTTAAATAAATCATTATTTAGTCTTAAGTTTCCTTTTGTCAGCAGCAGAAGCAACTGGTCCACAGCTACTAACAATGACATTTAAACATGTCTTAATGCTTTCTTAATGATAGAAAATTTGATATCTGCATTTTTGATGAGGCCACTATCAGGTATTTTCGTATTATTTTGGCATGTATATAGGTTCAGAGGCCATATATGTATACAAATTCCCTGAGTCTAGATATTATATACAGGCTTTGGGTAAGACAGAGCTTTACCTTATTTTCCGGTTTAGCAGCAGACTTAAACACCCTCTTGGAGGAAAATCTTTGTTTGTAAAGCCTGTTCGTTACCTCTTCACATTAAGTTGTTTCAGAAAATGTAGTCTTTGCAACACATAGAAGTAAACCCATCTACTACTACCAGAACCTAAAAGGAGATGAAGCTTTTAAGCCCAGCATTGTTCCAGGGAGTTCAAGTTCTGGTCATTATTCATCAATTATTCATCAAAAACCCTGATCCACTTTCTAGTCAACCTGTCAAGTGAATATTTTTCTTGATGCTTTTTACAATTTTTCCTTTTCATCTGAGTTTGTGATTTGACTGCATTAAGACATGGTTGAATTCACCCTCATTTTATGAGAGAAGCACTCTCCTCTTGAGTACTATCAGGATAAGATTCAAATTAATTGAATTCTTACATTTAATATACAGAAGGTTTTCTGTTTCTCCCTGTATAACTAAAAGGACAGGGCTGTGATATCTGTAAATATATGTAACCTGGATATATTTCATATTTGTATTTCAGGCAAGTAATTGTTAATTTTTCAGAAGCCACAGCATACATCACACAAATACCTTGTAACGTACGATGCATACAAACAAAACAATTTTATGTAATTACAGGCAATATGACAATCAAAAGTGTAAGTAAAACTATGTATAGAATCATTTAGGTTGGAATAGATATCCAAGATGATCGAGTTCAACCTTGAACAATCACCACCTTGTCTGCTAGGCCATAGCACTAAGTGCCACACCCAAGAGTTTCTTGAGCAGTTCCAGGGAAGGTGACTCCAGCACCCTCCTGGGCGATCCATTCCAATGCTTTACAGCCATTTATGCAAAGGAATTCTTCCTGATGTCTAATCTGAACCTCCCAAGGTGCAGCTGTCTCCTCTTGTCCCTTGCTGTCTGGGAGAAGAGGCTGACTCCCACCTGGCTACAAGCTCCTTTCAGGTATTTGTGGTGAGCATTAACATCTCCTTCTTTTCTCCAGGCTAAAAACCCCCAGCTCCCTCAGCCCCTCCTCACAGGACTCCCTCTCTACACTCTTCACCAGCTTCATTCCCCGTGCCTGGACTTGCTCCATCACCTCAGTGCCTTTCTCACAGTGAGACCTGGACACAGCCCATGAGGGCTGGGTACAGAGGGACAGTGCCGGTCCTGGTGCTGCTGGCCACGCTGTTCTTGATACAATCCAGGATGCCATTGGCCCTCTTGGCTACCTGGGCACAGCTGGCTCCTGTTCAGCTGCTGTCAACCATCACCTCCAGGTCCTGGCCCTGATGCACCCCTTCCCACCCCCTCTGCCCTCAGCCTGCAGTGCTGCAGGGAGTTGCTGTGATCCAAGTGCAGGAGCTGGCTCCTGGCCTTACTCAGCCTCATACCTTTGGCTCAGCCCACTGATCCAGCCTGCCCAGATCCCTCTGCAGAGCCTTCACACCTTCCTGCAGATCAACACTTCCACACCAGTTAATATTGTCTGCAAACTGACTGAGGGTGCACTTGATCCCCTTGTCCAGATCATCTGTGTAGTTGCATTTTGGAGGCATTAGAGTTAAAATTCTAAGACATGGAACAATGTAACTACACAGGACAGTAAAGAAGTGGGATATCCTGCCAAATACCTAAGAAAAATTACTGAAAAACCCCCATAAACAAGACAAAGAGCAGGCAAGAAGTTCTTGCAGGGTTGCAAGAAGTATAAAACTAAGAATGAAGAAGAGAAAAAGATGTACACTCTGTTTCTGAAATCTCTCAGAATTAAAACCTGATTGGCTTGACCACCTTGATTAAGAACATCAAGGACAACTTTCACCAGTTTTAAGTACACAGCTCATCAGTTCTCAGATATTGTATACTTGCAGCTAGCATAAGATATGCTTAATGTTTGGTGCATACAGTAATTGCATTATCATTACAGGCAAAAAATGACTCTTTTGTTAATGCTTGAATTTAATAAAGTTCTCTTCCAAAGTTTGAAGCTAGTCTGATTTAATAGTTTCTAAACTCTACTACCACAAAAAATCTCTAGCTCACAAATTGTTTAAAGGTTTCTGTTGTAACACTAAATTCATACTGCCCTAAATAAGAACAGGCTCTCTCCAGTGTCCACCTGAATCCATAAAAAGGATTGTCTGAACAGAGTGATGTCAGTACTTCCTACTTTCCTATCAGCATCATAAGCACAGGGATCTGAGCTGGTCAAATACTGCATGTATGTAGGTTTCTATCTAGGCCAGGGTCTTTGTTTGTTTTTCCATCACAAAACTGCTGTCTACATGAAAGTGGACTATTAAGGATCAGTCTACCCTATTGGCTTAATTAAATCTGTCAAAAAGGAGTTCACTGATATGTTAAGAAAATTCTTTCTTGATACTCATGGAGAAACTACAAAAGCTGGGCTTTTATAATTGTAAGCAGGATAAAGAGACCAGTGTTTTCCATATTTGTATCTTTGTGGGTTTAGATTACTTTGTTTTAAATGTCTTTTTAATAAAAAGAACTGGATTAATAAATGTGAGCCTTATGCTGTGACTCTTGGTTATCTTTGTAGTATATTTGCTATACTTGGCAGAGTACATCCAAATCAATTTGTCAACAGTGCTCTGGTTCCCATTGTTCTCCAGGATTATTTTAAGAGCTGAGTCACTACCAAGAATCAGCCTTTTTAAGAAAGAGTAATTCTCCATGCAGAATGTGAACCCTGGTCTTGGGTACTATCACCCCCATATCTGAGACAAAAGAGTTTTGCTACTACCCTCTCTATCTTTCCTAGGATCTGTCCATTCTAGGATCTAGGATCTGTCCATTCTAGCTAAGAACTATCTGAAATAGTTTGTGACCGCCCTTGGAAAATCACCTCCACTATGATTAGACAAGAATATCTCGGCCCATGTGTTCACACACTTAAAATAGCTGCAGATCAAAGTCCGCCTCCTTGGTTTTTCAGAAACTAGACTGCATTTTGATGTTACAAATTGTTCCACTACTCTGCTATGTGAACTCATAATTTTGTTCCATGCATATGATGCATGCTGTAGTTGGAGACTATGACAACTGTATATTCCCTCTAAGTGTTACTGGCTTTTCTTGGAGAATAACTCAGATTTTCAGAAGTTATATATAAAATTTTACATGGAAAGAAGTTTCAAAAGCCTTCACCATTACAGAACCCATCAGCAACTGAAGCTTCCATGCTGACCACCTATACTAGCTTTAAAAAACTGTTGACATGAAATGTAAAATCTATAAAACTGAAATCAGTGCTAGGAAAAACGACAGCGAGCAAATATTTTACTCAAATACCAGCAGTGCAGCTTTCATACTGCTTTCCCAGAGATTTTAGGACAAATAAGAAAAAAAAAAAGTGATAGCCAGAGAACTGGTAGATAAAAGTTTAGCCTTCTGAATTTAATTAAAAAAGCCAAAGGGAATATTATAGTAGTGTAGAAACCACAGATGAAAAGAAAGCTCTCTCATTTATTTAAATAAATGGGAGGAGAGAGTACATAGACCATTCAGGCTGGAATAAAAGAGCTACACAGTGCCAGAAGCAGAGATGTTTGACTTACGATAAAGAACAAAGTGTAACTTCGCAAAGTTTAGTAAACACACAGAATTAGTTCATTAGAAAGAAAATTGGGACAAACTATGAAGTTAAAGCTTGTAATGCAACTAGCTAATTGAAATTCAGGGTAGTCAAGCTTGTGGCATGATAAAAAGGACAAGAGTCATGCTTAATATAAAAATTTATGAGGAATTAATATAAGAATACTCTAATCTACTTTCTACATTCCAGTACATTTTCCAGTTGTTGGTGCATATAATCTCCTTCTCTCTGTGTTATATCGACCAATAATACTTTATCATACATACTAACCCAACCAGTACCAACCCATCCCTCAAAGCTTTATTCACAAAGCTCAGTGAAAGGGGAGGTATTTTGGATCAAGGTAGCAACAACATCCAAAATTTATGTCCATAAAATGTCCTTTTAAAAGACTTGTAGTCTTTTTAGTTTAGAATGAGCTCAGTGTTTACTAATCAGCCAGAGATTCTCACCTTGAAGAACGCAGTAAAATACAATAGTATTTCACTATTTAATCTTCTAGCCACTTTCTTCAATCCACTTGACTTTTAGGTAAATCCTCAGCTAGTAAACCCTCCTGCCCAACCCTTCCAGGGTAGGACCTACAGCTTTACCTTCCCTACATTTATATTTCAGCAAAAGAAGGTTATCTAAATCTTCAGTACTAATTCCTTGCTGTGCAAAGAGAACACTTTAGTCTGACCTGAATAGTTATGACATTACAGCACAGAGTTAACTGAAAGGCTCAAAGTCCAGAGTAGTTGAAATATTTCCCTGCAAAAGGCAATATTGCAGAAAACCAGCAGATTTTTTAGCTGTGGAATAGCAATTTCAGATGATGCTGCGAAGTAATTCTAGTTGAAAGAAAGATCCATTTCTTTATAATGCTGCTTATAATGACCTTAAGTTACTTATTGCATGTTCAGAGTGCTGAACTCTAGAAATTTATACTGCAGTTTAAGTGACCATAGTATTGTGGTGCTAAAGAAAGCACATTTATACTGTTAAGCACCAATTATCAGGATTGCTAATATTACTAGTTCTTTAATGTGCCATCAGCACAAAGTCTGCTTAGAAACACGAGTGTACTTTGCACAAAGCAAAAAAGTGAACTGTCTTAGGTCACACATCTTTTGAATAATAAGTCTTGAGAACACATTTCAGGGAAAATCAGCTGCTACAAGTCTTTTAGCGGTAATTTTAATTTCCTTCTCTTTGCATCTCATGAACTTTAAAATTCAAGTGCTGTTTTTACAGAATGGCATTTGGAATACACCCCAAACACACATCATTTATTACGACACTGTTCTGAGAAAGACTACACATGTGTATTCCCATGTCAAGGTGGTAGAATGGACTGACTTACACCTACACTTGAACTGAGACCTACAACGCTGAGCTACGTGAACAAGGGTGGCAATTTTAAAGTAAAATCATCTTGTCCCCTGATTGTTTTGATGATAAAGCAATAGCCCTCTCTTTGCATCTTGTGCATCCATATTTCTCAGAAGTACTTGGGCTCAGTAAAAATCTATTTTCCAATTAAAAACACCACAATAACCTTAAACAAAACTAGGAAAACTAGAACCACGCAGCAGGAATACAATGCAGTAGTAATGGTGTTCAGGCCATACCTATGTAGTGACAGATTTGATGCTACATTTGCATGTTAAAATTTTGAATACTTTCTTGAATAAAATCTCTGTGAGAGCCTTATTTTGCAACAAGTGCAATATGTATTTTCTCAATTATTTAATTTGCATTAATAGCCACTTCCTTTTAACAATTTCTTGAATTTAAAGTAGAATGCTGAGAGCTCTGCTCTATTTTCTTGCTAAAAACACTGCTGATGGACAAACAGGAACATGAGCAGTGGTGCCTAGATATACATCATTAGATTTTTCCTTATATGTAGCACTTGAAAAGTTCATTTTTTTTTGCATTGAAAAAGTCAGTGTGCAATGTGCAACAGGAAAAAATGGAAAGGACTAAAATGAAAAATTTAAATGAAATTACTGCTAGGAATTTTCTTAGATTTTGAACTTGATTAAATATAGGTAGATTTCCCACTCTGCAAAGGTTTATCTTCAGTACAAATGTCATATGCTTTCCAGCTCTCAACATATATGCAAGTAAACAAAACTCAACATGGAGAGCGAGCAGAACTCCTTAAGTCTTTACAAAAGGGTGATATTTTATGAGCCTGAAATCATGCACTGTCTTCCACCTCACACATAAAACACTCGGGACAAACAACTAACTGAAGTACAGCAGAAGTTTTCAGTATCAAAAGAACCAAGACTGAAGCATTCTGTATTTTTGTCTGAAGGAGCAGTGTTCAAGCTCATCATCAAAGTTTTGCTTGAAAGGCAACAGCTTTTAATCCAAGTGCTCTAGGAGAATCTAGTACAAAACCCCACTAAATTATGTAATAAGATACAGTCCTGAATATTTTGCACACTGGACATCAGTCCTTATCTTCCTGTCCAATCCAAAATTTATTACATCATCTATTTTACGCCATCCAGAAATGGGAAAGGTAAAGGCAAAGGAAGGATGGCAGTATTCATGGTGCTGCTGGGTAGTGACAATAAACATTTTGTAGTTCTGTTTTGCTGTTAAATATTTCTGTGACCCATTGTTCTTCTTAAAGATGCATAAAATACAAAGCAAGGAAGTCTTGAGACATGACTTTCAATCATACAACAAAGTTGCTATGATTAAGGTTCCTCTCAGGACACACTTTCTTGGATTTTTAAGTCAGATATGACTTTCAGACCTCACTGCATGAGAATAAAAACTAAGACAAGAAAACACTGTAAAGTTGCTTAGAGATACTACAGAAGGGATTCCTCACAATTGAATTAGAATATGAAGTAACCCTACTATCATGTCACAGAGCTGTTTTATGGATCTGTCCTCACTTGGTGTACTGCTCAAACACAGGAAGGGCAAATGCATCAAATTTCCAGTCTGGTCAATCAGTGTTCTACATAAAACTTGCCTACCTGGCATTTTTCTTACCAGCCTTAGTGATCCTTTCTTGCTCCCAGGCTCACAAAAGCTCTTTTTGCCAAATCCACACTGCAACACTTGGTGAACAGGCTTAGATTGGTGTAACTGCTTTCTCAACATATTTTTATTTAGGAGTTACTTTTATTAACCAAATCACTACTTCTAAGTGAGCAATCCTTTTTGTTCATTCATTCATTAAGCAAAAAAATTCCTCAAGTATACTGAAAATTAAACCCCTTACCATATGCTTCACAAACATCTAATTGCTCAGAAGAAAAATTCAGGCAATTGGCAGTGGTAGTAATAGAGAACATCTCTGCCCCTCAGCAGCAGTTTCCCTTTTTTAAGGGCTGTTCCTTCCACCCATACTGAGAACTGTGATCTACCTTGTAAAGACTTGTGCATTTGCAATTTAGTCGTCTTGCTTGAAATGAACTGTTTCCATAAGCTACTTGATAGGATTGTTTTCTTCCTTCCAATTTCCACACAAGCTGTAACAGTGCACAGCTGGGTCAACAAAGCCAAGAACATACTTTGACCCACTGATTATAGGAACAGCTGCCGAGTTTAGTGTATATGAAGGGAACAAACTGGAATTTAACTGAAGCTGGAAAATTGTCCTTTCAGCTTCATAATTTAGGTTAAAGTAATTGTGCCCTAAATCTACGATTATTGAAAGTTTTTACTATTTCTACTCTGGATTACAATTCTACAGTAACAGAGATCTAGAAATCTGTGTCAAAACTTTTCTAAATGTGAATATTTAATTTTCAATAATGAAAAAATAAAAGAAATTCACGGTTTCATAAAAGCATTTTCACAGATTCTACAAAACACGCTAAACTTTTCCCTCAATGCAAGAGTTTTAGTTAAGTGTCTCAGAAGCCTACTTACACCAATAAATATAATGATTGCTTGGTAGTGGTAGTGGAGGAGAAAAAATGTCAACAAAAAACAAGAACAACAACAAAAAAAAAATCAAAATTCAAGTGGATGTGACTGTTTTGACTGTCAAACCTACCTTTTACATGCTATGAACTCTGAACTGTTGTGTAGGTTTCATTATCTAGAATGTAACTGTAATTATATATAATTTCTATTCAAAGATAATAAATGAAGACTTGGAATAATGCTGGCAGAAATACTTTCTTATAGTGAGACTTCATTTCACCTATAAAGCCATCAAGACCTTATGATTAACAGATCTCAGTTCCTAGAGCAACACAAGGGAAATATTAAGTCTTTTTTTTTCAATGTACAACTGAGTTCTAATTTCAGATGCATCCAGCTGTGCTGAAATGAAACTCATTTGAATAAGTAGTCAAAATTAAAGCAGAAAGTCATAATGTGATTTTTTTGCAAAGAAGCAAATGGAGTTACATTAAAAATTCGACATGATTATCCACATGATATTAAGTTCTGGACAAATTACAGAAAGCTAATAGTCATTGCAGGAGATGTACTATAAAGAACAAATGAGAAAAATACTTATTTTAAAGTCCACTGTTTTATATAGGTGAACTAATTTACAAAGATACATAACTAGCAGTTGACCAACAGTTATCCAACTCAGAACTACATTTTCCAGAGTAAGTACCACATAAAGCAACATGTAAACACCCAGAAATACAAATGTCAGTACATAAATACAACACACTGGCATCCAAAGATCCCTTCAAATAACTGCTTATAAACAGGTTTTATGAAACTACAGTGGCTCAAAGTTTTCCAACATAGTTCCCTACTCAAAAAAAAAAAAAAAAAGATAACTCAGTACTTGGCACTAATATTTTGATTTTGATAAATTTTCTCAGATCAAACAAATCTACCTGTGCCCTTACCAGCAGCTGTGGAATGCAGATTTCTATTCACTCCAGCCAGCATGAGAGGTTGGATTCTGCTCATCTGGAAGAAGAACCTCCTGATGAACCTTTAAGTTCCTAACCACAAATAGCTGAGAACCTGGTAACTTGGGAGCTTAGCTTTTAGGGCTTCTACTTGATCATTCTTTAGGGCTTCTTTTTATTCTGTTTTGGGAGTCCCAATATAGCACAATGCTCTTCTAGGAAAGAAGAGCTTTGTTTTCTCTCGAATAAAGTATTGAAAAAATAAAATGAAATATTTTCCTTTTCAAGGACAATGTGAATTTAGCTCTTTGTTTTGAACTGGGAATACTTAAAATACTTTATTCAAGTGGAAACAGGTCTCAGTCAAGCTTAGGACAATTAGATAATAAGCAAAGAAGCTTCATTTCAGGAAAGGTAAGTCACACAAGAGGCCGGACAGATTTTTGTCCTAAAGGCACATTGATGCAGCCACAAAAAGCTACAGATGTGTTAGCAATAGCAGAACCAACAGAAGCTGCTTTATCAGAGTTGTGCAAAAATACAGCAGAGAAATCTTTCAGGCATTACTAAGATGAGGTCAAAGAAAACTGACAGACATAAAGGACATGCTCCCTGCTAAGCAAGATGGGGTCATAAACATTCAGATCATCCACGGATAAACAAGGTCACAGAAGACAGATAGCAAAGATGGAATGCAGTAATGAAGATATTAAAAACCAACAGAAAACATGAGATTGAGGTTGGTGATAAATCTGAAGATTCAAGAGAAGGACACGTGCTTATGTATAATTATCAGTTAGTTAATATTTGAAATAATGTAGCATTGGCGAGACATTTTATTTTTCAAACATTTATAGATCCCAGTTTGCTTACTGCTATGTAAGACACAAAGGAAATCATAAATTTGTTGAAAGTGTGCAAGTTATACAGGAAAATAAAGCCCCTTCCCTCTCTTTCTCAACAACTATTCTCAACTTCTCCACATTCTCAACTTCCCCAGATTTCATGCTCTGGGATTTGTTAACACTGGAAAAATGGGGAACATTTAAACTATTTCAGAAGCATTTGAACTGGGGAACAGACTGTCAACCTTTTGCCTGACAACTTGAACACTTTTCACTAGGAATTTATCTTATATTGAAATCACTGCATGAAAATTTACTGAGAGGGGAAAGGCCCTGCAGGTGGCTGCCGCTGTTTCTATTTGTTTTCACAGATTCTGCTGTATTTTCATTACCACCAATGTCAGCAGCTGACACAATCCTGATCCTGAAATAAGTTCCTAATAACATTAAAGCTCACTCTATCTTCAATAGTTACAGTTTTCAAGAAGGGCATTTCAAAGATCATCATCACAATCAAGTAACCATTTGGGAGAGCACAGCCAAGGGGAAATAAATTTCATGATACCATTGATCCCATCTTTCTTTAAAGCCTATTCTCCCTAATTAGCGCTGAAGAATTCTGAATTAGCTTCCACTAGATTCATCTCTTGCAGGTAATAATGAAGGTACACATGTCCTTGAAATAGAAAAGTAGAAAAACTAGAAAATTTGAAAGAGTTTCTTTGTGTAGACTAACTTATAAATCACAGCTTTCTTGGTGACACACCTGATGTTGAAATTCTGTAATGATTTACAGTATTGCAACTTATATCAACATATGTTCTATTCCTTTGTGCTCTGGAGATAAACAACTGTAGAGATGCCACTTCTGTTTTAAATGTTAAAGCTTATGTAAGACTTAATTATAGAAGAAATTAGAGTGTGCTGTATTTTGGTACTGAGGTGTGATACTGCACTTAAATCAGTGCAGTGATATTATTCAAAACCTGGAAACAAGTGGATGCTGTAATGTGCAGTGAATTAGTATTGTTGTAGTTAAGCTAAGAAAAAGCTACTGAACAGCTTTGCCAGGTGTATTACATATCAAATTACAAAACAGTCAACATTCCTAGCACATGACTTGCACCAATAAATCTCACGGTAAATGCAGCTTTCCTACAGTGATATCCTAATTCTAATAAAAAGTTCCTGACACAAGCACTTTACAGCTAGATTTTGCAGCAATATTTCTAAATAGTGATGTTGATAGAGTGAGAGCAAAATGCAATGCCTCAACTTCCCTATCCAAAGACAATTCTGAAGATTTCTCCCTTGGAAAGAAATCTGACTTATCAAAACAAATCCATCACATGTAAACAAAGGTCTGCTTGAGACAGCAGACTGAGCATTATACTCTTTGTTTTTACACATAGTTAATTTTACCTGTTGGTTTAAATAATTTTAATGAATTTATACAAGTAGGCTTTTATAAAGCCTACTTTTATAAATAAAGCTTTCTTTTAAAAAAATGGCTCACTTCCTAAAGTATTTGAAAATTGGTCATGCTCCAAATTTAAAGACTATTAGTCAGCTACAATGACTATTTCTAGTAGTCATCAGCAAGCAAAACCTCAAATTACTTCCCACTCTAAATAGGGGGAAAATAGTTGGGTTTGATCTGATTAGTATTGGACCTTAAGGAAAAGCAGCAAACAACTCAAAATTAGTATCTCCAAAGTTATTCACCTGACTTCTAAGAGACACTCCTCTTTGAGAAAAGGATACTTGATATTTTTAACCCTCCAATACACATCCTAAGCAGCATATTAAGCTAAAGCTGTCTTGAAGCCTGCCATGCTTCTGGAACAGATGGGGATACTAAGCATCTTCTGCAGTTTTCCCTGTGTTCTGTTGAAGACATAAATGTCAGACTTATGCAGACTGATTCATTTTGAAGACTACCAAGTTTTTTTCAAATAACAGCAAAGACAAGTACCACAGTTGGGCAGGCTACCTACAGGCCTCTGCAAGCTCTCTTCTGCAGGCTCCAAAAACAACTGTATTTCTATGTGTAGTTATACATGAAAAAAGTCAGCACCATTGGAATACAGTACCATTAAAGACCCCTTTTTTAATTCTGCTGGCCTCACTATTGCTGATACAGGCCAGGATGCCATTGGCCATACTGTAAGTGAATTATTCTCTGAGTTGAACTAATTTCATGTCTTGTCTTAAGAATGTTGCATTAAAAAAGGGCCATGCAGAAAAATATCATTAGAAATACCCAAAGCATAATAAACTGGTTCTCAGAGGTCAGATGTTCAGGGACTAGACACAGTGGAACAATGTCTATAAGACTCATTTGTCTAGCAAAAATGCAGCATAAATTCTTTTTAAGTGCTTCTAGTTCTGTGTTAGCTTGTGTGAAGCTAAGTGCATCTGAATGCTAACATAAGGCTAGAAGAAGCTTGTGACCATCAGTTTCAAAAGCACATGTATTTTCATTCAATCATCTCAATTCAAGAAATCTTTATTCATGTTTTCATACCTTCTGAGTAAGCCATTACACTGCATATAAAAGAGTTTCTCCCAATCCACCTCTTTTCACAAAATATGAATAGACCAAAACACAATCCTGAATGCAAGCCAGTTCCCACAATTTCTGATGTTAGCTCAGGTCTGTTCAGGGGAATAGTTTAATAGAAGCTCAAGAATATCAGTTTACTTCAGCACACAGTGCTTCTATTCTGGGATCTGTGTATTCATTAGCTTTCCACCTTTGCAACATATTACATAGCTACTTTAAGTAATCTGAATCCACCAATTCACAAGGAATTGAAAGCAGCAAATTCTTCTCAGCCTCAGCTTTCCAATATGATCTTTCTAATTTTACAGGAAACTGCAAAATATTATTTCTGTTGAGTCTTAAGGTAAAATACTGTAGAAAATTAAAGTAGTTACAACTACTCTAATTAAAAAGCCAAAATTTTAGGGTGTTTAAAAAATCTCACAGCAACAGCTAATTGTAAATCTAGTCAGTTTTACAGGACATTTAGGGTGAATTTACATAAACTTATTTGCAGGATGCAAAAGTTTTTTATTATAGGTAAAACCATTTCTACCAGACCTTCAGAAGAGGTTCCTCCCTGTTTAGTACTCACAATTGCAAACCATTTTTTTTGGACATACCCTAGCTCATCCTAGGAAACACTTAACTAATAGTTCTAGGTACCAGCTCAAGGTGTTTTCTGATTTTAGTTCTAAGGGCCCAAATTCTCTTATACACTGTGAACTAAGACCAAGCATAGTGTACTAAATGTAATAGCATTAGAGCAAAGATTAGGGTGTTCAGTTCAAAGTAACAAAGGCCATTGTAAAATTTTAATCCTAAATGGTTTTAGGGCCAACATTCTGTGGTGGAGGTAGAACTGAGCTCTCCGTTCTTTACAACATTATTCTAATCAAATCTGTCATCTAATGTGATCTCACAGGATCCTCGAGTAGGTAGTTTAGGCTAACTGGCTAACATGCATTTCTTCTTCCATCAGAAAAACTGAGCATTACATGCATATTCATTTGTTTTTAATTATATTTTCTAAGCAAAACTAGCATATTCTAGTTAAATCATTGTACATCTACAAAGTATATTGTATATCCTTTATTTTCTGATCTAGCATCTCAGCCAAATTCTTCACTGAAGATGTGCAATCCTTACCCTGAATGCATCAAACAAGATCTACAAGTGCAAAAACACTCTATACCAAAAGCCATGCTGACATTATGAAAGGGCAAGAACTTAAAATTCTAGTGCCTGTGCATCGACTGCATGAGGCTATGGCAGTCTGCACAATGTATATGTATGATCTCCACATTTATAAATACCACACTGCATCACTGTGATGTTATATGTAACAATATTGCTGAGAAGACAGGACATTGCTACTTAATTTTGTCAGCCTGTACTTCACAGCAGCTGGTAAGAAGTAGCCTATAGACACAGATGGTTTTTATATTTTTGAACATACCATAAGGAAAAAATATTTTCTGGAGAAATGAAAAAGAAACAATATCTTCTGGGGAAACATAAAGTAAACTATAAAAAATCTGGTTATTAGAATACTTCAGGAAAGCATTTTCTATTAATTTGACAAGATGTGATTATATTCATTGTATGGAAAATGTGATGCCTTAGGTTTTTTGCTTTTATATTTTTCACATTCTGTGCTGCTTCTGAGCTTCATATAAAGGGATGGTAAGCTCTCTTCACAGAGTAGGTAGACAAAACAATTCCTTCCCTAACTGGGGAGCAAGAACAACTGATCCAAATTTGAGGCTCAAGAGCATAAAAAACGTGGACTGAAGAGAGAAAAACAAGAAGCATGTGACTTCATCACCTAAAGCTATAATTGAAGAATTAACTCCAAGATGAAAATGGATCAGAACTCATAAAAGTGAGAGAACTTATGACCGGTTGCCCATTTTGGGTTCATCTTGGGTGTAGCCCTGGCTGGGCTGCCCAAGGTGTGTCCATTGAGCCTTTTAATAAATCCCTACTTTGTGCTTTAACTCCATCTAGCCTCTATTCTAGGTCAGCCTTGACAGGGCATCAAATGAACTATAAAAGATATTATAACTATATGGTATAGGCTCAGTCTGTTTTACCTTTTCTCAGCAACACTGCAAGGGTTGTGGCTTCTTCAGCGAAACCCATTTCAGCTGTATCCAGAGTGTGAGCTAATAAAGCAAGCTAACTCAAACGACATTTTCTCATTTTAGTGGAGATTGGCAAGAATTTTCTTGTTGCAGAGCAGTGAGGTGAATACAGAGGGACTACACATCCTCTTCTCCATCATCCCTTCCCCCTCAGTCAGTGAAATCTAGTATAAGCAGCAGCTTTCTTTTTTACCAGGTTATGGCAGCACCTCATTTCACACTTAACTCATTCCCCACATCACTTATAGCTCAGAATAAACTCATCAATTTTCACATGGGAAAATTGAAAGCACAGCTACACCATTAATCAGGAACACCATTCATTAACTGGTTCTCCCAAATACACTTCTACCTAACTGCTCCAACTGAGCAGAGTGATCCAACAATTGAGAAATATTTTTAAAATCCCTAGACACAGATAATTTTCTGATCCATACTGGCAAGATTCCTCATAGCTTTACCTCAAGTAGTACACAGCAATTGCATGGATTACTAAAGCAGTTTTGATTTTCTAGATTTCAGATTATTGTCACGATGCATCTAAGTTTTCATCTGCAACGTGGATAGTGAGATTAACATTTCTACATTATTCCTAATAGTTATTCTATAAACTAATATTGAAGACTATTTCTGTGATATTTAAATGCTCTTTTGATACCTACTGCACTACAGAGTCACTACTGCCAAATGCAAACAGGATTTTATGAAAGGAGTCCCTGAAACACTAGAACTCTAAGTCTATATAAATATTATTCAAATAGTTTTATGAAGTTTATGAAGTTTTATTTGGTGTGTTTCACAGACTTTCTGGCAAGGGCTTCAAGCCTCTGCTTCCCCATGTCTGTTGCTGAGAAACACAGAGCCCAGTTTTCAAGCTTTTATAGC
Organism: Fringilla coelebs; assembly: GCF_963513975.1. Classification (NCBI taxonomy): domain Eukaryota; kingdom Metazoa; phylum Chordata; class Aves; order Passeriformes; family Fringillidae; genus Fringilla; species Fringilla coelebs. Next base: position 31,799,709 of record NC_140032.1, on the reverse strand, counting down.
ACAGTTGCAAGCAGTACCTTTATATAAAACCAGCCTGGCATATCTTGTGTGCCATACCCGCCAGGCTTGCAAGAAAGCACATTTCTGCAGAAAGAGAACATGTGTTCAATATCCAAATTAGTATACACAAAATGCATATATGTCTGTAAAAAACACTGCCTGTTTTTAAGTCTAGCAAGCAAAATAAATGAAAATGTAAATTTTATAAAAGTCTGGCTTTACTTTATCTGAGGAAACACATTTCTGTGATAGCCCTGAGGCATTGATGATTATGTCAATTTATCCTTCACTTCTCTTATTAAAGATTGACCTTTCCCTCCCAACCAGTAATAGTTAAATTACTTAAAGACCATATATTTTCAAGGAAAGCATTTAATAGAAATAGACTGTTCAGTAGCAGCCTACACAAACAGCTAAAATCCAGTAAATATTAAAAGAACAAAATAACTATCTGGTAGTTCTTAATTAGCTATTTTTAATTTGATTACACGGAGACTTTTTAGTATTCCTTTTAGGTGATATTCTAGTGTCTTAATTTAAAGTAATTGACATTAAACTGACTTTACTCTCTGATATATCAGCTTAGATGTGTATATATCAAGATATGAGTAATAATAAATTTGAAGGCCTACACAAGTAAGAAAACATAAAGAAATCTAAAAAGTCTAACTTTACAGAACTGATTACTTAGTGTGTGACGTGCTCTGAAGTCTGAATTTTATCTTTTATTAGCTGTATTCACAAATATCCCTCAAGAACACAAATTACGTGGGGTTTTTGTGGTAGATTACCATCTTGGTTCACTCAGTCTGGGATAGCTTTAGCATGATCCTGTGGAGTATTTTTACCCTAGAGTGCAGTGTGGATAACAGATCCATGGCATCACATATTTCACAGGTCCATCTTGTCTAACTACATTATTTGTTAAGGGAGACACCTGAAGGGCCTCCATATATGATTTTTTAATGTGCCATTAATAAAGGCACCTTAAATTTGCATTGATATTAACTAGAACCATAAAGAAACATTGTTGGTCCTTGTATTTACACATGAAATAGGAACAGATGCCTTGGCTTTCTTTTCTAATGAAGCCTCTTAATTAGAGGCTCTCTTAAGGCTTTAATAAAGATATTCCCATGCTTCCTGCCTCTCAGTCTGTGGCTGCAGTATTATGGCTCTCTATCTTCTGGGAGATCTATAGGAAAAGGACTCACTTTTGGTGCCCAGTTATCACACTGAAACAGCCTGTGAGCCAAAGAAGCTGTACCTAGAAAGACACACTCTTATATAAGATGGGTGCGAAATAATCACTCAGTATGGAGCCTCCTCCATAAAACTGGTAAAACTTAGAGCTTAGGATCACCTCTGGTCCATTAGTCTTTCCAACTCTTCTGGAACTGACTTCCCATGAACCTTGTCCCCTTGCAAAGAAAAAATGTTTGAAGATAAATGCAATTACAAAAATTGAATGCATTAACTTTTGTAAGTACTGGTACTTTTGTTTATTTTCTCCCATTTTTTCTTTTGAAGAATTCAGCTTCACCCTTACCCATTCACCCCAGGAAATCAGTTTTCAGGCTCATGCACACTTTTCTTAATGTTTATTTAAGAACAGGTTTTCCCTTTTGCACTGCCAAAGGCACGTGATCCTCAGAAAAAGTTGAACACTAAAAAAATTTAGAATTTATTTAAAGTAAGTGCTTTTCTTCCACGTAAATATACAGTTCAAAGTTATTCAGCCACAAGAAATTTTCCTCCAAGCACTGCTTTTATGAAGTGTAAATCACTGATGACTTTTAAAATTTTGTGCACAAAAAAGCACTGAGTACTTGCCCAATTCTCCTGTTATCTGAATATATATATAGGCTCATATATATAGTTATATTAACAGAAATACTCCCAACTGCCCCAGAACAGCTGGAAAAACACTGATTTTTTTGCTTTCTTTACACTTAAAGATGTCTAAAGGAAAGCAATTAAACATCCAGGTTTCACTATCTAGATAACCTAATTCTTAAATATAATCTATTTGAAGTCCTATCTATATCTAACTCCTCAGGCCTTTTAATTACTATAATGACAAGTTGTTGTTTTTTATTTTTTTCTGTAGAGAATCCACAAATCAAAATATGTGCAAAGCACAAAGTATTTAAACATGAGGAAATGGGGAGGCAGCTAAAATAAAGCAGGGTAACAAAAAATGTGTGATCAGAGTATTGTCATGGAAATAAATAAAAGTGTCTGTGTTTAGCAGTTTATCTGAGAACACATTATCTGTAGACTGTACAGCTGTATTAGAGAGTATACTTCAGATAATTTGGAAGCCTTTGAAAGAAAGATTTTCAGTTCCAGGTGCCATTCTATCATAATGATTGGTGAGATTTTCACCTATAAGGTGTTTGACCAACAACACAAGATATAACCTGCATCCACTGAACTTCAGATATGCCAGTGCTTTGGTAAGAATATGAACTAGTTCAAGTTGAGAAAATTACAGACAGGAGCAGTTAATCAATTTGTTCCTGCTTATCATTTCCAGATATAAACCTAAATGAACTTTGAAGATGAAATCCTAGCAAATCAACAAAGTTCAGAACTCTGATATGTCCCTATAATTTCAGAAAATGCCATCAGTTTCTGTATTACACTTATACATGCTACCCCCATGTGGCACACACAGACTGACTCGATGTAATCACCATGTGTCACATTTTATTTGTAAACAGTTACATACAATTGTTGCTACTTTCCGGTATTGCAACAACAGAACTATCAGAACAAGAAATGCCAGCCTCAGTTAAGGAGAATAGTATTTATTCAAATACACTACACCTATCTGGTCTGAGAGATGGATGTTAGAGACAGAAGACAAAAGATGACATTCACTCGGAGGAAAAAAAACCACCCTGCAGAGTTTTTGGTCAATAAAATTTCTCTAGATCTTTAGCTTCAGCTTATTGAATTGTCCTTTAAATTGTCCTGAGACCAACAAAAATATTCAACATACTAATACCTGCTTTTTATTGTAACTCTTAACAGCATTAATATGATAGCCCTTCTGTCACTACTCAGTGTTATCATTGAGCATATTTCAAGCAGTCCACTTCCATCAAACCTCCATCTCCACTACTGTAATCCACTGCATAGCCATGGTCTGACTCAGTTATTAGTCTGCAGGTTACAGACTCCTTTCACCATTCCTTAAATGTAGATCATTAGTAAGATACGCCTTGTCACCCCAGCAGCAACTTCTTTCCAATTCTGACTAAATATTTAAGCGCCACTTGTTTCACACACAGCAATACACAAAACCAAGTTATAGAAGCAGAAAAAGGTTTCTGTAATTAGCTATCTTTTTCAGCTTATTTTAAATTGCAAAATATAAAATATTCAATGGAGATCAGTTACCAAGACATGCAATTTAATCAATTTTAAAAATGACAGTTTACATTACAAAAGTGCTTTCTGGAAATACATCCTTTAACCTAATGCATCAACAGCCTAGCAATCCCAATAAATCTTCTATTTTGAAGGAAACATTCTATTATAATGAAAACATGAATACCTTGAAATGAGAACACTCCAGCAAAATAGGGCTGCAACCTGCTTGCCAGATAGTGTGCAGGTTATAATACAGCACATGCCTGTGGTAATTTCAGTGTTGCAGTGTTACCCTTTTTCCTCTGTCCTGCCTGGCTGCCTTTACTACCCCACGAGGCATTTACGACATACGCGTTGCATTCGCGCGCAGGGAAGAAGAGCCATCACATCTGTTACTTGTTAGGAAGCATCAAACCTTTACCTCCTTGCCTATCTGACAGGATGGCTGCTGAGCTCACTACTCACACCTTAACCTTCAGCTGGGCTCATTTATTTCCCAGGAGACACATTCAGAAAACTGAGAGTTACAGGAACAGTAGCAGGTTAGCAGATCTCGCCTGGGGGAGGGGAAATTCCAAACCAAGAAAAGCTTCTCAAAAAAGGTTTATAGCTTTCCAAGCTTACATGTAGACTAAACAGGGACAAGCCTAATAAAATTAATTGCTTCACAATAGCAAGCTTTGTGTTTACATTCTGAAAATACTGTAAGCTGTATCTGCTTAAAACAATATTGAATAGTCAGGTGGTTTGCAGTTTTAAAGCATGTTAGCATAATCAGCCTTAAATTAAAACAGATGGGAATGACAGATATGTTAAGGTTATTAAAGACCTCTAAAGGATAGAGTTAAATAAGGTTACCTAATCCATCTTAGAAGGGTATTATGAATTGCATCACTTAAGCAAGAATAGCATTCTTGTATCTATTTTTGATTGTACAAGACTAAATGAAATTACCAACACAATTTAGCCAATGGCATGCACATAATATATGTCTACTTGTCTCAGTTTTTGAGTGAAAAAAGAGGATGTTTCCTGATATTGAAAGGCTTTCATACAGATCTTTTAACAATGAAGATGATAATTCTCCTGATGTTGCAGTTCATAGTGAATGCTCACCAATGAGAACAATATATCAGCATATCAAAAATCAGCATATAGTATCTATTTAGGGAGAATGAGAATTCTACCACTAAAACCCTCAAATATTGTGGTACAGATTTCTCAGATGTTCTTTTAAACAAAACCCAAAAACCCCCAAGCTCTTCAAGGCTTACAACACATTGTTATTTTCACCTGTGCAAAGTGTGTAATACAAATTTAAGTTAACAATCTTGTCTTCATACATGCAACAGCTATTTACTTGCCTTTTAAGGGCTTGTTCTTGCTACCATAGCTATGATAAAAATGTCTGTGGTACCTCAGTGTCTGGTGTACACAAGTGGAGTGGGAACCTCGCCTCAAGCTTCCACTTCTTTACCAAAACCATGTTTTCTTCCTGTGAAACGTGTTCCAGCTAAGAGTTTTCAATAACCAGCCAAACTAGCTTAAAGCTTTCTAGTTATATACAAATGAGGTGGGAAACATGGCTAAGACCCTGCTCACATCAGAGGGAGAAAAACCTCCACCCACAAGTGGTAAATTCCTAGCAGCAGGCCATCTTGTAAAGGCAGCTGCATGCACCTTCCCTGTGGAAGACAACAGGCTGCTCAGAAACCCCCCCAGGAAGCTGTGTTAAACACACCTTCTGAGAAGAGGTGCCAGAACCAGCTTCCAGGCAGAAAAAGGGTTTATGAATCCTGTTTGGGTTTTGGTATGAATAGCTGAGACTTGTCGAAGCTACACTGCTATCTCAGTATGTACAAAAGCCATATAATATCCTTTTTTAACCTTCCCTGCCCCCCATCTTTACAATCCCCAGGCTAACAAATCCCAGTTCCCAAGGTTAACTGAAGATTGGGTAACAGCACTAGCTCCCAGAATCGCTTTTCTGCATTTAGATGCCTATATTGAAGTAAATCCCATTTTGCAAACAGCTTGGAAATTATTTTCAAGAATTTCCAACATCAAGGTCAAAGGTACATGGACAGTTTAATCAAGCTGGAGCACCTAACATCTAAAGTTCTGGTACTGAAAACTTTATTTAAACTTTAATTTAATTGAAACTTTAAATTTTGAAAGTGTGACTGAGATTTTTTGAAATCTTTCAATGTCTCTATTCTTGAAAGTAAAGACCCAACACTAATTTTTTATCTACCTTCTGCTAATAATTTTGACATCTTTATTACTTTTACTGCATCAGAAAATGCAAAGTGATCAGGAATCAACTTGTCTACTTCATGGCCTTTGTAAGTTTAAATAAAGCATTTTATTCAGCTACAAATGACATTCAACTATTTAAAGAGATCTACATAATTGAAGTTTTCCTTGTGCATTTATGTATAATTTGTGTATTTATGTATGACAGAGCTGCACTAGGTCAAGCATCACCTACTGAAATGTTCAGCTACATTTTCCCAGCTGCAGGGCACTCACAATATCTGGGCATATTCTAACCATCCACCAGGATTTAAAGTAACTGAACTGAAATCTAACAGCAGTATAATTCACTAAGACTAAATTCAATCAGCACCCAGAAGGAAAGGGGATTAGAATTAGCATTCTAAATCTGTGTTTGGTAGATCACATATACACTTTCATTTCTATTCAGTAGAGAAAGTTGCAGGGGAGAACATGAAGTGGAATCTTTGCTAGTGACAAAACATATAATTCCAAGGCAAATATATTATGTGAAATTAAAATGCATAGCTCAGATAACATCAGCATCTATAGAACCAGAAGAAAATTTAGACTCATTAGTTTCATTAGAGATCAAACATTAAGACAAAAGAAGAGCTTCATCTATAAAAGCCCTCCAATATACCTTAATGTAGAGAAAGCTAGTATATTAATCTCAGTACAGTGCTATTTTTCTCTATTCTACTTAAAGGTGTTTTTCAAGCAGTTACAGGTATGGTAGAAGTTTTGGCACAGGTATTCTTTAGGCATGACAGATATACATCCGTTTGTAAATACCTTAAACTGACTTGTAAGTGACATCTGGCAAGCTGTACCAGAGTTCCTCATGAAGTTCCCTTAAACAAGAACAGTGTCTTTTCTTAAATGTATCTTGAGAAAATGAATGTAAAAGGTTTCATGTAAAGCAGCTTTATTTTTTTTTTTAGCAATATTTTGGATGAAGAAGTGAAGACAATGCTGTAGTCACAACAGATCTTGGAAGAACACGGGAAACATGTCTCAAGTCACAAGAAAAGCATTACAGAAACAAAAAAAAACATGTGCCACAACTTAATTTTCTCGCATTATTAAATAAAAATCTCAACATTAAAAACAAAGATCAGCTACTTACCTTTGCCAAACAGGTCAAGTTAATAATGAGTCTGCAATAACCCCAGTCTTTGCACCCCCTTTACAGTGCACTTTTGTTTTCATGAACTAGATATTCTTTTTTAAGCTAGAAAGCAAGACTGTCAAGTATCATATGATTCTAGAAGCACTGACTGTTACAAAGCCAATTGATTTCAGCAAAAGCCAGATTTGTCAAAAGTTAGCAGGTTACTGAGTTGAAACAATCTCTGGTCAAGTAAATGCTACAAATATTCAACGGAGTCAATATTCCACTATCTTTCCTTGAAAAATGGTATATTCTACTTGAAGGACACTTGAAAAATACCAGTTAGTGTGCTAACAGGCTAAAAGCTACTGACACTGACATGCTGCTGTTATCTGAGGCATTAGTCCTACAGCAAACTCAATTCTGCATAGAAGAAGCCCTGCTTGCAGATCTGGGACACTCCCAGAGCTGGGAGGGACAGAGGCAGTTTGGCTTCAAGAAAGCACAGTCAGATTTATCTGCAACTAATGGGGAATTTCTTGCCTCCTTTCTCTGCGGTAGCCATCACTTGGAAACTCATTCCCACAAATAAATTTGATCTCCTGTACCCTTAGGCTACACAAATACTGAGTTGTGTAGCTCTTAAATGACAAGTTCTTCTCAATAATTCTCACTTCTTTTCATAGCACCTACTATTCAAACAGGTAAACAAGTAGTGGAACTAGCACCCTGCTACTAAATACAGTTTTTCTGTACATTATCCATGGGACCCGACCTCAATGTACATCATGTGCAGTACTGTTGCACATGATGTACTAGCAGTCAGATTTCAACACTGCTGGAATGCAGAGCCTTGACCAGAAGTCAGTGTTAGTATCCTATGTGTCAAAATGAAAAATGTCAGAAAAACCAGCAGCTGCTTCAAAGAATGAATAAAAGGTATAACTATGAGATTAAAGAAAAAACCTAGGAGGTGCTCACATCCTCAGGGGATTGGTGTTTTCTCCAATCTCAGTGAGACTCTTTAGCACCTTCAAGTACAACATATGGGCCTATGTAAGGCTACACTGTAGAAAGCAAAACTGACCAAGATTTTAATCTCCATTAGAAAAGCTTAAGAGCACAACATCCGTTTATTTGATAACATATGCCAGGGCTTTACAAAGTCTCAATAAGGAGGGCTTTCAGAGTGTAGCAGGCAATTTGGAAGGCTGCTAGGACATTATGACAGCATTCAATATGTTTGAGTTCATATTGACAATGGCACACACTACTTTGAATGGTATTATTGTGCAAGCTTCCAGTTGTTCATTATATGCCCCTGCTATTAGTCACAGCTGAGTACTGTAAGGCAGAAGGCAAGCAGCTGTCTAGGGGAGAAAGAGCATCAGTCTTCACTGCCTACTTCAAACTTGACAGAGTCTTGGAAGCACTTGCAAACTTGTCTCTGAGAGAAAAAGGAGAAAAGAGTCTGGAACAGAATGTTACACAATAGTGAAACTGTGTAAATAGAAAAACAGAAGCATCTTTACCTCTCAATTTACGACTCATGAAAGTGGCAGAAGTGCCAGACCTGACACTTCCTCTCCTCCCAGCCTTGCTTCTCCTATATGAGTTTTCCCTTATCACTGAGAAGCTTTGGACCAATCTAGATAAAAATGCCCTGGAGTTAACAAGGAATGTAACAGCAGAATGGGCAACTACAGGAACAGCAGATAAGACTACTTACAGGCTTTGCCCGGGTTAAGAATACATTGGCAGAAAATCAGTTGAGGTTTGTGGCCAGTTGTGTTGAAATGCCATTTATACTACAGTAGACACTTGGCATTACTTAAGATCACATGCATTTTGCTACTTCTTCTCTTCTCAGCAATGTCTTAAATTGGAAGTTCCTAGGAGATAGGTGATGTTCAAAAGGGATAAATAAAAGCAGTATATAAGATGCAATTATTTCTACTATTTAGTTATATTGTTAAACAGAAGTGGACTACCTGAGGCAACCAGAACCCCAAACCGTGCTTTGTCTTTGCCTGTCAGAAGATGCTATGGCAGATTTCAAGGTAACTTTTTTTTAAAGGTAACTTTTTATCTTATCACATCTAATGAGAAAATATTTTATCCCTGCCATTTTAAACCTTGTTGCCTTCAATCCTCACTGTTGATTGTACCCAGACAATGTACCTCCAAGACCCTTCTCCCAAGTGCAAAGCCGACTAACTTTGTTACAGCACTATGACTGTAACAGCAGTCTCAGTGAAGAGTTAGGGAATCTTCAGTTAAGCCACACACATGCAGGAAAATCTGAAAATACCTACTCTGAGTGCTATTACAGAGTCTTTTCACTTATCAGTTGGTTTTTGAAAGGTCACTTTTACATTTCTTGTAGTAGATGTAGCTAAAACTATCATTTATTTTGGCATATAGCCGGTACTTGGTGGGCTCGATATTTTTACACATACAGTACACTTCAAAAACTTCACTGAAACAGTTCAGTGTTTCCTCAAAAATGAAACTATTAAAGATGTAAGACTCTCTGAAGAAATACAAGTTCTATTCCTCTGCCAAAGTTGATACAGTTTCCATGAAAAGCAAACTCCCCTCTAGCCTTGCACCAATAAAACTGTGCAAATAACTCCAGCTCATATTCTGCTCCACAAGGACTCAGCTGCCTCACAGTAAATGGGTTACACTCTAATTCTTGTGCCCTGCCCAGCAGCACTAGGCAGAGGGGTTACATTGAGATCAATTCTGTGGCTAGCTTCTACCTTAATTTATGAGCCAAGCAGAGTTTGAATTTTCACTTACTTGCCAGAGCAAAACAAGTTAGTATTCTGCTAATTTTCTCTCACTTCTCTCAAAAGCTCAAGAGCCACAGGCACCAAAAAAATCAGCTATTTCTTAAAGCACACTTGCCATAGAAAATACAACTAGTTCATAGTACCAAAATGAAATTCCATCTACAGATGCTTTATCCAGGGTGAAGACAACTTAGTTCTTATTCTAACTTCCACTGTTTCTTGACATATTACAGCAATTTTGTCAATATTAAGTTTTTATTAGTGTGAAGCCTGGTCATGTTCTGTGCAACATTGTTTTTATATTTGAATTACTGTATTTTGGTAAGCATACAATTTGTGTTATTCTAGTAGACTCTGCTTTCCTTAATACAATATTATGAAAGCAATAAAAGGCTTGGAAAAAGACTAGGAGATATACTGAAGCTGTTCTTCCCCACAGTAGCCAGCATAAAACACTCATTTGTTTTGTTGGTATTTTTAAAGAAAAGACACCTTGACCATGTTCTCAACCCAACTCAAGTCTTCTATCACTAATTCCATTCAGTACTGAAATGAAAACTCACAGAAATAGTTTCTCAATTAGTAACTTAAATAAAATGTATGAAAGTTGAGTAGGTGACAATATACCAGGGCCAGCAAACTAAGAGCTTAGTATGGTATACATTTAAATTTCATGCATAAAAATTTTCTCCTTTTAAGAAAAAATAAGACACTATTCAATGTCATAAGCAGTGTAATTAGGGAGGTGTGCTAAAAAGGAATAAGGTAAAAATCACACATCCACATAATTTGAAAAATCTTTAAACAGGAGGGAACTGGGCAAAACCAAGCCTGCCTTATTCACATCACAGAATTAAGTTTTAGGAGGAAAAAGATTTTTAATCATGCCTGTAATTCAGCCCCAAGGTCCAGAGCTTTTGTGGCTTGAAAACAAGATTTCATAGCTATTGGTACTCGAAAGCTTGATTGCTATTGGGTAGATATTGCAGCAATCAGTTGGACTCATTTCCATGAGGAACAAATATTGCCAAGTTAAATGCTCTGCTTTATGGTAGACTATCACAGGTGCTTTATTTTAACACTATAGCAACATTCACTAAGTTCTCACTGAGAAATTCAATTTCTCTAGGGTTTAAGGTGTTCAATTTTTCCTTAAAAATACCCTCCTCTTGCAGAAAGTAAAGGATACAGCTAGATTATAGAAATTGGTGTGGCTCTGTATCACCAAAGATATCTATGCTATGTATGCTATATTTCTCCATATTTAAGTCTCACAATCTTAGGCCCCCCATTTAACTACTAGATTGAAACTTTAAAAAAATTAGAAAATTATTGCTTTCTAACAGAAACCAATTCTTTAGTTTCAGCACATTACTGCTAAATAAATTGTCAAAGGTTTGAAAAGAGAAAAAAAGATATAAAACAAAGCAGTATTGGAATCTTTCTAGGAATTAAGTTAAAATACTCTTGAAAACTAGCCTTTACTTGATTGTTTTTTATAGCTATTATCATACCTAGTAATAATCATCAACCCATTCCAATCTAGTTATCAAGCTTGTATTAAAATTTTTAAGGGGGAAGTGTGAAACATTAAGAATTAATCATTAGCACCCCAAGAAAAGCCAAGAACAAACATTTGTCTCACTTCTCATGCTTTTGATAATGACAACTATTTTGCAACTGCACACACAGAAACAACAATCCTATGTTGCTCAGCATTTCATGCAGAATTGAATTGTGGAGTTAGAGAAGTAAGAATATGGAATGGAGAAAGAAGGAGGAGGAGGAAGGTGCAGGAGAGGAAGGTATGTCCTGCAGGGGTGGGCAGAAGCCTTCTTAAGGATTGGCAGAGGATTGTGTGGGTGTCATGGGTGGGAAGATCCACGGTGGGATTCCTAAAGTGAGGGGATGGCTTTTGGGCAGGTTTGCACTCTTCTGAGATGTGAACTGCCAGTGAGCAGTGCAACCTCGTCCCAGGGTGACACAAGCTTGTGAGCAGCTTCTGCTTGCTGGGGGACCAGTAGGAATGAGGCTGCTGTAGTGTTTAGGGGCTCCTAAACACTACAGCTGTAGTGTTTAGGGGCTCCTGCTGTAGTGTTTAGGGGGTCTCCTCTGAAGCAGATTTTTGGGCCTGTGGAGAAAGTACTCACTGCACGATGTCGGGAAAGGTTTCCAGAGGAAAGGTGCAGAGCAGTGTACGCCTTCCACGGGAAGGGTGCTCACCAGATGGTGTTTGCCAACTAAGTTACCCTTGTGTAAGTTTTTGGGTGGGTTTGCAGTCTATGGACAAGGGAACAGGGCAGGGGGAAAGGCTGGGAACAGATGAATGGATTTGTCCAGAAGGAGAAGATGCCTTTGAAGCTGGCAGGGTGAAGTGCGCTGTGGCAGCGTGGGTCCATAGGCTAAGGGATTGAGGAAAGCTTGTGGGCTTGTGAGCAGTGAGCTGCTGGGGGAAGGACAGCCTTGTGAAAGACTTGCACATGCATGTGCAGCTGCCATATGGTGTGAAGGTGGTGGGGGTGGCAGGAGAGCGCGCTGATGCTATTCATGGGCTGAGTGCCTCATGTTTTGGTGGGCTTGTCTTCCAAGAGAGGACCTGTTATGTGGGGGGGGGCCCTTAGCCATGAGTGGAATGCCTCATGTTTGGAGCAGGCTTGTGAAAAGTGGTTGTTTGGAAAGCAGAAGCCACCACTAAGTGGGATAGAAAGTCTCGAGAAAGGACTGGGGATATGTAGAGAGGAGCCTTGTCTTGGGGTGACAGGGGATTGTGTGGCAAGACATGTTGGGCAAAAGCTCGCTGTGGCGATTGTGAGCAAAGCGCAATCTGTTAGGGCAGGCTTGTAGCTATGCAAAAAGGCAGGTTCTGTGGGACAAGGAGGAAGTCTTGTCCTGGAGTGACCACTGCTTTGTACAACTTCCATTTGCAGTGTGGGCCTTGTAGGCAACAACAGTGTGATGAGTGCAGTGATTTGTGTTTGAGGGAGTGTCATCTTGAAAAAAGGCTGTTCCAGCAAGTGGGCATGGGTGCCTGTGAGTGGCAGATGCCTGCAACAATGACAAGTTGCATGAGGGATGACTTGAACTTCTAAGCATGAGCTTCTTAGTTTAGTACCCACCTCCCTTCCCCGCATTTTAGGTTTATTTACAGCGACAAAAAAACAACCTTAGAAAAAGTTAAAATCATGTGTTATCTTACTGTATATGGACTTTTTAGTGCTACTTTTCTTAGCTGCCTCCCTAATGCTTTAACTGACCACATTTCTTTGGAAAGACTTGAGACCCACTTTAAAACAAGTTCACAGAAAACTGCTGTAGCCCAATTCAGATTTCAGCTCCTACTCTGACTATTCTCTTCTGACTTCCTGCATTAGAACACATGCCTTTTGGACTGTTACACTTTAACATGTAATTTCTCTTTCTCATCCTTCTCTACTTTATTACTGTCTAGCAGAGACACAAGCTACCCAATGCCCAGCCAGCTCATATCCCCTCTCAGCACCTACCTGTTTCCAGTCACCTCAGTTCAGCAGGGATTTTTCTTTGCTGTTGTCTCAATGCCCAATCCAGATGGAACTAGAAGGATCAAGCAGTGCAGTTAGGTTTTGCAGGGTTATTTTCTGAAGCTGCAAGTTGTGGTGCCTGGAAGGCTCTACTGGTGTGCTGCAGCTTGCTATAGTTCCCAGGTTAGGAATCCCAGATGTTTTTCTCTCTAATGCTGGTGGTCTTTTTAGAATTTGGACAGAGGCTAGTATGGGTTATAATTTAACTTGATTGGTATGAAGCCACTTTCATTCCAAATATTGCTGGCTGCACCAAGCACACTGTTATACTTGGGGAGTTCAGAGACAGGGTAAAGGTGACTGATAGGGTCCAAATTTTTTTTGTTTGCTGTACAGGAAATAGGTGGTGAGCAAAAGTTGAAATGAAGAGAAGGAGAAAAATCTGACAAGTGGGTATGGAACTCTCACACCTAATTAGTGTTTACTTGAGGTGTAGGTTATAGGCTCATCCTTCTGAAAACCTACCAAGAGTAATAGCACTAGAGGAATTATTATGAAGTGTCTTCATGCTGAATGTTGCAATTCATAACTGTATGGATTAATTGGTTTTGAGAGATACTGTGCGTGCTGTCATAGCAGTTAAAAGATAATATTGTTTTAAAATAATTTATTTCTTATGGCTATTTGGGATTTTCTTAGGCATAATTAAGATGGTGCTTGGCTGCAGCAGCAGGCAAAGATGGGATCTGTCACCTGTTGCAATCACTCATTTTTAAGTTTCAGTATTCTTGTCTTAACAGCACTATTTTAAAAACTTCTCTTCGCTGGGCAATTACTCAGCTATGCTGTGTTTGTGGATCTAGATCTTGCTGGCCCAGTTTATTGAACCAGAGAAGTGCCCTGTGAGGTGTTAAACTTGATTCTGACTGGTGCACTGGTGGTGCACTCTGGACTGCTAAATTTTTATTCCACCAAAACCAGGTTTGTCTGTAAATGCCTCAAGGTAGTGCTTCTGGGAGCTGTGATTGCTATGGTAATCCTGCTCATGCAGTGGGCTTGTGAATACACCTACACTTGGGCAACTTCAGTGGCTGCAGATATAGCTGGTGACACAGCAGTCAGTAGGAAGAGTTGCAATTGTTTTGTTTAACATGGATTTTTAAAAATTGGAACAGATTGCTTTCATCATTCAGAGTTTTTATCTGAAAAGGAGCTGAGTGAACAATCTGTTGCCTACATGACACCCCTAAAGTTTTCACTGGGGGAGGTAGGATGCTGTAAGCCAGCCTTGGAGGTCTGCTCCTGCCTGCTGGGATGACAGCAGTGTGTGAATGACTCAGTTGGGAACCATGGCAAAGTGGAGCTTATGAAAAGGAGATATTGCTGCCATCAGCCATCCTGTCTGGGTGAGCGGTTCAGAGGTGAGGTCACTGTGTTCAGACACAAGATGCCTTCCTATAGCCATCAAGGATTTACAGCAAACACCCCTTCTTCGTGGCCCAGCATAAAAATATGGGAACAACATCTTTCCTGGGGCTAGGATGAAGCATAAATTACAGAGGGCACCTTATAAATAGTTTGAGGCAATTTAGACATTTGTGCTATCTTTTAAGTGTTTTTCCTTCTCAAAATGGAACGTTTTTGTAATTCTGTTTTGCTACCATTTTTACTTTACTTTTGGTAAGAAAATAGGCTCTCTGTTCTCAGTAGCTGTTTTGGTTTTGGTGATACTGAATAAATTTAAGAATTTTAAGTTGCTACCAAAGAATTTTAAAATAATCCTTTCTGAGTCATAGATTTATAGATTCTTTACTTTGCAGTAGTATAGCTTCCATAGAAAGCTGCATTTGGACATCTCCTATTTTAACTGAAGAGTCTATTGTGTTCTGTCCTGCCTAATCTTTTAGTAATAGTTGGATGAAAAGGATGATTGCTCTCAAATGTATACTTTCATCTTGACAAATGTACTTTCAGCTTGACTTTTCCAGACCACCAGTAGTGACTCTTCTAAAGAGCAGTAATTCTTCATATAGCACTGTAACAAAGTTTTTGCCAGCCTGACCTTTCAGCATGTAAAAGATTGCAGGAGCCAAAAGAAACACCAAGTGAGGGACAAAATTTGGGGTTCATAGTTACAATTGTTTGTCCTTGATTAAAGGTATTTACACTGCAATTAAATAATATTTTGGTATAAATTTCATAACAGAAAGGAAAGATTCAGTGATGTGTTATAATTACAGATCAAATCCCTGGAATGTGTTTAGTTACATGTTTAGAAAGCAATGGGCTCTGCCTACATCTCCAGATTACTTCTCTTGCCTTTGCTGGCAGCTGCAATGTAATGTGAACAGTAACAGCAGAGATAGTCAGAGTGCACAAGGAGGAAAATGTGTGTAAAGCACACACCAATTTTACCTTTATGTTGTTGTCCCGCTCCTTTACCAGAATTCCTTTTGTTGTACGTTGCTTTTGAAGACTCTAAAGCAGACATCATAATGTTTGCTTAACAGCTGGAGTGCTGTGTTTGCTGAGGTGTATCTAAAAATGGTGCAACAAGGTTCAGAGATTTTTAGACTAATAACAATAGTGACTAGTGGACACATATTTGAAGACAATTGGCCTCCTCCCTGTGAAAGATAAAGGTGACTTTGCTATAAGCACTTCTCTGCAAAAAAATTTTTATTGATGATGGATTAATCTTAAATGGTGTCTTGAAAATGTCCTACTAAAGAACAAAAGACTTTTTTTTGTGAATAATTACATTATAATTTTTCCATTGGTCCATCTGGATTCAATATATCAGCTTCATTTTCTTTCTATAGAAAATCAAGTGAGACTTCCATATTTGATGCCTTCAATTCTGTAAAGCATGTCCTCATAACTCACAATATAATTTGAGAACAGTGTCCTAAATTACTGTCTAATTCACAGCTGGGCTTATTATCCTCAAAATATTTTCCAGAGTGATTGTTGGCACAGAGCAAAACAAGATTAAGTGTTATTCACAATGGGTTGCTTCAAAGTTGTGTTGATTTTTTCAGTGTGTTGTGTCTTGTTTTGAAAGCCAAGCCTTGTGGTTTAGCCTCAGTTAGCAAGCCAGTGCAGGCACCTGCTCACCAGAAAGGTGGAGCTGAACCACTCTGTCACCCATAAAACAAAACAGTTTGCAGGACTTCTGCATGTAGTTTAATACCCTGAAACTCAGAGCAAGTAAAATTCTGGTAGGCTGAGATACCCTGTACAGATTTATGCACGAGAAATTTGTTTTCATGAAATCCTTCCTGGGCAAGATTTTATCTGACACCAAGCAGCCTGAATGAAATTCTGAATTAGATGTGGTCATGCTCAAGGACAGAAACAGCAGGTGAAATATGGCAATGAAGTAAATGCATCTTCATATATTTTGGTTAGGAAAGTGTTTTTGATTTGAGTGTTTTTTCCAGCACAACACTTAATTTAATAGATTCTCTTTAGAAGGAAACATTGAAGCTCCCTAAGAATAATGGAAAACAAAAAAAATTTTGTAATCTGAACTACTAAAATTTGGAATATTTTATATAATTTGGACAACAGAAAAATATCGAAGCTCTGAGTCCAGCAAAAAAGGAAAGATCTTGTTAGCTTTTAGAAGGCTTTATCGATGACCAGGTGTTTGCTTGTACTCCCTGCATAACTTTACAATTAGATAAATACAGTGATGTAATAGTCTATGGACCATATCCCAGGCTGCCAAGGTAATTCACCTGGCTTGCACCCTGCTTTTGACCATCCAAGAATTTCTTGTCCTGGCAAAGGATGAACCACAGGCCAAATCCATATTCTGATGGTGGCTGCTTATTTGACAGTCTTGACCTTCCCTCCCTGCCAGAGATCGAAATGAAGTAGTGAAGAGTTTTGCAATCTGTGCAGTTAGCACATCTCTTCTGAAAATGTTCTGTAAATGTTCTGCACTATACATACATAGCAGTTTGTGACATGATAGGAGAAAAACTGAGGTATATTATTCTAATCTCCATAACTGGCAATTTTAGCAGGAAGGTGAATTCCTTTTTATTACATTAAATATGTGTTCACAATAAGGGAAGCAAGTTACACAAAACTCTTGAGGTGGGGAGGGTGTAGGGAAGTTATGCACATCTGACAGTGGGATAACTAACATTAAAAATTTTCTGTTTAGATTAGAATGTTATTCTGAAGCAGATTTTCAATTTGCTTCTAACCCAACAGAAATCCATTTGCCTATCAGTGTCTGAATTACACCATAAAATTGAAGCATTATTCTTAATCAGGATTATAATTAGATAGATGCCAGGGAAAGGGAAGTTGTAATAATGAAGATGATAAGAAGATTTAAGGCCAAGGGAGTTGCTACTGCCTTTCACCTAAGTCCATGCACTGAAATAATGGCTGAGGAGGATATAAATCCAATTTCAAGTTGTGTCCACGGATCTGGGATGCTCACAATCAAGAATTTCTGCTGGAAATGTTTAGTAACTTTCCAGAGGGAAAGATAGTTCCAGGACAAGACAGGGGGACAAACCTTAGTCGAATGAGGTGCATAGGATAATCTCACTTTGTGGAAGGCACAGGTTGCTGTCCTAGGTGATGCAAAACATTGAAGGTAGGCTGCTTCTCTGTCTGTCTCATCTTGTTTAGACCTCCTTTCCCTTAAAGACAGAAAGTCTGATTTATCGTTGAACTTAGTGAAAAATTTTGGAATATAAAATACAAGACATGACCTTGAAAGTTAATGTTTGACAGCATGCCCAATTACTTTGAGGATTATAATGAAAAATTACTTCCACTGAAATTCTTTGTAGTGTTGTTTTTAAGCAGGAGTTTGTTAACTTTCCAGACATACTTTTCATATCCACCTGGCTTGTAATATTTTACTTGATAACATGTACTGAAATGTTTGTCAGGCTTATTAGGATCTTGGTTGGTTAGTTTCAAACAAATACAACTAAATATTTATCAAGTTTCTTGTTGATAAAAAGGAAATGGTGTAATATACACACCATAATACTGTAGCTGCCTTGTTGGTCATCAGTTCTTTCTGTGCTTGGAAGTGTGTGCATTTCTTGAACATGCTGTTACTCATCGCTATTCTATATTGGTGCAAATTCCTGTAAGTCAAGCAAGCATGCTTTTAAACAGAATCCTTGGCAACAAGAAGAAAGAAGTAAAAAAAAATCCAAAGGGCTTGTTTTTTCTAAAGATTGACAGAGGCTACAAGTTGAGAGGTGAATCAAGTAAGCTGGATAACGTCCAGAAAGTGAGATTAAGAAGAAAGGAAAGAATCCTAGGCTCAGGCAGTAGAATGATAGAGTAATTTTCTAGGCCTTAATAGCGTGACATCAGTGAGCCTTTTAGTTCTGTCTGCCAGTGTATTTATTTCCTTTCTAACTTAAGTTCAGTTTGTTTTACTTTTAATTCTGTTCCTAGCAAAAGCATGAGTCACCTCTTGCAAATAGATCCATGTTCCTGAACAGTGAAAGTTTTTATACATTAACTGAACGGTTTTCAAAGTCGAGAGAATGCAAAACAAACAAGTTCTTTAGAATATACTTGAGCTGCTGTTGATCACTAAATAGCTGCAGACAGATCCTTTGCTGATGCAAATGGGTATAACTTCCATTGATTCCAAGAGGGCTGTGTTGAGCCTTTACAATAAGGTACTGGGTAGAGAGCTGTTAGCATCCCACAATCAGATTTTGTTGAAAAGAAGTCTTGCAAAGTTTTCTCTTGAGGCCCTATAGAACTGCTTGCAACAGGCTACAATAAAGGCTGCTGAATGAAGGAAATAGTTTTAATTTTCCTGTGCTCAGTATTTTCAGCCTGGTCAGTGCTATCAGTCACTTGAAATGAGGTTCTTAATTTACTGGAGCAGCCATGAAGTTCTAGAGCACCAGAACCCTAAGAAAAGCTCTATTTCCTCCCAGGTCCAGCATGAAGATGTCAATAGCTAATATCAGCTCAGAAGAGTTGGAACAGGAGACATCCAGCTCTAAGAATGAACACCAAACAAGTATTAGATTCTCACGTGTTGGCTGCTTACTGCTGTGTGGTAGAACAGCCAGAGTTAAAAATTTGCTATTGATCAAGAAGATATGATATTACATCTTATTGCCTGTGAAGAAGTTACATTGTCAGTTTCTTTAGAAGGAATAAAAGGATGTAAAGAAAACTTTATAGTAAATATGTTTCCTTCTATTGAAAAAGCAGGTGTTTAAAGTTCAATAGTTTTTTGGCTTGGCCTATATAGAGAATTTTATTCTTTTACATGATGATGTTTTTCTCATATGTGCATCATTTGGGATATATGGTAAGTATATTTGGAAGAGTGTCAAAATTAAACATGTCATTCGTAATTTATGTGAATATATTTGCTACCTACAATTTAAAAATTTTTTTGCTCTCACCTACATATAAGTAATAAAAATCCAAGAGTCTTCTAATGCTATAATATTGATTTACATATGCTAATTTTATGGTTTCCTATATAGTATCAGTTTCCCTGTATTTTAGTTGCAAACTAAAATGATGAGTAAAATGGCAGTGGAGGAAACCTTCTTGCTCTCTCTTTCTAGTGCACAGGTATTTACAGCAAGAAAATGACAGTAGGTATTTTCTTTTACTGATGGTAACTTTTATGTTCTTAAATATTTAATTTAATTTCTTGAATGATGACTCTGAAGACATCTGCATGAGGGACACTGTAAGATAAAGCATATTAATGAGTCTTGGCATTTGTACTCAGAGCTGATCAGAAGCTGTTCTAGGCAAAGTAATCTTGGACCCAGCACTTCTGACAGAGACAACAGTCAACAGAAGCCCTCATTTCAGGACATTAAGAGTATTAGAAGCTTTGGCTAGTTAAGTTGAAGCACTATATAACTTATTCCCTCTTCTAGATTATGTAGAGGCCTGCAGAGCTGAAAATACCATGCTTTAGGACACATTTCTAATCCTTACCTATTGTCAGACATTGAAAAGGATATTTATTTCTCCACCTTGGCTATCAGTGCAATACAAATGGGTTACAGCAAAAAATCTAGACTCTGTTGAAGCAGATGTTAAGCCCTGATTTCAAATGAATCACTATACCCTGTTCCTGGTGGAATAAAACTAATTGCATTTAAAATCTAAATTTGAATACAGAGATAGACTACCCCTGTGCACCAATTCATTTGAGTTTCCTGCAGTATTGCATAGTCTACACCATGTCTGTTTAAATGCATGCTTAATAATGCTTAAATGTATAAATAAATACATTGGCATTGGCTGTTTCAGTTTCTCATCAGCACCCTGTAAAGATCCCAGTTAAGGCTCATGGCTTTCTAACAATACTATCAGCAAATATTTTTCTGTATCACATATAAGGTAAAGGGGAGTGTGAAATTTGCTTTCATTATAAGTGGTGCTTTCCTTTAATCAAACTCAGATTTGACCAAGTGGAAACAGATTAAAAGGAAACTAAGTTGGCCTAGTCTGTTTGGAATGGATTGTGTGAAGCCATAGTTGAAGATGGAGGAAGGACCTCTGAAGATTACTTTGTCAAAGCTCTGTGCAGAGGAAGGTAATGTAGAGCAGCTTGATATTAGCTGTGTCCAGTCTGGTCTTGAATATCTCCAAGGATGGAGACTTTATAACCTCTAAAACCTGTTCCAATGTTTCATCACCCTAAGTAAAACAATTTTTTAAACAATTTCCAGTATTCCCATTCTTTCTCTGGCTACTACTGAGAAGAGTATTGTATATCAGATCTCCCATCAGACACTTCTCCAGGCATCCATAGTACTTTCAAACTGTCATGTGAAAAACACTGCAATCCTTTAATTGCTTGTGCTGCCCTTGCTCTGGGATGTCTGTGTCTGTCTTGTAGCCAGGGAGCCCAGATTGTACACAGTGGCCTCAGCAGTGCTGAGCCAAGGAGAGAACTGCCTCCATCAGCCTGCTGGCTAATGCAACTCAAGAGGTTGGTAAGTTTTGCTGCACAGGTTGGGTTCAACTCGTTTTCCATGAAGATCTCCAGGTTTTCCACTACCGTGCCACGTTCCATTCAAATGCACCCCTCTGTGCCTGAGTACTTGGGATTATTCCTCCTCGGGTGAAGGATTTTTGCACATCCCTTGCATTAAAAGTATTTCTACTGAAATACTGTTTTTCTTAGAGATTACATAGAGCTTCAATAGCAAAATGGTTTGGATTTGGGTAGGACTATGAGAATCAGAAAAGCAAATCAGGACCTTGCCAGCTCTAAATACTGCAACCTTAAATCAAAACCTGTGGGTAAGTACAGAGGTAAAATGAGTTCAGACAGTCATTTTATCCTAATTTCACCATTTATTTCCCTAATACTTCCTAGAAAATGCAAATTTGCAAGTGAGGGCTGGTAGTTTTGTACAAAGTGCCTCTTCCAGATTTTATTTTCTAAAACTATTTGTGCAGTCCTGCAAGTGGGTGGCACTGGTGGTATGTACTGTTGGAATTTTGCCTTGACCCTGCCAAAATTCATTCAAGCAATGATCTTTGAATACTTCTTTCCAAACCACATGACGGGCTTTTGGCTTCTGCAAAGGTTATGTTTATCCAAAACCACCCTTAAAATTCAGTCCAAAAAACCCCAAATGTCCTATTTAGGATATCTAAAATCAACTTGTGATTGTTTTGTTTTTTGCATGCAGCCATTGGTCGTGAGCTTAGGCTTATGCTTCCAGTCTGAGTGATTAGCTGTAATGTCACTGTTCTCCTATCCTTGCTGGCCACGTGTGCACGTGTGCAATAAAGATATTTTTCCTTCTACTAATGTTTGATTCAGGGTAGTAATATAGTGAAAACTTTCTTTTAATAAGTGAAAGCTTTCTTTGCTGTATTTCATTGCAAGAACATTTCAAGCATTGAAAGGAAAGTTAAAGAGCTTAAAAGCCAGCTAGGTTGCATTTGCCACAACATATATATTTGTTGTGATGACAGATTTGCAACAGAGATCTTGTGTAGCTGGGGAAGACTTAATATGGCTTCATTGCTATCAAAAAATCAGATTATTGTTCTTAGGGCCTTCAATTAATTTCAATGCATTACACATTGATGAAAGTATGATAAGTTTGGTTAAGCAGCAAAGCTGTGGAAAAACTTGCTGATCAATTAAAAACTGCAGTAAAAATTAATAAAATACTGTACAAGCTGCAAAGAATTTGATATATTGCTCTGTCTTCTGCAGATAAACATGGTATCAAACCTCTGTGAAAGCATCTTTTTTGAGATATTCTAAAGTAAAAAATAAAAATTAAAATTAAGGGTCTGTAACTCCACATCCTTATTGGACTGTGGTTGTAGGAGGGCTCTTCACAGCCCAACAAGGTTGATAGTGAAAAGAGGTGGTAACAGGTTATCTTTTAGCATCTCAGGGATGACTGAATACATTCCCCATCATACTCAGCACTAGAAAGGTTCCCTGCTCCTGGTGCTTGGCAGGTCAATGCAGTGAGGCAGCACTAAGTAACACTCTGCAGTGTGCTGAACCTTCTTTCCATTAGGCATGCTCACTTGTCCTTCAGAAAGGAACCTCAGCACATCTTCCACTCTCTTTCCAAAGGATTCTGCTTCAGTCTGTGTAGGAGATACAAACATAATAGTTCACACAAGAAGTAAAGTACATCAAAAGCAAAGCATCCTGGTAAAATGCCAAACCCTGGAAGAAGATACATCTCTATATGTGGGTTGAAGTAAACCAAAAAAGACTTATGTCCAACCATGCCTTTAGTGCCTAGCTTGCTTGCTTCTTTCTTTTACTGAAACTGAAGAGCCGCTGCAGGGCATTAGCTTTCCTGTCCAATATTATTTGACTGGAGCTAAGCAACCACTTGTGCCATAATTTTTGTCCATTCTTTAAAGAAGCATTTGAAAGTAATTTCATAGGGATGAGTGACTTAAGTTGGTAGTTTAATGTCTTCCCATGGCTAAATTAGTGAATTTATTATGCAGTGAAATGAGGACCATAATGTGCATACTGAGGTGTCACAGTCAAATTCTACTTTTGCTCAGTTCCAGCTACAAGAGCAGGCTTTGTAGATGAGTACTGAGTGAGTTTGTGCTGGGGAATGCCCACGGCTGCCCAGCATTCGATGCACTGTCATCTCCATTTCCTATTTCACAGCTATAACAAAGTCACTGCCTTTTATCTTGGCACATAAATATTTGGCAGGCTTTCATTATTTATGTTTATCACAGCCCTTATGCTTTTGCATAAATCATTATGATTGGTTTTTCATGTGACCTAGATAAATAGAATCTCACTGTACATTGTAAGAAATTTCAAGTTAGAATCCTGTTTCATGAATACCTGTATTCATAAGCTACACGAATATAACATTGATGCTTGTCACACTCATTGCTTTCATGTTTCCAAAGACAAGTTTGGAAAGGTATGCATGAGAAACCTACTGCTGAGACCTGGGGAGCAAGTTTCCCATAGCATTCCTAGAATAACAGAGGAAGAAATATGCAAATCACTTCAAACCCAGACACTTTGGACACAGCTTACAAATTAGTCTTTTTGGCATAAATCCTAGTTCAATAGCTTGATTATTCAACTGTAGTTTTGCACTCCTGCTACAAAAGGAAGGAATTTCAAGCACGTTGTTTGTGAGCTGCTTACAAGCCCTCCCCTATGAACCCTGGACCCTTTTCTTAACTGCAGCAAAGAGGCTGAGAACATACCACAGAGCAGTGTGCTGGAATAGTTTTTAAATGTTAATGAATAATATGATTACTTTATTAGAAGACCCTTCTGTGATGCGTTTCCAGGCACTGTTCAGGAATGTATTTATGCACACAATGTTTTATTTGCTTAAGAGAACTAGTAATTTTTTTTGATATCCTTTGACCTCCCCTCCACTCCCTCTTTTCAACTTTTCAAGTTGTTGATGTAAAACTTCTGTGAAACAAAGCAGGGTAACTGGCAGAGAACAGTGTTCTAATGTCTGCTATAAGTATTTTTGAAGAGTCACGATCTATTCTGTACCCAAATGATTAAGGAGATCGTGTCTATGCAACAGCATTAATCACTCCTTCAATTATGTCCCTGAACTGCTTCCAGAGCTCTGATATCTTATTTTTTCATCTCATATTACATGTGACAGGAATGAAAAGAGGCTGTGAAAACGAAGTGGGCAATACTTCCTATTCTAGTTCCTGGTATACATAAAACCACAATTCTACTTATATCTGGCATTAAAAATCTGGATAACATTCTACTTGTGCAGAGAATACAACAGTGACAGGAATAATTTGGGCATTTTTCTTTAAGCAGGTTGTCAACTTGAAAAACTGTGCTGTAAATTAAAACAGCTCATCCAAGCAGCTGTAAATTGCATGACTAGCACTTACTCAGCAAATGACTTCCTGTGGACCTCACTGACCTTGTCAATATTGTGAGGGGCATGGCTGCAGATGGAGAGAAATTGCTTTTGAATAGTTACGCTGAGAATGTAGAAAAAATTAGCTCTGTAACAAGGAGGCATGAGATAACTTAAAAATACATGAGAATTTTTAAAGCATAGAAAGAACATACAAAAATTTTTTGTACATTCAGTGCTCCTGATCCGCAGCTTTTTTGCTTGTCTCACTATTTTGTGTTAAAGCTAGAATTTTAATAATAATTCTTTTAAAACAAAACAAAACAATCTCAGCTTGTTTGCAGGGAAGGTTATTCATTAGTTGTCATATTTATGTAAGAGCTTCCAGCTGTCAACTTAATTGGACTAACATGCAAAATAAAGCATTCTTAGCCCAAAGTTTTACTCCTGATGTCAGGTCAATTTCAAGCCAAGCTGAGTTTTTCTGAGAATCTAAATTATGTGTGTGTCATGGTTCCAGTTGGCAATAGTGGTGAGATCTGATGGTCTGCACTAGATTCCTTTGTGTACTTGTTTAACTTCAAGTAAATATTAAGTATTGAAAAGACGTTTTTCAAGGGATAACCAATTTTTAGCTTTAAGATCCTGGATTCTGTGACATGTATCCTTTTATTTTTTTTCTCCTAATAACTGTTTGTAGCCAAAATTTATCCAGGTAACTCAATAGACAATTAGAGTAAGATTTGACCCCCTTTGTTTTTAAATTTGTAAATATTTTTTCTCCCTCCATAATTTTTAATTTCTTTTTTGCAATTCACTTCTGCACTTGTCCACAAAGTAGACAAATACTGTGAACTGTCTTGCTTCTTGACAGAAGTGATTTTATTTGCAATTTGAAGGATTTGCTGTCTCTTACCTATTGTTTCCTGGTTATCTGCTGCAATGCCTTGGTAGTAGAAATGATTTGGAAGTTAAACAGTGTAGCTCAAGGAAGGACTGTTTGACTCAAACAGTTTTGCTGTGTGCTTAGGTATGTCCAGCCATTGTGACTTAGGTAAGACAGCTCAATGCTGTTGCACACTCCGAAGTGTTTCTGGACTATAGAACTTGCAAGGACTGTAGAACTTGCATTGTGGATCTTTAGCAGATTTTTTGACATTTCAAAATGGAATCTTTCAACCAGCACTAACACTTTGGTAATGTCCAGAATTTAAGGCTGTCAGGTGCTCTACAATTCAGATACTCTCTGTGCTAAAGGACTTAAAACTTAATTCACACAATACCCAACTACCTGTAAGAGTCTTTTCAATGGAACAAGAGACAATGGAGAAAATAGCAATACAATAATCTGCTTAAGGAAACTGGTAAGGCCTTGGATTTCATGGTCAGTTCACTTTCAATACAGGTGGGAAAAATCTCACGGAAGGAACTGATTTGGAAAAGCAGTTCAATTCTCGGCTGTTCATTCCCAGCTGCAAACACAAATACAGCTGATAATATGCAATATATTCTATCTGCAGGTGGCCATGTTTGCACTAAAAATTGAAACCTAATATCTCCACCTGTAAGATGGAGAAATTGATAAAAGGGTAGTAAAATAGCCAGCCCAGGTTTACACTGTAGGGGAACATCAAAGGACAGAATTTCTTTTGATCTGCATATTATTTGCAACACATTTTGCCCTTACCCTTATCTGAAACAAAACTAATAATATGACTTCCTACTGACATTGTTTGGAACAAAAGTATTATATCAAAATTATTCTTCACATCTGCCTTCAATTCATGTCTTCTTAGATACAGTAACCTGTACTGAAATTTAAGTACAAAAATGTTCCACTGCCTATGTTGCCAATTTAAAACAACTTATCATTACCGTGTAAGAACAGATTTCATAGCTGGCTTTGATGAGCAGTGCAAAAGTCTAGATTCCAATATCAAGTGTTCCTACATTGTGAATTTTCACACTTGGTGTTCAGATCTGCTTGCTTCTACAAATTAGCACAAGAATTCAGAAAGAAAAGCCAGGTCAAAGACATTTTAGTAAGGCAAATATCCTCATGGCAGGAAGTAAAGTAAGCTGATAGAAGAGACACAGCTGAATCAGAAGAGAAATTCTCAGATGTCTTGTCTGTTGCCAAAAAAAAAAAGACTTTCCAAGTGCTTTCAGCTTTCTGGTTCAGTGTTTTGTTGTTGTTGTTTGTTTGTTTGTTTGATAATTGTAATTAATCCACCACCAGAAAGTCATATGAATAGTTTGTGGGCAGACTTGGGAAAGGTTAAGGCTTGTATCTTAGGAATAATAAGCCATGTATTTTAGGTATCTCAGCACTGTCATAATGACACACCTCTGAATTTTACAAGACATAGTCTGTTATAAAACTGTTAAAGTGCAGTTCTGTCCATATGTTACTCCTTATGTTATTTGGATAAAATTCTGGTAAATTTAGTAGCAGCAGCAGGCAGCTTATGAGTAGTGATTGCAGTACATATACCAGATTCCATAGGCTCCTTTTTTTTTTTCTTTTTTAGCTGAATAAAATGATTCATTCTATGTGTATTAAATGTTCAGTTACTTGGGATAAGACTGTGGAATTTCTTGTAATTCTAAATTTAATTCAACAAATGGAATCGTGCCAGTCATATAGCCCTGATTTCCGAAGCAGTTGAAACATCCGTTTTCCATAGTGAACTTTGGACTTCATGAGCTACTTTTAGGGTTTGTGCCGATTTCTAAATGAAAACCGTCTGGTTAGCATTTTGCAGAAAGTTACTGCTGACATCTAGTGGAGTTCTTTGAGAGTACTAAACCCTGACAGACATGACACCTTCATGAGTAAGTGAAACTGCTAATCTGATACTTCGATGCTGCCTTTTCAAAATACGACAGTGTGACACTTCCTGTTATAAATACCTTTCTTTGGTAGGGGTGGGGTGGAATATGCCAGTAGCACCAATTGCAGCTCTATGCTTTTGAAATTATCTTACTCTCTTATACAGAAAAGGTGATTCAATGCATTTCCCCTAACTTATAATAAAAGTACCTAAAATAAAATATATCACATAGTTCCATTATGAGGTCAGTTGCTAAATAATGCAGTGCAAAAAAAAGTATTCTGGATCCATTATTTTTGTATCAACCTATTTGAATTTCAACTATTAGCCATAATAAAGCAGTGACTAATAGCTTCAGTCTAAAAATCTCAAGGAATTGCAAGAAACCTATTCAGTAATTGCTCATGTATTTGGCCAGGTAGTACTATATGGGATCAGATCTGCTGTCTTTACTACCTCCTATAGTTTCTCGAAATGAAAAACTCTTTTTTTGTTTCAGAGCTTTTAATTTAGGGTTTTGGTTTGTTTGGATTTTTTCTCCCATACTGATAACACAAGGAATTCAAATCAGAAGAGATGCATAGTATCCACTCTCTGTTTATAAAGTACACTTCCAAAGTACATTCTTAGCAGTTAGAGAAACTTCAATTATGTAGCTTGGAGGACACAAATAACAGTTTTGAAACACTCTGGT
Source organism: Fringilla coelebs (assembly GCF_963513975.1). NCBI lineage: Eukaryota > Metazoa > Chordata > Aves > Passeriformes > Fringillidae > Fringilla > Fringilla coelebs. Next base: position 31,771,751 of record NC_140032.1, on the reverse strand, counting down.
TGATGCTATATACACATGCATTTCTTTTCACTACAAGCACAGATATTAGGTATATAGATTTAAGATGCTGAACTTCAATTGAAAAGAAACTAATTTGTTTTATGGTCGTGTTTATGTAGATATATGGCCCTGATTTTACAATGTATTTCCCAGTGTGATCAGGAGCTGGGATGAAGAACATAACAACATACCTAGCTTGTGTGGTGTAATTAAAAGGAATCAGTGATGTGAAGTCACTTTTAGACAACACAGCCTATGTACTTTATTTCCCCAATATGGATTATACTTTATGCTTGACATAGCCATGCATCCTGAACTGAAGCCGGTTACTTTGATATCCTGAGACTCCAGGATGTCCAAAACATTGGAACTATTAACTAGACAGCTTCATACAATGATAGAACTATAATTGTAGACTTAATCTTTGGACAATTAATACAAAATTCCTGATTCATTGTGTTTATTTCATTGGGTAGTATTAGGGCAAGGATGCAAGAGGCTCCTAATAGATGACCTTCAGAAGGTTAGCCTATATTGTAATTTAAACTGTCAGAGATCTTTGTGTGCAAGTCTTATGCATATGTGTACATCATCAGAAACAGTATTAACATGGGAGAAAAACATTGCAAAGAAATTGCACTAAGGTTGAAGCAATCAAAAAAGGCAGTATTCCAAAGGGAAGGGCTCCAGGGAAGCTAGAACATAGGCATGGTGTTTTGGCTAAATGCATATTCTGGGTTTACTTTCCTCATCTTCAGTAGTGATGTCAGGGCAATGAGCTGCAGGCAGGTGAAACCCACCAAACCTTTCTCAAATCTTTCAAGATACATGCAAGACACATGCAGAAACTGCTACTTCAGAAGGCTTCTAGACCAGAAAGCACTGCTTGGCAAGTCCCCCCTTTTTTTCCCCACTGTGTATTGCTTCTACAGACTGTAATGCTACATTAATGTAACAGTTTTTCACAGAACTTTTTAATGCTCTTCTCATAATTTCCTCTTGCTGTCTGTCTCTTTACACTTGCTTTCTCCTTAAGCAACTTCCAAACGAGTAGCCCTGCTTTCATCATCCAATAAGCAGAAGACAGAATTGAAACCTTAAGAAAAAATAATAAACTAAATCTGTGAATAGAGATTTTTTTTTCAGGCTATCTTCACACCCAGAAAAATATCAGAGTGCTAGTTTTCACTTGTTTTCTATTGATCAAATGACAAGAAGCCTATTAACTTGTCTTTAAAAGACAGTTTCCGACCATGCATAACGTGAATGACATGACTGCAACAAATAGACCAACATATTACATGTTTGCATTTTCCTTTTTGGAGAAAAAGAATACAGGGATTCTAAAATCTCCCATTCTTCTGTTAAAAATAGATTTAGTTTTCTGAAAAAAGTAATGCCTTAATCTCTGTATTGCTGAGCAACCCAGCAATTCAGATAAGTGCGTGGTATAATATCTGTAAACCATAAGCAAGCTATCAGTTGACAGAAGGCAATGTCTTTCTTCATGTGACAATTTTTCTTATAATTCTTTGCCGTGTAGATATTATAGGCAGGTCTATAACAAATTTTTTTATTGTGGGATGTATTGTCAATGTATGTTCTCACTCCTCCAATTTTCCTGTACAATATTCTCATTGCTTTTCAACTTGTACTGCAGGTTTGGGGCTCCTTACATTGTAGATAGTGTTTTGTGGTCTGTGACAGTGGCCTGTGCAGAGGTTTGATAGATCCTCCTGATCTAGACTGTCAGAGCAGGAAGCAGATCCCAATGACATGGATTGGCACTTACAGGTTTTATTTGGCGGTGTTGCTTGGCAAGATTTTCTGCAGAATGTAAAATCAACTCTTGCAGAATCTTTCTAGCTCTCAGTACCTTTTTTTTTTTTTAAATTAACAATGATCAATGATTGGTTGCACAACACAAGGTTTCAAATGGATATTAAAAACGAATTAGATTTAAGCAGTCTCTCTGGTGACCTTCAATCATCAGGTCATCTTGCATATTTCCCGTGTTATTAGCAGTGAGCGATAAATCCTTACTTCTGGTAAATTAGGTCAGAATTCACCCAATGTAACCTGCTGGGGAGCAAGCTGCCAGTCTCAGATGGAATTTTTATATATGCTCTGTTCTGATCCCTGGTCCTCAGGCCTCTTACGTTTCTGTGTGCCTGGGGTGCTCTCACTACTGCAGCAAGGATCCATATTTTAAGGATCCATTTTTTTTAAAACTCTGTATCTCACTTTCTGCTGTTTGCATAAATGCACAACACACTGCAGGATTTCTTCTTGTCTTTACTGCCCATTTTTATTATCCTCAAGCACCCCCTGATACTTTAGAAAATAGAAACCCTACAGATAACCAGTTTTCAATGTTACAGACACGCTGCTTTAGTTGTGCTAAACAGAGTGGTGACTCACACTTCCTTAACATTGTTCTCCGGTTTTACTTTCCCTAATGCAAATTAGTCTGAATGTTATGCTGTTATTCCATTAAATTCCCCACTGGGTCAAAATTACAGCCAAGTTACTTGCACATTAGGTAATTAAATCTACTTATCAGGATGGTTAATGGAGAACAGCAGAGCTATTACCATGCAGGGGAACATATTTATATGCAAATGCCTATTTATATTTACAAACAAATGTTTCCAAATTTATTTTGTATGCTCAAAGCAATAAGCTGTAGGCAAGAAGAAACTGACCTCAAGGAATACATTTTGTGCAACACAGTAAAAAAATTGTAATAGTCTCTAGCTTCAACACATTGAATCAGGCCCAATGATTTACAATTTGTTTTTAAAATATTTTCTTGAATTTCACAAATTTTAATAGGTAAACTTCTGTCCATAATATTTCCACTGCTTGCGTAAAACTTGGCATGATAATTAAATGAAATTGTAAATGCGTATCAACTGTTAAACCTAGTAGTTTATTTAGCCAGTTACAATAAGACACACTTCTCTATTTTTTGTGCCCTTGTTCTGGCTAGGAGAAGGAATTGAAAGATATTGTTCCATGGTTTATTTATAGATAAGAGTTTTCACTATTAATCTTAGAAAAACAACAGATGTTTAAGGCCTGCAGGTGAATTTGGTAATAATCTAACACACAGGACCTCCTATCTCTATAGCAATATCATAGTTAAAGCCTGATATTTTTGCCAGTAGTTATGGTTGACCTTTCTTTTTTTTCTTCTCTGTGAATGATTTTCTAACACTCTCTGTTTCTCTTGCAAAGAGAGGGCTAAAATGGCACTGTAGACAATGGACCTAAAAAAGCTGTTGATTGGATTAAAATAGCTTTTGTATTCACTTGGATTCAGAATGAAAAACAGAAATTTTAAACACCTGTAGAATCAAAATTTTGTTCTAAGAACACTGAATCATGTTACTTCATCATACTATATTTTTACTGAATTCATAATTTTTGTGTTACATTTGTACATTTAAGATTACACAGGTCATATTTACCACTACTAAAATAAAATCTAACATGAATGAGGAAGTTGAAATTATTTGATATTTCTTCTTCAAAAACTTTGTCCAAGTAGCTCTTCCCCAGATACCAAATCTGATTTTATAAGGACTGTTACAATTTCTTTGGTTATCGTGCTCAGCAACCACAAACCTGTAACTAAAACTGTATTATGTTGATTTCAGTAGTTAATAGAAGGCAAATTAAGCAAAGTTGTATTGGGAGAAATGTGTGAATATCCTTGAATTTTCACAATAAAATAGAGCATTGCCAAAATCCCACACATTTAGGTGGAATAGACAGAAGTAGGATCATCCCTGTGGAGTCCATGTAAACAATGATCTTTCCAGAAGGCTCACCATCAATATTCACTGCATTTAAAAACATGCTCATGATTTGATTACTGCCTTGTAAGGGAAGTTAGATGTGGAAACTCATGTCTATGGCTGTTGTGATACACTTCAGAAACTTTTTAATACCTGGCAGCTGAGAGTGTCTCCTTTTCTTGCACTGAAATTAGATAGGGTTTAAAATATACTTATTTTGATGAAGAAAAAACAACCTAAAGAATAACTTATTGCTACTGTTTCCATATTTTCATGAGAGACATTAGAAAATAAGTGTGGACAAGACATGTGCTTGGGCCATTGTAAAGAAGCAATTATGGATTTGAAGTCAGCTGTCAGCACAGCCAAATACTTATTGGGAATGAGGAATTACAAAGTGTGGTCTATCTGGCTGTTTTCACAGTTATTTACTTCTGTGCATCTTACCTTCTGGGCGCTCAAAAGGAATCTGAGCATTTAAGGCTTTGAAGCCACAGTGATTCGTCAGGAATAAAATCAATGAAAAAAGATACTGGATAGAGATTTCAGTAAATGGGAAGCTGAAATACACCTGCGGCTCTTCTTAATACAGGTTACCTTCAGATTCCAGAGATTACATTGCCTTAAAAGCATAGTGGGAAAATATTTCTAAAAGTGGTAGGCTTGTCCTAATGTTTGCTCTTTGTGTTGCAAGCATGACTGTAAATCAAATTATGAAATTTCTACTTTATTATTAAAGTTTGCTGTGTTCATAGTGAAACCACTTGGCATGGGAGCCACTGTGTGTGACCTGAATTGAGATAAAGATTTCCTGTTGGAAATATACTGTAAAAACATGCATGGCAATGGGCCAGAAAAAGGGGGAACAACAAAAAAGGAAGGGATTCTGAAACCAGACAATTAAATACAGTGGGAAATGCTGTTAATAGAAACTATTGCAAATCAAAAATATTTAATATGCATGCTTAATTGAGAAATCTGTATAAAAACAAGATTTTAGGAAGGCTGTCACCTTTTGGGGAAGAGTTCTTAGAGATAGAAAAATATTTCCACAACACAAGAATATCTAAGTCCTAAATTCTAGCTTCTTTACTACTTCCTTACAAAAAAAGGCTAAAATATTTAAGAGCAATAGTTATATATATATATACATGAATCCAGTGCTGCAGACATGAAACATTGAGGAACCTCTTTTATAAAATGGTGGCATAATGAAGTGAAACATTTTGACCTTCTCTAACCCTGTCTGAAATGTTAACTTAAAAGTTAGTGACTTCTCCTTTGTCTGGCTCCAGGGTCCTCTCTTTGGGATTAGAATTCCCTGGATGAAAAGTAAAAGCATTGACATAATATACATGCTAGTGTTGATGCATGCTTGCTGGAGCAGTGGAAGATGCAGTGAAAAGGTTCCAAAGGCTGCCTTTGAAACTGTCCAAATAAAGAGAGGAGAGGTTGTGTTTGAACAGGAATCCATCCTAGAGCTGAATTCTCAGTTCTTTAATTTGCCTCCTGGCTAGGCTAAGTAAAGCAACCTAACCATAGTGAAATGAAGTGTTGTGAATGCTCTTACAAGCTCTTACAATGCTCTTACAAGCCAGAATATTTCAGATACCTGTTCTATTCAGGCAATACAACCTATTCTGCAGTAGCAGTTGATCTTCACAGTCAGTGCAACACATCAGAAAAGTGCCAAAGCTGATGAGTCAAAGCTGTACTTTATCTCTTCATATTTACTGGCATTTTGAATGTTACTTCCAGGTGAAAAACACTCTAGTCAAAGTCACTGCTCTTGGCTGGCTGCTAGCTATCTTAAATCCCAAACAATGGCTGGAGTTCTCAGCTACCTGCCCCAGTCATGTTCCCAGATTTCATTCACAATACACTTTTTATTCCACAAGAGGAATTAAACAAAGAAATGCATGGAAGTAAATTCTTCTGTCTTTGAGGTTTGGGATGATGCTAGTGAACATATTCTGCCTGTGAATCCCTACGTACTCTTTTCCACTTTTGTGTCAACAAAAAGCTAATGTAATTTAATTTTTACAGCTTGTAAATTAGCAGTATTGACTGAGTAGGCTTAGAAGAACTATTGCATCTAAAAGTCACGTGACCTGCCAGGTATTTCAACAGCTCAGTTAAACATAGCCAAATTAATGTAATCACAAGAGAAGCAGCATCTATTATTGTCTCAGGAGGCACATCCAAGCTAACTCTGTGCCACACTGTCCTCCCTTCTACCTGCCTTGATGTTGCAGGAAGTCCCCCACCAAGACTTGACTCAGATCTTTAGTGTTCAGGTCTGCTTCTTCCTGCTTTTTTTTCTCTTGGAAGCTGCGCTCACTTCCAGACATCTTTAAATTCTGTTTCCATGAACCTGTCCATTGTTGCATAGGATATGTGAATCCAACCACAACAAAAGGTGCTTTCACCTTTTGAGTGGCTGATAGTCATTGAAGTGTCTGAATGTGTTCTCGCAGTTTAGGTCTTCTCCCTGACGCTTGCAGTGTGACCTGCAGTTTACAAAAACACTGAAATCCCACTGTATTAACAGGGAACCCATGTTAACCCATGTGCTAAGTTAATACACATTTTTGTATCTGAAGATCAGGTAAGATCAGTAGAGTTCCTTTTTTCCTAGGCTCCGTTTTGGTGGTTAGTTAGCTCTGGCAGTGTTCTGTGAGATACTGCACATACATCCCCACCCTTCCACATTTATAGAATGGATCAGCTTAAGCTGCGTTTGTGCAGCAGCTGGTTACTCTGCTCTTAAACTTGTAAGTGAAATGGCTGCATCTCCAGTGTTTTGCCTGACTGTATTTTGTCATCATTCAGAACCACCTCACTCAAGCTTGCCCTGACCCCAATGTGAGAGCCTTGCCTAATTTTTGCGCTGCTTTTTTTCTAAATGATTCTTTGGACAGGTGGATTGCTTAACTATGCCCTCCATTATGCGCTGTCATGTTCTTTCCAACACTTGAAAGCATAAGTACAGGGTAAAGTAGGCTACACCTGGAGTTATGGCAACTTGGGAACCTGATGAGATTGCACACCGCGGAAGTAAGCACAAATGTATCCACTTTGTTCCTGCCTCAGAACTACCAACCACACTTGCTGAATCTGCACTGGTTCTGTATGCCCGAGAGTGTATCTTGCACAGTACTATCTTGCTGGCTCTTGTAAATTACACTGCAAAATGTTTACAAGAAATTTTCTGTACTAAAATAAATGTTCTTACCCCCAGTGCAAGAGCTCCAAAAGAGTGGAGATTTTGACCACCCATGTGCTGTTGTTTCCCCAAGCCCTGGATATTTTCATAAGGCTAGACTGTTGAAAACACCTTAGTGAAAAAATTAACAGCTTCACCAGCATTAGATGGTTTTCCTCCATTGTGCCTGGGACAACTGTAACTTCCTAACAGTCTCCTATGCGTATAGAGAAGAGAGGTTTGAGAAGCAATAAATTGTGAGGTAAGACCAAACACCACATTTCATCTGTAGTTATGAGTATGGTCTAGAGAGAGATAAAATACCTGACAGTATTGCTGTGCTGGAATAGTGATCTAAAGGTTGTTAATTATTAGGTTTCTTACCAACAATGTTCTAAAGCAGCAGAATTACAACACACAAAGCAAAAATCCTCTTCAGATTAACTGAATGTGACTTTAGCTGGCTGTTCTTCTGATCAAATGACCTTTTCCTGACATGAGCACACTGGACAGCATGGAAGAGAAATTTACTCTTCCCACACCAAGAGGAAAGGGTGGATCAAGGTTTAACTGTGAAATGGGAATGAAAGGCTTTAGAGACTTTCAGCTCCGAAGGATCTTGGTCTGGTCTCAGTTTGTGTCCCAACTCCAAGAATAAAAATTAATTTTTATTCAGCAATTGCTGAAAGAATTCCGAGCACAGAAGTAGGAAGTAAGTAGTAGTAAGCAATTGCTGAAGGAATTCCGAGCACAGAGGTAAGGGCCTCAATCTCTTTGTTACCCAGCCCATCTCCCAGCCAGCCTCCTCCACGGCAAAAATGTTGGTAGTCCCAGATTTAGGGTAGAAACCAGCACAAGCTCCCCCCCTCCCCAAAGCTCCTGATGGGCAGGCAGTTAACACATTGCTTAACAATTTCAAACAGTTCCAACGAAGAATTAAAGCCCAACTTTACTCTTTTCTGGCTTAGTCTGCAGCTACCCACACTTCACTTAAGAAGGGACAGCACAATTACTCAAAAATGTCAGGTGACCTCAGCTGTTGGTGTCTCCTGCATATAGCTGGATCAGTTCTGCAGAATATTCCTGAATGCCAATGTAGTTGAAGCAATAGTACATCTTGTCATGTTCAGAAGGTGGTACTGAGAAAGTTCCCTCCAGGAAACACATGGTCAAGTCCTTTGGATAGCAGGGGCACACAGATTCACAAACAGTATTAAGATGACACACATATGAAAGCTGTACCTGAAACTTTAACTTGAACTTTTAAAAACAATTTGTTGGTTTGTTGTTGTTTTGTTTGGTTTTTTTAATACAAAATATTTATTTTCTCTCTGAGAAATTACATAATCAAATCACATAATCAAATCCCCTTTTAAAGGGAATACTGTACATGGCTCTGTAGGAAACATTGTTGCTGTTTCTACTTTAAAAACTAATATTCCTATGTCAGTAATCTGTCGATCAGGATATTGACTTTTGGGGATATTGAGGATTTTTAGACACTGGAAATAGCCAGGAATAAATTATACCTGAGTTTTAAATAGGATCGTGTGATGCTGCTCCTCATTTGTGATAAATCTGTATGTTTCAATCCGTTTACTTGTGGTCAGCATCCACAAGCAGCAGCCCGACTGTGAGGTTCGGAGCTATCTCCACGCTCAGCACCTCTGACACCTCTCATCTCAGGAGGGCTCGCGGCGGACGGGGGACCCGCGGCTGCCGCTGCTCGGAGGCACTCATCATGCTGCCTCTCGGAACCGGCCCCGCCGCTCCCCGCTTCCCTCGGCTTTCGGTTTCACTTCTTCCGGCTCTGGGCAGTGTTTCCTCACGGTTTTCGTGTGCTGAGAAAGCAGTGCAGAGGTGGGATGCTTCCAGACACACGGGGATAAAGCCCGCAGAGGTGCGTCGGTAAAATTCTTCACTTCATCGTAATAAATGTGAATATCGAGGTGCGGAGGTAAAGGGCTGCTCAGGAGTTCGGGTGATTTCCTTGATCCTGGATTTTTCTTCACTTGCAAGTTAGCCAAGTAAGTGCCTGTCTTTAAAGTTCTGGCTCGTAATATTAAACCTGTATTTCCTTCTTTTGCCCACCTGAAACGCTGTCCCTGAATTTTGATAATGGATGTGTGCTTTCTTCACTGGACCCCCAGACACAGCTAAAACACCTAAAGCTGGTTCCAGACTTTTTACAATGAAAAATCCAGGAAAAGGCAGCCCATTGGGCCTGGCTGGAAGTCAGCTAAAGAACCTGGTTTGTGATTGCGCAGTGCATTTCTTCCGCCTTTCAAACTTAAAGGTGAGCCTGGCAACAATTGCTGCAGAACCCAGCAGCTGGCTGATCACCCTAAAACAAGCGCTGAGAATGATGCAGACCAGGATGCAAGCTTCTGTCACAGATAAACTTCCCTTTTCTTTTCCTTTGTGTTTCCAGCAGTTGGGGTGCAGAGGAAAGAGGTAGGACAAGTGGTCCTTTATTTTCTCAGCTAGAGGGTCATGGGTGCTGTGCTTGGCAGCAGCTGTAGCAGGCCAGGCTGTCTGCAGGACCAAGAGTTTGTTGTCCCCTCCTCCTCCCCATTAACCAGTGGCAGATAAGTGGAGAGCCAGGCTATAAGAGCTGCAGGATGTGGGTCAGCTTGACATGCAGTACCCAGCAGGGAATTGTTTTTTCATTAGGGTTTATTTTAACCCATCTTTTGTAAGGTGTTGTGTGTGCCTTTGCAATGTTTTATGTCCCGCTATCCCTTGCTTGTACCCCCACTCCCAATGGATTATACAACTGTCTCCCCTTAGATGGCCAGGTTGTTCCCAAAAAAGGCAGCCATGAGATTCCCCTCTGGCCACTCCAATGTGACTTTTTGTCACTGGAGCAGTCCTAATGCATGCCCTCTGAAAGGCAGGTCAGCTATGGAGTCAAACTCTGCTGAGGTCTGACCTGCGTAGCTCCTGTTTGGCTGGAGGTTGCAGTGTCAACTCCTTAGAGTGTTTTGTTATGCTAGTGGAAATTTGTCTCTTTAGAAAACATCAGTTATGAAGAATGTTTCCTTTTTTCTATACAAATATGCAGATTTAATTTCTCTTCTCATTTCTTGTTTCATTGTTTGCTAAAGTGTGATACTCTAATGTGCTCAAAGCTTGATCATATTGATTAAACACAGGTTCCTATCAAAAGAAGATGAGAGCTGTATAAGAAAGAAAGCTCACATTTCCCATGAGTTAGTCTTTTGAGAAGCTCTTCTAGCTTCCTGCTAAGTCTAGGCAGGTTTATTCCCATCTATAGCCTGTTCTGTACTGGGGCACTAATAGCCTTCTCTGCCTGGGAGCCCATCCTGCTGAGACTGAACTAATTGGTAAATTGAGGTAGGTAGGTAGGTAGGTAGGTAGGTAGGTAGGTAGGTAGGTAGGTAGGTAGGTAGGTTGGTTCCAAGTTTGTTAGCAGAAGGCCATACAGATAAGTGTGTATCAAGACTGTGGAGATACTGTCACAAATCAGGGTTGAAAGTATAAGCTTTCTATTTTTTAACACAGAGAAATATTGAAGACAGGAACCTAAGCTTACTGTCCTCTGCTGCAGCATGAAAAAAACATTCTGGCAAGCACTCACAAAGTGTGTTCTCCCTCTACTAAAGATTAATTCTCTAGAGAATAATATGGAAGATACAGAGGACTCTTCTTTTGATTAGAAGAAATGCCATTTAATTAGACAAGCTCTATGACTCAGAAGGCTAGTCAAACCCTTCTGAGCTCTCACAGCTCTGTTCTCATCAGAATTTTTATGGAATTAATTTTTCAGTAAAATTTCATTACAAGATCACCAGGTGAATTTAATGGATACTAAATGGAAAATGAAAAAAAAATGAAAGAACCTAAGATTCATTAGAAATGTAATGACAAAACAGGTAGAGACATTGAAAATTAGAGTTTCAGTATTGATATACTAATCTAAGTGACCAAAAGATATGGGGTGGAGTATATAAATTCTTAAATGTATAAGTTTTCCTGAAAGTATTTGGATAAATATATTGAATCTAGGGGCAGTGTCTCCTCTACACCTTGGCTGTTATCTGTTTCTTTCTCTGATTAGGTTGGTACTGATTTATTTTGTGTGTTCTTACTTTCTCATATATGTTTCTATAGCCTGGTATTCTTTCTTTCTTTATAAGATGGAAAGACAGAATTTTATGTGATTGACTTGTAAAATAAAAACTGGCAAGAACGTAAGAGACAGAAGTGGTATATTATGTGGTTTTACTGCATATAACTAAATATTTTAGATGTAATTCAGCTCAGAGATCAGTTACTAACATTGAGAGGCTTATGTACAATTTGTCCTATTTATTGTATTTTATGAATGTTAAAGCAATGCAAAATTAATCAGAAAAGAGAAAGCAATTGGAAATTTTCATTGATTACAGGTAAAGTTGGTAGCTTTTTGAATTACCTATTTTTGTGCAAAACAATATTGCTTTTAAATAAAAGTATTTATGTAGAGATATTATTAGACATAACTCTTCTGCAGAAGTAAATGCAGAAAAAATTCATGGGTTAAAAACACTGACTGTTTGCTCACTATGAAATCACATATTTTTGAAGCCTTGCTTGCTTAGCTTTCAGTTGAAGATGCAAGTCACGTCAAAATGATTGTAATTTGCAGTGTTCTTTTTGCCTTTGCAGAGAGAACGATGCGAAACGCTATTCTTTGGTGGAGCAGCTTATGTGTCAGACTGATGTTTGTCTTCTGGCCGTGTGCATCAGCTGGAAAGCAGTGTCATATCCAAAATGAAATGGCTGACTGCAGTCACCTAAAGCTGACTCAAATTCCCTCTGATCTTCCAAACAACATAACGAGTTTGGACATTTCTCATAATCAGCTAAGACAGCTAGGTCCTGCAAATTTGACCAAGTACAGCCAGTTGGTTTTCTTGAATGCAGGCTACAACAGCATCTCTAAACTGCAACCAGAATTGTGCCAAAATGTGCCCCTGTTGCAGATTCTGAAGTTAGAACATAATGAATTGTATAAGCTCCCTGACAGAGTCTTTGCTTCCTGCACCAACCTGACTGAGCTCAATCTAGGATACAACAGACTAAATATAAAAAATCATCCTTTCAAAACCCTGAAGGTAAGAGTTAGAAATGCACCTTTTCATGTAAAGTATAAATGGGGAATTTACTGTATTGTCCAGTGTTATACAGAACTTCCTTGGTATCTCAAAGTACCCAACATATAATCTTTCACTAATTTTTGCTGAAGAAGAGGCCTTGTAGCTTCTTCTGTTATAGCATGTTGGAGTCTCAGTCATCTCTGTAAGTCAATGCTCTCCATTCCTTTTTCTGTACTGCATCCCTTTGAAGCACCTCTCCCATGCAGGATGTGTGCCAAGCCAATAGCAGCAGCAGATGATAATAGCAAAGTGGATGCTGTGGAATCTCAACTGCCTGGGTAGCTGGTAGCCTCAGTTCTCAAGGTTGAGCTTTAAGTATTCAAACCAGGAAGGCCATTGTTTAGGCTGAATGTAGTGTCTCTCAGGACTTTAAGAACTGAGAAAGAGTAAAAATGTTTTTATTGTACCTTTACTTTCTCTGGTAGTTTACATGTGGTTAAATATTCTTGTCTGTAGCAGAGGTTGGGGGACCACCACAGAAAGCAGGAAAGGACTATTTCACTGTCTTTGCACCAGGCAGGATTCATGCAAAAGGAAGAGACTAAGGACAAAAAAAAGTAAAGTAAGGACAATGTGTAGGTACTAATTGTCACTCAGTGTTCCAATGAGTATGCGTGTGGTTTTGAGTTGGTCTGAACTTTCCGGCTAAACTCAGTATTCCAGTTCAACTGCATGAGGCATACTTGGTTGATTTGTAGGACTGCTGGCACAACTAAATACAAGTGAGTGCAACCAGCTTCCATGTTGGGAACTTCACCTTCCTCATTCCATTTACAGGGCTGGAGCACCCTGAAAAAGCATGGAATGCAATATTTAATACTGTTGTAACTGCAGCCAGCTGTAGGCTTTTGCTTTTATCACTTTATCTGAGGCAGGATCAGATGAATCAGTGAATCAAGGAACTTTAACTATCTACTTTGGTTTGCAGTAGATACTTTACCAGGTTAATACCATTAATACCATGAAAGTTACTGGTGTGAAAAATTCAAAATACTTCTTCTTTTCAAGCTCAGTAGGAGCTTGAAAGCTGCCATTTCTGTATTACAAATTTATTTTAAGTGTAATATTGCAACTAATTTCTAATCAGTTATACTCTAATTAAATATTCCTAAATTTTTCTGTGAATTATATAAAATCAAAATTAAAAAAAAAAAAAAATTCTTGCATCTTCTCTCCAGAACTTGAAAATTTTGGACCTATCTCATAATTCTTTGAAGTCAGCCAATTTAGGATTGGAGCAACAGCTGGAGAAACTTCATGTGCTCATGTTGGGGAGCAACCAAATCACTGAGTTGAAAAAAGAAGACTTCAGTTTTCTTAGCAACACCTCATTGAATAGTCTTGATTTGTCATCAAATCCACTAAAAGAGGTAGGAAGCATTTCAACAGAAATTTAACACGTGTAAGAATAAAATGGAACTATCCTGATTTACCCTTTCTTATGGCATTTACATTGCAATTTTGATCCACTGAGGTCCAAAACCCATTGTATTTTATACAGCATTCCTCCTGACCTCCAGCAGGGATTTACAGAATTACAGTTTTGCCACTGAAATCGGCACAGGCTGGTTTCATATGGGCTGGTTCCATGTAGATCAGAGGTCTCAAGCAAGACCTAAATTGAGATGCTCTTAGAATCCTTACCAGGTATTTTCTGTGCAGAACTTTTTTTGCTCGTGCTGAAAGTGAAGGCCTGACACACTTTCTAAGTGGGTAAAAAGTGTGGTACTATGCAAGTCTGGTTATACAATCTAGGTTTCACTTCTCAGTTAATCAAAGAGAGCGTTCAACTTGTGGCTATGGGAACATCAGAGAAATAATCATTTCAGAAACATATACCCACTCCTTTAAAAAAACCCCACATGGGTGCTTTGTGTTCCATCTGTGCTCTCTGATCTGCTTCTCAGTGTTTTGATTCTTTGCAGAGTGATGGTTAAGTGTGGCAATTCTAAACTGGTTGCCCCTCAGCATATGAATACTGAATATGCATTGCATTTCCTTGGTTCGTTTGGTTTTTGTTTGTTTCTTTTGCTTTGTTTCCCAGTTGACTGATCTCTAAAAAATATGTACCTTGAACCTACAAGAACATTTTAAGGTGGTACAAGTTTGTATCCATGCTAAGAGTGAATCCCACCATCCTCTTTTACTTGGCCTCTTCATCCCTCCCTCTTTCTGATACCAGCTTTTATGAGGCTATATGCTGGATCACTGGGGACACTCTATGGCTTGGTTAGCTTGTAGTCACACTGGTTCCCTACCTGGTTCACCATGTGACTGCAGTGGGGCTATTCTGGCACAAGGGTACAGGGTGTGGATGAGTAAATGGCACTATTTCTTTCTTGCACTGCTACTTTGTGCCACTCTCAGCTACTCTGGTTTTACAGTACTGTTATCTAAAAATCAGCCTTATGCATTTGAATCATTCTGAAAAATGGAATATTTAATCCCTCAGCTGATAGCTTAATCAAGATGAGGGGCTAGCACTACTACAAAAGCTTGTGATTCATATTGTGAAACCAAGTGTGTAGCATTAGATTTCATAGTAGCTTCGGCTTGCACAGAGAAGCTGGGTTTCTTGTCTGTCTGCAGACCTAATAACTAGTAAATTAGTATACCTAGCAGATATCAATAAAAGAAAGCTGAAGAAAGATATCAAAAATTTTAAGACACTTCTAGAGAAGGAGTTTTGGTTGTTGGATACAAACATGCATCTCACTAAGCCACTTTCTGTGTTCTAAAATAATACTACTCAGATTTTTGATAATCATGTTATAAATGTCACAAACTATTGTCACAAGAAGTGTAAACTCCAAAAAGTGTTTGTCTGAACTTGGCTGTGAAGCAGTGTGAGGGTAGGAGTTCTGTTCTGCTTGGAAATCACATTTGAAAGCCTTTCCAAGTTTTGGAATGGTCGACTTGGAATTGGTCAACTTTCTTACATAATCCCCTTGTTTAGCTCAAGACTTTTTTTTCTTGTCCTTTCAGTTTCATCCGGGATGTTTCCATACAATTGGAAATTTGAGTGGCCTCATACTGAACAATGTTGAACTTGGTGAAAATGGCACAAAGAAACTTTGTACAGAATTATCAAACACAGCGATTCGAAACCTCTCACTGAGCCATGTGAAACTTTCCTACATTGGCATGTCAACTTTCCAGGGACTACAAGGAACGAATCTTACAATTTTAAACCTTTCCCAAAATTCTCTCTCTGTCATAGAAAATGACTCATTTCAGTGGCTTTCAAGTTTACAATACTTAAACCTGAAGATTAATAATATTCATGTATCTTCACGTTTATTTTATGGATTATCCAGCCTTAAATATTTGAATCTCATAAACTCACTTACTGGGAAAATTGAAGATTTTTCTTTTCATTGGCTATACCACCTGGAGTACCTCATAATGGATAATAACAATTTTCCAGGAATTACTGCTAATATTTTCACAGGTCTGAACAACCTGAAATATCTGAGTCTCTGCAACTGCAACATAAATTTACAAAGAATAACTAATAAAACATTTTCATCACTTGCTAATTCTAGCTTACAGGTTCTCAACCTCACAAAAACCAGAATCTCTACAATAGAAAGTGGGGCATTTTCTTCCCTGGGACACCTGAAAATTCTTGATCTTGGTCTCAATGAAATTAGTCAACAGCTTACAGGTCATGAGTTTAAAGGTCTCAATAATATACAAGATATTTATCTTTCCTATAATAAAAACTTGTCTTTGCAAAGTGAATCATTCATTTTTGTCCCAGGCCTTAGAAAACTGATGCTGAGGAAGGTAGGCTGCAGTAATCTGGAACTTTCTCCTTCACCTTTTCATCCTCTACGAAACCTCACTGTCTTGGACATCAGCAATAACAACATAGCAAACATAAAAGAAGACTTGTTTGATGGACTTGACAAACTTGACATCCTGGATTTGCAGCACAATAATTTAGCCCGGCTTTGGAAACATGCAAATCCGGATGGCCCTGTTCTTTTTTTAAAGGGTCTTCCCAATTTGCAGATTCTTAATTTAAAATCAAATGGGCTTGATGAAATTCCAGTTCAGGCTTTCAAGGGTCTGTTTCAATTAAAACACTTGGATTTAGGCTCAAATAATTTGAATTTGCTTCCAGCAACTCTGTTTGATGACCAAGCCTCTCTGAATTCATTGAACCTTCAGAAAAACCTGATAACCTCAGTTGAAGAAAAAGTATTTGGCCCACCTTTTAGGAGCTTGAGAAGACTAGAGATGGATTCCAATCCCTTTGATTGTACCTGTGAAAGCATTGCTTGGTTTGCTGATTGGCTTAATGAGACCCAAGCAGATATACCTGGATTGAGGTCCCAGTACATTTGCAACACCCCACCTAAATATCATGGTAGTCTGGTTTTGTATTTTGATAGTTCAGCCTGCAAAGACAGTGCTCCATTTAAACTTCTTTTTGTGATCTCTACCAGTATTGTGACGCTATTCATTTTTATTGTCCTTACCATCCATTTTGAAGGGTGGAGAATAGCTTTTTACTGGAATATTTTAGTCAATCGAATGCTTGGTTTTAAAGAATTTGAGAGACAAGAGGAACAGTATGATTATGATGCCTATGTTATTCATGCAAGAGAGGACAAGAATTGGGTGTCTAAAAATTTCATGTCTCTGGAAAAAAATAACCACTTTGAAATTAAGTTTTGTTTAGAAGAACGGGATTTTGAAGCAGGTGTATCTGTATTCGAAGCCACAGTTAACAGCATAAAAATGAGCAGGAAGATTATTTTTGTTGTGACTGAACACCTTTTACAGGATCCCTGGTGTAAAAAGTGAGTAGGATTTGAAATTTTATCTATAAGAGGAAAAATTTCTTAAGAGATATTTTAATAAGATAATTTTTTAATTGTAATTTAATAAAAAATAGCATTTATTGAAAAATACCCACTCAAAATCTACTTCAATATATTTACCTTATATATTGTAACTTAAAAATAATTCCTAAGTTAGTAAAATTAATTCTTTCACACATATGGTAGTGCACATTTAAATACCTAAGTCAATGTTTTAGGCATTTTCTTGGGTGTTTTTTGTGGCTTTTTTTGTTTGTTTGATTTATTTGTTTGGGTTTTTAGGTTTGTTTCTGTTGTGGTTTTTTGTTTGGTTGGTTTGGGGTTTTTTTGGTTTTTTTTTAGGGGGGGGTAGTATTTTGCTTTGTTTTGTTTGGTTGGGTTTTTTCCTCAAAAGTCAGGCTGACACCTTTGCAGATTGTTTTCCTTAAATCACACATTTGAAGAAGAGCAACAATGAGTTAGACCACTAGCATTGAAAGATGATTTTTGTTTGCCTTTAAATTAGTCTTTTCACTATTATATAGTGGTCTCATAAAGAAAGGGATTTTGCTAAACAAGGCTATATCAAGACAGTACACTTAGCTTATATTTTAAGAGCATTATTTTATTTTTTTTTGGTTAGAGGCAACTAATTTAAGTAATAACCATTGTATATCACAAAATAGACATTAAGACCCCTGTTAATCTTTTCTTTCTCTTTCACATAAAAGAAAACAATGATTTTTGTCTTATTTTTGCTTCAGTTTCAAGGTGTATCATGCTCTCCAGCAAGCTGTTGAACAAAGTCGGGACTCCATCATACTGATCTTTCTTGATGATATCCAAGATTACAAGTTGTATCATGCCCTTCACCTGAGAAGAGGAATGTTCAGATCTCGCTGCATCTTGAACTGGCCAGCCCAGAAGGAACGAGTCAGTGCATTTCACCAGCAATTAGTGATGGCACTGAAATGTAAAAGTAAAGTGCACTGATTTTTGAACTACAGATTTGAATTGTGGGGTCATTTTATTGTATATTTTCTACCACTGGAAAACTAGCAAGCCTTCATGAAGGTCTGAAAAGGTTTGTCATCCTGTAAATATATGTAATGGGCACTATAAGTTAAATTTATTTGTTTCTATTAATATTTTTGCTGATATTTTAATTCAGCTGCACTGAAGTGATGTTAAAAGGGATCATAGTGGAAAGTAATTTCAATCAGTGTATTAAAAATGTGGTAGAAATTCTGAAAAGCAGTGAGAACCACTGATGTTCTATGAAATGATGTAGGGTAGAAAAGACATACTCTCTAAGGGGATATAGAAAAGAAAATGCATTAATGATAAAGCAGCAAAATCTTTGTAGAAGGTAGAGTGGACACTAGCTCTTGCTTTTGAAACATGGGGGATTCAGTGCCTCCAGCTGGAAAGCTTTCCTTGTGAAACACATTAAGTAACACAGAAAAATACTTCTGTAATTCAAAACAAGAATCTGCAGTTCAAAAGTGAGTTTCAAAGTGAGCTTTAATACCTTTGTGATTATGCCTTTTAGGGGGCCTAATACTGGTTGCTATCAAAAAGTGACTTCCAGGCTGATGAGTCAACTGATTTAATAAATTTGGTAACAGGAAAAAGAATTTTTGCTCTTCTCTGGTGAAATTCGGAGAGCTGGCAGGACATTAACACTGAGAGATGTCACCTTCATTCTTAGAATGCATACAAAACTGGATGGGGGCCTGTACACAGAACTTGAAATCAATGTGAAGTATGGCCAAGGCACAGGTGCTGCACCTATATAAAATGAATAAAGGCACAGATATTTTTATAATATAACCAGAGGACAACTTTGTGGAGAAAGTAGTGCTACTGCAATTTCATTATCAAAATTTTTGTTACTGGTAAAGCAACAACAACAAAACCAAATAAATAATTTTAAATAGTGTCAGAAACATTATTGTGACCACGGTTAGAGGTGGAGTGGGAAAAAAATTTCAACACTAGATTAATTTCACATTTTTTGTTTCCCTCTATACACAGCTTTGCCTTTTATAGCCACAAAGACAACTGCAAAAAAATCAGATAGATTCCTGTAGTTCATTTCTTGCATATTAAGCTAGTTTGATTTTTTTTCCTGAACATATTTTACAGAAAAATGGGCTAGATGGCAATTGCCAGGGCATTAAGGTTCAAACATATGGGCTAGCAGCTTGATCTGGAGAGGGAACTGAGGCTGAGCAAAATGTGCTTTCAAGAGTGTTTATAATCTTGAACACTGGCTAAAATTTTATGGTGAATTTGAGCACAAGCTATTGTAAATTAGACACAAGGCAGTCACTTATATAGTTTTGTTAAAATTTAATTGCTGCTGCAAGGACCTTTTAAAACTTTGTCAGCTTTTAATAGGTCTGTGATCCTTCAATAGCTCAGGGATATTTTAAAATTGCTTTTTCCCCCCAGCATTTCCCTCATCAACTTCAATATCACTATTGCTACAAGAATGCTGTTTTACTGCTTTAGAAAACAGTTCTATACTTCACATTTTAAACAGCTTTTCTTATTATTTGCTATATATGTAGATGAAAAATTTGGTTTTAATAGGCTTCCCGTGTCCCATGATGATAAAAACCTAAACAAGACAAATAATTATTGAAATAGGATTTTTTTATGCACTGGAATAGTGAAGGGGGTGCAGATGTCCACTTGCTCGGGAAGTCCTGAGTGAAAACAAAACAAGTTTTGTTTACAGCTGAAGTGATAGATGATGATTCCCTAATTACAGTAATAGGATTATCCCCATTGTGATGCTTTCATCTCATCTTTCTCACCTTTTCAGGCGAAGTGACAAATTCTTTCTTCATGCTTAGGCCATGAAAGTTGAGCAGGCAAGTTGGTAATTATGGTGTGCCAGGTATGCACCATATCAACTGTTCTTTCCCTTATTTAAAGACTAACATGTGACACGGTTCCTATCCTAAATCTGCAATGACACATACCAGCAGAATTTCTCTTTCCACATCAACATAAATTGTTTAGAAAATGCAAGTAATTCACATGGATATTATTAGTATTCACCTGGATATTAAAAAAGATGAAGAGAACACACACATAAATGCTACAGTGAAATGTGATACAAGAGGTCAGACTAGATTATCTAATGGTCTTTTCTGACCTTTAGAGCCTGACAAATGACAGCATGTCTAAATTCTTAAAGATTTTTCTAGTTACTACAAAAGCTCCCAAAATTGTTTTCAGAACAGTATAAAAAATCTTATAAATGCTTAGTTTTGTAATACAGCTAGAAATACAAACAAGAAGTACTTGGTGATGGATGAAAAATCCCTTTAAATTATAAAAATTGATGAATACATTCTAAACAGTTATTTTAGTACCTAGATTAAGTTTAAAATAATCTACCATAGTAATAGACATTATAAAGGTTCAAAATGTATAAAATTTAAAAAAAAGGTTCATAATGTATTAAAAAAAAAGGCACAAAAGTAATGATCACAGTTACACCAGCTCTAAAATTTTCCTATAAATTTTCCCTGTTTTTCTGAAAGTTACCCACTTCTGGTCTGCTCCTGTAATTTGTTTGACAATTTTATTGAGAGTAAATAAATGCTTTGCTTACTATGGCTAAGAGTTGTAAGTGCTTTCAGGATTCACAGTCTGTGTCTGAACTGGGCCGTCTCATTGCAGTGGGCAGCATCAGATTACATTATGCAGATTTGCTGATGAGTTGAACACCAAATAAATGAAAAGTAGTTCCAAACTTGTAATATCGAAGATGTTACGTAGGATTAAAGAAGAGCCATTTGTATTGAAAATAGAATATGTAAAGGACTTGAGTGAGGCAGAATGCTCAAGTCTGGAGATTTGGAGTGGAACCTGACTGTTTCTGCAGATCTTGAATGACAAGGTGTCATGGTTTAGGAATAGTATTCCCCAGTTTAGAATTCTAAACCATGTGCTGCTCGCTCACTCCTCCCTCCCCTGGCAGGCTGGAGAGCAGAACTACAGGCACAAAAGGTAAAGATCATGGGCTGAGATATGAACAATTTACTTGAAAAAGCAATGAAACAAAACCAAACAGTAACAGGAACAATATTAATAACAGAGTGTACAAGAGAGGTGATCGATTCACATGTGAGTTCTTACCACAGGAAACACAAAGGACCCCTGGCCCTTATGGTTGGTATGAGGTGACACAAAATTACCTCAGGGTCCTAGCCATGCCCCTCCTTGCTACTGCAAACATTAACCCAGTCCTGCCAGAACACAGGGAGTAATGAACAAGTTACAGGTAGTGATGTTCATATATATTTATAGCTGAGGTAAATATACTACCCACCAATGAACTCAATTATGCTACTTTCACTGTGCCTTAGTCAGCGTTTTTTACCCTGGAATAAATTCAGATTGTGTTGCTCTTAGATTTAAGTGCACCTGTTCCATAAGGTTTTGTCAGAACATATTTGTCCTGGTTTGTAAGAAAAAGGCCAGGAATGCCCCAGTTCCAAATCTCAGTCCTCTACTTGATGTTCTGTGTGCTCTCTCTGCCAGCTCATTGCACTCCTTGATGTACTAGGAAGACAAGGCAGGCATAAAATTCCTCCCTTTGTACCCTTGGTTGTTGTGGACCAGCAGCTGCCAACTTAATCGATAGTACAACTAGTTGCTTGATGTATGATCCTGGGGCTCATATGTATAAAGCAACTGGTCTAACTTTCAGCCTGAGCTGTTCTCTTGGGCGCTCCAAGGGCCACATGACCTGTCATGTTCTGAGCTGGCACAATATTTGCCTTGTCCATAATACTGAGCATTACAGTGTTCCTAAACTGCTGCTGGTGTCTTCATATATCTCTTCAGCCAGGCAGACAACCCAGTGTTGGAAAGCTAGGGCAAAGTTAATTATTCCCCACTCGTGGGCCCTCAGCTGTCTGCCTTGTGCCACTGTCACCCTCTGCTGCTCTCCAAACTGCCTAGGATGGCTGGGAGTGCCTTGAAAAGCACTCTGTGTCTGCCTGGCATGGCGATAAAGATGTGCTGCCTTGGGTCGCTCTCACTCCCCACTTCTGGTTCAGCCCTTCCTACGCACAGATGTGTGAAGAGGGCCCTGCTGCCCTGGCAGGTGGGCTTCGTTTTTGTCCCGTAATATTACATGGGATTCTAACTGGAGAGGGAAATCTCACGCTTTGTTGGGGGCCGGTCGCTGCCCGGCGCCCCGCGGGTGCGCAGGCCGGTCGGGGCCGCTCCCGGGCCTTCCGCCGGCGCGGTGCTCCCCGCCCAGGGCGGTGCGTGCCCGGCGGGGTTTGTTTCGCTTAGCAACGCCTGCCGGGCCGCAGGCAGCGGGCAGCTCCCGCCGGAAGCCGCCGGCCCCTCGACAGGGCTTGCGGCGCCGGGAAGGGGCTCCCGTCCCAGCCTGCCATGAAGGTGGCGGCCCTGAGGGCGGGCGCCCTTCTCTCCAGGCTGCGCCGCTCCCCGCCGGCCCCCAGCCCGCAACCCCCGTCCGGCGGGGGCCGCGCCGAGGGCAGGGGCGGCCGCGCCCCGCGCCCGGCGCCCAGCGAGACGGACAAGGAGCCCGGGGGGCGGGCGGCGGCTAAGGGGCTGCTCATCACCCTGCCCGACATCGGGGAGGAGGCGGCGGCCGAGGGCGACGAGGCGGCCGGCAGCCCACAGCTTCCCACGTGAGTGAGCGCCCCGCAAACCTGGGGTACGGGGGAGGTGTGCGCCCCTCGCTCCTGTGGCTTCCTTCCACCTGGCTTTTCCTGCCTCTGGGTGTCCTGAGAGGTACCGAGCATCTCCGTGCGCAGCGTTTTCTTTCCCCCGGCAGTATGCCAGAGGCAGGGAAGCGCATCTTGACGGGCAGGAGCGGTGGCTCGCACGGGCTGTGTGCGGCGCCGTGAGGAACGAGGAGCTGGAAAACGCTCGCGGTTCCGCGTGGAAGGGGACGGCAGTCAGAGCCCGGCCCCGCACGGCCGGAGGAAAATTGTCCCGTCCCCACCTCGGGACGCGCAGGGAGAGAAGCCGAGGTGCAGAGGGCACGCAGGGGATGGTGAGCTTGAGTAGGTATCGTAAAGGTCCCTCGCGTAGGTGTGTGAGTTGTATCAAGTTCTGTCCCGAGTCTGCTACTGCGCATCAAAGCAGATATTTCAGTCAGTGCCTAGTGAGGCTCTGAAGTGTCAGTAACACGTGTGAAATTTGGTTTGGATGCTTCTGTGTTTAATTTTCAAGTCTCACCTTGGAACGTTTAGGGTTTGCTGCATTTAAAAGAAACATGTTAAATAAGCTTCCATTTGGTGATATTTTGCTACAGCAAAGGTATACTGAAGTGGTTTCTCAGCGTATTTAAAACAGAAGAGTTTATAAAAGTGAGCAACAGTTGCATTACTGTATTGGTGGAATTTTTCACTATTACAAAAAAAGGGAAGTTATATATTTCATGGAGATCTATAATTGCTGCTTCTGAGCTAATCTTTACAACTGACAATCAGAAGAACAGTAATGTTTTGTTAGGCGTTGATAGGAATGAATGTATAAAGTTCTTAACTTCAAAGGGCTGGAATCTCTTTTAGTACATGTAAATTTTCAGCTGGATTTTGGAACCTCTGCTTTAAGTTTGGTTTCCATGTAGCATAATATTTAAAGTAGGAGCACAAATCCTCCCTGATGTACTTCTTTTATTTCCCCCTACTCTGATCTAGAGCTTATTATTTTGTTTCAAAATGTATTGTAAGCTCTTTCAGGCTTAAACTATTACTGCATTTGTGTAAAATAGTAGCCTTTTATGAATAGGAAGGTTAATCTGGTTTTATGTGTTTATGTTTGGTGCTTTATATAAACAACGCCAGAACAAATCAGCGTTATGTCCCTGTAATTTCCCCCTAGCTACTTCTTTTTCTCAGTACCAAAAATAAATCCAAGTAAAATGTCTATGACTTTTATGATTAAAAAAAAATTGAAGAATGGAATCCACTCTTAAAACAAACTGATTGTATTTGGATGAAGAATAAACCCTATTATTTTAAAACTGATCGTGTCCAGCAAAATACTCATTTTGACTTGCTATTGAACCACTTCTAATTGATATCACTTAATTATCCCCTAACTTAAACTTTTGTATGCATGGTGGCATTTCAAATATTTTGTTAATAGCAATAAAAGTTATACTAATAAGGTATTGTCTGTCTTCAAAAAACCAAAACCAAACCAGAAAGAGGTAGAACAAAGAAAAAAATACATCACTTTGACAAGGAAAGTCTACACCTCCGCATTAGCATTTTTTTAATGAGATGGTTTCACTTAAGCTTTTAGAAGAAGCATCTTAATTAAATATTGAAAACCTTAGTATTCCTTGCTTAGAGTTGAGATTAGAATTTGTGAGTTACAGAATAGGATAATACATTATTGATAGTTATACACAGGAAGCTTTTGCTTACGAAAATATAGTTCCTTCATTACAAGTTTTATTGCTGTTTAAAATTATTTAGAAGACCTTAATGGCCAGTGTATTTTCATTGATAGCAATCTACAATGAGTAACTGGTTAATAAAGGAAAGGATCCATTTTATAGCTTAGTATTTTTTTCTTAAGTACGTACAAGCTGATAGCAATGACAGTACATGGATAGTGCAAAATAATGAAAATCCAGCACTGATTTCTTTCTATCTTTCTCAGATATGATAAATTTTCTGATTTCCACAACTACTAACTACTTGTCCTAATAGTGCATAGGGCTAAACGATGTCAATACTTTGTGAGATTTAACATTTACTATTTATTTACATAGCAATTTCCTGTTCTTTTAACCAAATTGAAGGAGGATTTATAATGAATAAATCTTTTTCTTCATAATGGAAAAAAAAATTCACAGCTTTTTACTCTTACTTATATGAAAGAAAATATTATTTGAAATTTGAAACTTTCAAATTCTTATTTGAAAGAAAATATATTTTGCTATAAAAGACCATGGCATTTCTTCAGAGAATATGAAGATGCTTTATGGTACACTTACAACAATATGTTAATGTACCAAGATACACAGATTCCTTTCTAAAGAAACATTATTATTGCTATCCTAACATGTTGCAATAGGTAGGTGAGATGAGATAACAGCCCCTACCTAATCTAAAGATAAATTGGGCAAAACTTAAGTTATGTTGTATAGGGGTGGGTAGTATTTTGTAGAAACTAGTTTTGCTGTTCCCTGTTTTCAGAATGGCTCTGACACATGGAAAAAAATGTTTGTGAACTTGGTATGAGAAGTGCAGCTTTATTTGTGTGGTACAATATCATTATCTTTTGTCAAGTTTTATTTCTCGAGGCTCAAGCTTTGGGTTTCAAAATGACAAATTACTAACTTTGAAAATGTGGATAAAAGTAACCTGATGAGCTGCAGAAGAAGGTGGGAACTCTGGTTCCCTGTCTCCTGTTTTACCCACTAAAAGCACTAGATCTCTTTCACACTGTAACACATATTAACCTAGATATGGGGCATTGTAGTGTTACCAAGCTGGTCACTTTCCTTATTGTACTGATCTGAATCAGTAAATATAGTAATGTGGTGGTTTGCTACAGTCTATTTTTTTGTTGCAATTAGGTGTACTAGATCTTAGAAGTAAATTTTAATTTCACATGGTGCTACACGTTCATCTACACTCTCTAGATGGATGCAACTAAAAATAATTACTAACATTTAGTAATATTGTATATAAACCTCAGTTTTTGGAAAATATTACAGACTTCCAACAATGGTTTGGGTTGCAAGGGACCTTAAAGATCATCGAGTTCCAATCCCACTGCCATGCGCAGGGGTACCTTCTGCTAGACCAGATTGCTCAAAGCCCTGTTCAATCTGGTCTTGAACACCTTCAGGGATGGGTCATCCACAGTTTATCTGGGCAGCCTGCTCCAGTGCCTCACCACCCTCAGAGTAAAGAATTTCTTACCAGTATCTAATCTAAACCTGCCCTCTTTCAGTTTAAAGCCTTTCTCCCTTGTCCTATCACTGCATGTCTTTGTACAAAAAGTCCCTCTCCAGTTGTCCTGCAGGCCCCCTTTAGGTAGTAGAAGCCTTCTCTAAGGTCTCCCCTTTTCTTCCCCAGGCTGAACAATTCCTGCATTCTCAGCCTGTCCTCATAGGAGAGGTGTTCTGGATCTCTGATCATCTTCATGGCCTTCCTCTGGGATTGCTCCAAGGGGCTGGCATCCTTCTTATGCTGGGGTCCAAGAGCTAGACGCAGTACAAGCTAATCAACTAAAGAATAAATGTAAAAATAAAAAAAGGCAACCACAGAGCCCAACAAAATCTCATTTTTGCTCTAAGTTCTTTAATTGTTCTTAGATGCAAAGGGACTTGTGTTGTTTGTTGGAAACTAAGATGATATGTTTGCAACCAGGCATTTTATTTCTGATCCAGTGCTCAATAAACTGGATTATCAACCATGAAAAGAAGAGGAAGGACCCTCCGTCTTTGTTGTTATGCTTAACTGTCATGAACTCCTCTAAAATTTTGTGAGTTAGGGGAATATTTCTTTTTAATTGTTCATTACTGTAGAGTTCAGCATGCATTGTTCATGGGGGTCATACTTTTAGTTAAGGTTTGGGCCCATAATGGGCTTTTTTATTTTTTTCCATCAATATTTTTGGTAAGGAAGATCATTCTTGGATACTGCAGTAGTTTGGTGAAAATTTGTAGTCTTTTCAGTGGTGAGATTATTCCTGTCAGTTTTGTCAAATATTAAAGGAATTAGAGATTTCTTGTCTCACAAAATACTTGGGACTGAATCAATCTTTTCTCACTGTTGCTACAGTCTTGTTGGAAAAGTTTCGATGTGGTGTGAATGTGTACTTGTGGATGTATGTGCACTATATGGATAACAGTGTGGGGATTTCTGTGCTGTTTTGAGTCCTTTACTTGAAAACATACATTCATAATGTTCACAAGTTGGCATGTGATAGTTTTTACATCCTTACTTTGATGACTACTGTCTCCTGAGTAGGTGTCGCTGTAGGACACAAAAGAGCACACACACACACCGCTCTCAGGGTGAAGAAGAAAAGAGGTAGTTTATTTTCTGACTCCAACATTTATAGTTTTACAAAGGTGACAGTGGATTGGAGGGTGACAGTGACACCTCTCCACAGACACTGGTTTAACCAACAGTCTATCAACTCTCTCCTCCTCCATAGAGGAATGCAAAAACAATGAGTTGTTTACAGAAAGTGTGTGAGAAAGTTCCCCACAAGAATGTCAACATCAGAAGGCTTTTAGAGAATCTCAAAAAACCAGGGTGACAAGTAGGTGCTGTGTTTTTAATTCAGTATGAGAATGGTGCTGATAATACACAGATATTTGGTTGCTGCCAAGCAGTGCTTACCCCAAGTCAAGGAATTTTCAGTGTCCCAGGCTCTGCCAGTGAGGAAGTGCACAAGAAGTTGTGCACAAGAAGCTGTGAGGGAGCATGGCCAGGACAGCTGACCTGAACTAACCAGATGGATATTCCACACAGGTGGTGAGCAGTGGTATTGTGCAATTGCTTGGTTTTTATTTGCATTTTATTGCTCTCTATCTTGGTTTTTAGGAAAGGAGTTGTGGTTGTGGGGTGAATAAAGGATTGTTACTTTGTTTTTCATCAGTGCCTTTCTTCCAGTACACCACCATGGAAGTCATGCTATAGCAAGAATGGAGGAATGCTTTCAGGTCCTCAAATCTGTTTGGCTGCATAATGGTTTAGCAATATGATGGCACATCTTGACATCTCAAGCCAGGGGTGTTTGTGGTTCCAGAGGAAGGAGAAAAGTATTTAGTATATCCAAGCATATGCAGACTAAGCTGTCCCAACAATTGCATTGCTTCACTTTGTGCTATAGAACTGTCACATTTCAGATTATTTTTAGTTTTTGTTTTTTTAAATTCTTAGAGGATAAAGTTCTGCACTGTTCTCAGTGATTCATTATATGTGCAATTTTCTTCAGAGATCAATGAACAGAAGGGAAAACGTGTTCCAATCTCTAGGATGTTATGCTGCTCAAAGAAGTCTGATTTAAAAAAAAAAAATCGACTGGATTTCCAAATTTACATAAAAAGAATAGTCTTGTGGATAACTTCCAAGTGTTTTGTTAGGGTGCTACTCTGTCCCTGTCTGTTCAGACACTTGATCCTGCAGCAGTAAATGCCTCCTATCAGATCCAAAGAAATAAAACACCTTCTCTAAGACACTAATTAGCATTCTTTATTATTGCAGTTAATTAAGATAATAGTATTTTTCTCAATGTTGATTCATAATTTATATTAAAAAGTCAGATTTACTTCTATAGTATCTTGCACTCAGAAATTGTTTATATTTCAAGAATTACGCTTGCAGTTACATTTTTACAGTGAATCAAAATAAAAAATAGTTTTAAAATGATATATATATAACCTTGCAAGCTCATGCCATCTTGAATGCATTTCAAAATTACAAAGCCTTTAAAATTTGCAGAAGAATAAAACTGCTATATACAAATAAGCCTGTCTTAAAAATTGGAGCAGTTTATTCTTACTTTGTTTTATAAAGATAGGAGCAGAACTCAACACAGATCATGGCTTGAAAAGCTTTAAATCTGTTTCAGGATTCAATATGAAAATGTCTAATAGGAGGTATTGCACTTAAGTGTATGTACTACAAATAGCTGCCTGAGATGCTGTGTTGTATGCATAAAGATTGTATTAAAAATGATGGCCTGCTTTCAGTGTTGTCACTGATTTAGGAAAATAATTACATTCACTTCTTTATTATTTTTCTTCACTCCAGATGAAATAACAAGCGAAAGCTTTTACCCTAAGGGAAAGCAGGTCTTAGGTAGAAGAGGTGATTTTGAGTGCACTTAGTGAGCACTGTGCAGGAGGCAGTCACAGAGGACTGACAAACTGTAGATGGTGATGCAGGCAAGCACAGAGAAGCTTTCATGCTTTTGTTCCAATGCTACCTCCTTTTTGAACCAAGTGAGGCTTTTATGTTTATTTACAAATAGAGTTTTAGCAACATATGAAGAAAATTTGCATTGTGGCAAATTATGGTAATTTGGTCAGATCAAAAAGATAGTCACAGGAAAAACTCACCAAGTGTTCAACTGTACAAATGCTCCCAAGGTAGTTTGGTCATCAAAGCATCAGTAACCCATACATGGCTTCAAAGACAGTAAATGATATTTTTGTAAGAGGAAAGGGCCAATCGGGTGGTATGATTAAATGCTATCAGTGGAAAGACTGATAAAGATTTGTATTTTCATGCTTCAGATATAGTCAGTACTTCATTCATCGGCCAACAACCACATGACTGAAAGCACTGAAACACTTCTGGCAGTTCTCACTAATAAAGATGAGAACAAAATGAAAATTACCTTCAAGCCTGGAGTGGCACTCTCAAATGGAGATGTGCTATAATTTTGGGGATGTATTTTTGCTAGCTGTCATGCCTCTGGCACGTTCAGTAACAGTAATGATAAAGATGTGTTGCTAGAACAACAACAGCTAAGAAGGTCAACATTTACTGAATTACCTTTCAAGGCAGGTTTTCTTTTTCCTTCTCCTAAATAAGCATGTAATTTCTAAACAAACAAGCCAAACATATTAAAGCTACCTTAAAATAATTTACTGCAGAACGCTAGATGAATGTTCTATTCAATTTTTCATAATTCTGTTTCATTTACATGCACCTACTGGAGTTACATCAGCTGAACTATTCCCAGGATGCTTTTTCAAGATATGCCCCGATGAGCCTGATTTTGAGAAAGCTGAGGCACAGGGATTGTAAGCAGGGACAGGCATTGTTGTCATCTACCTGGATTTTTTATGTATTGCTGCTATAAGTGATTAAATGCTGAGCCAAACTGACTGCTTTCATGAGCTGTAAAAGTCACTGG
This sequence comes from Fringilla coelebs, assembly GCF_963513975.1. Lineage (NCBI taxonomy): Eukaryota > Metazoa > Chordata > Aves > Passeriformes > Fringillidae > Fringilla > Fringilla coelebs. The sequence goes on along the minus strand of NC_140032.1, from coordinate 31,741,864 downwards.
ATATGTCTCATAAAAGGTAGAAACTGCTGAAGGAAGAACTTGGTGCTGCTGTATGAACTGAGTGCACAGTTGTTACAGCAGTCTTCAGATAGTACGACCTCCTCTGGGGTCTGCTCATGACATTCAGTCCTATCTGTTATACCTGGAAGTTTGTGGTTGCTGAAGTTGTTACAAGAGAGTGAAAGTGCTTTTCCTAAAGATCCTCTCAATCTTGAAAAATATATGTTTTGTCAAGCAATAGAGGGAGAGCTTACCACAGCTGACTGCAACCAAGTTGGACAGATGACTACCTGACCTAGAAGGGAAAGGATGTGTGTATTTCTTATGAATTTTCTACTTTCTGTGGTATAAATATTAAACTACAATACTGTGATGCATGCCTGGAATGGTGTACATTATCGATGTGGAAAGTAGCCATGTCATGTCTGTTTCTTGCTTGCTCTGAAGGTGGAGCAGCATTAGCTGGTGAACTTGTGGAAGGACCATTTTGTGCAGTGACGGTTTTTCAGTGTTGTTTGCAACAAAGTTTGTACGTTCTGCTCAGTGAACAAGATACTGACCAGTAGTGTCTATTCACTTCTAAGAAAATGCCCCTGACACATGGGTACTGTGTGACCCTTTACAGAGGAATATTTGAGCAGGGCGGATTTGTGGCGTTATGCTTCGGTTGCTATATCACTTCAAAGAAGAATGAGAAATAGACTTCCATGAATGAGAAATAGACTTCCATGGTAATTGTCCCAGACCAGTTTAAGGAAGATTTGTGTGATTTCAAAATCTTTTTTTTCCCACAGATGTATTTCCACACTTATGCTAGAGAGAGCTTATAGTTTAATTTGTTTTAATACTCTTACATCAAAGTTTTATAGAAATCTGGCATACAAATACTAATCTTTTGGTTTACAAACCAAGTATGGGACAGACAAACAAGCAGAAAGTGAGAATATGAGTGAAATGAATAAAAATCATTAAGGTTGGAGAAGACCCCTAAATCATTAAGTCCAACCATTAACCCAGCACTGACATGTTCACTATTAAACTGTGTCTCTCACACCTACACTTCCAGGGTTGGTGATTCCACCACTTTCCTGGGCAGCCTGTTGCAAGGCTTGGCCATCCTGTCAGTGAAGAATATTTTTCTAATATCCAGTCTAAACCTCCTCTGGCATAACTTGAGGCTACTTCTGCTCATCCTGCCACTTGCTACTTGGGAGGAGAGAACAACCCCTAGCTGTATACAAACTCTTTTCAGGTAGTTGTAGAGAGTGATAAGGTCCCCCTGAACCCTCTTTTTTCTCCAGGTTTAACTGCCCCAGCTGTAAATGGTAGGTTAAAAGATAAAGCATGTCTTGTTATGAGAGCATGATGTAGTTAGTATGTTTACATTTGTTACAAATCACACTTCCAAAATAGTAAAAAACATGTAAAGATGTGAAATCTAAGAAAATTTATGTTTGCAGACAACAAGGCAGCAGCTTAATTAGATATTAGGATATTATACATTGTTGGCTAGGGAGCCAACAATAATGAATATTTTCTGTTGGGGCTGTGGCTACAAAACAGACTTTGAATCATCTATTAAGAGGTCTCATAGCATGTGTGACAAATAATAAAGTTAGCATTTTTCTCTATTAATTGACTTTTCTAAACTCCTCTGGTTTAATGTCTTTTGGCATGTCCTTTGTTAGTTGTCTCCAGTTCCAGCTTGGAGTGATGGAAGTAGTATAAATACTAATACTCCTTCACAATCATTTATCTATATAGTTATAATTGTGTTGGTTGGAAAGGAAGAAGGGGCTTGGTTTAGAGAAATGCAAATGATATTGTGGGGTTTTGTGGTGGTAAGGTGTGAAGGTGACCACTGGTTGAATCTTGTTGCTGCAATGACAAAAAAGCCTTCCCAAATGGTTGCACAAAGTTTTACTCTTGCACTTAGTCTCTCCACTGTGGAAATAAAGGAGAAGGTGTAACGTTAAAATTGCATTTTCCTAACCTGGATATAATTTGCTATTCTAGATTTCATCTGCTTGGATAAGTTTTTCTTGACAAAGGACTCTATTTTCATGCATGTGTGTGTGCTCAAAGTGTTGGACAAACCTGCTCCTATAGAAGAATGATTGCTAAGGATGAGGAAAGTTGTAATTACACATGCAATTTCTTAATGATTTACTGACATGGAAGAATGGGGCTTTGAAGAATGTGGAACTTTCCTTACTGAACAGGTTAAAAAATATTTTATCATTGGCAAACAAATGCTAGGCATTTTCTATATGGCTTTCTTAGTAATATTTTGTTTGGTTATGAAACTTTAAATGTCATTTAAATGCTGCTGTTTGTTTTCCTGTGAGTCTTCATATGCCTTGCTTTTTCAGTCTTAATTTTCAGCATATTTAACACTGCTTTCATTTTTATATTACTTTCTCTTTCTTGTATTTTCTTTTTGCGTATGAGCATATCTGCTTCTTCCTTTAAGAGAAGCTTTCTGCAAAATATGTAGACACCAGAGTTTTTTATGTCCTGGAGCTAGAGATGAATGGATTACTAGAGCTAGTGCGGCTGACAGTCTATGTCTGCCCTGCACCTGTGCTAAAGAAGATCGGTGACATGTACAGGGGTAGTTCGGAGGAGAACTCAATTAACAAGGGAAAGTCTTTATGTAGCTGGCCAGCATCGCATAACCTTTGTTCACATAGGAAAGCGAGGGAAACCTCCTCTGGTCAGGAAGACCAAGCTCGGCGTTCTTTGGCTGCGTGTTACCAGGCGAGAGATGGGGAGATTGCACCGCTCCGGCCCAGGCTGAGGCTTTAGCCTTTCGTGGGGAGGCCCGGCCGGGTGCGAGGCCTTGCCGCGGGGCGTGGCGCGGCGCGGAGAGCCCGCGGGCGGTGCGGGTGGGCGCTGGCAGCGGGCGGTGCGGCGCTGCCGCCGCCGGGGCGGTGCGAGGGGCGCCCGCCGCGCCCCCATGCGCAGGGCGCGGGGCGCCGGCCCGCTGGGCGGCTGCGGCCGGGGGCTGCTCGTCCTGGGGTGAGTGTGGCGGCAGGGCCGGGGGCTGCTCGTCCCGGGCTGAGCGTGGCGGCGGGGCCAGGGTCTGCTCGTCCTGGTGGCGGCGGGGCCGGGGGCTGCTCGTCCTGGTGGCGGCGGGGCCGGGGGCTGCTCGTCCCGGGGTGAGCGTGGCGGCGGGGCCGGGGGCTGCTCGTCCCGGGGTGAGCGTGGCGGCGGGGCCGGGGGCTGCGGCCCGCCTGCTGTCCTGCCGGGGCGGCGGGAGCGCTGCCGCGGTATTGTCGTCCCCGCGTAATGCCCGTCGCTGCGAAGCTTTCGGTGAGCAGCCGGGAGCTGCTCCAGCTTCTGGTGTTCGCCTGCCAGCGCAGGGGAAGTGATGCTATAGATGTGCTGGGAGGGGTTTTTTCTTTTAGTTTTATTTTATTGCATTAGATGAGGCTCATCTAATGGCGTGTCATCCAAGGATTCAGGAGATGTAGTACAACAACATGCAGTGGAAAAATGTGGCAGAAACTGCTTTGCTCCACCTCACATCACGAAGAAGAGTACACAGTCTGAAGAGTACACAGTACTGAAGTGCCAGGGGAGGTTTAGCTTGGATATTAGTAAGGAGAAGGTAACAGTAAGTGGTTTCCTTCTCCAGTAATGTTTCATGGGAATCTGACCTGGGCAGTTTGAGTAGGTAAAGAGCAGTGAAGTGTTAAACCTTGGTGGTGATATTAAGTTGTGGAAAAATACTAAGAACAAGGGTCAGCTATGAAAAAAATTGAAAGACCTTATAAGGCTTCTTGAGCAATAAATAACATGGGAATTGTTAGACCGAGAAGGATGTATGGGAACAGAAGGAAGCAGCATTCCATGTAGAAGATAGACTGTGAGCTTACTGTTATTTCCTGGGAGATAGATTTTGGTGTTATGACAAAATGAGACTCAAGTCATGGGACTGGACTTCATGAATATTCATAGAGCCTCCTGGTGCTTACCGGCCAAAAGCAGATGCATAGGGAGGAGATAGGATGTGAAGTGCAAACACATGGAAATGCTTTCTTTACTGCTGTTTTACCAGCCTTGAAAAATTTGAAATTTAAGGTATTCCGTGACGAGAAGTTCAAGCTTATGGTAGGTTTTGCTATTTTCTTAACCAAGACATAGCAGTAGAATGTGTGATATGGTCCATTTGAGTGGGGAGTTAGATTTTGACATGTATGTCTTTGTAATATGTGTAATGGAAAGATAAATATCAGAAAGGGTAGAAAGAAGACAGAGCAATCCTAACTGCTGCAGGGCCAGTTTACAGTTCTAGTCTAAAGAAATGAAGTAAATTTTTTGGAACTGTGAGCTGTTTTCCTATAGTTACTCATTCACAAATGTACTTCAGTGCAGTCATGCTGCTGTGAGGGTTTTATGGCGTGTAAATAAGTGAAGCAATCAGTTGTTGTGAGTGCTTCCAAGGAGCACTTTCACACATCTGTGTGTGAAAATGATCACATATGCTAAACCCACACATCTGAAGAGGTGGGTTTAGCATATTAATGACCCAACTTCATGCATTGAATGTAATATGTAATTATAAACAATTTCCATCTAAAAAATTAACAAAAAAACCAAACAACAAAAAGCTCCACCCTCCCAAACAAAGGAAAAAACCATTCCTTCATTAAACTGTTGTATGGGCAATTATTGGTTTGTGTCTTTGCTCTCTTGTTGCAGTAGTGAGCTGCTGATTCATTTGTGTGTGCTTCTTGCAAAGTTTGAAGTGCAAAATCCAAGGAGAATGCCAGTGGAGTAAAGCAAGTCTCAAAGTAAAAGTACATTTTTTTTAAATATACTTTTGCAAGTTAGGCAAATAAAAGCTATTTGTTTGTTTCGAGCAAATGTTTGTTTTGATGGATCGGACTGAAAAAATGGAAAATTCAACAGAGTAGTTGTCTTCCTTCTCTTTTCCTTTCCCCTGCCCTCCTCACCCCTGGCTTCCAGTGGAGATGTGAATTAACTTTATTTAAAATTATGGGATGTTATGTTTCTGTGTTTATAGGAAGGGACTGTCCAGAGGTTCCCCAAATCGGTGTCTCTCTGGAAAAAGTGGAGTGTCTCTTCCATCAGTTTTTGCGAGAAATGTTCAAGAAGCCATTGACAATTATACCTGGTATATATGTAATTGAAATTCTGAAATAATACTTGCTTAACTTACTTTTGACTTAGTTATTTCCAGATTTGAGTTAATTTTCACAAATCATTCTTCCAGTCATTCTCATGGATAATAACTATTGCACAATATAATGTGGGATACAAATTGACCTAACCTGCTATTTAAAGGGTTTGAGCTTTATTCCTGGTTTGTGATATGGATGTAAGTATTTTAAGACCATAGTAGAGGGCACTCATTAGGTGCCCTCTGGAAGGGAAATCAGACTTCATGATTAAATTGAAATCATGCTCACCAATGTTGCAAGTTAGTTAACTTTCAAGAAATTTTATTCCAGATGACACTGGTTAGGATTTGCCTGCACATTTAACGCCGCTTTCTCTGCGTCCTGGGGTGGGTTGTAGCTAGCAGGGACCAGCTAGAACTTTGGGCACTTGAGTTGCCGTGGCTCAGATTTTAAAGTACACCAGATTTAGCAACATAAACAGCCCTGCATAGAGACATGTAACTCAGTGCTCTTTGAAACATCTGTAGAGATCTTGTACTTAGTTTTGCAAGTTTTGTTGCGGAGGCTTCTAATGTGAAAGAGTAAGAAAGAAATCTTTCATCTGTTTTTCATGTGATCACTAGCTGGCATGGAGAAACCAAAATACTTGTTTGAGCTGGAAATATAGATACATGCATATAATTATATTCAAATCCATGCACACATTCATATGCATATTTTATGCAGTTGTAATGGTCTGTATGCATGCTAAAACTTAATAGTATAGAAGGAATTGCCATTGAGGCAGTAAATAGTACTAATAGGAGTATGTATTTGCTCTACTTTAAAATACCTGCTTGCAACATTTCCTTGATTAGTTGCTTTATTTAAAAGATGTTTATACAAAAAAATACGTGTGTTCTTCATTTTAATTTGTCTTTTTTTCAGTGAGACACTTTCATCACTTTCACCTAGTGGTTGCACAACACCCACGGAGCTGAATAATTCTTGGTCTGAAATAAACAGCTATACTACTAGTTTGTCTACTGAAAGAAGTTCGATTTGCTCCTGGAAGGATGATGTACGTCACAGAAACTCTTACAGTACCCTTTCTCTAAATATTGTAGAAATATTAGTTTTTTACTGATGTTGGACATGCAGCACCTCATCCATAATAGCCTAATGAATAAGTGTATTAATTGAATATTTAAAAAATAGTTTTGGTTGTATGTTGGTATTTGTGCAGCTAATGTGTAACAAAGGAAAATGGAGTAAAATGATAAATGGTGAAGGTTGGGGAAAACAAAGCTGTTTTACTGAAGAAGGTAGGCTTAGGTTCGTGAGTCCAAGTGAACGATAAAACATGTCTTTTCAAACACCATATAGTGCAGGCAATGTCTAAATTGAACTGTTCTCAATGTTATCAGTTATGAAGTACATTAATTAACATGAATTTAAATTTCCCAGTCTTGGTAAATATTTAGCACTTACATGAACTCAGTTATTTTTTATAGATGATGCAGAGAGAGGTCATAGTGTTACAAAGGCTAACCTGTGAGGCATAACTGGTGGTAGGCTGGAAGTTGCAGCATTGCAATGGCTACCACTTTAATTTCAGAAAGCCTTTTGTGACTGGTAGTGATCGTTCTGCTATTCTTTTTGCATAATGCCCTAACCTTTAGGGTAGTGACCCGATCTGTAGCTACCAACCCTTTAGGAGAAAGCCTCACTCTGGATATTACAGTAACCTGTGTGAGAGTTATTTTCTCATTCCTTTTCAGTGTGATCCCTTCTGTAGCCTAAAGTGCTTTGAGGCACTCAGCTGGAAGTGAACAAGCATAATTTGGGCCTTGAGTTTTACCAGTTTTTTTAGTGTATCAAAGTATCTAATGTAAGTGGCAAATGTCATTACAAACAGCACCCAGCTGAGGAACCCTCAGCCAAGTGCTTGTCTCCACATCACTGGATAAAATCAGGCATTTCTCTACTATTTTCATTTGCCTTTGTGTTAACCTACTGTCTAGTTGCACTGAGTTGTAGGTTCAGTGAAGAAGTATGGAAGGGCATTTCTCACACTGACAGCTGTTTCCTAAGCCTTAGACTAGGTCACACAGGCATGAGGTGCTCCCTCTTTGCCCTCATAGCTGTTGCACTTAGAAAGGGAGAAGAAGAGCACCTCTCGAAAGAGCAGGGTGCCCTGGGTGCTGGAGATCCAGTGTGTGTGCTTCACAATGGCACAGGGAATAAGGTGGGAGTCTAAACAACTTACAATGGTTGGTTTTTTGGTGTTTTTTTTTTTTGTTTGTTTGGTTTTTTTTTTTTTTTTGTTTTTTTTTTAATATGGGCTAATTCTAGGCAGCTGTATGTTATATGTTAATGTCAAAGAAGTACAGTCTTGTAGTTCCTTTTTGCTAAATCAACTTGTTCAGGCCAGCTATATGGGATTTTTTGGGTGGTTGTTTTTGGGGTTTTTTTTGCATTGTGGTATATAAATTGTGTCAAAAATATATAGTCTGAATGTGCATTTTGACACAGCCAAGTTGATTCATGTTGTTCTGTTCTTTAAATATCACAGAAATTTAATATACATGAATATTTGCTAACAACTGTTAACTTCATAATATATAGGAATTTGATAAAACCAACACACAGAGAGTGCATCAGTTATTTTGGGAGATTGATGAAATGCTGTTTGAAGGAAAAGTGACCTCCCAAACAGAGAACCTGCGGGCAGAATGTGCAGATTGGGTTAGACAATTTCCTCATATAAGGTAAGGAAATTCTTGCTAGTAGTAGTTTAAATCAGTTACCATTCTAATTTGAATTTTTGGGGTACCCTCTTATGGTTTGGTTATCAGCAACACTTATGCATTCAGATCTGTATCTCTGGGACTGAGCTGTGTCATAGCTGTCAGTCAGTCTGGACAGTGATGCTTTAGCAACTGATGCCCTTCATTTTGATTAATAAAATGTTTGCAGGCAAAGTTGTTCAGAAATTATTTTATTATATAATTTAGTGTAAATTTATTAGAGTTGCTTTTGCCTTTTCTCTCTTCCTCTCTACGTTATGCATGTGGGAGTTTGTGCATTCTCTGAACTTTAACTGTAGCCTTAACTTTCCATGTAAACATTTTTGATTAGCACTTTTACTCACATTGGTGGATACTAGAGTTGGATAAGTGAAATCACAGCAGTTGTTATTTGTCTTCTGCATCCATTTTAAAATGTATCTTACAGAGTTTTTTCATAAGAAAGGAAGTGTGTTTACTTTGGTCTGGCTTTAGAACAATCTAACAAGTTTTAGTATTTACTCTTAAAATTTATAAACTAGAATCTCATCTTGTGTAAATCAGCTTAACTTTAATGACTTAAATAATAGGCAATATTAAGGTAATACGCAAGGCTCTGGCCCATCAAAGCAGATATTAGTTGTGCTTTTGCATTGCCTACTATTTGCAGGTGCTTGTATTCTGGATATTTGCATATGGCTAAGGTTTCCATCTATGACACTGCTTGTTCTCTCCTTTTTATTCAGGGTTCTAGGAAAGCAGCTCCTTGTGCCAAAGGATGAAGGTTTTCAGCATTTTCATAGCAGAAATGATGCCCATGTAGATACTAAGTGTGTGCCTGGCCTCCTTGAATGTACTGGTCATACAAAAGAGTATGTTAATTTTTTAAAGTTTTCATTTTGGTCTTCCCTCTTCAGAAACATGTACTAATATTACTTTTGTATTACTGAAACATGTCAGTATAATTAAATATGCACTTTCTCCTTTCTTTGAATGTTTCATTCTCATTTTCTTGATATTTTTTTCAGGCTGTGCATCTCAGGCTCTAAACTGATTCCAGCAGTACCTCCAATGCATACATCGCTGCATTCAAGTTCCACTAGGATTTCTGCTTCAGACTCAGCCATGTATTCCTTCCTGGAAGAAGAAATTTACGATGAGGATGGAAAAATAGAAGAATATCTTGCCTTTGACAACAAGGAACTGTAAATAACAGATATATGTATTTTTGAAGAATGTAATGAAAAATTATCAGTGGACTGAGTCAGGGTTCCTAACCTGTGTTTCTCTTCTGTCCCTGTGTTTGGTAGCACAGTGGTCAGAACACTCACTGGGCATATGGAAGATTAAGTATGTTGTCTTTCTAGTGGTCTAAAGCTCACATCTCCCATTTCAGAGGAATGTCTTCACTAGTTGTTTTGAGGTATTTGATGCATGAAGATTCAGTAAAATTAGTACTTAATTTTGAGAATGAAGGCATCCCTTCTCTCGAAGTGAGTGCCTTGAGCATCAGGTTGTTTAGTGTCATTACACTGTTTGTGCTGTCATTGTCTGCCCTAATGAGTCTTACATTTTTTCTGTGCAGAGTACAACAGCTTTGTGAGGAGAGGTGCAGGTTACAGCCTGCATTTAGAGCACTCTTGTGAGCGAGGAGTCATTCAGTCATCTTCTTGACAGTGCAGCCTGGGTTTCCTGTGAGCTAGTTGAACGTTCCAGCAGTTAGGCTACTGGGTGGATGAAAGATCATCATGTGCTGTTTTCTAAAAGGCCTCTAAAAGGGGAAAGCTTTGGAAGGACTCGTTGGGCACAAAGCACAGCTTTTCCTGCTAAAGCCTTATGCATACTCAGAACAAAGACATGGTTGTTCTGAAAACCTGAGGAACCTTTCAGACAGAGACTCTTTCAGTACTCTTTTTGAAAACCAAGGCTGGGATTGCTGCCTTTTTAGGAAGCATTTAGGTTTAAGAATGCTCTCAGTAGTTTTCTCTCTTTGTTTTAATAAGTAAGCAGACTTTATTTGGGAGGGAGACTTGTCTGAGAGTATGTTTCTCTCTTTTGTCCCTTCATACGCTTCTTGTTTCCTTCAGTTCTGAAATACCTTGTTCTCCATAACTAAAACATTAGGTGTTATAAAGCCTGACAGGAGAATAGTTTGGTCATTTTGTGAGTTGGACCAATCAGCCACATCTCACATATAGAATTATGCAGTGTGGCTTGAGGAAGAAGGGAAGAAGTAAAAGAGAAGAGAAGGGGAGAGTAGAAACCAGTAGGAATTTAGAAGCATCTTTTTGATCTCAAAAAAACCCCCCAAAACCCCCCCAAAACCCCCATTCCTTAGGAGAAAATACAATGGCATTAAAAAAAGAAAAAAATGGAAATGTGAAATGTTCTTCATGAGAGGGTGTACTAGAAGGCCAAGTTAGGAAATGTTGCTAAAACATATTTCCTTAGAAACAGAGAAAACAAAAAAATTAAGTGTAACCGTTCTTACTGTAGTGCATAGGAAGAAGGTGTGTGTAAGGCTATGGTCTCTACTATTGTCATACTGCAGAAATCCTTTAAAATTGTTTCATCTTTGATCAATGGTGGAAAATTGCAGATGTGTGCAGATACACAGGGCATGCTGAGAAAGAAATTTTCATTTGAGAGTCATCTTGACAAATACAACAGACGTTGTTGCGTATGTTATTGTAAAAAGCATAGGATTTAGTCTCAAATTACTATGTGCCACATATAAAACTTTTCCTAGACCTGTAGATCTTTCTGTTGTAATGCCCTAATGGGAATTTTAAATTTTTCAATGGCAAGCAAATGAAAAAGAAATCAGTATATGTATTTGATAGGTTCTCTTCACTTAGGTGAATTTGAGTTTGAATTTTTTCGTTATCTCCACCTGACTGCCTTTTCTTCCATATGTATGTTTCTCTGTTGAAGGAGGGGGAGGCGGGAAAGTCAATTCCCATGGGAATTCTTTTGAATTTGTTTCCTTTATTAGTGAGGATGAGATTTGGGAACAAAAGAAAATGCGTCTTTCTGAGAAGAGGTGTAAGCGTGGCATTCCCCCTGTTTCTCCCAATGCCTGTATCAAAGATGCTGTGGCTTCTGAAGTGTTTGATCATATCTGGAGCAATGTCATTGGAATATTGGAGGAACTGATTAAAAAAAATTGGGAAACTAGTATCCCAGGTATTTGATATTTTCATTTGAAAATAAAGTATTTGTTGAATCTAATTCAGAAAAGTCATCCTTCCCTATCTGCTTAAATTAAGCAAACATTCCAAGCCTTAGTGAAGACAACCAGTGCTGTAGAACTGTAATATATGTAACGCCTTGCCACGAGAATGTGTGAACACACATGCACCTAAAATAAAACTTTCTTACTAATTTTCAGGGAGTTTTGTATGAGAGGCATAAAAAAAAATACTGACTGAAATAGCTTCATTGCATGAGAGCATGTTTAAAAAAATAAAAATATTAATCACTGGCTTGAAGATGCATATTGATGCTATTAGTCATCATTAGTCAGGGGATCACTGTCAATGTGATCTGGAACCTAGGAATCAGAGTCTCCTAGTCCTCATTATTAAGCTTTAGAAATAGAAAGAAATAGAAAGAACCCTTGGGTAGTCAGAATGTTAAAGTGAGATAGACAGTCTTGCTGATGTTCAGGAGTTCATGACTTGACTATAGAATGAACAAAAGGTGATGCATGTAATTTTCTTTTATGTTTTCATATTCTAACAGACTGTAGTGAGGAAAAGGAAAGGCTAGGAAAAATACGTAGAAGTGAAAATCAATTTAGTGTGCATGTGCTGTCTCTGGAAGCTGAGGGGAATTTCAGTTCTCTCAATGTATTTTAAAAGTGCAGAAGTAACAGAATAATACCTGAGGGTGGGTCTTGGAAGTTACCTCTAATGTAAGGTACACTCGACCTCAAATATAAGAATACAATAAAGTAAGAAATGGCAAAATTTCTCTGAATGCTTGCAGCATCAGAACTTAACACTTCAGGTTTTTCTGTAATTTAAAAGTTCTTTTGACACCACAGGTGGATTGTTTAGCTCTCTGTGTTAAGCTCTCTGTATTATAGTTTAGGGAGGATCATTTAGAGTATTCTGATAGGTTTGCCCTTTTATATTTTTAAAGGTCAAATAGCTAGTGTTAAAACTAGGAAGGAAAAGAATTTGGCTTTATAATAGAATAAGACAGTAGCATATACCCAAAATGAAACAGTCTACGGCTGCTGTCAGATGAGACGTGGCTGGTATTAATAGACTTTTTTCTTTTTTTAATTATTTTTTGCTATTTAGAAAGGAAAAGCTCTGGGGATTTTTAGACAGCATTTCAAAGATCTTAGCTGTATTTTCTTAAACAACCACCTCCTGTATAGGCCAGCTTGTATGTCAGTGTCAGAGAAAGCATAGACAAATGGAAATGCTTTCAAAAACCCATAATATATGTTAGATTTTTAAATAGCAAAGAAACGTAAAGCTATGTGCAAGTATTTATTTACTGTGTAATATTGTGTGATGAATGAAGATGAAGAAATGATGGCTGGTAAACATAGAAAATAGTTCTTATTCCCTCTACTTTTTTTTGCTGTTGTGCAGAGTGTGACCAACAAATAGAAAAACTGAAAACAGTTACAGCAAAACTGCCACATTTGCCAGTCATTCATATTACAGCAGATGCTGGGACCATTCCTTTTTCCAGAGGCTCTGAAGCACAAAGTGTATCTTTCAGAGCTCCTTCAGTTTCATCACAGGTAAAAATAAAAAAAAACTTTCTGTCAAATGTTCTTTTTTTCTTCAAACCTTGGACAGTCTTGATCAAAACTTGAAAAGGCTCTTTTTCTTTATTTCCTCTTTTTTTTTTTCTTCTTTATACCAATTAGGGGTACTTGAAGTCATCTGATTTAAAATGAGGTTTAATTCAATGTTCATTTTTTTGTTTATTGTCACTTGTTTTTTCTTTGGTGTTTCTTAAAGTTGCAATTTATCACTAAGGTATTGCTGCCATTGATTTGTAAAGTCTTGTTAAATTCTATTCTGTCCTTAAAAATTAATTATGCTTTTATTGTGCTCCAGTAATTTTTTCATGGTAGAATTAGGAAGATAAACTGGGATGTGAGGTTGCAGCTTCAAGTGCTTTTCTCACAACTCTGCGAGTTTCAGACTCTCCCATTCCTTCTCTTATTCTTTGCCTCTTGTGAAAGGGGGTTCTGCAGTACTTCCACTAGCATGCTGGCACTTACCTGTCTTTGTAGAAGCTCATGCTTCTATTGATAAAATGTCCTATTTTGTCCTGCTTGCTGCCTCCTTCCTTTTGTCTCCTGATTAGTGTATTGCACTTTTGTTTCCTTTTTCAGCCACTGCTTCTGTTTTTGTTCTTGTGCTCGGGTCTCTCACTACTGAGTTCAAGTGAATTAATTTTCTTCCATTGGCTCTTTTTCCATGATTGCTAAACAGTGAGATAAGGAACACAGGAAAAATAGCACAGCAGTCTTGGTTCTCTCCATAGGTGTACTTTTTTTCTGTGGCAGTCCCAGCAGCCAGGAGAAGTAAATGCTTTGATAATTCATGCCCCTGTGCTGAGAGGAAATGGAAAGTTTGAAGAATCTATCTTTGGCTTCAACTGAAATTTGTATTGTAAATCGAGTTGCAATTCTCTAACTAAATTACAGAAATTGTATTTATAAAAATATGTTGAATATAAGCAAAAGAAAAAAAGCATTGTTGCCCCATTTACTCCTGAGAATTGTATTGAACCATCTTAAAAGGAACTTTGTAAAAACAAGTAAAATACCTCTTAACTATGTGCTTTTTGAGATCTTCCTTCTAAAAAAGTAAAAGTTAATACATAGTTGTTGCTTTTAACAGGTGTACCGTTTCTCCAGCAACTTCTGTAGCGATCTGAGTGGTGTGATGACAATTCAAGCAAAACCGCTCCAACAGAGGCATGCTGCAATGGCAGAAAAAAAACAGTAGGTGACATTGACATTTTAAAATTATGACATAATTTACATTATGTAAAAAATTTTTTGCAATTAGAAAAAAAACAATAAAAAAGTCAGTGATCTTGTGTGATCTTGTGATTACTGATATTATAGTAATTTGCAGAGGTAGAAATGATGCACTTTTAAACCCTTGTATTTCTTGATCCTAATTCCTTATTTCTTTCTCTTTCCCTAGGAATGAGCAAGAAGACAAACAGCATACCAGTGCCTCCAGTGCTCCAAATTCAGCACATGCTAGGTTGGGGAGAATTTCTGATAACAGTGTTCTCTCACCATCTCCAGCTCTGATGGCATCTTCTAGGAAAGTGCCAAGGTTACCTTCTCTCACCTCTGACCAACCCTGCTCAGAAGTTCCTAATATGCACAATGATGAAATCCGTAAAGGGACAAAATTGTGAGTTTTTCATTTTATTATTTTTTCAAAACTTCACTGAAATTTCACCACTGAAGGATTTTGAAAAACACTTGAGAACTAACCCATGATTTATTATTAATTGTAGAATTCAGAGGGAAGAAGAAAGCAAGCAGAGCTATGATTTTTTGAGGAAAGGCATTTGTTCTACTTCTTTTTTGCTGCATTGGGTGCTGTTACTTTCTGTAGCTGAGCTTTATAAAGAAATGTACTACTTAATAGTTTCATATTACTTCAGTGAAGAAGTCTGTAATGTGAATGCTTCTAAAAGAGGAACCCTTTTCTGTAATTCTGTAGGGTTGGCAGCAGTTTATCTTCTGCCCGTGCGCCTGCAACCCGGAACAAGTTACCACCAATAAACTCCGAGGCTGTTGAAAAACGTGTTTCAGTACCTCGAATGCAGCAGAGCCCTGTAAGTTGTGTTCATTATTTAACCAGCGAAGAACTTCAAGCTATTTAGAAATAAATTACGCTATGTCACTTGTTGAAGTGAGTAATTTTGCAGCTTGTGTTGGTTGTATTTAATACATCATTTTAACATGCTAATGTGTGTTACATTGGGGTGCAATTTCAACGCAAGAGAAGGCAGTTCAAAACCTTAGGTCGTAGATCATAGTGGAAAGACCTGTCTGACAACAGAAAAATACAGTTTAAAAAAAAAAGCTAAAAAGAACCAACCAACAGGATGACAAGATAGTAACCTTGCTCTTCTATGCATCTGGATTTAAATAGCTCTTTTCAGTGTTTTATTCACTAATGTTAGATTATAAGAATTAGAATACAATGCTGACTGAAGTAGAAAAGGCTGAGAAGTGAAAAAAAGCCAGATCTTATAGTGGCCAGTTTTGAAGGTTGGGGAAGTAATAAATCACCAGAAGAAAAGTAAATGAGTATGTTAATATATCAACATGCCAACATAGAAACAGTCTTGCATCTGTTTAAAAAACAATCAAATGCTTAAATTGATGCTTTTGGTTATTGAAAATATATTTTTATTATCTTCTTGTGAACTTCTGTATGTCAACAGAAAAAAAAAATTAACTTATTCAATTGCTACATTCTCTTAATGCTCTTCTTAATTCTCTCAGCATCAAGAACGATATACTCATAGCAGAGTGTCAAGTGCAGTAGCTGGCAGGGCAGAGCCACTCAGAGAAAGAACTGTTACTGTTGATCAATTTTCAAGACCCCACACAACTCATACATTCAGGGTATGTTACAGTGTAAGTGGAGACATGGAAAAAGGGAGGAGGTTTTCTTTCAGCCTGCTGTTGGTTTACAGAAGGTCTCATTTCTGAGTCTCCCCTGACTTCTGATGTACAGAGATTCTTGCTACCTGTAGAGAGGAGGATGCTAAAAGTCTTGGGCGGGTGTGATACTGTTGTATGAAGAAGAATTTTTTTTCCATTTTTGAGGGGGTGTGTGTGCTAGAAGTGTGCAGTTTTAGTGCTGTTTTGAGCTTTGCACTTTGGTAGGATCCAGTCTGCTGGACTAGATCGTAAAACCATAATCGATCCCTTTCCGTAGATAAGTGTATCTTGCTAGCTAAGAGTGTATCTTCTCTTTTTACAGAGAGACACACCTCAAAAGAAGTCACTGAGTCCTGTGGATTTTGCTAACCACAAAAGGACAGGTCAAGGATTTTTGATAACAGGTAGGCAAAGGAGAATGACTTGAAAGATAAAAGGCCAACAAAACTTACTAACCTATCATACTGTCAAGAAGTATAGTGCTTAGGGAAAGCCATCTCAGAATAAAAGAGCAACAGGTTTTCTTTTGAGTTTGGTTTTGAAGTTTCTTCTCACTTGTTCTGAGGTAGCCCTAACTCTTACGGGTAGGAATCCTGTGAATCTTCTTTTTCTGGTTATGGCATAAAAAGGAAAAGGATTCAGTCTCATAATCTCTTTTTTTTTTTTTTTTAGCATTTTGGCATATTTACAACTATAACAAGAGTATGTGGTGTACAGGCTAGGTATTTTTACAGCTGCTATAGTAGTTACACAGTTGCATGCTTGTGAACAGCTAATGACAAATTTCATTTTAGGTCTGAAATTATTAACCTTCTTTGTGTAGAAAAAGTAGTTTTAAAAATGTGCACTTTAAAAAAAAATCTAAAGCTCTCATAAAAAACAAATTAGTACTGATTTGCATCTCTGTCTTGAATTTACAACCCCAAAAAAGAGAGCAACCCTCTGTAGCTCATTTTGTTTTATTTTTAAAATAAAGCTGACTAGCTAGGTTCCTGGTGTATTTGAGTTCTTATAAGTAATCTTTACTTGTTTGGAAGTTTCTTGAGTTTAAATAATTATATCATTGACAAAATTATATAACAGGTGATGTAAGAATAAGGGCAGGTTAGCAAATATTGATCTGAGCACATTGGTGGAAGTAATTAATGTATAATCTTGGAGTGTCTTTCAGAAACTACAACAATTAGCAATATTTTATATTTTCCAGGTTCACAGAATTACTCCAAATCCTTTCAAAGAAATCCTCCAACCTCAAAGAAGAGATTTCAGATTGCTTCTTAACCTGTTTCAGGAAGAAACAGAAACCCTCTGCACTGACTGAAAGACTGAAGCACTAAATTTGCCACTTAGTATCTTGTATAACAAAGAAGGTGTGCATATCTTGGTGTCTGCTGAGCCTTGCAATCCTTAGGATGCCTGCATTACCTTCTTTTAAAATTATTTGACCAGAGCTTAGATTAAAAATTATAGCAAAAGGAAATAAATGGTTGAAGTGTCTGCTCTGTTTGCAGTATCAAGAGACTGTGGCTCCACTTTCTTCTCAGGCATTCCTCCTTTTTATGCCTTTCCTAGTGAATTGTTTTTCTGCCTATCAAATAAGATACATAAGGTGCTGTTCCCACTTTTTTTGTTTCCTTAAAGATGTTCTAGTCTATCTAAATATTAGTCATATATAAAATTTATACTTCTAAACAGAAGTTTGCAGTACTTCCTCTTTAACTGCTGTTTTAACATTTCTCCATTTTTTGGCCTGTCTGCTTATTATTATATTATTATAATATTTTATCTCTTACAAGTATTACCTGTACCAACCTTTTTTTCTTCCTTTAATTCTTTTGAAATGTCATTTATTGCTGTTCTGATCATCAGTAACTACAGGAACTGCTGGCATAAACTTGTTTACAGC
Source organism: Fringilla coelebs (assembly GCF_963513975.1). Classification (NCBI taxonomy): domain Eukaryota; kingdom Metazoa; phylum Chordata; class Aves; order Passeriformes; family Fringillidae; genus Fringilla; species Fringilla coelebs. The sequence goes on along the minus strand of NC_140032.1, from coordinate 31,724,362 downwards.
AAGTAATGTTTTCCCTGCCACATCAAGCATTTATAGATGCTGAGCAATTGAACCACATGCTGACAAATCTGTAAGACCATTCCCACTTTTCGAGATTTCTTGCACAAATGAAGAGAAGAGCAGAACAACAAGTTTCTGTGGCTTAAAAAGAAAGATTTGCTAATTACTAGAGCAGCCATGGGTTGCTCTCAGGTGGCAAGAGAGAGGGAGAGGGATGTTTGCTAACTACCAGAAGTATTTTAACACTTCTCCCTTTTGGTCAGTCTTTGGGCACTTGACAATCACTGGTCATCCTACATCCTGATAATCATTATAGACTCAGTCCAGGTTGGAAGGGACCTCAAGGATCATCTGGTCCAGTCTTTGCTGGTGAAAGCCCAGTCTGGGTAAGATTACCCATCACCCTGTGCAGCTGAATCTTAAGTCTCCAATCCTAGGGAATCCACCACTTGCCACATAATGGAGAGATTATTCCAAAGGCTGATTATTCTCATTGTGAAAAGTTTTCACTTGTGTCCAGTTGGAATCTTCCCAAGCATAACTTGCACATATCACTCCTCCCTTTTCCATAAGACTCCTTATGAAAAGGGAATCTCCATCATCTTAGTAGACACCCTTTAAATACAGGAACATGGTGATAAGGTGTACCTAAGCTTATTTTCTCCCAGCTGGGCAAAACCAGTTCTCTCATCCTTTTCTCACATGACAGGCTACCCAGTAATTTGGTCATCTTTGTTGCCCTTTACTGCACCTTCTGCGCCCCGTCCACATCTTTCTTGTATAGCAGGGACGAAAACTGACCGCAATATTCAGATGTGGCCTGACCAGAACTGAGTAGAACGGCATAGTTACTTTATCTCTCATGGCATTGATGCAGCCAAGTCTTGTATTGGCTTTCTTTGGTGCAGCAACAAACTGTTCACTCACACTGAACTGCTTATCTACCAGGACCCTCAGGTCCTTTTCTGTAGAGCTGTTCCCTGGCCAGGGAGATCTCCAGCTTGTGCTGCTCTCCTGGTTTATGTTTTTATATGTGCAGGAACATGTATTTGTCCTTATTGAACTTCATAAGGCTCTTGCTAGCTTAATTTTTCAGCCTGTCCAGGTCATCCTGGAGGCTGGCTCTCCCTTCCAAAGTGTCCACTGCCTCACTCAGTTTGGTATCACTGACAAACTTCATCTGGGTACACTTGCTCCCATAATCCCAACCACTGATGAAGATACTGAACAGCCTTGGGCCCAGTATCAATCCCTGGGGGACTCCACTTGTGGCAGTTGCCAGGGTGAGAGGGAGCAATTTACCACCACCCTCCAGGTGTGTCTGGGCAGCCAATTCCCCACCCACCGCACGGATCACACATCCACACCATCACATACACGTTTCTGTAGGAAAAGGCCATGGGAAACCATATCAAAAGCCTTGGAGAAATCCAGGCAGACAACATTCACTGCAGGCCTCACATCAGCCAAGCAGGTTCATTTGTTGTAAGAGGCAATCAGGTTTGTCAAGTAAAATTTGTCCTTGGTCAATCTGTGCTGGCTTTTCCTAATCATGGGCTCCATTTGACTTGTAACAGCACCCAGGAAAGTCTGTTCCATAGGTTTCCCGGGGACTGAATTAAGACAGATGAGCCTATAGTTTTCTGGGTCCTCTCTGAAGCCATTCTTGTAGACAGGAGTGACATAAGCCTTCTTTTAGTCTTCTTGGATGTCCCCAAATTCCATAACTTGGAAATTATGGAGAGTAGCCTCACAGCTATACTGGCCAGCTTTCCTTGGTTGGATACTGTCAGAGCACATCAATGTGTAGAGGTCAAGGTCCTCTAATAGTTCACACACCAACCCTTCCTTCACAGATAGTGGGTCTGTGTTTGCATCAGCCAGGATTTTTTCCCAAGGCCTGGTGCTAATGGAAGGACAAGGGTGAAGAAAGTACCTCTGAGTACTTCTGCCTTTTCAGCCTTGTTGGTGACTAATTCATCTCTCTTGTTAAACATCAGGAAAGTACTTTCCTTCTGTCTCCTCTTGTTTACATACCTGTCCTGGTTTCACCTGGCATAGAATTTATTTTTATCCCCATACCTGGCACAATGCTGTGTTTTAAATTGGTGTGAGAATAATATTGATTACACCCTAATGTTTTAGTTCTTGCTAAGTTGTGTTTGCCCAACATCAAAAACTTTGCAGTGCTTCATGTTCTGCCAGTGAGAGCTCCACAGGAAGCTGTGAGAGAGCATGGCCAGGACAGCTGACCCCAGTTGGTCAAAGAGATATCCATACCACAGAAGGCCCTGCTCAGTACGTGAGCTGGGGTGGGGGATGGATGGGAGGGACCTGTTGCTGCTTGGGAGTGGTCTGAGGTCAGTGGGTGGTAAGCAATTTTTTTGTGTAATTCCTTGTGTTTCTTTGGTTTTGTTCCTCTCCCTTCTTTTCCTGTTTTCATTTTACTTTATTATATTTCAATCATTAAACTTTTCTTATCTCAGCCCATGGGTTTTATTTTTTTTCTGATATTCTTCTCTGTTCCGCTGGGGTGGGGTGTACGCATGGTACTTCGTCATGGTCTAAGCCATGATAGTACTTGAAGAACTCTTGTAGTTTTTGACATCTCTGACAAATTTCCATTTGAGCTGGGGTTTTGCTTTTCTAACTTCATGTCTGCACACCCTTGCAATGGCCTTATGCTTACTTGGATGTAATCCTGAAGCCCAGAAGAAGATTCACAGAGAACTGGACAAGGTGTTTGGTAAGTTTTCCATTCCTCCTTTATCAAGATTGAAGAAATTGAGATAGGAATGCATCATGTGGCCATTCCAGAGTTTTAAGTAGCTAGAGGTGCCAGAATATCTGCAGGAGAGAGTACTGAGAAAGTTTTCCAGGTAAAGGGTATTGTTTTTCTCTTTATTTTATGGTAAAGCAGTTATAGATAGGTACCTATTTGCTGTTTTGATCCTTCTTCCTTTTTCTTTTCTCTTAGGTGAAGGATATCAAGTATTGAATGGTACAAATACTCCTGTTATAACTTGTGCCCTACCAAGATTTTCCCTGACCTGGAGGAGTGATTCTTGCCTGAACCTTATAAGGAAAAGCACCTGTATGGTTTCCAAATATTTAATGTTGACAGTTTTCATGCATCCATCACTTTGTAACTGACATTTCTGGTCTCACTAGGGGGTAATGTGAAGGATATTTCACCCCTATTTTCCCTTTCAGTCTTGTGATTGTTTCATGGTAGGCTTTTCAGCTGAGTGGAGATTGCATGGTGTCAGTAGCAGGGCTGCTACTGGGGTAGTCTCTCTGAGAAAAGGCTGGAGAGGAGAGCACAGTTCCTGCTGGCTCCACTCTGGATCCACTGCAGGACACAGCTGAGCTAAGCAGCCAAACCAGTGGCACTTCAGTGAAAAAGTATTTACAAGTGTACAAAAAAATGCTAAACAGACAGAGAAGTATGGGGAAGGAAAAGAGAGGGAAACAGCAGTGCAAACACCAAGCTCTGAAGGAGGAGGAAGCAGTGCTCCAGGCTCCAGAGCAGAGATTCCTCAACAGTATGTGGAGAAACTATGCTGGAGCAGGAGAAAACAGTGAGGAGGGAGCAGCAGAAGGGAACTTTTGTCTTTGTTTTTGGCTTCCTCATTATCTGTTTTTAATTACCTATAAATTAAATTGAATTTCCAAATTTGGCTGTTTTGCCCATGATGGTAACCAACAAGCAATCTTTCAGTCTATTTTGGCTCTATTTCGGCTATTCTTTGTGTCCTGTTGAGGGAGGGGAGTGAATGGGGGTGTCTGACTGCTGGCCAAGGCTAACCCACCACAGCTTCTAAGAGGATGTACAGCTATGACTGTGTTATGTGCAGGTACATCAAATGTGGACAAAGAACTTCCTAGAGCAAATACCTATACCAAATCTTCCATGCTGCAAGAATGCAGGTAGCAGATTTGCAGTGCTATGCTTCTGTGTCCCACAAGTTTTTCCTGGTTTTAAACTGCTCCCTTTATTCATTCTTCATGACGTCTGGCTCACTTCATGTAGTGTGTTGCATGCTGCTAAATGCTTTCTTTAAACTTGCTGGAGTTTAGCAAGGAGGAGGCCCTGTACATTCTAGCCAAATCACAGAGAAGTGGGCAGAATCTTCACTTGGGACCTTGGAGGAGTTGTGATCATCTAGCTTGGGAGTGTGCACTTTCCTGGAAAAATTGATGAATAAACACAATGTGTGATGCTTTGGTAGCTACTTAGTGTTAATTGTCTATTAGTTATGCTAACATAAACTGACACCTTATCAGAATTGCTTTGAAACAGTAGTCTGTGTTCTGGGGCATGAGTGATGGTCTCTGCTATTGTAAGTCACATTGTTATCCTGGTAGGGAAGATTATGGTTTCTTAGGAGGCAGGCTTTTGTATTCCATTGGGGATAACTCATTCATGCAAAATATCTTGTAAGGAAGGAACTAAACAGTTGGTGCTGTGTACAGTGAACACTAGGTTACAGAAACCAAGCAAGGTGTGCTTGATGGAGGTGGCAGCAAACCAATCGGTGTCTCTGAAAAACAGCTGTGGTCTCTGTCCCACAAATGCTGTTCATGTCCTTTACCTGTGTGAGAAAGGGTCCACAGAAGGATTTGAAGCTGGAGTCTTCCTCAGGATTTGTTCTTGGAAACCTAGATTTTGGGTATGAAGTTTTAGTAGCTTTATTTGGGCTACTAAATGAAATTTAGTATCAGGCCCTAAAATTCCTCTCTGGGGACTGGGGAGATCTCTGAGCTCTCCACCTGTCCAGCTGATGACATATTTTGAAATGGAGACATACTGTGTTATTTTTTCTTTGTCTAGGTGATGGCTATTGTGGACTACAAATAGCCTGTTTATTTCAGAGTAGCTTTCTGCATAAGGGTTAATCATGTTGCAATGGTGTGTGTTTAGAAAAAAGAGAAGAAAAAGAGAAGCTCTTGCTAAGAAAGCCTTTCTTAAGAAGAAAACAGTTTTTCAGAATGAGTTGTGTACTTTTCTGTTCAGCTTGGCTGTGGAGCTATTCAGCTTGTACTTCAGCTTGGCTGCTGAGCTCAGCTATGTTCTGCAGTGGATCCAGAGTGGAGCCAGCAGGAACCCCCCTCTGTTGTATCAGATCCACTTTGGACTTGCTTTGATTTTGTTTTGTTTTGTTTTGTTTTCTTGCTGCTAATGATGATTTTATTAGTTTTTCTTTTTGAAGAATCCAGGCTTTGTTCAAGGGACCAGCAGAAGCCTGTGTTGTCATTGTTTTTCGTGGCTGACACAGCTTCCTAGCAGGTTGCTTGTCTTCTGCCAGCACAGGTAGATAGGTTTCCACTTAGGCTGAAGAAGAGCAGGTTTGCACTGTTACAAGCATTTATAAAAGCAAAGATTCACTAACCAGTGGAGTGCTCACAGAAATCCAACACTGAACAATAGCTCTCAGAGTAAAAAGGAAATGCTGATCACAATCTGGTAGAAAACTATTTCCTACAGAACATCCTCCAAATTTTGTTATGATTCCAATTATGGTGACATAATTAGGCCTCAAAGATGCTAAACCTCTCATTTCTTGTTTCTTGGGTATATATCTTTTATGTCTCATTCCAGTGTTTCTGCTGCCTTTTATTAACATTATCACCATTGCCAGCTGCTGTCAGGATGCTGCAATGTTTGCTTTGCAGTGTCCCCTACTGCTTTCCCAATGCCTTTCCACCTTCTCCTTGCTGTTTCATGGTTTTTTTTTGGTTTTTGTTGTTTGGATTTTTTGTTTTTCCTGTAGAAGGAGTAATCAGCAGTTAGAAGTACAGATTTCTGACTCAGAAGCACAAATAGTCACGTTATCTAATTATTGGTGCAATTAAGGCAACAAATGGCAAGCCTTTTTAAAATATGAGAGTATATATTCAGCTGATCTCCATGTTAAAAATACAAAAGGTGTGTCTCTTTGTCCTGTGTGCTTGCTTCATTCCTAGGTTGTCACCTGAACAAAAGAGGGGACTGATGGTTGTCTAACTTGCCTATGTTTACAAGACTGGGTATATATCTGCTGCTTTCTGTCACAAACCATTAAAAATAACAGCAAGAGTAGCAAAGTTCATTTCCAGTTGTTTACTGTGAAGAAAGATGTAACAGTCAGCATTTATGATAAAGTCTCTGCTGGGAGATTGCAAGAACAAAGTGCCAAAATTTACTCCCCTCTGATGCCAAGGGTCACAGAAACTTACTTCTGATGTTCTGAGCTTTCTGTTTGTGTTTTTTTTATCTTAGTTGTTTTGTTTATGCTATTTTTTAATTTGCTAAAAATTCTTTTGCAGTCACTGCAGTCATTTTTGATACAAAGCAAAGAGGATAAATGTGACTGTGGGCATAAGCACATACAATTTGTGCTTTATTTGGGAGGTGAAGTTTTGTGAATTGGCTGTGAACCATGTTGCCTCTACCAAAATTCTGCTTGGCCAAAAGGTTTCTGAGCACCCACTTTGAGAAACAGATACTCAGTAGCCCTGCAGCAATGAGAAGAGACCCTGGATCCTCCTGAGGCAGGAGGGGCAGCAGTGTATATGGTGGGTTTGGTACTGTGAGTACTCAGGCACTTTGCAAGTTGGGGCACAGGTGCTGGAGCTGCCAGTTGTTTTACTGGCACCCTTTAGCCTGTGCTTGAGCATTCAACAATGAGATCAGTAAAGGCCATTTGAGCTGAGAATCATCAGTGTGCTTTGCAGTGCTGCTGTTGATCAGTGGTCTTTATGGGCTTTGGTTTTTGTAACCCCTTGAAGCCATCAAACCAATTGAAAAAGGGTATTCTCCATCTGGCCCTTCAGCTATTGTGTTGCACAGCACTGGAGCAGTTCTCTATGGCAAAATGGTATTGAGCACCTGAGAACAGATTGAGAAAGAGGATATTGAAAAAACTCCTCTATCCCACATCAGCAAAAAGATGTTTTTTCTCTTGATGGTGCTTTGTTTTTTCCTTGTGAGGTATTGCATGGGTCTGCAAAGAAGGTTCTCACTCCTCACTTGACTTGAACCAAGTGAGGGCAGTGACTGTTCCCTTTGGTTTGCCCGCCACCAGGAAATGATAGGATGCAGCCTCTCCATAAGAGTGTTTTGCACCTCTGTTTATTTTCCTGGCAAGAAGCTACACCAGTGGCCTGTGTGGTGGCTCCACCTCCTGCTCTTCTGGCCAAATTTCTGCAGTGCCGAGTACAGGCAGCGCCAGTTTTGCAGCAGGGATCAAGGCTCAGAGCAGGAGGCTGAGAGGTGATGATGGACGTTGTGGAAGGACTCTCAGGGAGACCCCAGCTGCTGCCATGGGGAGCAGGGATCATTGCTCTGCTTGTGACAATAGTGACTGTGTGCTCCTTGCCCTTCCTGATGGAATACTGGAGGCAATGGTGGATAATGAAGCCGATCCCGGGTGTCGGCCCCTGCTATCCTTTGGTGGGAAACGCCCTGCTCTTCGAGCGGAAAGGAGAAGGTAATGCCAGCTCACGCTATAGCCCAGCTGTGGGGTCCCTGCACTGCCTGGGGTTTGCTGGAGGAGCCAGTGGGGGTGAGGTGCTTGTGTGGCTGATCTGTGGAAGGGGAGTGAGGTATCAGAGGATATGCTGCTGCCTTTAGGCCTCTCTGGGCAATCTGCAGAGGGGAACAGTGTGAGGAGTGGGCAGTGAAGAGGAAAGGAGAGGAAGTGCGTAAATGTGGCATTATTATTGGTCTCAAAGACTAACTGGAGGTTAAATCTGACAGCAGCTGCTGCTGGGCTCAGACCGTTAAGTTGTTGTTAGGGCAGAGCATGAACGCTGTGGAATGTGTTTTAGGGAGAGGGAGGGGTGCTGTGGGCTCTTGCAGGAAATGCTGCTTTACAAAGTTAAACACTATGTCCTCGTGACTTTTTTTTGCTGTGATCCAAACAACGCTTGAAACAATTACCTTCCCCCAAGCAAGCATGTGCAAGGGACTTTAGCATGCCAAGTTGTTTACCTGGGCTCACTTCCAGAATCATCTTTGACTCAGATTTATGTGTTGAGTATGAAAGAACTTGCTGAGCGTTTATAGTGCATCACTCAAAAGCAAATCCTTTTGTTCTTGAACTGCTTAATGTGACCTTCTTTTTGCCAGGTGCATGAGAGAGCACTAATGTGCTAGATGTTCCCTTCCCATTTGGTACTCATATTTTAAGAGGAACATATTTCTTAAGGAGTTTGTGGTATGAAAGTGTTGCTGAGTCTGCTACCAGTGGCCACCCTCCTCTGTGCATGTTTGTGATGCCTGTGTATGCCAGTTCTGCTCTGCTCACTTGCGTTGCTGGCTGTGCTGCTGTGTACATTGCCAGAAGAGAGACTAATGGGTCATGGGAGCCTGGTGAAGTCAAGTGAGAGTACAGCGCTGGAATGCAGATTGCCCAGTGTTGACCCATGCTGAGACACGGCACCTCTGTTCACAAGGCACACTGTCATCTCTTTCCTCTGGATCCAGTCTCATATCTAAGGACAAATATGAGACGTCTGTGGTGGATGTGAGGGCAGGCAGATTTCTGCAAAGTTGACTTTGGGGAAGCAGTAGGGGCATGGTAGGATGTTTATATGAGCTGGACTGAGAGATTAATAGTTTGGGTTTTTTTCTTTCCTATTCTCTTTTAAAAAAAATCTTCTTTAAAAATCCAAACCAAACTGGAACATTGCTTCTATCTCCAGAAAGCAATTTGATGTGAACTCTGATGTTCTATGTAGTCCCTAATTTCATTTGTTAGCAGGAATCACATAGCTCCTATGTTTTAGTTAAGGAATCACATAGCTCCCATGTCCAGCCTTCTTTATTCTTTTTTGTTTATGTAAAAATGGGTGAAGTTTATAGTTTATAGGTTTATAGTATTTTATAAAAATATAACCATGAAAACACTTTCAAAGAGGGTAACGTTCTATAACAGGAATGAAAATAACTTTTTATATGATGAGAACTTTTTTTATTGGTATTGCTAGACAGTTGCTGGAAAATGTGCTATTTTAATCACAGCAATGTTAAGAAAAATATTTTTTAAATAGTAAAATGATCTGACACTGAATCATATTGAAAAAGGTATCATATCGAATGAGGTGTCATTAGAACTTTTTGTAAGTCTAGGGAAAGCTGTATTTGGACATCTAGTAGGAAACTGTTTTACATTTTTCTTTTTTTTTTTTTTGATTTGGGGACCTTTGAATTTTCAATTCTGCACAGGTTTGTAAAGGTATTATTTGTTTAAGGTTGTTTCTGAAAGGGCAAGTAAGTGTTTAATCCTGAAACATCCTGAGAGTGGCCCCTACTCTAATATTGTGGAATGAACCTAATTGTCCTCTGTGATGAGATAGTATCAAAGACCTTTTTGAATTAAATCAAATACCATCTACTTTTCTTGCCCTGCCAACAGATTCAGCTGTCTCACATGCTTTCTGTATAGCTGGATTGACACGATATGGACTGGATAATTGCAAAATAATGTGGGAGGGTATTCGCTGGTTTTCTGAGCTCACTGGTGTGAAGTCCAACTGGCAGCTGGACAGCAGTGGTCTCCCTCAGGTTGATCTGTGGCATAAATGGTGCTGTGAGTCTGTGCATGAAGAGATTAGGACACGTGAACTGTAAAATCCACAGGTGTAAAATATGCTGCTAGGTCCTAGCAGCAGGTTAAAACTACAAGAAAATCACAATTGCAGGGCTTGTGGTGCAAGATTTCATTACAGAAGCCTTGCTTATTTTTTAAATCCCCCTTGTTGAAGCTCTACTCTGATTTTCTGTTCCAGATTTTTTTAAACAGATACAGTTTTATACTGAAGAGTTCAGAAATTTGCCATTGTTAAAACTTTGGATAGGACCAGTGCCTGTCATGTTTTTGTATCACCCTGACAGTGTGGAGGTGAGTATGCTGGTCTCCTGTCTATTCTACTGGGATGCAGAGCAGTGCCCAGCATGTTACTTTCTATTACCTCAATGTAAGTTTTGTTAAAAGGGGCTTGGACTGATTTGCTTTGGGATAGTCCTCTGAGTTAATGGTAAAAAAAGGCATAAAGTAAAAGAATATAAAAAAGCCTAGTCAGAGGGCATTGGGGAGAATACTGAAGATGACCTGGAAATGAAAGTATCAAAGAAGCATCTCTTTTAGCTTGGTTTTCACATGTGTGAAAGCTTCTGCTCCCATGATCAGAACAAGCAAGCAGATAGCAGGCAATATGGGACCACTGAAATAAGGATAGAACATTATGAAATTCAGGTTGCAATGCTTGTGTCTCTTTGACAGACTTCTGCATTAAAAATTAGTGGGTCTGTTTTGATACCATGAGTCATAAGTTTTGCTGCTGACAGTGATTGTCCTTGATCTAGTAAGACAGTGTTGTTTCTCTGTTGGAGTGTTTATTGCAGAAATAATGAAGAAATCTCTCTTCATCTAACAAGTAATATTTTTTCGTCTCTGTTCATTTTTCTGACAGGTTATTCTGAACAATTCAAAACATATAGAAAAATCATACCTATACAAATTCCTGCATCCATGGCTGGGCACTGGACTTCTGACAAGGTATAATGTATAGTGATATGAACGTGCCCTGCTGCCTTTTTTAAATTTGTGGGGTATATGATAAGAAGAGGTCTTGGTGGCAGGAATGCTGTATGTATTTCTGAACAAAAAGATTGTGTGCATTGCTTATCTCAGCTGGTCATATTGCAGACCAGTAGGCCTGAGGTTGGTGATACTTTGGGATAGGATCGGAGAGTATCTGCACCCTTTCCTTCATTTCATTCATGAAGTAGAGGATTGTGAGAAATTAGCCTGGGTAGGATTATGAATCAGGAATGGAGAAAGGGAAGAGCAGTGGTGTAAGAGTTTGGTGTCCTCCAGTCTTGGAAGGGCAAAGGAAGGATTGGTATGGATGATACAGATATTCAAGAGTTAGAGCAAGGTAAGTATAGAGTGTCTTTAGTACCTTTGAGCCTCTTCTGGGTTTTTGAAAAAAGGTCAAGGTCAGTGTTAGTGGTTGACTTTGTTGCTTGTTTGGAGCCCTCAGAGGTGGACTCCTCATGCTTTATGATGGGACTGTGGTATTGTAAAAGCCAGCTGTGATCATGTGGTGTGGGAAGTACAAGTTCATGTGAGAGGATGACACATGCATTTTATCCTGAGTTCTGTTCATGACCTTTAAGAAGGCAGTAATTAATCAGTAGCAGTGTGCAGAGGTGAAGTCCATGAGCATAAGGCATGGTCTATTCTCGCTGTCCTTCCTTACTGGTTGTTTTGTCTTCCATAGATGTACAGAGTATTTTGACTTCCTTGTGCTTCCTTGTGTAAAATACGTAATGGAGGAAAATGTTCCAGTCTCGGCTGATTAGGGGCAGTAGTGGCAGACAGCAAGCCGATATGCTGGCCTGTGGAGTGCCCTAATAGCAAGTTAACAGGGGCAGTGGTGTGATAGTTTTACCCTGTAAGCAGAAGTGCCAGCTGGGGCATGTTGTATAGAAAAAGTGAACAAAGACCCCCAGGAAGCTGGTGACACTCTCTGTGGCTCCATGCTTGTCACTGGCATGTGGGAAGTGGTTGCCTGTCTCCAAGGGAGTAGATTGTAGCCATGCCTTGAGGCAGTAATTTTCATGATGTCTTGTTCTCTGCAGACCTTATTTCATGGTCAGTGGATGGAGGCAAGCACAACCACTGATTCAGAGAGACGTGGGCTGGTTGAGGCCTTGATGCTGAATAGCTGGTTTGGCCTCTGGCTGGCTTCTGCTTGGTCCCTCTGGGCCTGTGCACTGACTAACAGGGATGTACTGTCTGGAGGCTTTTTGGCATCTCCATTTGTTGAGATCAGCTGGAGAAATGGTGGCTTCTGCTTCCAAGAGACCTGGAGCAAGAAATATTTTAATTTACTCCTTCTGTGGGGTGCTATGAACAGCTTGAAGAGACATCTACAGTGTGTCCATCTCTTCCAGTCTGCAGTATTCACTGGGTACTTCCTGTAATGGTGAGGATATTATTTTCGGCTTGGAGTTTTTTATCCTTCCTTCTCCCCATTAATTTTATAGCACTGGAGACAAGTGGCGGTCACGGAGGAAGATGATAACTCCCACATTCCACTTTGCAATCTTGAGTGACTTTCTAGAGGTCATGAATGAACAAGGAAATATTTTGGTGAAGAAACTTGAGAAGCATGTTGACAAGGAGCCATTTGATGTCTTTATGGACATCACTCTGTGTGCCCTTGATATTATTTGTGGTAAGTCTTGTTCAGTTATTGTGGTAGAATTGTGAATGATGCAGAAGATCATGAGTTTAGCTGTGCCAGTTTGTGTAAGATGATTGAAAAGCAATGCCCCTGCATGTTTTCTAAATTTCCATCCTTTCCAGACTTTTTCCCAGGGTTTATACTTGCATCTGAGCAGCTGAGTTTGGAGACTGGCAGGACAGAGGTAGCAGTCTGAAGTGAGGTTTTCTTGAGGAGCAGGATTCCTGGGCATGGAAATACAAAGAAAGCTCATTCCCTGCAAAGGGATATGTGTATTCACTTGTCAAAGGGATGGTGGTGATAGTCAGAAGCTGAGAGTAGTAGTAATTCACTGTGTGTGCTGCATTTCACTTTGTACTTGTGAAATGTTGATGTTTTCCTCCCAGAAACAGCAATGGGCAGGAATGTGGGTGCCCAGAAGAATAAGGATTCTGACTATGTTTCTGCTGTCTACAGGTAAACACACATTTTCCTTAGTTATTTTTCAGATGAGCTGGAATTAATGCTACTGGTGTCAGGAGGGAAGGCCAGAGAGTCAGGGAGGGATGGATGTAAAGCATTGGAACAGACTAACCCTGAATCACTAAATACACTGGAGGTGTTTGATAAGACATGTTCCTGTGGCACTTAGGGTCTTGGTGTAGCAATGAACTGCGTTAACACTAGGTTAACAGTTGGACTCAACGATCTAAAAGGTCTTTTCCAACCTAAATGAATCTGTGATTCTATGATCTCACTCCTAACTTTTGATAGAGCTTGTTGAGACAGGTGTGATAAAAAACAGGAGTAGATCTGAAGGGTTTGATTATCATCGGTTCCTTGGCCTTTTCCAAATTGTAGCATAAGTGGGCTTGAAGCTGGTAATAATTACTCTGCAGCTAAAGCATGTGCAAGAGCTGAATAGCAATGACAATCAGCCCTTCCAATGTACTCCACTTGTGTTGGAGTATACTTGAAGTCTCATATTTTTCATTTTAAATACATTTTAAGCCCCTTAATGTGTAGTCTGGTATCTGGATGTTCAAGTAGGAATGCAATGGCCTCAGAAACTGTTTGAGTTCTTGGGACAGGTATTTTGGGAGCCTGTCATGAGTAGTCTTTACAACACTGTCAATGCTTTGCTGAAGTGGGTTGTGATGGGATTGGATGACTTAATAGGACTGTTTCAAGAGGATTCAAGATTAAATGAGAATATGCTGTCCTTCTCAGAGATCAATACTTAAAGAAATAAAACATGGTGATGCTGAGATAAATAACAGAAATTTTGAGATGGTGTAAAACCAAGACACAAATGAGAATAGCCTTCCTTTCAAATAGTGGGTTTAAACCTACACAATATGTTAAGTTTTACTCCATTAGGGTACATAGAAGTTGGTGGGAGTTTTTTGTTTGTTTGTTCTTGAAATGTGCTATAATTTGGTGTTTTTGTCAAGTAATGTTGCATGATGTAATTGTTTTGCCCCTAGGATGAGTGATCTAATCCAACAGCGACAGATGAGCCCTTGGCTTTGGCCTGACTTTTTGTATGTATTGTTCAAACAAGGAAGAGAGCACAAGAGGAAGCTCAACATCCTTCACAATTTTACAAATACGGTATAGAGTCTTTTAAAAAAATATTATTTATTATATTTATAATGATAATTTTCATTGTTGGATTAAAGTTTTGCACTCAGATCTTCCAAATGGGGAGGAGGTTCAGCCTCCTTGATATGCTGTCCCTCTATTGTGATGCTGAGGAATTCCCTGAAAAGAAGACAAGAGCTAACTTCCCTTTTAGGATGTCTGCTGAACAAGAAAGTAGACTACTCCAAGGGAGTCCCAGAACTTGCAGGTCCTTGACAACTGAAACAAACAACAGAAATTCATTGAACTCTTGTTCTGCCTGAAAAGTTCCACATCTGGATGACATCCAACGGCTCACTGCCAAGTTTGGAGCAGTAAACATAGGGATTTGCATGGTAGTGCCACTGGGTTCAGCCCTCAGAAACTGATGCCTGTATTAATTTTCCCCTATTCAGAACAGAACTGCTGAGAGGAGCAAACACATGCAGGCCCCCACATCAGCAGTAAGGCACTCTGATACAGAAGTCATTAAGCATGAATTACTCACTTGGCATAATACAAAGTGTTTTCTCACCTTGTTAGACTATGGAAGTAACAGCCCTTTCTCTCACCAAATAATTCCTATGTTATTCTTGCCAAAGTTTGCCATCCCAAATCTACTATTAGAATGTTATCAGAGAGGCTGCTTTCCCTATAGATGTAACCCATGATGTCATTGTATCAATGTCTTTGACAAAGGAAATAATGTTTGATCTTTGGCTGCATATAATGAGCCACATTGCCTCTGTGTTGTTTTTTCTTGCTTCCTTTTATTGGAAATTTCAGCAGTGAGTCATGGGAGAGGCGCTTAACACTTGCACTGTTCCCATGCTGAGCTGGTACACTGAAGAATGTAAGCAACCAAAGCATAGAAGATGACAAAGGACCATAAATAATAATTGCACCTGTGTAGATGCTGACAGCAAGCTCTGAGGTGAAGGATGAGTCAATATGTGACACACGTGTGTGTTCAGTGAGGAAAACAATGTGTGTGTGTGGAACTGTATTTTTTTTCTTCCATTCAGTGATTCTTCCAAACAGAAATGCATACGCTACACCTTTTAAACTATTTTGTTGTTTTTAAGAGCAATAACAGTTTATTGAAGGGTTCTGTTTTGACTTTGCAACAACAATGGCAACAATAAGAAATTTATGTCTGTTACTGGTTCTGTACTTCCCTAAAAAAGGGACATTCAGCCATTGCTCTCATACTGGAGAAAATTTGGGAAGCTTTGGTATAGTGGGTTCAGCAATACTGTGTGTAGACTTGACACAGGGTTCTGGGATGCCCTGGCTTCTCTTCAGTTTCCTGAGTTTTTTGGAGGTTGGAAGTGAGATCTTTCCTTACTTACTTCTTATGGGATAGAGAAGATGCTATTGGTGATTAATATGATCACACTGTGGTGATTTTTTTGATATGCTGTTACCATTGTTGGCATTCATTATTGGTATGTTCCAGATACTCTGGATATGTTTACACTTCATGATGGCCCCCAAGTTGTTTTTGTAGTCCGGCTATTTTCTTGATTGCACAAAGGCTGTTCAAGGTTTATTCTATTGCTTGGGGCAAGAAAGGTTGGTCATAATTCACTACTAATAAAAAGTCAGTTAAATTTCATGACCTATTGCTGACAGCTGTGCTAACTAGCTCATGTAGACTGCTACAGATGGATGTTGTTTTGATAAGTTAGGACAAAACTGTAGGAGGCAGATGGTGGGCTTGTGCTGAATTCATCATATCTGATGTAATGGGTCTAATCTCAGGTCATTGCAGAAAAAGCTGAAGAACTTAAAAACACCCAGCAAAAGAAACATGATAATGATGGTAACTCTGAAGAAAGTGGTTCCAAAAAGAGAAAAGCATTCCTGGACATGCTGCTGAATGCAACAGATGATGAAGGGAAAAAATTGAGCCACGGGGACATTCGTGAGGAAGTGGATACTTTCATGTTTGAGGTAACAAAGGAACTCATTGGTTTATTGTTCTTTTGTTGTTGTTGTTGTTTTGGAAGGTTTTATTTGCTGGGGTTTTTTGTTTGGTTTTTCCCTCCAAACACAAGATTCAGAATTTTCAGGTGATGACTCTTGTCTTAGTTCAGGAGGTTGCTTTTAGCATGATGTTATTTAAGCCCTGGAAGCCTAAGAGAAAATCTCAATGTTTCTATTCTACAGAGTTAGGATAGAAGCACTGGTATGCCCTGGAAAAACTTTGGACAATGCACATGTTGTAGGCCCTGCCTCTGTGAGCAGGGTCTACTCATGAAAGCAGGTGAGAAATTGAAACTTAAAGGCTGACATGAACCATGGGCTCTTGCCTTTTGTGGCAAGCTTCATTAACACTGAAGAGAGTTCTAAATAGTTTCACTGTTTTGACTTGCATTTTGTCATGTCTCCTCACATTTTTTCCCTTGCTGCATTGCCTGGTTCTGTTGTCCACTATGCATCAGTGCTTCATTTTCTTGTAGAAGCTGGAATGGCTTGGGTTGGAAGGGACCATAAAGATGGTCTAGTTACAACCCTCCTGCCATGGGCAGGGATGTCATCAGCTGGATTGAGTCGCCAGGCCCCCATCCCACTTGTCCCGGGACACCTTGAGAGACAGGACATTCAAAACTTCTCTAGCCAACATGTTCTTCACTAA
The DNA here is from genome assembly GCF_963513975.1 of Fringilla coelebs. Lineage (NCBI taxonomy): Eukaryota > Metazoa > Chordata > Aves > Passeriformes > Fringillidae > Fringilla > Fringilla coelebs. Next base: position 31,707,879 of record NC_140032.1, on the reverse strand, counting down.
TCTCTGAGTAAAAAATTTCTTCCTAACATCGAATCTAAATTCTTTCTCTTTTAGTTGAAAATTATTCTGTCTTGTCCTATAAGTACCTGCTCACGTAAAATGTCACACTCCCTCTTTTTTTTTTTTTTTTGGTAAGTCCACGCTAAGTACTGAAAGGCCACATTCAGGTCTTCCCAAAGCCTTCTCTTCTGCAGGCTGAATAACCCCAACTCTCTCAGCCTGTCTTCATAGGAGACGTGTCCCATTTCTCTGATTATCTTCAAGGCCCTTCTTCTTATCTGCCCTAAGGGAGGACCTGAAGAAGATTTTCACGAGATTTTCATGAGTTTTCACACTTCCATTAGATGGACGTGAGTTCTCTCAGAAGAGCTTAATTCATAGAATCATATTAATACTGTTGTAACCTAGAGAAACTCTCTTCTCATTTTACCATTTCTGTACTACAGCAGCATCCTGAACTTCACCACAATTGTGCTTTTTTAATATCAAAATCCTTTTTTCATCCTTTTTTTCCCTTTTTTGTTCCTCCCTTTTTTATGGCTTTTTTCCTCCCCCTCCTTCTTTGGCTCACATTTTGCCTCTCCTTTCTTTTCCTCACCTTTCCACAGTGCTGGGAACTAGTAGTTGATTCCCTTCCCATAGAAAACCAAATATTTTCCTCTACAGCTTCTGTATTGTGTCTCATAAGACCATTTTTAGATACTTTTGAAAAGTATCTACAAGTTGTTCCAAGTTGTTACAAGTTGTTCCATTGTATCTCTCCTGTGAGAGTCACTGCCCCCCTTAGATGTTGACTGGACAGTAACCAAAAAGGTGAATATACATCTGATTAATTGTGTAGATACTGATAGTTCATGCAGCTGCTGAGAGCCAGAAGAGAGGGATTTTGCTTGGGTTATTTCAATACTTTCCCCTTTTGTCAGAACAATCATGGATCAACTTTTAGCTTGATAGTTAGTGAGTTGAATAATTCACTCTTGATTCTTGTTTTTATCATGGTGATGGGACTAACGAGTCTCACTTTTCAGACAACTGCACACCTAAATATTTACAAAGCCCACTGGTACATGGGAATAGAGTTGAAATGAATGTCTTTGTAAATCTGCACCTGTAGGGCCATGATACAACAGCAGCTGCTATTAACTGGGTCTTGTACTTGATTGGACATAATCCAGAAATTCAGAAGAAGGTTCACAGGGAATTGGACGAGGTGTTTGGTAAGTCTCCATTCCCCCTTCATTGGGGTTTTGCTGCATTTGTGAATCGAAATGTGTTAAAAGCCTGGAAGTAGAAGGGGATTTAAGAGCATGCCTTGTGGCCCTTCTGGAGTTTTCAGCAGTTAGGGGTGCTTGGGATGGGTGTGGGAAGGTCTGTTGGGGTGTACAACCAAACTTATGTCTTTGCGGCAAGATATGCATGTTTAATATATTTGTAACACCTTGTGTGTAGTCTTGGTGCATGATGAGAGTTTCTGGGGGGATTCAGGATGAGCTTATTTAGCCAAAGATGGGGAGTTTTGGTCTTGGTCATCCCTCTATTTGTTTTTGGACAGACAATGCTGAACGTCCCGTTACAATGGATGATTTGAAGAATCTTCGATACCTTGACTGTGTTGTGAAAGAAGCTCTTCGTCTCTACCCTTCAGTTCCCATGTTTGCCCGTACCTTGAGTGAGGATTGCTGCATTAGTAAGTGTGTTCTGTGTTAGCCACTTTCTCTTGTGTTAGCATTTCTGCAGTGGAGATATTTCCCAAGAAAAGGGCAGCATTGTTTAATTTTTACTCTTCTGTTGTGTACAGAAAGTCACTTGTTTGTTGTTGTTTTGACTCTTCTCCCTTTCTCTTCTCTCTTTAGGGGGATATCAGATACCAAGAGGTGCAACTGTCCTCATTTTAACTTATGCCCTGCATAGAGACCCTGAGGCCTTCCCTGACCCAGAGGAGTTCAAGCCTGAGCGATTCTTCCCTGAAAATTCTAAGGGAAGGCACCCATACGCTTATGTGCCCTTCTCAGCTGGTCCCAGGAACTGCATTGGTATGTATCTGGAGAGGAAGCCCTTTTAAGGTTCTGCTTTTTGAATGTGGTAACTGAGACAGCAACCAATACTGTTTATATAGTGTTCTTCCTCATTCCCTGCCTCTGAATCTGGGCACTGTGTGTCCTGCAAGCCACATACTTCCATTAGATAGACCTGAATTCTCTCAGAAGAGTTTAATTCATAGATTCATATTTATGCTGTTGAGCTGCCTTATTGTTGTTTCTTCCAAGGGATTTCCTTTCTTCCTAGGAATGAGTGCCTATCATGCTGATGCTTCTTCATCACTTCTGTACAGCCTGGCAGCATGTTATTTGGCTCCTGTGTTAGGCCATGATTGCTTCCTACTTTCTGATTCTCAGTGTCAGCAACACAGAATGAGAGAAGACACATGTCCTTCACCTGTTTTGCTCTGGAAACAGTTTATTTGTCTCTCTCAGATTCTGAGCTGGATGTCCAAAGCATGCAATCTGCAACTGATGTATTCTTTCCCTATTTCTGACACTGTAGTTGGTTTGGTGTTTTCTCTGTCATCCCAGAACTCGTTAGCACTTTCAGATGCCACTGAGACGCTTGGCATTTATCTGTGCTTCAAGTAGAAGCAGTGTTGTTTAAAATGTGAAAAGACTGTTCACTGCACTGATTTTGAGTGCAGATGGGGAACATCCAAAAGTTGTCATGCCATTATGATAATGGGAAATATTACTGCTTTTGGTTTTTTGGTTTTGTTTGTTTGGTTAGGTTTCTGTTTTTGCGGGATGCAATTTGTTTGTTTTGATTTGTCTCATTGGTAGTAGGTGCCCTTTTCCATGAGAGCAGTAAACAAGGTCTTTCCTTGTTCCAAAGAGAAATCCAATTTAATATAACATGTCTAGCTAGTTCCTGAGAGTGCAGAAACATGTGCAGGGGAGGTGGTTCATTAGTATAGTTGCAAAAGTGCATTGTGTGTATACATGTGTATGGATTTCTCTGTATATAATCTGTATGTAATCTGTGTGTATAATACAGAGGGGAGAACATAAAAAGTTCTCAGCCCTGCATTCTGTGTCCCATCTCCATTTTTTTGTTTTTGTGGTTTGGTTTGGTTTCCATGATGTTTCTCTGTTCTCATGTTTCTGCCTTCACCTATCTCTGAATTGTAATTTGAACTTTGCCCTCTGTGCTACCAAATCATCAGTGTGTAGGAGGCTTAATGATCACTGAAGGAAGGTCTGTCTGTCATTCCATTGCAGTTGCATCTCCTTTGCTCCTCTCCACATATATGGAACCATGAGATTTTTTCTCTCACCACAGTCCCTGTGCTGCCTCTTCTGCTCTGGTCTGCTCTCCATCCCTTCTGCCTGGTCCTTTCAAGTGACGTGACAAGGTTGTGTTTTGTGGTAGTTCGATATAAAGGATTGACTGTTTCCACGTTGCTGTTTGAGTTCTGTGTACTATGGGAAGGAGGACATACTGTGCATGATCCCAAGAAGGCCAGAGTTTTCATGCAGAGAAAAGTGCTAGTGTTACTTGCATCCAAGGACCTTGATTTTGGCCTAAAGCTAGTTCTGTTCTTAAATTCTATGAGCATGCAAGCGCAGCAGCTGTTGATACAACCTGACAATAACTTTTTTTTCCTGCCCTGTAACTCATAGGTCAGCGCTTTGCACAAATGGAGGAGAAAACTCTTCTAGCCCTCATCCTGCGGCGCTTTTGGGTAGAATCATGTCAAAAGCCAGAAGAGCTTGGTTTGTGTGGAGAATTGATTCTTCGTCCAAATAAAGGCGTCTGGATTAAACTGAAGAGGAGACCAAATACTGGATCAGAATGAAAGGAATTTCAAGGATTTCTTCCAAAAGTTTTCAATCTATTTAGGCTGAGACATATTTTAAAATTAAATATTTTGATGTCAGTCCAGCAATTTGTTAAAACTAGTCGCTATTGTTTTATTAAAAAAGATGTAGTAATACCCCTAGTTAGTCTACTTTTATAGTACTTGTGAACTTTGTGTTAACCTTTGAAATACAAGTCTTTAATCCTTAAATTTTAGTGCCTTATCTGCTCAGATGAAACTATTCTATTGCCACAGTGCCATAAAAACTAAGCTGTGGTAATAACAACAGCAGTGCCTGTGATGAAGTGATCAGCATACATGCCATAGTATTTTCCAAGTAAATGGAAGTCTCAAGTGTTTGTAAGGTTTTCAGGTTTCTTGGTAAGCATTTAAAGTAGTTTGTAAGAATTCACCTCTGAATTATTTTTTAGCAAACTGTACCAAAAGCATTAATCTGTATAACCATAGCAGGAACTCCTGTGTATGCAAATTACACACAGGATTTCATAATGACAAAAGCAATGTATTATTACAAACTTTGAGATAAACTCTTACTATGCCTCAATGTGGAATAAAATTTTACCCATTGAAATTGCATGCCTGTGTGCAGGTAAATTGCTGATGAATAATTGTTTCTTAGCATCAGTTCCTCTAGGGTGATCAATCAACTATATTTTACTGTGCTGGTCAAAGCTGAAATAATGAGCCATTGTGCTCTTGCCTTCCAGTGCCCTGAAGGCAACATGCAGAGTTTTTTGCTAATTGATGTTGAAGAGGAATTACAGTGATGGAATGAAGTGCCTGTCAAAGTTTCTGATGGTACCTTCATGACAGGTCAAAGTCTGCTACAGGCCATATAGCTGGAGAACAGACTCTCCATGATTTTTGCAAGCTCTGAAGAAAAAGCTGGTGCTAAATCAAGCTGATGTTCTCTAGCTGGTCTGGCTTTACTTGTGCTTTGGGGCTTCTTCTGAGTGGTGTGTGTTGCTCCAGCATGATACCTGGCACCATAAGAAGAGGGGCACCCACCCCTCACTCACGCCTTTGGTTGTTCCTGCCACTTGGCGCTGAGGGCTTTTGCTGTGTTGTTGCATTTAGGTTGTTCTTGGGCCGTGGGCAGCCTGCAGAGGGGGACTGGATGAGAAGCTGGAAGTCAGAGCTGATAAAACTAATATGGACTGCTCCAGTAATTATGAATGTGTTACAAAGTAGGAAAGGAGTAATCTGTTCTTATTCATTTTGTTGATATTTACAGATTTTTTCTCTTGTCTGTTTCAATGTTTCCTTTTAACAACACTTAGTCACTTAATACCTGGGATACTGCTGTACTTTGCAGAATATCATAATAATGACAAAATAATTTATATTTGTTCCAAATAAATTAGAGGTTTCCTTGAACCTGCCAAATTCTTTGTATTCTAAAAAGCCTAGTTTTTACCATTTTCTTAGGATTTTCTAAAAAGAAAGTGTGTAACAATTAATTTAAAAAAATGAACTCACAGATCTTGACAAATAGTCTATAATCACTATCTTTATTTTACCATTAAGATAAAAGAGCCTTTAGCAATAGTAATATTTGCATTCTTCAGCCCTCTTTTTCAAAGATAGGTCTCATTGCTGTATAATAACAAGAATTTCAGTTTCCAGGGCTGAATCTAAACATTGTCTTGTTTATAATGAAATAACTTTTGAGACCACCTCCATATGTTAATACATATAATACACATGACACACGTTTTCCAAAGAGACTCCAAATTCAGGAATTATTTCATGGTTTTACATACTTGGCAGTGTGAATTTTCAAGGTAAATAAGATTAGCATCCAGAATATGTTTTCTCAGGCGATTTGGCATGTAGCTGAAACCTGGAGAGGTAACTCATGTCTTAAGCTATGTGCTTGAGTTAAGGAATTTCAAGATGAATGAAAACTAATATTACTTCCTTTTCTTCTGTGGGATTTGTTTTGTGGAAAATATTTGTGAGATCAACCAAATTGTAACATTTTTTTTCCATAAGATAATTCTTATGACTTCTACCTACACTGGCCAATATTTTTTTTGCACTTTGCTTTTGTACCATGCTCTTCTCACATAATGTGTGTATATCTCCTATAATTTCTTTATATTCTCCAAAATGGATAAGAAAATAATTGAGAAAAAAACTGGATAAAACTATAAAAAGAAACTCATTATGAAAAGTGCATGGGCTCAAACACTGGCACGAGGATGCCAATGTGAAAAATCTCTGTTTAGTGATGCAAAAAGTGTCTTTGCCAAGATGAGCACTGGTGTAATCCTTTAATCTTTGTGTTCTGAGCTGTTATGAAATGGCAGTGATCTCTTATCTTCTGTTGTGAAAATTGGTTCTGAAGCAATCTGATGTTGCTAAGGAAATAAATATTGAGGAAAACAGTATGGAACATACAGCCAACTTTGTGTCTACTGGGTAGATGTTAAATACCTTGCATTGTCTGGTGTGTTTTTATTAGGTTTAATCATGTGGTGTGTAGCTCTTGGTAGTGGTCAGCAGCAATCCTCTGGATGTGGGGGTTTGTTTGTTTATTTCATGTGGGTTTTTTGTTTGATTTGGAGTTTTATTGTGTGTGTGTGGGGTGGTTTTCCTGTAGGATTGCAGAATGCAGCAGAGCATTGCCAGGTTTCCTGATAAAATAATGGGACAATAAAATATTGTGTAATAAAAACTACATGTGCATGGTAGCTGTTTGTGATCCTTTTCCAGAGTTCTAGGTATCTGCTGTGTTATTAAGGTAGCAGCTGATCCCTAAACCAAAACATTATGCTGCCTATAAAGATTCCTTTTGCCTGGTGTCAGAAAGGACACAGCTTTTTACTGGGGTGACAGAAATGGAATGTAGGAGTGTTTCTGGATCATGGTTTACAGCTGTTACGAGGAACACTGACAGCAGATGAGGTGTGACCTCCCTCTGTTGGGAGGTTCTGCTTGAGAGCACCTGCAGGTGCCCTGAGCACTAGAATTTTCCAGCCACCTTTACACAAACTGCTTTTTGGCCTCTGAAAGCTGCATGCTTTGGACACATGCAGGGGGTGAAATGGCAGTGCATACTAGATAACCACCTGCCTTCCTGAATTTAATCCTCATGCTGTAAAAGAAAAAAGCCACATATATAAATGTTAGTACACCGCTACAAACAAATAATTTTACTGTGTTTGAGCTCACCTGTCATCGCCTCTTCCAGCAGCTAAAAGAGTCAGAGCCTTTGGAGAATCCTACCCCAGTTTTTTTTCTGAAAGAGTATTTGTGCCATGCCCTGACAAAACTTCAGTATAGAAGTACCTCAGTTAATTTTCAGGTCATATTTAGAAGATAACCTTCATCGTCTGCATGGATTAAAAGATTAAAAACTAAACAAACTCACTTTCTAAACCAAAAAACTGCATACATCTGAGATTCTTCTGAAAATGGGAGTCTCTTAGTTATACTCTGCTGAGTATAACCCTATCTTTTGTTCAACAAATGGACTTTTCTATTTGATGCCTGGAGTATAACGTGTGGAGATATTGAGTGCTCATTGAAGTTGCAAAATGTTTTGATCAAAGAAAGGCAAAAGTTATCAGTTAGTAAAAGACTCAGCATTTGTTGCATGCCCAAATGATCTCATTCCAGGCTATTAACTTGCCCAAGAATTACTGTTTGGCAGTTTGCAGGCCTTGATCAAGATACTGGGGCCCTTAAGTGTATGTTGAAACATTCTGTCTTCTCTAATATCTAACAATAACCAGCATCAGGTGCTTTAGGTCCAAAAAGTAAGGCCTTGGGCAGTAATGTGATTCTCCACTTATTTAAAAAAATGGCAAATCTGATTATGAGAAAAAAATCAAAGAGGACCTCTGAAATAACAAACCCAGTAGCTGCTTGTTGTGTAATATTCGCAACTCTCTTCTATTTCTTTAATATGATCCTGAATTTGGTTTGCATTGATTTCTCATTTGACGTCTGATTTGCAGTGTTTTCTGGGCTCTATTTTGAGGAAGACTATTGTTGACATGTAATTTCAGCATAGGGAACTACTAAACTGCTTTTAATTTGATTCAATACACAATGCTGCACCATTCAAAAATCAGTAAATTATTCTATCCATCTTTTTGCAACCATTTTAGGTGGTATCAAGTCAAACAGAAGGTTCTACCCTAGTGAGACGGTAGATTCTTCACTCAGATAGTGGCATCCTGACTCAGATGAAAAGTCTCTAGATTGCTGATGGTAAGAAGAAAAGAATGAGATTTAGATTTAGAGTTTGTTTTAGCAGCATTTGATATTTTATTTCTCTCTCTCCTTCGTCATATACATAAATGATAGCCATGAATTTCTTCAGAATATTTTTGGTTGGTTGTTTTTTTTCTACTGGAGCATTCAGGTTCATGAAATTATTACAGTATCCTCATTCAAATGGAAAGGATATGCACAAATCAAAATGAAAATGTGGGTTGTTCCTACCACACTGGTGCTTTCCTTCCCTCATTTCCCCTGAGAATCTTCTCCTCTTGCTCCACATCGCAACCAGCAGGTGTTGTCTCATCACAGAGAGTAGATCCTCTTCCATGTGGAAGATGTTTTTTGAATAGGACTGCCATAAGAAATGTGAGATTTGGTTCTGCCAGGCAGAATTAGACCTAAATCAGGCTAGAATCCAGTAATTTATTTTCTGGAGTGAAACAGTTCAGTAATTCCTGCCGCCTTTGCAGGAATGAGATTTGTGCATGGATCACAGCGGAAATCAGTAGAAAGCAGTATCAAGAAAATGCACTGCCAGTGAGATGCCATCTAAAAGAACTGCCTTAGGCTGAAACAGGTTTTGGTTTTTTAACTACCAAGTCAAAATGAAGCAGAGGCAAACAGGAGAAACTCTTGGTTGCATTTTATATTACTCAAATAAATTTCAACCTTCGATCATCAAAAATGTTTCCATTTATAGAAATGCTTTGATGAGCTCTTATTTTATTTCTGCTATCTGAATTATTGAACCCTAAATGCAACATCCTGATTTAGCTAATATTTAGAATGTAGACAGTTGAATTGATACAGTGAGGAAATTAGGATCAGCAGTAAGTTTATATGTCAAGCCCTTATACGTCTAAGGAGTATTAGATGGTTTTGGCATTCTATACACTTTAAATTTCTAATTCTTCTCCTAGTTTAAATAATATAATCTCTGGATATCAGAGAGGCTCAGGAAACTTCTACCAGCTGAGAATTTGTCTCAGAATATTTTATAATTTGTCCTATATTAAATATATCTATAATAGACAAGAACTCGCTCATCGTCATAGAGTCCATAATACATTTTTTCTCTGTACATTTCTCTGTACATTTTTTTTCTTCAAAGTCTAACTTTGTTGGTTTGAGCAACAGCACAGCAGTGTAAATGGGAGCATGTCATGTGAGTAGCAGGCCCAGTGAAAGAAAATGCATTTTTTTTCCAAAGTGACCATGCTCATTATTATTGTCTAAGGCATTTCTGCCTTATTTCTGAGCTCCACCATCAAATCCAACTGATGCCCTTACAGATGTAATTAAAATGATTGGTTTTAGAAAGACTGATATCTGGATTTGAGAACTGCTGCTTTAAGGAAATACTTTTTTCTTCCTATTTTTTTTTCCTCACTAGTTTGCTTCTGAAACAAACAGCCATCAGCAGAAGATGCCCCTTCATCAGACAAAATTCTAAAATATAAACAATGGGTTGTAAAAATGAAACCTTAAATAGAAAATACTGATGAATGTGGGAATGACTACATGTTGCATGAGTGATTGCAGGTTTTTTTTTTTCTCATTTTGGGTTTTTTTGGTTTTGTTTTCTTGGGTGTTTTTTTTTTTTTTGTCTTGGTTTTAGGTTGTGTTTTTATTAAAACAGTAACAAACTGGAATAACTGCCCAATATCTGAATAGGAAAGCCCAGACAAGAAGTGAAAAGTGAAGAAACTAAGTTCTTGGACAAAAGTTCTAACCCATTTGTGCCACCAATCGAAATGCACGCGCACACACACACACACAGAGGCAAAATAATTATTTTAATTGAATACTAATGTTTTAATTAATTATTTTAATTAATTAATTAAAATTAGTTTGTTTTTAATTAACTAGTTAGTTTTTAAATTAATTAGTTTTTAATTAATCAATTATTTTAATTGAATACACATGGGCAGCAAGACAAAAAATGGTAAGTTCACCTTACTTTGTTTGTAAATATTCAGATACAGGTAGATTTTGTGATTGCATCCAGGGACAATGAAAATTCTGTAATTTGATATAAAGATGAAAATTTTTCCAGTTTAAAATGTTATCATCATTTTATATGAGGTAAAAGAGAGACTACGTTGCATATGTGAGGTTATACAGGATCAATTCCAGTACAGTGTGGATGACAGATGTTCTGAAAATGTGTCCCAAGGTCAGTAACAATATTGACAAAAACAGTACCCGTTCAAAGTAAACATTAAAGATGAGTTAGCATTGCGGGCAGTAATATTTAACACAAAGTGTTGACCTTTCTTTTTTTTTTTTTAGTAGAGTGCAAACCTGATCCATGCATCCAGACTTATTATGTGTTCAGGTATGTAATCATTATTGCAATAATGCACTGGTATTCAGTGAAAGGTTATCATAGCAACAAGACAGTGCAAGTTGGAGTTTTTATGGCTTCTATTTTGTGGTTAACTTATTTCACAGGTTAAGTTGTTGCATGTGAAATAAAGCTTAGAATTCTCATAGCATATGAAGCAGTGAGTGTGAGTCATTAGTTTGCTACTTTGAAAACTGTATTTACTAAACTATCTGGAGAGTCAGTATTAGTAATGTAATTTCAGTGGAATATTGTTCCCAGTCTAAGCAAGAGTGAATATTCTGCTGATAAAAGGTATGCCAAACAACATGTCACAGCTGCAATTGTAATTGTCAATGTAATTTTGAATTAATGGTGAAACAGTACAAGTGTAAATCAGTGTTAGGCTTAGCAGTGCTTTATAAAACTAACTACACAGCCTTTATTGAACATCTCCTAAAGAACGATTTTGTGGTTTTTAGGATGAATTGGATTTATCGGACTTTTTATTTCATTTTCTTACTTGCTTCCGTTTACAGTGGTAAGTTAATATATAATTCCTGAGATTTGCAAACAATGTAGAAGACTCTTGTAGAGAAACTCTTGTAGGAGGGGAGAAGATTAGTAACTGCAGTCTGCTCTGGAGAGAGCTGTTTATTCTGCTGAATTGAGTTGAGTTAAGTCTGGTAACTGGCATAACCCTATTGTCTGACATGGAACTTTCTAGTGGGGCTTTACCGACTCTGTCCTGCCACCCCCTCTGCTGTCACCTCCCCCAGCACACCTGGGACCATGGCATGTAACTGTGAAATTGGTGTGATGGTCCATGTTCTGTGCCCAGTGGCAGCTGGGGAAGGAGGCCCTTAGGGGATGTAGGAGGCAGGGTAATGTGTGTCTTTCATGATGGGTTAATGATTTACTTTGTTCCGGTAACAAAAGTTAAACTACAAAAAACTGCATTGCACTTCTCTGAAATTCCCTTTCCTGATAAATTATAACTAAGGACTAACACTGGTGTAAGTTCAGTAATGTATTAGCTGTTTTCTCAGAGAACAACTAGGTAACAGCTTTTTAGAAAAATATAACAGACAAGTGAAATATTATTTAAGAAAATGTTTTACCTGGCTTTAAGTCTCAGAAAAAATAAAATCTTGGAAAATTTCTGAGGCCTGGAACACATTTTAATTAAATTAAAGTGCCCAGAACTGGCACAGTTTTACATGGTGCATAGTTTTACAGCATAAATAATTTTTTTTGGTGTTAATTTATGCTGGAAGAAGATGAATAGGATCCAAAATATCTGATACAGTAAATAATTGCAATATTCTTTTCTTTTAGATTTAGAATTCACTTGGTGTATTCTATGAATTGAAAATGTTTTTATGTTAATGACAAGCTGGATAAAGTAATGCTACTAAGAATAATAAATAGCATTTTTTAGAGAAAGAGCTTGAAAGTATATACATACCAGAGAATTTGGATGTTTATAAAGTTTATTTTTTTACTAATAAGGACTTAACCTTTGAAAGATATTAACACATCTAGCAAATATGTCAAATAATCCTTATTTATTCCTTTTTTTAAAAAAAAAGTATATACCTGTGTGCAGGAAATGCTGAATTGCCAAAGCATAGTTTTTAATCATAATAACAAATAAAATCCACTCGTATTCTTTTAAAACTCAGCATATCTTAAAATTTGCTTTTATAACTCAGCATAATTTTTATAACTTTATAATTTAAAACTGTCAAATCCAATATGATACCACCTTTTGTTTTCATTTTAAATAGCACTTGTTGCAGTATGATCACTCTAAAGTAACAGATTAAGCCACTAGATAAAATGTTTTCAGTTGGGTTTCCACCCAGTCTGTAAAAGTACCTTCTTTTATCTTTATCTTTTATCCAAGAAAAAGCACTTTGGTAGATGCAGGAATAAAAATTGCCATTTTATTGGTTTGCTACTCCTTTTGGAGGGCAAATTCAAAAAGAGAGTGGTCCTGTGCAAAGACAGATCTCTTGTGTGTTTTAATGCAGAGATCTTAGAGCCCTTGGACAAACTACCCTGCTTCTCCACTACAGTGGATATTCAAGACCCCCAGTCTCCAGTCTGGAGGCTGACAGGACCAGAGGGACTGGCCTGAAGCTGTGTCAGGAGAGGTTTAGGTTGGATATTAGAAAAATGTTCTTCACCCAGGGAGCAATTGGGCACTGGAACAGGCTCCCCAGGGAAGTGGTCACAGCACCAACCCTGACAGAATTCAAAAAGTGTTTGAAAAACATTCTTGGGCACATGGCATAACTCTTGGGGATGGTCCTGTGCAGGGCCGGGGGAGGGCTCAATCATCCTTGTGGATCCCTTCCAACCCAGCATACTCTGTGATTCTGTGATCTTACAAGTGCCTTCATTTTGAAAGATGTGAGGAGGTTGCTGCTTGGGTAGCCTTGTTGCGGAGCTCTGCAGCATGAGTGGTTGCCATTACAGAGTTCAGTATGTCATTCAGAGTTAAGAAGTCCTGCAGATGCAAGGTAGTAGTACAGCTCATTTTTATTCTAAACTGTTCCTGATATTCCTGTAACAGTATTTTCTTCATTGTGAAGAAGGTTTGGGCGGTTCTGGGTGGAGTAAAGGTCTCTGAAATTCTGGGGGCCATTGAGGCTGTGCACAGTGGCACCACCTGTGACTGACTTCAGAGGATCCCTAAAAAATAGGATTGTCTTTACATAAAACTTTCTTACTCCTTTTGGTGTCTGCACTTCCTTTTCCTGGTTTTCCTCATAGTGATGTTCTGTGTTGGCCTCTCTCAGGAGAGGCTTCTGCTGTTCCTGAGATTTGCCATGGGAAGGTACCTTCCCCCTCTACCATGCTGATCTGCCTTGTGGCCCATCCAGCTTGAGTTTCTACCTGGGCTCAAGCTGCCCTGCTCCAGCACTGGGTGTGAGACAGGGAACAGAGGGAGACACCCTAAACAGTATTATTTCTGCTGGAGTGAAAAGATGAGACTCAGAGGAACTGTGCTACTCACCCACCTTACCCACTTTTCCTGACAAAAGCCTGGTTTAAAAGCAAGGTCAATGATGAAGAGGAGAAGCGGCTTCCACCCTCTTCTGGTGAGTTGAGTGTTCCTGTCTCTAATAATTGACAATTTTGTTATTCCACGTCAGAATGTGTGACTCAGATCTATGAAAATACAGTCTTCCAAGGAGGAGACCTCACTACAGTGTTTACACCGAGTGCCAATTACTGCCAAATAGTGTGTACTTACCATCCTACCTGTCTACTCTTCACCTACCTGCCAGCCACATGGACTAAAGATCCTGCAAAAAGGTAGAACGTTCATGTACTTGCTGGTCTCCTGGGATAATTTAGAAACCTGGTAACATTTTGACAGAATACAGACCTGAAGGAAAAGGTGCAGGGTTGCCATGGGAAAACAATGTCAAGTGTCTCTAAAACTGGTGATCGAAGAGTAATTGCTTGAATACAAAAGGTTAAATTTGACAATGCCCAATTTTTCACACTCACACACTGGCCCTTTCAAGGAAAGAGAACTGACTCTGCACTCTCTCCTCTAGGCCATGTATTTATTGTTGAGGGACAATGTGACTAATTTCACATCTCCAATGTGAAATAATTGAATTCTCCAATGTGAATAATTTCACATCTGCCCTGTACTGTTCCCCATCTTTTCTATTTAGTATGTTTTTCTCACAATTAACAATTTCAGTGGCCTGAGAGAATGAAGTTGTCTTCTCTCTATGCCCAGTGCATTTCTGTCCTCCTGACCCTGGGCTCTGCTTTTCATTTTGTTGGGATCTCTAGGAGCTCCCACAAACAAAATATTCCTTCTCATCTGCCACAGCTGCCAACAAAGCGTGTAAGGCTTGACCCTATTTTTCTTCCGATTACACTTGTCAAATTTTCATGTTGAGAAATATTGGACAGGCTGCATTTCACCTGAGAAACAGTTATGACAGTCTGTGTTGTACTGCCAAAGCTGTGAATTGCTGCATTTTAAAACACAGGTTCTCCTGCTATTTAAAAGACAGTGATACAGAAATGCTGCCGAAAGTGGATACGGAAGGAGCGATCTCTGGACATTCCTTAAAACAGTGTAACCAAATTAGTGGTAAGAGATGTTCATTCACATGCATGTATTTTATGCTCTGCAGTTCATAGCAGCTGTTAAAAAATTAGCATTTTGGGAAGAGGAATGAAATCAGAGAGGCAGCCAAGCAGTGATTTGTGTGTTCTTTGCCAGGCCACTTTCAAACACAGTGACAAAATCTCTACTGGTTTTACTCTTCAGGCCCACCTATCCAACACCCAGCGTCCCCAGATGAGCTAACAGGGAAATCATGCTCCTGCAGTCACAGTTTCATTAGCTAGAGGCAGATGGCAGCCCATGCTTTAACTGCTGACTCCAGTTCTAAAGATTAATTTACTATTACAATTCCAGTCCAGAAAGTGGTTTATATGGCATGTGTGACCCTGTTTTGCAACTCTGAGGTGCAGATGCTCAGCAAAGCAAAAGTGTATTGTCACAAAGTGATGCCAATACTTTTGTGTTCCTGTGTAATAATTTTTTTAGCAGCTGCATCTTTTAGGGTATATGTGCTTTACATGAAGACCTAATGTCAGCATGCCATACCTGCAAGTTATCACCAGGCATATTAAAAGCCTATTAAATGTGTTATTTTATGAATGTTTTAAATCTGCACTGCCATAGTGATGTCATTAAAAGGAGATCAACTGAAGCATAGCATGGTACTTTAGACAAACAGAATAAGGAATAATATAGTTATTCACTTCCTGACTTGAGGACAAGTAGTGTCTTATGGATGTAAGTCTAGTTCTTTAGTTGCATTGGTATAGCATCTCAAGATGACAGGACTTAGTAGGTTTTTATGCAAGTTCTCCACTGTAGCTATTATCAATAAGTTGTGCTTTCTTTTGCTTGCCACCTGCCCTTCAGAGCAGTCAGGGCCCTTAAAAGCTCTTTCCTGCCAATAACCCTTCATGTTTGTGTTTCTGAGTATCTTGGAATAGAAAGGGATTTCAGTGGGATGTTATTCTTTATGCTATTTAGACTAGTTAATATCAGTGAATTACTCTAGAATCAGACTAAATGTAAATCTATGCATACATGTTTAAAAATGCCTCCAATCATTGGCTGACCCTTGTTCTGTGAAATGACCTTCATTTAAAACCCCACAATTGTGGGCCTGTCTCTGTGAAGTGTAAATTTAATATTCTGACTCAAGTGGGAAATGTCTGTTGTTCATGAGGACAGAATGCACCATTTAACCCGCTCTATGAATTTGGAACTGGGAAAATTTATTTTAATATTGATTCTGAGTTCTTGCTTTGGTGACTGTCATCCTGGTCTCAGTCAGCCACAGTGGTTAAAGTCCCTCTCTCATGGAGGCAAAGGCACTGTCAAAGCCTGCCAGTTTTTCCCCTTGCCATGAGGTACTACACTAAACCTACATTTCTGATTTGGTGCTAGATCTATGTATAAAGTATGGTGTAACTGAAGTGAGCGTGGGATGTGGCATCTGGCTTATGAGGGCTGTGTCACACAATCTGCTATCTTTTGGGCAATTTGGGGCAAGGGATGGGAAAAGAATAGAAGTACATTTTCAGAACTTGGTCTCTCTTTCTTCACAGCTTGCAGCCCAGATGTCCATGTAGGACTGGATATGGAAGGGAATATTTTTGATATTACTATGGCTGACAGCTATCAAGAGTGTCAAAAACGATGTACCAATGACAACCGTTGTCATTTTTTTACATATGCCTCTGAAACTTTTCACAATGCAAGCTTTTGGTAAATACAGGTTGGATTAATTCCCCTGGACAGCCCTGTGCCTAAGTAGATTAAATCTCAGAGCATTCTAAGAATGCAAGAATTTACTCAAGAATATTCAATTTACTCTTCCTTGAAATGTTTGTTCACACTTACAGGTAGGAAAATATCAATTGTCAATTGGCTTTCATTTGTCCGTTGGTGAAAAAGACAAACTTGATTATTACAGCCTTGAAAAAATCCTAAAATTCTCTGAAGATACTGAAATACAAATTATATTGATAGCTGTGTTGCATTTTTGCTCTGTTCAATCTTACTCTGCTTATTGTTCTGAAAATAGCATCATTAGAATATCCAGAGAAATTATTTCGTTTTAATGAGACCTATTTTTGAGCTCTTAATCTGCTCAGTTTTGGAAGTTAAGCATTGTTCAGCTAGCTCTGTTCATCATTTGAACTCTGCTCTGGAGGCTGGAGATTGTTCTGGCCCACGGCCAGACCATGCACAATGGTAGGAATTGTGGGTTCAAGAGGATGGTTTAGTCCAAGGAAGAAGACCTGTTTTCTTACCACTTTCTTTACTCTTTGTCATTCAGTAAAAAATGCTTCTTGAAACATACCAGTGTAGGAACTCCAAGCAACATAAAGGTGCTTGATGAGGTTGTGTCTGGATTCTCTCTAAAGCCATGCCAACTTTCTGAATTAGGTAACTATTTAAAATTTCTGATTAGTTTTAAGGCACATGTATCCTGAAATGCAATCTATCACTCGCATGTAGAAATGTTTCATTATGTAGAATAATTCTAAAATAATCTTATTCTTAAAATATAGTTATTACACTCAGGGACAAAGGGGGTTCATATATTTTTAATTTTTTCATGTTATCATTTGTCTTGCAGAAACAGTTCCCTTCTTTAGAGATCTAAAGAATGCTTTCATAATATTAGCTTGATGAAATTGAATGTTATCTTTGTATCATGGATACAAAAATAGAAGATAAAAGCCCATCAGATTCAAAGATCAGGGGAAATATGGAGCTTTCTACATTCTGTTTGCATACTGTGTATGCCCTTGAAAATTTTTATTGAAGATCTGCAGTGTTTTAATACAGCTGGCTAATAGGAAATGTGCAGGAAATAAGTAATATGCATTTTGTGAGTGATTTGTGATGAAAGCAAAAAGTCTGTGCTTGTTCCTGCAATCATTACTCAGACAAAATTCTCAAGTGTCTAAAATCAAACAGTGTGTATCAAACCTTCTTATTCTCAATTGAAACATCTTTCACTTTTTCTTTTTTTTTTCTTCTTATTAATTCTATCTCCACTTTGTCTTACTGTGTGATATTTTCCTTTCTTAATGATGATGATGTTATTCTGCTGTTATTCTATTTCATATAGCCTTATTTTATCTCACAGATAATCTAGTTTTCCTGTATAAATCACATTTCATAGAGATGTGTATCAATATATTGCTTTTGAAAATCAAAAGTGCTTGGGTTTACTGCTGGGCAGTGCTGGCACAGCATCAGCACTCTCTCCCCAAAATTCCTCCCATCAATAATCTGGGGGTGGGCAAGATCCTGTGAGTGAATACGCCTAGGTCAGGTGTATTCAAACTAGCCATGGGGACATTCCATGTCATATGATGTCAGCTCAGCTATAAAATCAAAAGAAACGAGGAGGAAGGGCAGGCATTTGTTATTTGCAGTGTTTGCCTTCTGGAGCAACAACTACGTGTGCGAAGCCCTGCTTCCCAGGAAGACTTCCCCAGGAAGTGTTTGGATATCACTTGCTGATGGGAAGTAGAAAATAAGAGAATTGGGTTTGTCCTCTTTGCCTGTGTGTGTGCAAACTTTTTCTTTAGTAAACTGCCTTATTTGAACCTATGTGTAGTTATCCATCTCATTTTCACTCACCTGTCCAGTTGAGAAAGGGGAATAATAGAGTAAGTTGCAGGGCACCTGGTATCCAGACAAGGTCAACCCACCAAAGTCCTTTTTGGTGCCCAACATGGACTTTTCCTACAAAACAGTCTTTACCTGAAACCACAAGTTCACTGGCCTTTACCCTTCTGATTCTCTCCTTGATCCTTCTGGTGGAGGAGTGAGTGAGTGACTGCATGGAGTTTGGGTTTTGGCTGGGATAAAACCATGACATCATGTGAAAATCAGTCTTGTTCCTGCCTGTCTTTCCCTACTTTCTGTGTCTTGTGAAAGAGGCAAGAGCAGGCAAGAGAGAGGAAATAAATATTGTGTAATCATAGAAGCCTAGACAGCACTACTGCATCAAGAAGTCATCTAAGGAGGTCACCTGTCCCAATTTCAGACAGATCATCTACATCTGTCCAGACAGAGATTTGTAGAGTGTAGTCATAAAACCTCAGTGATGTCTTCTGCCTTGCTGTTTTGTCAACATCTGAAATGAGTTTATTTCAATATTTGTTTGAGGTTTTCTCCTGAATTTATTTAGTTTATTCCTTTATACGTGGCCTTTCATTTTCTGCCTTTGCCTCTCTGACTTTATTCTTATGCACACACACTACTACGCATGTGGAGCAATTTGTCTGTTTTCTGCCCTTTGCAAAGTATCTTCCTGGGGATCACTGAATATTGAGCAAATGATCACTGAACATGGTCCTTGAGATCATGGGTTAGTTTCCCTGAAGTTTCAGATCCACATTTTTGCTTGAAATATAATTTCCTTTGAGACTATCTGTTCTTCTTAAGGCTATTTCCTTTTAACATAGGATCTTAACTACTAATTGTGAGAGTAAATTGACTCTAATTTTCTACATTTCTAATTATGTTTTTTACTGTTCTTATTGTGTAATTACTGCCCAGTATTGTTGTCCTTTCTTACCTATGTTTTTTGAAAACCTCATCAAATTAACAGGATTCAGAGTAAGCTCTGCCTCTTCATAGTTTCCTTTTCTGAAGTAAGATGTTCCCAATATGTTTCTATAGCACACTGGGCAGTATTGACTTGGTTGCTGTACTTTCTCAACAGCTCAAGTTCTCTGCTGCCACCAAATCCTGTCTTTAGGATAATTTCACTATTTTTACTATCTCTGCAGCTTGATAGGTTCAAGAAACATCTTCTGCACAGATGCTTCCAGATTTCTTTTCAAATTCTTGCACTAGAATTCTAACTGGGACTTCAAGCATACCTTTGAAGAAGGGTACTCATTAATCTCTTTTAAAACATGTAGTATTTCCTGTAACCTCTATATCCATTGTCTGGTTGTGTGAACTGTCCTGCCAAGCCTCTGTTGTGTTTTGATATTTTGGCCACGTCCGAGCGCACCACTCGTACTTACTTTGCCTACTTTTCAAACAGGAAAAGAAGTGCTAAGAAGATCATCACCTTATTTTTTTTCTAGTCTTCTTATGAACACGATATGCCCATTGAAAATTAATTTAATTTTTCCCCTATTAGATTAGCAAATCTCTATTGTAATATGTAATTTCTCTTCTCTATATGAACCTTATCCCTGTAGCGCTCTCCATGACTTTACATAATCAAAAATATTTTTGAGAAATAGTTTTTGGTTAAAATGCTGTGTTACTTTTCCAGTTTATCAATCACAGAAGGAAAATGGGAATAAAGATAGATGTGAATAATCTGTAAATCTCAATATTCTGATGCCATACTAAAGTTTTTTGAATTTTGATATTTTGTTCTTCTTTTATACAGATTGTCAAATGGACATTTTTGAGGATCAAGTGTTTTCAGGAATTAATGTGACAAGTATTTTTACTCCTGATATTTCTGTCTGCCAAACTATGTGTACATATTTTCCAAAGTGCTTGTTCTTTACATTTTTTACCAGGAAATGGCAAATAGAATCTCAAAGGTGAATATGACAGTTAAATGATATTATCTATGTAGATTATTTAAAATTTATTTTTTGAAAACACAGAGTCTTTTTTTAAACACTAATTTCTTATACATATGTAAATTTATGTTGAAAGGCTATTTTCAGTAAAGCACAGCTTTTTATGAGTTTTGTTCATAAATTTGTAGTTTCCTGTGGGCATTTCAACTGTTTTCCAAGGACTTTTGTATTGTGGTTGTGTATCTGAAAAGAATTATACATGTCAAAATTACATGAGCCTCCAGATTGTTTTAAAAACTTAAAGCTGAATTTTATGGCATTATCAAAAGAGCCATCTGGTTTCCCAGCAGGGTGAACTTATTTCCTTGAAAAGATTTTTCATTTAAGTTAATGGCTTTAAAAATATTTCTATTTGGCTTCTTTCATACTTAGTAGTGAGAATAGTTAAAAATCAACATTCCACAAAAATCAGAAGAATAAAGTTTCCAAGGAATTTCAGAGAGAAGCAAAGCTGAGATGGCATGCATCTCCTAAAGCGACCTCTTCTATATATTTATAAATACTGTACCACTTTTAGTAGTATATTTGTATGGCATTTCACAGCACAATTGATTGCCTCGATTTAGTGTGGACTAGTGATCTTAATTCATTTTCATATGAAATACTTCTACAGAATGAGACTTGGGAGAAAAGAGTGTATTTAGGAAAGAACCTTCTTTTACCGGTACATAAACAACTATTTTTAGAATGTGAGAACAGGTTTAGTTATTGTGAAAAATATTTCATCGTAGAAATCTTTGCCTTCTGAAGACATCAACAAGTGGAATTCCAGAGGAACTCATATCTCAAGAAAATGCTGTATCAGGCTTTGGCCTCCTAAATTGCAGAAGATCTTTTCCTGGTAAACAATAAACTACAATTAAACCACTAATTTTTAATTAATCCAAGTAATATCTTTCTGATGCTTTGAATGCAATCATTCTTACAGCCTGCAATTCTCGCACTTACACGCAGATGGATTTTTTGGGAGATGAGCTTACTGTCACTTATACTAAAGGACACAGAGCCTGTCAGCAGGTTTGCACAGACATGATCCGCTGCCAATTTTTTTCCTATTCTCTCCTCCAAGGTTCATGCAATGAAGAAGGGTGAGATATATTTTTTTAAATATTCAAAGATTGCTGAAATAATCATTCCAGACATGTGGTGAGCGAGTTAATGTATGTGTTGTTCAGTGAAAAAAATACAAACTAAATGTTTAAATGTTTGCATTAATTCATTGGCAGAAAGTGTGAGTGTCACCTAAGAATGTCCTCAAATGGATCTCCAGTGAAAATAGTACATGGACCAGGAAGTATCTCTGGATACTCACTAAGATTATGCAAAAAAAAAGCCAGTACTGGTAAGTAAAACTTCTTTTATGAAAAATAGATGGCGCTTCCCTGATTTCAGTGTAGGAGGCCAAAGCATATTTTTTTAAAGTGGTTGCACTGTCCCAGTGGGTGATTTTGTAAAGTTAGAGTGTTCTGGAAAAGTGAAGTCAGTCAGGTCTTTGCATAGTAAACACCAGAGCAGCATTGTGAATTTGATTTTAATAGACTTTATGACCTTAAACCATGAAAAATGCATCATTTAACACCTTCTTCGCAATAGGTGGTGCCTATTCAGTGATCAGCAGTGGCCTCATCTTCATTTTTAATTGGTGAATGCAAGTTGTCTTTAAGCTCGGTTTTAAATGACTTCTGTAGTGTGCATGCAGCATTCTGCAAGAACAATTAGGATCGTTGGTGGGACAGACTCCTCCCCTGGTGAATGGCCCTGGCAGGTCAGCCTGCACGCCAGGCTGTCCCGCCAGAGACACCTCTGCGGCGGCTCCATCATCAGCAACCAGTGGATCCTCACGGCCGCTCACTGCGTCGCCAGGTGAGGCCGAAGTGCAAATCCACAAATAAGCCTCAAAGGTTAGCCCAGCATGCAAGGTAAATTGAGGCCTACCTTTCAGGGTGATAACAATGAGAACTAGAAATAGATGAACTGCTTTAATGTGGCCAAAAGGTGAATTTTTCAGGTAGACATTCAGTGTCTTAATGTAACTGGAACTCCGTACTTTGTCCCTTTGTAGCATAGCATTGTAGTGCTGATGCTAAATTATTTTAATTAATCTATAAGGTGAAATTCTAAAGCAGACAACAAATACCTGCAGAACCCTAGACATTCTGATGAATCTCATTCTCATGAGATGTGAGTTTTTTCTTACTGTAATACTGCATTAGGCTATTTAGTCACAGTCTGACTGTCTTTTCTCCTCAGTCTAGAGAATCCCAACATTTGGCGTATTTATGCTGGTATTTTGAGACAATCAGAAATAAATGAGGATACCCCCTTCTTCAAAGTGGAAGAGATTATTGTTCACTCTCAGTATCAACATGCTCATATTGGATATGACATTGCTTTAATGAAACTTGCTGAGCCTATGAATTTTACTGGTATGTAGCATATTGCAGAGGAATTGTGAAAATGTGCAGGAAGACACAGGGCTGGCATTGCTATGGCAGTGCATGACTCCTGGGCTGGCTTCCTTTAATATGCAGTTAACTGGGGTTTGAAGAGAATTTGCTGGGGTTTGAGGAGAATCTATTCTGTTGGCTTCAAAAAGAAAATGAGTAGCTTTAATTTACGTGCTAAAAGTCATACATAATGTAAGGGACAAAGCATACATGGAAGTTGTCATCAGAAGTCATGTGTATGCCCACAAAACCTTACTGTTGCTGCTGTCTCTGATGGACAAACTAATATTTTCTCTTGTAGATCTTCAACTACCTATCTGCCTGCCATCAAAAGAAGATGCTAACATATTTTATACTGACTGTTGGGTAATTGGATGGGGTTACAGAAAAGAAAAAGGTACTGAGAAATATTTTTAAGCAGTGAATTTTTCTATTTTTAAAATCAATGTTTTTTGGCAAAAAGTCTCCCCTTCTCTAAAAACAAAAGAAAGTGGTTCTTAGCTACCACTATTCTTTCTAGACAGTACTTTAATATAATTCTTTATTAGAATTGATTTCTATTAAGACACCATAAAACATAAATGAAAGATGTATGAAATTATCATTAAATAGCTCCATGGTCTGACACAATAATTAATTTTATAAATTGGTTCAGTAGTTTGAAATACTTGAGAATTCAATCCTCTACATACCTCTAAATACATCTTCTACAACACTCAAATACCCTTCCTTAGATTCTAGTTTAATCTACTGACAAACCCCAGTACATATCTGGTTTTCCTAGCTGAAAAAAAAAGGCAATAATAATTTACCACTGGGCTGTTTTGAATTACAGTCTGCACATAACCCATGGTGAGTTTTTATGTGATTGTATTCATATGACTTTAGAAATTGGAGATGGAAGTATGTTGCTTTTCTTATTCTGAAGATTGATTATAGACCATGCCAATGACTTGTGTTGTGGTAGTAGATGAGATTTGAACTCCTCTGATTTTATATGGAGGTAGGCCAAAAAGCTCTTCATTACCAAGTTTTCATATCTATTTGTGTGGTTTTACTTATATTTTCATATGTTTATACAGATGTAAATGTTTCTCTTTAAAGAGACCTTTTCCTTTATACACGTGCCTATCTGAAAGTTATAGTTTAATGTGAAATCTAACAAATTTAGGCAGTTACTGCATAGACAAATTTCTTCTGTTAATTACTAGAGAAAAAGCTGGTTTTAAATACTCTTGTTTAGTCTATGTGCAAGTTTCTCCATCCTAAAAACTACTAGGACAGAGAGCAGCCCAGATTTGGCAGCTGGGAGCTTCCAAACTTATTGCAGCACTTTACTAGGAAATAATAGTTACTAACACAAAGCAACGCTAACAGCAAAGCTCCAAGGGCCAGTGTCCTGAGAGCCATTCCAGGATGAGGATTCGTTTCACATCACAAGGGAGTTTTGAAGCTTTTCCAGTCATGAGAAAGAAGATGGCAACATAAAAGCATTTAAATTAGAAGACAATTTACATTGTTTGCTAACACAAAGGAAGGAAAATCAGTTCCATGGACATCTATTGACACTCCAGAAGCAGTGACCTCCCACTTTGTAATATCAGTGTATGGGGATTTCTAGAGTTGAATTTTAATCTTTATTTTTCCAGAACCAAACATTTCTCATCTCATATTGCCTTCCCTATAGGTCGGGTACAAGATATTCTTCAAAAGGCTCCTGTTCCCTTCATGTCAAAAGAGGAATGCCAGGCAAGGTACCGGAAGCACAGAATAGGTGACAAAGTGGTCTGTGCTGGCTATGATGAAGGAGGAAGGGATGCTTGTAAGGTAATGACAAACAGTAGGGTATGGTTATATATTCCAACCATAGGTTCAAATATGTAAATGAATAATACAATTTTTTTAAATTGTTATCAGAAAAGCATGAGTATCAATAGAGCTCTTGATTAACTTGTCACTTTTGGTTGTCAAAAGCACTGAAAACCAAGGTATATGGAAAATATTTCTTATATGGCATTGAAATCTTTAGGGATAGATTCCATGGATAGGAAACTCTGAGTGTGGATATATAGATATCCATTTAGAGAATAAAACAGTGTTCCTTCAGGCTATCAGAAATCCAAAGAGCATAAGTATAGTACCTTGAAGCATTTCTCCAATAAGAGCAGATTTCCTATGATGTTTTCTTCTTTCTATCTTTTTTTTTTCCTCATTTCTTTGTAGGAAATACAGTACATAAAATCTTTTTTTAAAGCATCCACTGTGTAAAAACCAGAAGGGAGGGTGCTAGTAATGCTATTAAAATGCATGGGGGATAGAAGGCTGAAAACAAACTGTGAAAACTGCTCTGTTCATAATTAGAGTTGAAAATGTCACAACAGCATGAGTTCCATGAGCCAAAGTCTCTGCTCAAGAGCAAACTCACGCACTTTCACGAGTTTAAATATTCTGAGTTAATTTCTGCAAGAAGAAAATAGTCTGATTATTAATATGAAATTCAGTCTGATTATTAATATTAAATTCTCTACCAAATACATTTTTCACTGCAAACATTAAACACTTAATAATTGTATGCTGGAATGTTACTATTGCTATTATTAGTTAGGAATAAAAATACTAGGAGCTGGGAAGGAACTTTTCCTCTATTCTAATTAAGCTTTTTTTTGTCTGATACAGTGTAACAGAACATGGAGATGCTGTTTTAAAAAATAACACACTTGCAGTTGTCCTAACAACTTGTAACAGCTTCTCTAAGGAATCTTATGTTCAGAAAGGAGTAGAAAAAGAAAACACAAAGGTGTTTTATTCTGAGTGGGACAGAGTCACTCAAGCAGGATAAGGCATGTAGAGAACTGAGATACTAAAAATATGTTCATAAGAAAAAATATTGCCAATACTTCATACAGTTTAAAATCACTGTATATAGATAAGGCAATAATGAAAATTCAAATAATATAAACCAGTAGTTTTGAACCTTCATGGGAAGAAGAATTTGTTTGCAATGACTATTTAGAAATCAACGTACTAAACAATCAGAACACCTGCTTCAGTCCTCTCAATTAGCTGTAAGTGAAAGTGACTGAAATCTATGCTGTTATGCTGGTGGTAACATTGAATTATGCTGATTTTATTCAAAGCTTTCTTTGTGATAGAAATACTGATGAGGCCTCTCCCTTGCCTGCTCTCTCTTTCTCTCCTGTGACACAGGGAGATTCAGGAGGGCCCCTGTCCTGCAGGCACGAGGAGGTGTGGTATCTGGTGGGCATCACCAGCTGGGGCGAAGGCTGCGCTCGCCCCAGGCAGCCGGGAGTCTACACCAAAGTTGCTGACTATTCAGACTGGATTCTGGAGAAAACTACACACTATGAGCCTTACTGACTCACTCAAAGTGTTGCTGCAGGATAACAACCCTCAGAGCAATGGGATAAGGCATATTAGTACTTTTTCAATGGTGTTTTTGTTGTGCTTGTTCAGTGGTGAGCCTGGAGTGTAAAGTACTTGTTTTAAAATGCAGAAAAGCAGGAATTTTCCTATTACTAAATAAAAAGCAGTAATCACAATAAACTCTGTGATCACTGATTTGGCAGAAGAAAATATGGCTGAGCCACAGACTTCTGTTCTTGCTAGCATAAAATGGAGTGGATGAGGATGCAGGACATGTATGGACCTTGGAGCTGGGAACTACCTCTCTCTTAGGAGGTTGCCACACAGCAAAAAGAAATTTCCTTCTCTTGTCTGAATGTAGTTAAAAGGGGCGAACCACTTACAAGCTTACTGGGCTGGGGGAAGAGAAGCTGGAACCTTGGAAAGGAATGGCATGGAAATGCCTACTCAGTTGCATTCCCCTGGTTTCCTTGGGGAGTTACCCAAAAAAGTGTCAGTACTAACCAAGAAAACAAACCCAGAAGTCTTGGCAGAGGGACACACGTGGATGCAGACACTACCAAGCCCAGCTCATGCTGGAAAATCCCATCCTGTTGTTCCCAGCAGTCTGCCAAGGGTTTGCACAAGTGTGGTTTACCATTGTGCTGGGATCTCCACTGGGCTTTGATCTTCTCAGGACCAGGGCAGGGAGCTCGAGCACCCTTAGGGTGCCTCCAAGTTACCAAACACCCATGTTATCTACACACAGATGTTCTGCAGGCACACAGAACACAAACAGTGGAAGGCATAAAATACTTTTTTTCCTGTATTGCTGCTCTCCAGAATTTTTGCATTCCCAGCTGCAAGGTCACTTGAGTGTGTTTACAATCCCCACCAGTCTTCCACTTTTAACCCATTGCTCCCAATGAGCTGTCATCTACGTTATTGTAATTTTTGTGGATAGTTTTGTGATAAGAAAGATAATGAGGGCCTACTTCTCTTGAGGAAGATTATCTAGAAAATCAATAAAAGGATCCCCTCCCACAATGTATATTTTTATTTTCCAAATACCTAACTCTGTGATTAAAGAAACAACTTTATCCTGTTCCTGTATCTCCTTGTTTCCTTTTATAATTTTCTGTTACTTTGTGTCAGGTAGCAAACATATTTCATGGCTGAAATTAATACTAGTGTGAGAAACAGGAATCAAAAATTAATTACTTTCCCATGGTAAGAAGCAACATTTCACACTACATCAGAAAGGAGAGTAGAGTACCAGCACTATCTTTGCCAAACTTTATGAGCCTATTTCCTAATCATCTACATTACCATAATTGCTGAAAATATGTTCCAGAGTGCTACTCATAATTGCCCTACACCACACTGGGAGGTAAACAGCAGGAGTGGCTCTGCCAGTAAATGAGGTCATGAAACTTAGGAATTAAACATCAAATTTGTGGGAGATAAGAATCAAGATGCTGAAAATTACTTTTGTCTTTAAATTTTTTATGCTTTATTTGTAAATAACACTGAGGGAAAAAAGTGTAATTCCCTGCTACAAGCTTATGCTCCTATCTGCGTCTGGAGTCAGGGTGTGCGGTGCTAAGCTGACTGCAGTCAACAAACCTGAAATCCCAAAGCTGTATTCAAAGGCTGGGGAGTTGATTTACTTCACTTGTTTGTTTTGAAAGAACTAGAATTCAGAGAAGGGATAAAAACAGTCCAGACTTAACAGGAGAGGAGAGGTAATGCTGCTGTTGCAGGCACATCTGGGGGAAGAGGCGCTGCCTTCCCTCTGCCCTGCAGTGGGCTCCTGGTGACAGGGGCTCGAGTCAGTGGGTGCACAGTGCCAAAGGTGTCATGCCCTGGGGGTCCTGAGTGCAGGGCATGGCTGTTCAGAGAGCCAACAGGAAAAGCCTGGTGTGTGCTGGGGGAATTGGATCAAGGGTGAGAGGGAAGGCACATCGCTGTGCTGGGATTTTTGCCAACACTGCAGACGCAGAACAAGAGATATGGGTGGGGACTGATGTCTCTTCATGCTCTGTTTAATCTGCAGCTGGTTTAAAATAACAGCAAACCTCAGACATGCTGTCAAAAACCTAGAGACTTAAATAAGGGACTGAGAAGGAAAAAATAGAAAACAGGGAAAAAAAAAAGAAAGATTCTTGGCATTCAAGTGTGATTTTGTCCTCATGGGGAAGGAATGAAGACAGCTGGAAAAGAATTGCTGATGGAAAAAAGGAATTGCTTCAGTAGGAAAATAGAGGCTGAAACTCTCTAAATAAGAATCATCAGGAGACCATCCAAAATACTTGTCTCTAATACTTAAACTGTGTAGGCTAAAGAGTATATGCAATGTCAATCTGACAGCCTTTAATACCTTCTCATAATAATCCTGTCATCAGCTTTTCAAAATGCACAAAAAAGTGTTATTTTTTTTATTTTTTTTTCCTTCCCTCAATTTTGTTTGTTTATTTTTATTTTGTTTGTTTTTTCTGCTGCAATTTTAGGGTTGTCAGTATTGCAGTTACAAAGAGGAATGGCAGTCAGCTGTGCTCTGTAGACCTCTGGAGCTCCATGTTTTGTTTCTCAGAGGTATCCCAGGTGACAGCAATACGCCAAAGGAAACTCAGCTGTTCCTGTGGAAAGGACAAGTGATCTCAATGACTGCAGACATCCTTCATGAGTAGCTGTTGACCAGATAAAATACCTTATTGCAATATATTTTCACCTACAGCAGATACCCTTCAATGACAATTTGTATTATTTGTCAGTTCATCTGTAATAAATTCCTGATGGATAAAAGAGAGTGCCAGGAATATCTCCCAGATATGTGGAGAATGCAGGAGTTTGTGGTGGCTATTATGAAGTCCTTATGACTTTGTTTAAGATGAACTACATGAGGGAATGTCTGATCTTTTTGTGGGTTTATACACCAGCATGATATGTAATTCATTGAGACCTTTAGACTCATAGATAGAAGCATATTGGTGTTATTAAGTGTTATATTGCTTGGGCTTTCTGGTATCAATAGGTGACTTGCACTAAATGAGAGGCAGTTTATGACCTTTGTTTGTTCTCCCTTCTAGTCTACCTCCCTGGGGAAAAGTGATTTTTTAAAAGCCTACAACCAAAAAACCTATCTCAATCTCATTAAAGAAAAGCCTGGTTTTATACTTTAAATCTTCCTCTGTTCATCTTCAAACAGAAGACAAACATCAGTGCTTTGGTCGTTATTGTCATTAATGGCAAGTGTCTCTGGTTGTCCTGAAAGTCAGTAAATCTCATAATGTTACTTAGAGATGTAGAAATTTTGGTAGGGGCAAGTGCCATTGTTGATGTATTGAATGGCAGCATTAGTCTGGCCTGATTTTATTAGTACAAACCAGATCCTCGATCTCAGAAACTTTCAAACTTGTTCAGGTACAGATGAAACACTCCATATGTGCTGTCAGTCTGGAGAACAATTAGTCAAGCATAAAGTAAAGGCATATTCTTTTGCTGCTCAAGTGGACTCAAATTTTAACTTGTAATAGCTTTCTCTGTAATCATTTAAATAGAATTGCAAAGCAAAAAACCCAGTTTCCCATTAAACTGGCTCTGCAGTGTTTCCTACCACTGCTGGTGCTTTGCCTAATGTCTGACATCATGAAAGGGACCTGAGCTGTGAACAAGAAGACATAAAGCCTCTCATTTCTTCTTGCTGGGAGAATTCAAAATCCTTGCAGTGAAGATGTAGAGAGATCACCTAGTTAGTCCATTTCTCTGCTTTTCCAGTGGAGGGAAATGGAACAATTTGGTATAAGCTCCTAGTGTAAGTGTAATTTGTGAAAAATTATTATTCTGCTGTAATGAAAAATGAGTTTCTGATGCTGAAAACCAGCAAACTGTATGGAATTAAAATAATTCACAATGGCACTCCTCATAGTAGGAGAACTGTGAATTCTAATTCTCTGCCTAATTTCCTGCATGTATGGAGAATTCTTTGAAAAATTATTGTTAGGTGCTTTTTTAAAAGTGAAATATCTACATTTAAATACATTCAAATTGCATTTCTACTTCAAATAGGAGGCAACATTATTTTGCCTCTGAGCAATTATAGCAGATATGCAATACTACACATTTATAGTGAAAGATTTCCTGGAGTAGTAAAATGATTGTTTTTCCTGTGGTCTTTGTGTTGTAAATCACATTATACATATGCAGAGATGTGTTAGAGTTACTTTGGATTATTGAATGCTACAAGAATTTTTTCATGACTTATACAGTGGAGTTTGGGGTTTCCCTGGTATTGTGATGGGTTTTGGTTTTGTTTTGTTTTTGTTTATTTGGTTGGGGTTTTTGTGTTTGTTTTTTTTTTTTTCTTATTTTTTAAAAATTTCTGCAGTTATTCTTCATGTTTCTCATACTCTTTTTCCATCACACTGTGATGTTAGCAAATACTGAGGCAGTTCCCATATTTAGTTAGCTGGTTTATTTGTGGGGGAACAATGATACCAAAGGAAGAGGACTGCATGTACAGGGCATGCAAAAGTCTAAGAGGAGTTAACAGGAACTAAATCAAAGTTAAAGTGAGTTGGAACAAAAAACCAAGTATCTATGCAACTTGAAGAAAGACCAGGCTAAGCAATAGATACACATCTGGGGTTGTGGAACTGAAAATGGGTGCTGAACATGTTGAGTAGGGAACAAGTCCTACCCTAACTCCACATACAACTCAGTGTCACAGGGGAACGAGGGAGGAGCAGTGTCATCCCATGGGGGACAGAGTGAAAGTGTAGGAGAAGGACAGAGGAGCTGCTCCTCTCTTCTGGGCTTCCTGGGATTTGGCTGTTTTGGCAAATTACTTGATGCCATAATATTGTCTGAATGCAACTAATTTTCTGAGCTCTATTTGTTGGAAGAAATAGAATGAACTGTTAATAAAACATTTATACATTTAATACTGAAGGAATCCACACAATCCAAAACTTTGGACGTCAAATATTCTAAAACTTTATGATTGGAAGGATGGACTGGTGTGAGCAGTAGAATTACTGTAAACACAGAAAAGAAATGGGAAAATAGGTTTTATACTTTTTTCCAGAATAAATATTTTTCTTATTACCAGGAAGTTTTTATGGCTCTCAGTAAACCTCTGATTTCTTTAACTTTCACTAAAATTTCAGGGGAAAAGAGAAGCTTTTTTATGTATTCTAAAATAACTTTCAGTAACTTGTCACTAGGTGGTGCTTTAGCTTTAATTTGTATTGTGTTCAATGGCTATGATGAGAAAAAGACCATCTGAGAGGATATTTTTATTTCTATAGCTGAGAATAAGTAATATTAAATAATTAAATTTCCATCTTCCTTTGTAGAATTTGTAGAATTCAAAGGCAGCAGATACGTTTAGCTCCACATTTCTTCCACATGGCGCAGGAGTTTTAAAAGACTCTAGGGGATGAAGGCTGACCAAATCAAGTTAAACAGAAGCCTTTTGCCCACAGCTCCCTGCCTATGGAACCCCACAGTATTTCACATGCTAGCAAGTAGGCATAAAGCCACTGAAACACACAGCCAGGGCCCTGAGCACATCTGCTCTCTCTGGGGAGCTTGGCTTGTGGCCAGCTTGGGCACAGAGCAGTTGTCTGGCCCTGAATCAGGGAGCTTGGGAGACAGAACTGGGGTAACTAGCTTGGGGAACTATGTGTGAGCCTGGCCCTCACTGCTGTGCCTTATATGCTTAAAACAAATTTAGCTTGTACTTTAATAATATATGAATGGTTCCTACAGCCAAAATCATACCCATCTGTTAAAAATTCCTTTGTGAGGTTTTCATATCTGGAAAAACCTGTAGCAAGATTGTCTGAAATGGATAAATTGCTCAGAATTGGGAAGAGATGGTAATCTGAATTATTAGTCTCCAGCATTACCTCTGAACACAACCAAAGGGAACCATGTGGAACAATATCCCAGGTACTACAGGCTCCTGAGCAGAAGAATAAATAGTATCTTACTCTTCTACTGCAGCTCTAACATTTGAAAGTGGCTGTTGATCTTAGTAAATCTTGGACCACTCAGGCAGGAGGAAAGAGATGTTCTTTCTGTGCATCAGTGAACAAAACAAAGATTTAGAGTTATTGTTATTATTGTGGATTAAAGAACACGTGACTTCAAGTTGCACCAAGAAGGATGCTGAAAAAAACTGTTTGGGGTAAAAAGAATGAAGTAGTGGGTAGGGGGCAGCTGAGGGTGTTGTGGAAATTCCATCACTGGAAGTATTTGGGGCTAGGTGGTAACTGGCCATGGTGTAACAGGCCCTGCCTTGCACTTGTGGTGGACTGGACCTTCAAGCTGCTGCCTGTGATCATGAACAGCAATACAAAATAATGGGGCTTGGTTTTTTTCTATAATACATATGTATTTTTGAATATTTTTCTATTTATTTTGCATGCCTGTTCTTTAACTGGTTCAGTACTTTCATTCTCCTGCAAAAAACTAGAATTTTTTATTATGGGCCTAGTTTTCTTTTGCTTCAAGAGAAGTTGTTTTTGTTTAGAAGACTCAAGGCCCATAAAATAGCCCTAAACATTGCTAATATAAAGAAGTGAGTTAATTGGGCTGTCCTGTTCAATGTGATTTTGCCGCTAGCATGAGAAAACACCAGGCTTTGCGCTGACCTGGTTGTGCAGGGACCCAGCACTTGTCTGTGCCTCAGCCTGAGCTGTGGGCACTTGGTTTAACCCTGTGGAGGGGTCAGGGACTGCTGCCTGACCTGGTTTTGCCTGGGGTGATGGGAAAATGTGTGTGGTGAAGGCCAAGAAGAGCCATGGTGAAACAAACAGAATGCTGGGGTAACAGGGCTGGGGGAGCATTGTTCACACTTGACTGGGAAGCAAGGAGAAAACACATAAAAAGATAATTTCAACAGGATCTTTGGGATACCCAGCAAAAACATCATACTTCTCTCAGGGAAGGATTGAGGATGTGATAGTTGCTCTGTGTACAATATCCCTCCATCTAGCAGAAACCTCACAGGGAAGCCTGAAACCATCGACCTCTGGACGCAAGAGAACATAGGAAGGGTCAAGCACACCCCAAAGAAAAAGGATATGCAGTTGGAAGGGCTATTTTCTTTCTAAAGCAATTTTTTCCTGTATTATTAATGAAGGTTTTCTGTGTTAATTGGACAATATGGATTATTAAGCTGTAAAAACATTAACTGTATTGGCACTATATTTTGAACCTCCATGTGTGGCGCATTCTCTTTTGCTCAAATGAAGATTTTTTCAGTGGAACATAAAGCAAATGGAGATTTACTTCAGGTTATGGAGGCATTCAAGGGAAGAGTCAAAAACCCTTGAAATTTTGAAAATCCCATCCAGCTCTTTCTTCAAATCCACATTGGCAAGTTTCCAGGATCACTTGAATATTTATTTTTCTGTTTGCATCTGTGATCATAAAACCATAGAATGGTTTGGGTTGGAAGGGGCCTTAAAGATCACCTTGTCCAACCCACAGTGTTCAGGGGCACCTTCCCCTAGCTCACATTGCTCAAAACCTGATCCAACCTGGCCTTGACCACTTCCAGGGATGGGGCATCCACAACTTCTCTGGGCAACCTGTGCATCAGCACTCTCTTTGTAAAGAATTTCTTCTTAATATCTAGTATACATCTCTCCTTTATAAGTTTAAAACTGTTTCTCCTTGTGCTCTCACTATTTGCTCATGTAAAAAGTCACTTTCTCAGCAGGCTCAGGTGTGCATATCAGGCACACTCAGGAGGCTCCTAAGCAGTAACAAGAAATTTTCAATTACAGCATGTCTTATTTAAATGCCAAAAAATTCTGGAGGGCGTACCTTGAAGCAGCTAGCCATGGATGGGGTTAGGCTGGCTGGTTATCTCCCAGCCCATGTGAGAGCAGCTCTCACCCAGGGTGCAGATGGTGACACTATGGGCAGCTGACTTGTACAAAAAAGGAAAAACCTTCACACCACACTTGGGTGATGCATGTGGAAAGTCAGGTGCTAAGCACTTCCATCAGGTCTCAATTTTTTAATTTGGTGAATAGGATTTTTCAGCCATTGTGGTCTCTGATGGGTTTCCTTCACTGTATATTGAATGCAGTTTTAAGAATACAATCCTAAATAACCACATTAAATAACGTTTAATTTTCGCCTGCTTTTATTTATCAGTACTTCTTTCTTCTGGCACCAGCACCCTCACCTCAAAGACCATTCTTTTGTGATTTCAAACATGGTCTTTGTATCAGAAGGGCTAAGTTGCTTTCCCCCTACGGTGTAAGTGTACAAAGAAAGCAAACTTCATAGCAAAAATCCTTGTGTAAGATGATTCATTAAGTATCTGCTGGAATAATTGTTTTTTGAAGATGAAATGGGAGGTCAGATGACTCTGGCATCACAAAAGAGGTTATAAGAAACTGGAGTATGTGCTGGTGTTAAGCAGTACGGGTACAAAGGCTGGACCTTCCATGGCAATTTTAAACCACAGAAAAAGACTCAAATTTATGACTCAGGGGAAGATTAATGAAAGACCTTAAGCAAAAAAAAAAAAAAAAAAAAAAAAAAAAAAAAGGAGAAATTACTGATGAACTGGGAGAGCTGAACACATTTTGGCAGTTGAAGCATGCAAATATATAATAAAGCAAGCAAGAGGAGAAAATGATTTGGACTTTATTCCATAAACATAAAACCCCAATACTTTAAAAAATAGATTAAATACAAAGGGCCATTCTGTCCATCAGCACTATAAGGTAATATATAAAAATAAATAATGAAAGAGTAGCAGTGCAAATTATAACTTGCTGATTAATGTTCAAAGGCCAAGAAAGCACGATAAGGGTTGCCACCATTTGTGGTTATTCTGGCACTTTTTTAAAAACTGCAGATACCAGCTCGAACTCTCCAAGCTTTATTTCAGCCAGGGTAACATTTACATTCTCCTCATCTACCTTTGACTTGCAGTTTCTTTGAAGAATTATCCTTTCCTTTCCTGTTTCAGAACCAGCCTTGCTATGTTGCAAAAATGAAATGGATGTCATGGACTCTTGACCCTGAGGGTCAGAGCATTTCAGACGTAGCTGAGATGATCCATACACATTAAGCAAAAAGTTCCATCTGGAGTGAACTCAGAGGCAAAGTCCTATGATTATAAAAGTAGCTGATGCTCAGTAGAACAGCTCAGGACTCACAGCAAGGAAAGGGAAAGGCTGGCCCTATTCAAGTTGGAGAGCAGTTCACCTCTCTCTTTCGTGAGGCCAGAGCTTCTCTCTGCAGGATATCTTCTCTAGTCTACCTCCAGGGCCATAAAGTGGTGTTAACAAAATGACTTATGAAAGCTCTGCTGGAGAGGGCTGAGAGCTGT
Organism: Fringilla coelebs; assembly: GCF_963513975.1. NCBI lineage: Eukaryota > Metazoa > Chordata > Aves > Passeriformes > Fringillidae > Fringilla > Fringilla coelebs. Next base: position 31,672,576 of record NC_140032.1, on the reverse strand, counting down.
GTTCCTGTAAGTGATCCCTGAGCCAGGATCTGTATGAGCTGGCATGTCCAGGTGGAGCCACGGGCTGCCCAGTGTGCTGCACAAGATCCAGTGGGGTCCAGAAGCAATTCAGTGTTCTTCCAGAGTAAATTAGCTCTGCTCACAGCAAAGCTAATTATCCTGGATTCCACATAGTCCTAATGCAAGAGTGTTCTTGCTCTGTTTTGTTTTTGAGCTTGTTTGGCACTGGGGTGCTTATTCATGGCGCTAAATTGCCCTGTTAGATGCCTGCAAAGCAGAACATTCCCTACTACCTGCATAAGTAAGCAGGAACTTTGCTTGGTAAGGGTCTCTCTACATTCCTCATTGGTGTTATGAGTTGTTTTTGTCGGCACAAGAGCTTTTACCCTTAGTGGTGACTATTGTCTGAAGGTTGTTCTGGTAACTGACACTCTGGTTGCTTCACTGGGCTACAGCTCTGTTATAAATAAGGCTTAGTCACTGTGTAAAACAGATGTAACTTATTATCCTGGGAACCATTCAGGATTCAAAGACATGCATGTTTCTCACAAAATGTGGAGGTTATGTCAGGTCTTCAGAACGGAGGGAAAAAAAGACTAGATTTTTATTTTTGGAAAGTTAATCATGCATTAGGGTGACAACAGTAAAGCTGTATGAATAATTGTTTTTATTCCTTGGCAGATGAACCAAACTTAAAACATTATTCAGGTCAAACTTCAAAGCAGTCTATTTGGTGAATTAATATGTTTCATTTTCATGTTGACCATTTTTCACTAAATAAGGGAGCCAAAAAATAAGTTGCTGAGAGAAGCTGCTGACCTTTCACAGAACAGAGAGGAGGAGAGATCTGATCTTCTTGGAAGTGCTCCCACATCATTAGACAATTATCAGAGTATGGCTTTCTCTGTCACCTCAAGCATATGCTACATAAAAAAAACATATTGCAGGGAAGAGTTGGAAAACTTGATTAAGGCTCTGGCTTATAGTCTGACCTATGCATTTTACATTCTTGTCTCTGAGCTTGAATAGATAGCAACACTGCACTCAGATATTTTGTTACATCATTACCCCCCACTGGTTTTTATGCAAGTGTTCCATTATAATGAATCAAGCTTAGAGAGGTATTGACAATTAACAGGGGGGGAATTTAGGTTAAGATTTCTTTCATCTTATGATGTGTATGGTGTTCCTGCTTGGTTTCAATCTCAGTATTAATAAACTTATAAACATTCCTGTTGGTATTTAGGCACCTAAATCTCTAAAATTTATAAATTCTGATGAAACTGAGGGAACCTTGTTCTAACAGTCTCAAATAATTATTTTCAGTGTTTTCCTGAGGTGAAGGAAACATGGTGCTATTGTTTGCAAGCTTTATAAATGCATTCACCTTAAACTGTGTCATCTTCTTCAGATCTCTTTTATGATCAGTTTCAATTCCCTGGGAATCATGCACTCAGTATAATAGCAAGTTTTGTAATCTGTGAAGTCTTTAGTTAATATTTGAACAGAAAGAAAGCATTTCATTTTTTAATAAGAATTTTTGTTTTCTCCATTGGGAAAAAACCCCAACATCTTGTGTTAATTTGGAAAATCCTGATTTGTTCATAGTCTGCTGAAAAGGCTTCAGATTTATTTCATACCTCACAGGCACAACTGAAGTGCTAAGAGCAGAGGAACTACTATCTTACTCATTTGGACTCAGCCTGTCTCAACTGCTACACTAAGGATGCACAGTGGCTGCTACTTGGGCTGCCTTGTGTTGGTACTGAGTAAATAACATGTTTTCTCAAGCACATGTAGCAGTGTGCATAAAGAACTGCTCTAGTTTTGAGAGACACTTATAATACTAGTTTTATAGTAAAGCTTTTTTGGAGAGGAAAAGTGAATGCTAAAACATTAATTGTGTCTTTGGTTAGATTTTAGATGGAGTACCAGATTCTGTCTCCTTACATGTTTCATTTTTCTCATGGCATAGCAAAAGAGAGGAAAAAGTGAATCTCACAGCTTTTGCTTTAGCGGTCTTGAGATTTTAGGAAAAAGAGTCTGGAAATTTTAGGAAAAATAATGTTAAGACTCTTAGCCACTCAGCCTAGCAAATCTAAAATTGTCTGGACTACCCTCACACTTTTCAGTCCAGTTGCCTTCAGGACTGACCACACAGCTCAGTTTCAAAGTGAATGCAGCTTTGACCTTTGGGAGCAGCAGAGCTCAAAGCACAAAGGTCTCTGACCTTTTCCTTGCTGCATCAGACGCTTGTTCTCACCTCCTCTCTAAGACTTTGGATTCAGAAGACTTCTGCTCTATTTTATTCCTTGCTACTGCACTCTCAGCTTTGAAATAGAGAGGAGAGAGCCCTAACCTTTGAGAGCACCTTTGTGCTACTACACCCTGTTAGAAAAATTTATGTTAAATAATGCAAAATTGCATATTGAATACATCCGGATAGCTGTTCACTGACTGGAAATAATGTTACACAAAAGGTAATAAAGGAAGTATGTTTGTACATAGTTTGAAGTATTAGGAAGGACTTGAAGACGTGGAACCACTGTTTGCAGCATTTCTTCTGTGACAAGGGAAAGATAATCATGCTGGAGTTGTAATTTTACCTTCTGCCAGAGCTGGGTTTTGACTCAGGATTTTACCTGGGGAAAAAGAAGTCTTGTTGACTTGTTCACTGTAACACCAGGTCAAATAGATCTGATTTCCAGCTGAATAGAGGGAGGTGTGGATCAAAGGAAATGGAAGGATTTGCATCAAAATGCACAGGGTCTAGCAGACAAAGCTGATATAAAGCCAGGATCAAGAGAAACCCTAGTCTTGGTGTTTTGAAATTCTTGTTTTATCTGACTATTTTTAAGCTTTGCATGGTCTAAAACCAGCTTTGGTTTACCTTCTGGAGAAAGAAGCTTCTTGATTTGATCCCTAGGTGGCCAGAGTGCTTCTTGCTGGATATTAGAGAGGAAACCAAAGGCGATATTTTGCTGTGAAGATAAAAGCATTTTCAGTATATAATCCAACACTGACAAGAACTGGCAGAACGCATTACTTTCTAGCCAGGACTTTTTCTGTCCCTACCCCAGAAAGAAAAAGAATGGAATATGTTATGGTGCTGCCTCTTTTTCCTGCATGATAATTGACTGAAACCTCCTCCATGAAGAAGCATCATGCTGGTTTTTCAGTTATAGGAACAATTCATGAAGGCACAAAGGATTTAACAATGACACATTTAGCACTTCAGGTCATTTCTGCTATGAACACTCTGAAATTCATAAAGTACTGAGGAAGACTTTCCCTTGGTGCTAATTTGAGCCATCAATAAATGAAATATGCAAAATGTGTGTAACAACTAAGTCTGAGTGTGTTGACTTGAATGATTAAAACCCCTAAAGCAACTATAATTAAAATATATATATTTTTATAATTAAAGTGTATTGATTCATAGGGGGCAATATAAAATGGGGAGTTGTTTCATTTTGTAATTTTGCTGTTAGAGTGTGGCAAGTGATGAGGGCTCCCAAAAAGTAAAGTACATGGAATTGCAGGCAGTACTGATACATGCACTTGGAATTTATCTCAAATAGCTAAGAATATTTATGCAAGAGTGGGACAGTGAGGAATCAATTTAGGTAAAGTGCTCTATTCAATAACTGTGTGCTTAAGGTTAAGCAGATGTCTGAATGATTGCTACATCCAGTCCAAAGGACACGAGCTGTTTGCTGCTGATTTTCAGTATAAAATCTGCTATTGCTGCATGAAGAAAGAAAAGGGGGATGATTTTTGCAACACTTTTCTCTTCTCCAGCAGCTGGATTTTATTCAGTGCAAGTCACTTTGCACTGCAGCCTGTTCCCAGGAGAATTTTTGGATGCTCATGCTCTCTATCCTGATCAAAAGGTGGCAAGGCCAACCAAAGTTTAAATCAAAGCAGAATCCGATCAGTAAAATTTATCCCAAAAGAGTAGAAGAAAAAAGAAAAAAAGGCTGGGAGGAAGAAGAGATAAATATAAAAAAGGGAAAAAGTAGAGGGTGGGTTTTGTAGGTGCTTATTGGGAAATAGAAAGTCTTTTGTATTAGAAAAAAGTAGAAAATACTGGTTCTTTAAGCCTTTTTTTTCTTTTTTTTTTAATGAATCTTCAATTTACCATCTGTGTTTCTATGGATATAATCAATGAGACTTTTTGTTTTAAAGGTGGATAACAGATATTAATGTTGCAGATGTTTTTCTTCTTTTCTAGAGAATTAAAAATGAGCACAACTCCAAGAATTTAGATATTAAATATACATAATTGCATGGTTCTGACCACAGAGAGGAAATTTTATTCTGTCTTCAAAGGAATACTTTTTATCCAGTAAGATACAGATGATGAAAAAAGAAAAAAAGAATAATAGCCTTTAATTCTGGTGAATGAATAAGTGACAATATGTCCTAGAAGTAAAAGGATGACAATAAAGTACATCTGCTGCACTTCCTGAGTGGATAGAGACACTTTGGTCCTCGGTAGCACTGTATAGTTCATTTTCTCTTTGTCCTAGTATTAAGTGCTAAAAATTAGCAACTGAATACTATATAACTTTGGAATGGAAAACAGAAAAAAATGGACCAGTTTCTTATGAGAGGAAATACATTTAAGTGTATTGCACTGGCTAAAAGCTCAGTAGAACTGAGCTGGAATCACTGAATCAGATCTCTCTTTGAAAGTGCAATGAAGGTCAGCATCATAATGATGGGAAATGCAGCTGATTATTCCCTTGTATTTCACTTCTGGAACTTAGGGCTCTATATCCTAGAAAGGCTGAAGGAAAAAGTAATGTGTAGAATGACTCATTGAAGAGTCACTTAGATGTTTCAAGTAAATGTCACATTCTGGTCTGTTCAGAGGTTTGCAAAATGAAAGGAAACTTTAAGAAACAGGAGATTGATTGCGAAGCCTCTGATGGTGCAAATGGAGTCAGTCCAATTCTTAAGAGTCTCCTTGCCCTTATTTTGAGTTGTAAATATTCGCTACAAAATGAATCTTTTCCAACAGCTCAGTTTTCTCAGTGGAATATCATGGAGAGCAGGCTGTGTGTACGTGTAATGTGAAACAGTCAGTTTTTTCCTACATGATTAGCACAGATCTTAATTATCACATTTTGTGTTAGTCTGGCAGATGAGGTGGTTTAGTCCATTGTGTATGCATCTAAAAAAGGTTGTTAGCTGGTCAATTTTTTCTTTTGAGTTCTATTTTCCATGTTATTTAACATATTTTTACAGTGTTTTGCCTTTCAGATGCTGTAGGAAGAGATATTGTACATTGTGGGTATCTTGCAACTCAAAATTCTGATGATTCCTAGTAGGGGTAGTTTAAAATATGCACCATATACCTAATTAATTATGGTGTTTTTTATCAATTATTGAAAAACTTAATTCCTAATTGACTTTCAATAGGTGCATTCTTCCTGCTTTCTGAGTACATATGTATTCATACAATGTATTTTTTGGCATGCCTACATTTAGATGTATATAAATAAATACATGTATTCATTTTTGAAATGAATATGTTTATGCAATCTTTATGTTATTTTATCCAGGAGTTCAATATATAATTCTCTGCAATTCTCCTCTCAAACAGATCAAAAGAGGATCCACTTAGGTACAAGTGGCCCTGCAGGACCTACAAGGAGATGAGGTGCATTAATGCTTCCAGGAAATATAATGGAGAATGGAATTAATGTAGCAGCAAAGCATAATTTTTCAATTGTTCTATTGATGTAACAGGTAAAATTTAACATAGCTTTGGTTTTCTGATTTAGACCTGGATTGTTATAAAAGTACGAGTTGTATAAGGGCGATACGTCAGCTGACCTTAGTCTCATTTTAGTGAAAAATGCAACATAGATTCATTAAAAAGGTGACAATTAAATACATATAAATACACAAGTTAATTCCACTCCTGATTTCATTGCCTCAATTATGCTAGAAAGAAGTTAATCTAAAGTAAACATGTGAATTTTGAGAAACTTATCACAGCTTTGCCTAAGAGACAGGTATTTACATGTGATGTCTCCATTTGATGCACTTTCTGGTGCAAAGAGTAGGATCTGGATTTTTAGCTGAAGAAAACAGAAATCTGATTGTGAGAATTTATTCCTATTTAAAATGATTTGGTTGGCTCATGCCCTGAAGAGTGATGGTTTGTATTAGATAACAATAATTGGTTTTAACAGGTCATTTTTAAAAAATTTTTGCGCCAGAAAAAGCCATTCACCATATCAAAGTCTGACAGCAGATCTTAAAACAAAGTGTGACCAAAATAACTTTTATGCTTTGAAAATCTATTTTACGGGATGCAAGGAAATTATTTTTTTCTCTCAGATGTAATTGCTCATACCTCTTGTCCTAGAGAAATTGGCTCAACCATTAGGAATGAAAGTCACAGACAGGTTGGGAGTTTCACTGTGGTATCATTCACCCTATGCCATTGATTACAGAATTCAGCTTTTATGTTCAGATGTCTTCAAGAAATAGCCATGTGTTTTGAGAAATTGATGATGTTGGATGTATTTTGAACTTGATTTGCTAACAAAAATGCAGAAGAGTGAGAATGGCAGCTGGGTAGGTGGTTGTAACCTCTGAAATAATTTTCAAATTTTGTCAGGGTTTTGATCTATAGAAAGGGCTCCTCTTTAGAGCAGAAGTAATTTCAAATGTATTAGCAACAGAGATTCAAAATGAGCAGTACTGAGATTCTAACCTGTGAATTCAAAGCACAAGTATATTTATTTGCAAGTTCCAGTCCTGGGTGAAACAAATAAAAATAAATACAAAAATAATGACATGTTTTTTTAAACTTACAATACATGTTTTCATCAATATATAAATGTAAAATGTATAAACACCAGAGTTTTGGAGAGAGCTTTTGGACCTAAGAAGCAGGGCTGTTTATTTTCTGTTAAGAATCAAGAAACAAACCCTTTCCAATCCTCACTGCCTTTGCTCTAAGAAGCTTGAGAGTTTGCCAGAATGCTGAAATATGATTTTTATTTTTAGTTTTCAACATGCATACAAGAGATTTATTCATAATTAACAACAGTAATATTCAATATGGCTTACAAATGTGTGGCATTGTATTTGACTTCTATTGTTGCTCCTGTTCCTCTTAGACTGCAAATGTTATGTTCAGATTGGTATAGAATATCTTTTATGCTTTGGTGCTCCAGACATGAAGCTGAAATTGTAGCTGTTTTCTCCCCTTCCCATTCCATTCTCCATTGCTGCTTCTTCTCCTCATTCTCCTGAAAAGAAAAATGAGGCAGAAACCTGGGTTTGTGATATTTCAGTCAGAATGTTTATATGGTACCACCTTGTCACCAGAATTAGATGTCGAACCTGCAACAAGCTACAGAATTTAACTTTTTTAACATAGTTGTTTTTTGGAATAGGCTCTGTGATTGGTGTTTGTCCATCTCTGTTCATGTCCCAACTCCCACTAATCCTCACCCTCACTACTTCCTGGTGTAGGCATGCATTTGCACCCCAGTTAATTCTTCAGTCTTAAAAGCTATGGGAAAACCAAGGGTCGTTTACCATGTTACCATTACTACAATCTAGTAATCCTTACCCAGGTGCTTTAAAGTTCTTAAGGGCATTTTTCTGTAACAGAAATTAAAACATACCATCTGGTAGGGCTGTGAAGAACAGTGGCAAGAACTCTTCAGCAGTTTGGCTTTTAAAGACATAATTTTCCTTTACTCATATGCGGGTTATGAATTTTCACATCACTTACAATTAGAAAATTGTAGTTGACCATAATAATTTTAACAATGATTCATATATAGTTCTAGAATTATATTGCAAAATACATTTGAAAGCTTACTTAGACCACAAAAAATAGCTTTTTTAATGGAAAACAGCTTCTTAAATTCAGAACTGTAGAAATTAAACAGTGGACTGATGATGTATTTGACATGTAAGAAAGAATGATGCAAAGTTGGATTGCAAGTAAGTCTAAGGAAAGAGTCAGTCTAAAAGCCAGTTATGATCTTCTGCTGAAAAGCAATTTGATATTTTCTGGGGGAACCTGAAACAAATTCTCTGGCATTTTTAAGAAAGAAAAAGCAAAATTATTTCTGAGATGCTGTTGGGCTTTTATCAAGTTTAAAATACTTGCACACTATGCAACTCCTGAAGTAATTTTTTTTTCCAAAAGAACAAGCACAACATGCAAGATGAAATATCAATTAATTTTCTTTCCCTCCTGCATGTTTTTAGCAATGCAAGTCACTCTTGAGGAAAAAAACCCTCAACTACAATGGCACATCATCCACAGACTCTGAATGAGCAGAGTATAAGGAATGATTAATTGTGAGGGCTCGCTACTGTAGAGGGAAGTTCTGCAAACCAAAATATCAAAAATTATCCTCTCATATTTGGAGATTTCTAATTAATAAATGAAAACCATAAATGAAATATTTCTCCAGCACAAAAGGCCCTCTGCAGTTCTTGATAGACAGGAGAAAAATAGAAGTCATGATTTCAAATTTATTTGAAGCCTGCACACCTGTGGGCATTGGGATAATATTTGTACCTCCATCTGTCTTGAAGCTGATCTAACTATCTGCAGAAAACCTGGGGTGCATGAAAGGCTCTGTCACTGAGGGTCTTTGAAACCCAGGCAGACTTGGTGGTCAGGGTGTTACTGGCACAGCACGGAAACGCGCACAGAAGGAGCACTCGAGCGCGCCCGCAGTTCCCAAAGAGAACACGGCTCACAGCGCTGCTGAAGAAAACCATAGGGTCAGATCATTGCAAGGCGAGGCCTAGGAAAATTTTATGGGGAGATTTGACCCAACAGTTCGTGTACCTTGTAGCTGAGGATACCCAGAACGGAGATCCAAGAGTCACGACCCTTCCCCTTCAATCTAAATTGCTAGCAATTAATCTACTTTATTCAGATCAATTTCTTTTTCTAAAATTTAATATTTAATTACTTTCAAAGCTGGCAAATGATTTTTCTGCATTAATTCAAATGCAGAAAGAGATATGTGAGAAAATTTCCACTGTCATCCAAATATATCCTCTTTACTATAGTACCAAGGAAGGGCAAGGAACAAGAGCTCTATTACTTTTTGTTTCATCTGAATTGCTGTTATTATGATTGGATATCTTCTACCCGGGGCCAGATATTTTTGTGTTTACACTGTGATATTTTTGATTGTTTCCAAAGAGCATATTTGGCATTTTTTACATTGTGACATCTAGTTTGACTCTTCAGACCTTATTTATAAACAGCAAGATTGTCTCTACAGTCCCAGGAATATTTTATACTTGAAAGTACTCAGATATTTTTTCTTTTGGCCATCTGTCTACATCTGCTTACTCGAGTCACTGTAGCCAAGGTCATCTTACATTTCTTGTCTAAGGCTGTCAAACTTATTTTCAGCCTTGTCAAGTTCAGCCTTTGCTTTTTATCTTTGTGCTAAGGGGACATTTAGTGTAAGTGTGGTTCTGTTGGCATTTATTTTTCGGTCCCCTTTTTGACATATTGCTTTCTGTGCCATTTATTGCTCTGTGACCATTCCTGGTTTATTTTAAAACACAAACTATTTTCTTTCTCTTCTTCGTTGTGTTTCTTACAACCTCCAATGCAACCTTAAGCCCCTTTCAGCAAAGCAAATAGTTACAGTATTTGGTTTGCTATTATTGTTTCATATGAACTGAACTCAGAAATCTGATCAGAGTACCTTGAAAACCAAATTACATAGCTCTGGCTCAGAAGGTGGGAGCAATTCTCAATTATCTCTGAATGCTTGTTTTATCTCTGATAATTCTTGTATTTTTGAACAACAATAAAAAGTCACTAAGAAAAAAATTCTGTTCTCTTAAGCATCATAGTTAGGGTATTTAAAAATGCTCTACAAACATGAGTTTTTGCCTCATGATGTGAACATGTATAATTTGTCTGGTTCACCACTGTCATGCTTGTTTTAGGCTATTTGTGCTCGTTGTCTACACAAAAAACTAATCAAAGCTTATCTATAGCACTGTGGAAGTGACTTACTGCAATTTTTTTCTCTGGACCTCTAGATTAGATTCAAAATAAGGTTGAGCCCAGGTGCCCTGTAGAACTACCATAAGTAGCACACAGACTTGTGCAGAGCTTGGCTGCTTCTTGGGTAATGCTTAAGGAAACGTGCTGGTTGCAGTAGTTCAGGCCATGCAACAAGTGACTAAGCAGAAAGGTTTTTTTTTTTCTCCTTGCTTTGGGGAATTTTTTTGGGAATTTTCAGGAACATCTTCCAGGATGCTATTTCACCCTGAAGCTTTCAAAAGGTGCGTTCAACTAAAACGTACGTAGCATTTTGTACAGCTTATTAACCCCCTTGTTATGGATTTCAATAAAAAGTTTTGCCCTTGTTGACACAGAGTGAATTGTGCATATTGCTCCATCTTTCTTTTTTACTTTGTTTTCTTAATATAATATTCTGGAACTTCATCACTGACCTTGAAAACATGGTTTTTCATTGAAGTGGTTTTTCTTTCTCCTCCAGGGAGCTTTTGTCACTACCTCAACAGACCATTCAAGAGGTGAAAATATGGAGCTGTTTCAGCTGCTCTCTCTGTCGTTTGCACTGCCAGCAAGGTCAGATATTACTTATTGCTGATGCTGTTCCTACACAAGACCAGGAAATGGGGAAGGGACACCCAGGCAGCAGAGTTTTAGGGATTTGTAGGCACAGATTGTGTCCTCACTGCACTGAAGGGCTTTGTCCCTGTTTCACCACCCTAGGTAGTCCAACCCAAGGTGTCTGTGCTCCAGGGCACCTGCCATCCCATCCTACCCCACTCCCTCATGGAAATACTTTGATTTCCTACAACATTGGGAGACTGCCAAAGTGAGGGATGAAGAAAAGAGATGTACTGAGAGGGGGGCAAGGCAAGACAGTTACACTGTTCCCAAAGGCAAACAAAATGCAAGGGATTGATCATGGGAGCAGCTTGCAAATCCCTGAGGAGCAGAAGAGTGAAGGAAGGCATGAAAGGGATGAGTTTGAAACAAGTCTGGATGGTGCTTGCAGAGCCACTTGGGAGCCATCTCCTGGAGGAGGGCAGCCCCATGAGGCAGATATTTAGCTGCACCACTTTGCTCAGCTGTGCCTCTCCTATGCCCCTCTTCCCCACCTCTCAGGCTGTCAGGGCAGAGATGGAAAAGCTGTGTGTGCAGCATGGAGTGCTCTCATGAGGGTTGGCTTTGTGCTCTTAGAAACTGGCACCAAGGTGGGCTGGTGTGTTGGTGCTCTTGGGGACAATAGACTCATGCCTAATTCCTTCTTTGCTTGACAGAAGTGATGTCTTGTGTCTCACTTGCCTGAAATGGTATTTTGAATGTTGGTGATCAAAGAACCAGGAGGAAGAAAGCCTATGTGCCTGACTCATCCAGATTGAAGGAGTCAGGGGACTTCCTGATGGGAAGGGTGACAGAAAATTGTCTGGGACAGGGACTACTTCTGTGTTTTGCATCAGTGAAGAGCTTGAAGGTAATTGATCAGCTGTCCAAGCAGCAGAGCCTCAAGTTTGGGATTGCTTTCCCTCAGTCAAATGCCCTGAAAACTGGAATTCTGGGTCAGATTCACATTTCTCTTCCAAATGGCTTTTTGGCATTCTTTTTGGTGTAAAGAAAAACCTCCTTTACTTGAATAATCTGTAGGGATTTGCTTATTTTCCTAAGAGGAGGTTTGATCAGAGATCCTGCTCAAGGCCTGGTATTCCTTTGTTCCTTTGTACTCGTTGGTCTTTCTTTACTTCCAGTCACCAGGTGATAGGGATTTGGTTTTCTGGTTTTTGTTTTGTTTGTTTCTTTCTTTTTTTTTTAATTTTTTTTTTTTTTTGTGAACTGGTGGCTGCTATAGGATGTGAGTTTTGCAGTTTTTTTGCTTGCCTTGATTGTCTCCTGAGAGACAGTCTCAGTCCCCTGGGACCTGTGCTGTAGGGAAGACTGGATTTTTATATCAAGGCATGTAAGTTTTGTACCTAATTTTGTGGAGACACTGCAGGAAATTAGCACTAGTTTTTCTCTCTGCTTCAAAGCAGGACAGCCAAGTCCAAATTGGGTGTTGGTAAGAACCACCAGATCTGCTTTTCCTTGAACCGTGCCCAAGCATTTTCACGGGCCAAAATTATTCCAAAGAGCAATTAAATAATGTGGCAATTGTGGCCAAACCTCTTGATGCTGTTTAATATACTAGTACAAAATATTGCTATCAGTGTGACTTTGTGTTTGAGCTACTTAACTGGTATTTATTGCTCCTGCTTAGGTCCCCTGTATTGTGAAGAACAGCATGTCTTTTGGGAAAAAAACCCAACAGGACAGCTTCCAGGTAAATTGAAATAAAAATATTTTCAAATTTTATGCATTATTTTTAAGAATAGGCAAATATTACCTTGGAAGAGCTGGAAGCACATCTATTGTTTCAAGAGGTGTTTCTGAAATTGCAAGAAGAGTTTAAAGGCAGGGAGAGTAAGGCAACCAAAATTTAAAACTTCTGCATTTCTGTTGATGCAAAAATGGACTTAGTGGTTATGTGTCTTTTCATTCAGTTGCTTTAAAATTAATTAAACTGTGGAAGGTTTATGATATTTTCACCTAGTTAATCCCATAATTTAGTTGAATTTTTAACTTAATTACTTAAGTTGTATCTGTGTACACCCACTGATCAAAAGCTAATGATCTCTTTCATAAGGTAGGGCATTTTGGGGCTTACTACCTGTGGTTAAACACCTCTATCATTTTAGCAGAAAAAGTCTGTAAAAGTCAGAAGGCCATGGAATAGCACATCAACAAAGCTAAATGGAAATTTTAGCAATTTGCTCCAGAAATTCAGTGGTGACTGTCAACCTGCATAAAGCTGTTAAAACTCAGTCCTCTTGGTAATTTCCTTTTTTAAGTAAAGAATGCGTGCAGGCACTGCTAATTTATTCTGAAATTGTTCTCTGCTTGCTGAACTGAAATGGGATCCAAAGCTGGGGAATTGTATCTAAAACACATCCTTGTTTTTGTTGTGAATTCTATGTGTCTGCAGCACAGCTTGAAGATTGCCACCTGGTTAATTTAAAGCAACACTGGATTTATTTAAATTATAAACAAACTAAGATATTATTCTTGTTAATGCCACATGCACTGGATATGTTGATTATAATAATCATTTTTCTTCACAATTGTAAAAACTTCCTTTCCTTCTATTTATATATAACATCCAAAAATTGATCTAGAGGGTAAAATTGTGTAGTCTAATGCTTGCTTGTTTCTGTGGAGACGTACTGATTTTTCACGTATGCTTTGGAAAGCACTGAGCCCACCTGTGGCATTTAAATTACTTGATGAATGTAGTGCTAATGAGTGAAACATTATTCACTTTCGTTTCTGCTAGACAGAGTCTCAAATCTTCGACGTTTGGAGTAATTTCTGTCAGAGCTGATAACAGCCTTTTTCTGTTGATCTGCTACTTTTGCCATCCTTTAGACATCTGTATGCTTCTCAGGTATGTGAAAAGCAGTCTCAAAAATAAGAGGGCATAGATCATCTATGAGCAGAATTTGCAGCTGTCTTCAAACTGTGTTCCTGGAGCAGATGGATCAAGAACCAAATTATAGATGGTGATTTATTTAATGCCTTTGTCAAAAGGAATATTTGGAGCCTGGGCAAATTTTTTTGAAGGCATTCCTGAAATTTATAGATACAAGTGAGATGAGTTTTCAGACATCTTTCAGTATAATTAAGAATTGAACACATAGTTCATCATTCAGAGATATCCTGAGTATTTATCGTTCTCCCTGGAATTGCTGTTTTTCCAAACAGCCATTTCCACCACAAATGGATCCTGGTAGTGTATTCTTTATTTTCAGTATGTAATGAAATGTGTAAATAACCCAAATCTGCAGTGACAAATAAAAGTCACTTATTGGAGATGCATATGGTCAAGTCAGATACCTTTCCTCTTTCCAAAAATATTACTATGGAGACTTTTAATAAATAGGCTTTCATTAGAGGAGTAGGAAACGTGCCCCTTCTGCAAATGAATGAACATCTGGTTTAGAACATTTATAGATTTGATTTTTCCATACTGTCATCAAATTCTTTCTCCATTCCCATTTCATTCTGCAGTTCTGAAAGATCTGCCAGTAATTCCCAAGTCATTACCTTAAAACTTCTTGTAGTGGGAGCCTGCCAAATTGATGTGCCTTCAGAAGCCTCTCCCCATGTGTTTGCCTTGAGAAGGAAGGTGTTTTCACACTGCTCTCTCTTCCCTGATTGTCCCATATTTGCTGAATATCCCTGGAGACTCAGGATGTCATTTTGTAGTTGTACAAAGTTGACAGTTGACCTTTTTCTTAACCATGGAAAAGAAATTCATTATTCCACAGGAGATAAGGATGCATGCACAGATCCACATGTTTGTGGTGTTATGTCGCTCCCATATTTCGACTTGTTCAAGGCTCAGAACTTTGAGATTATTTTGAGCAGTTTATTTCAGGGAGTTCAAGCCAAAATTGTACAAGACCTGGTTGTTGCTGTACATGACATGTTTTCATATACCTGGAAAAATGTGTCTAGTGAGGATGCACTAGATGATCAAGACAACAAGATTATGTTGAAAGGGAACTGCGGTAATTTCCCTAACCCCTTTGCTACTGACAGAGAGGTGTAGACATGTTTGGCCTGGGAACAAAGAGGTGGGGGAAGAGTTGTTAGGATTTGGGTTTGTTTATCATTATTCTACTCTGATTTGATTGGTAATTAAGTCTGTTTTTCCCATGACCATAATCAGTGGGTAATCCCTCCCTGCCCTTACACCGACCCATGAACCTTTTGTTATATTTTCTCTCCCCTGCCCAGATGAGGAGGGGACTGACCAAACAGCTTTGGTGGGCACCTGGCATGCCTCTTTGAAATTTCTTTTAGCAGAGGTTTGTTCAGAGCACTGCAATGGCTCAAGAAGATAATAGTGAAACTAATAGTTTGCTTTCTTCTCTCCAAAATGTAGATTACAGGGATTAAGAATCCTTCAAGGGATGCCATAAATATTTGGTTAATACACAAACTGCTCCTCACTCAGCACTTGCATGAATATTTTGCACTGTGAAATGATATTTTGGTTTTCTAGTACTGAGAGCAAAACTTAGTGAAACACATCTAGTTATAGCCCCAAAATGGCACAGACAACTTGCAATGGCAAAGTTGTAGAATTAAATAATTCATTATCAAGGGATTACCAAAGCATCTGAACATAAAGTATTTGACACTTGAAAAACTGAATAATGGTCTAAAACTAGAATTTTTCCAGGTAAGTTGATAGTTCATATATTAACAGGATGCTCAGAGTGTTGATATTATTGACATGTTCCACATGTACACAGGGCCATTACCTGTTGCCTTGGTAACCATATGTATTACACTGGTAGCATAGCAACGTTAGTGAACATGCATGGCTTTGTAGAATCTAAAGCAAACATTTAAGTAAGTGGAGGGAGTCAAGTCTGAAGAAAACACATTTTTTTGTGCATCAACAAGAACTGAATATTGTACCTTCAGGAACCATTGCAGAAAGAGTAGATTTTTTTTTCTCTATGTTAATGCCCTCTATATTGATCTCTATCTCATTGATAGTTAGAATTGCAAATTTGAAATACAATTATTTTTGTCATTCACAGCTTTCCCCTCTTCCTTCTAGGATGAAAGTGCATCATCAAAAGGTAAAATTTTCTGAATGCTTTCTAAAGAAACAGTATGGAAAAATAATTGAAACATAATAGCCAAGACAGGTTTTGGGCAGTTTTGTCTATGGTTTCTAGTTTCTAGTAGTCATACTGCAGTATCAGCACTTTGAAAGAGAACTATATATGAGAAGGGGGTAGTCTGTAGAAGGTTAACTGCACAAAGCCTTAGGTAAGTTCAGTCAGTTTTAGGTACTGGTGATAAAATAGTAAGAAGAAAATAAATTGCTCCCTATGGAATATGAACCTGTATTTTTACAATGCTGTGCACTTGAACTTTGTGGTTTGAGCAGTGCATGACTTAGGCATGGACAGACTTCTGTGAGCTGTTAGAGACTCGGGACTAGAGCTGGGAAATCATTTCTGTTTAGGCCCACATTAATTCAATTTGGCAAATTCAGTATTACTCAAGCATGGGCTTAAAGCTAAGGGCATTCTTAAATGCTGATCAGAATGAATCAGGTATGAACTTGAGAATAAAAGGATGTCACCTCATGAACCAAGGACAAAGACAACCAAATCCTCTCTTCTGCAGTGCACTTGTTCTCATTGGTGTATGTCCTGTCCATGTGAGGCTGTTTAAATGAGAAAGATCAGAAGATTGCGAACAGCATGCAAAAGAGTAAGGAATGGTAAAATATCTATACTACCCCATTGCTTATGCAAATTTTTATTGCTCAGTATTTTAGTAATTTAATTTCTGTGCACGTAAATCACAGTGTGTTTCCTTTGTTCCTCATGAGATCACTGCTATGGAGATGTTCTTTATAAAACCAGCAAATTTCCATCTGTGTAAAAGTACACATTCAAGTAGGTGTGAATTCCAAAGGAAATTACTTACTATTACTGCAGTCCCCTTTTGACACAATGTTCTCATTTAATTCTCTTCACTCTATTTTCATTTTTCATGCTGAGTGGGGTTATATGTGTGGTAGAGACAATATGTGAAACTTGTTCTCTGGGTAGGTGTGAAAAGTATTTATGTATCCAATTTTTACTTTACTAGGAAAAGACTGTACGTGACTTAAAAGCCCTCACTACATCTAGATTCACCATGTGATGATGTGTACCCATCTGAATAAAACTTTTCATACTAATATTAATTCAGTGTTAGCACTCTCAATTATTAGTGTTGTTTGTTGAATCTTTATTTCATACATATAAGCATTTTGTCTCTGAGACATCACAGACAGTTGTCAGCTTCTCCCCCTATATTAGGTTTGAGGTTGATATGATTTCTTGGGACTGGCTATAATACCCAGAGAAATAAAAGACAAGCAGTTTGTGATACCCAGACACTTTCTCATTGTATGCCCTATATTTATACATTAATGCCAACAATCAAACTTCAGTCTTTGCTCATCCCCCTCCCCAACTTCAGTTCACGTGCCATGTGTTCTTGATGTGTACAATTCTCTACAGCTTTGTTGGCTGGGGGAATTTTCACCTTAGTAGAGGCAGGACCAGGAGTCAGGAACATGCCAATGCCACAGTATGTTCAAGTACATCCACTCCTGAGAAGAGTGGGAAATTAGTTTCTGACCTTTGCAGAACACTTCAAAAGCTCAAATTGCTCAGTGACTTTTGCTTAAAAGTTCTCTTGTTTCAGTAATTGCCATTGCCAGAAATGTGAGCAGAGCATGTTTTGATATGGAATCTCAGCCCAAATTGTTTGGAAGACCTTATAGCCCATCCTGGCTCATGAAAGCTAATGATGACTTATCCTGTGGAAGAGGACCCGTTACCTGTGCAGACTTCACAAGGTGATGTGAAGTCAGCTGTCTCTTTTAGGGATGTGTTGAAGTTTAAACTACTCAAAAACCTTTCTCTTACACCAAAGAGCATCACTCAGGATGCTGGACTCAATATCTCATTTTTAGAAAAGCAAGTGGTATTATGTAGCTGCGTAGCACCAGGGGCAGCATCCATTACAAGATTACTCTTGTGTCTTCCTGTATTGTAGTGATTGACAAGGAACAGAAGTAACAGGCCAGAGCAATGCAAAATTTGAGTGGTTTCCTGTCCTCATTTTACTTCAAGCTGTGTCTTCTGTCACCTTTTGAAATGATCATGATTCCTACATATACATCAGAGATTTCCAGTATAACTCTTAAGTAAAACTAAGTTGATTTTAGTCATATGAAGAAACAACAGTCCCCAATAAATCATGTAGGTCTAACCTATCAAAGTATTATCAAATGGCTTGGGTTGGAAGGGACCTTAAAGCTCATCTCATTCCAACTTTTCAATGGTAGGAACACCCACTAGGCCAGATTGCTGAGAGCCCCATCCAACCTGGCCTTGAATACTTCTGGGCATGGGGCACCCACAACCTCCCTGGGCAAACTCTTTCAGTGCCCCATCACCCTTAGGGTAAATAATTGCTTCCTGATATGTAAGATAAACTTACTCTCAGTTTGAAGCCATTCTCCCTTGTCCTGTTACTACATGTTTAGATGAGTTTTACTGCCAGAGTGGCATTCAACCAGAGGAAGGAAACAAAGTGGGAAATTTTCAAAAGGTGATAACTGGTGCCTCTGAGCAGCAGCTGTAGCATCAGTGAAAGATGAATAGTGGTGTCACAACTGTTAAGTTCATTAAATGATACATGGTTTTATAAGATTTGAAAGAGGTGGGTTCAGTTCATCCCTTCTGTGTGACCTTGGACAAGCTGTTTATGCTGTTGCCTAGTAGAGAAAGTGAGGCTTATCTGCATACCTCTTTCAATATAATAACAGGGAGCTATTTTCCAAAAAAGTTAATTAAAAAGGGCAGGTAGAGCTTCATATGGAGTGAATTCTTTCTTTCAGCCAGTCTGGCTGTTTTTAGGCTTATCTCTTGATGTGCATATCCTGCAGTGCTGCATCCTGTAATCCCAATGCTCTGAATGGCTCACTCTCATTTTGTCTGATATCTTTGGAGAAAAAACAGTTGCGTCAGAATCGTACTTAGATTTCCTTTCAGTAAAACAAGGGCATTCCAGGGCCTTCTCTGGGCCTGTGAAGGCCAACAGCATGGAGCTTCTTTCCCTGGCCTTATGGTCCTCGTGGGGTTTTTTTAATACATTTTCTTACACAGTTTTCTTTCTTGTTGCTTCCCAGCTGATATTTGAAAGCTGCCCCTAGCCTTTCCCAGCTGTGTTGCCCCAGATGAGCTTTGTTCATTGCACACTGGTTCCCTGGGGCTCTCAGGTCTTAAAAACATATGGTTTCCCCTCGCTCAGACAAGAACAGGTTGGGCAGTGGCCACTGGCCCTTGTACAGCTGCTCCAAGAAGCCTCAGCCAGCTCAGACTGAGTCACTGTGTGCTGGGTGCTTTCTCCTTCTAAAGTCAAAGATCAAGCTTGCAGTCTACATGGTTCTGATGCTGACCTGGGACTGCTCCTGATCAGAGTTTCAGCTCTGATCAGAAACTGGAAAATGTTCTCAGCAGTTGTAGGTTGCCCATAGCCTCTCTGCTAACCTTTGCTGCATAGCTCTGCTGCAGTGGTAACAGCAGACACACATGAAAACTAAGTGGGTGTGTCTTACTTGCAGTAAGTTAAAAGGCAAATGTTCAAAGACTCACATTTTTTAAATGGCATTTAGGTGATGGTTGCTAAAAATTCATAAGTGTCTATCTACCAAAGTCTGCAGTAACTAGCCATAATTTATCTGCTAGATACACTGGATCATTTTTGATATACTGAATATTAAACATCAAGTGCTGGACTTCTCTTGACAGATAGTGCTCTACCAAGGAACTCATGACAATTTAAGAGGTTTCAGGTCAATGGATGTCACTATAATAATGTGTGTCAACACCCATACCTAAATACATGACCCTGAATTAGTAAAATTGCTAGGGATTGGATTCTGTTATTGTATTATGTAGTGTATGATTTCTATAATTTTTTTTTTGTTTTTGTAAGAGTCCTTGTGGATGTCAAGGTCTTTAAAATAGCAATATTTATCTAAAAATTGATTGCAAGATGACTTGCTCTCTTTTTTTAGTCTGACACTCAGTTAACATAAGGGAACAGTTCTCATCATTATTAAATGGATTCTTTTTTTCAAACTATATTACATCTCAAATTTTCATTTATTTCTGAAGAGCAGCCAAGAGAAATCTGTTTAATATTGCAGTGTTGTACAGTAGAACTCCCAGCCTGTGCCCAGGCAATCCATTGACTCATGCTCATGACGGCTGAAGCCGGTCAGATCCGAGGCTGCAATATATTAGAATCAGAGTACTGTGATCTGTGTATCTCATTGAATTGCTGGGATCATAACCTCTGCATTTGCTACTCTTAACCTTCGACATTTGAAATGTCTAGGCACCATTTGAACTAATTTCCACAGATTAATTTCATTTTCACAAGGGTCCCAGTATATGTGTGGCTCTTAGTCACATCCCAAAGCCATACACCTGACACACAGCTGTGCTTCTCTCAGAGGGGAAAATGTGTGATTTCATACTTAGAAGGTACAAAAGATGTAATCAGCTTCAAGATAAAGAAAAACTTCCAGATATGTTTTATATTAATATTATAAATGGAAAACAAAATTTAATCTAAAATAAACAGCCCTTCAGATACCTCATGGTAATCTACCACTGAAATGCATAGTGTTAATAACATTTCATTATGACAACAGTATTGGGCTTGACATTCTACTAACAGTGTTAGAAGGAGCTCCTGGAAGGTGCCTAAAGGAAACAGGATCATGTCAATCTCCTTTAACTCCATTTAATAAAACAAAATTGCCTAGCGTTTCAGGCGCCAGAGATGCATCAATACAGATGCCACTACAGAATGAGCTGTCACTGATTATCACTGCTTTTAATCTATTTTGTTAATGAAATCATTAGTTATTTTCATGTCAGCTAAGACAGAACTATGGCAACCTTTATTATTTGACATTGATCAAGTGAGCGCTCATGCTCCAGAAATCGATGAGTAATGAGGTGTCTCTTAAAAATCCTGGGTAGCACTAAAAGAAACAAGGTATATCAAATTCTTAATAGGCACTTGTAATGCCTGGGAAAAAAAAAAGAAAAGGAAGTAAAATGGAGAGAGAAGTTTGGAATAAGTTGTCATTTCCCACTGGACTTTATATTCTTTGCTATAAATATTCATGTATTCAAATATGAAACTAGGAATTCTTAAGCCCAAATGTACCATGACTTGTGAATCCCTCAGTCTGAACAACTATTCACTCCCCATTGGAGCAAGTTAGTAAAAGAGCTCATGCCTGAAGAGGGGGAGCAGCAAACTGGTTCCATGTCTTTACTACTAGCCGTTCTTCTGTAAAATAGAATAAATTATCTACAAAGTAACATCACTTAGAAAGATTATTGTTTCTTAGTACATGTCAACTGTGATGACCTCTTCAGATGTACTGCTCTCTCAGTAGGTAGATTTTTTATGTGTCATTGACATATAATCCATTTCATTGCATGCTCTGTATTTCCATTTTCTAGGAG
Source organism: Fringilla coelebs (assembly GCF_963513975.1). Classification (NCBI taxonomy): domain Eukaryota; kingdom Metazoa; phylum Chordata; class Aves; order Passeriformes; family Fringillidae; genus Fringilla; species Fringilla coelebs. The sequence goes on along the minus strand of NC_140032.1, from coordinate 31,651,363 downwards.
AAAGAAAAGCCTTTTCTTTGCTCTGCTTAGCTCGATTTGGGAAAAGCCAGCCAACCAGGCAAACAAAAACCCTCTGGTATCTTCACTACAAGAGTCAAACTAGTGTCCCAATCTTAGAATTACATGATTAGATTTGTGGCCTGAGGTAAAAACTGACCCACACAAATATTGAAGTGTATTCATGTTATTTATAGGTTACTCTTTCAAATACCAAGTGAAAAAGCTTTAGTTTTCAAAATATTTCAAATTTCTTATGTAATTTTATTTTCATTCTAAGCAAGCATCAAAACATTAAAAAATTAGTAGGCTTTTTCATTTATTTTAAGACCAAACTGTCAATTTCTTGAATTTTCTCAATTCCTCAACTGGTACCTCTGGACAGTAAAATGACACACAGTTATTATCTGTTTATGGGATAATATTAACAAAGCTGTTCTCTTTCGTGGGTCTCTAACTATTAGGTCAATTAAGGCAAAGCAGAAAAATATCACCTTGTTTGACAGTTTACTCCCTCTTGTCTGTGAATTCATCCGTAGGACCACAGAGACACAACATCATTTAGGTTGGAAAAGGCATTAAGTTCATTGATTCGAGGCAAGTCCACCAGTAAACCAAGGACTTAAGGTTCCACATCTACATGTGCTGGAAAAAGTAGAAGTCTAGCATGTGAATTTTGGAAGAGCAAATGTAACTTATATTCCAGATGGGAGTTATGCCTCTTTATTTAATGAAGGCTCCTAACAGAGGATTAGGGATCTCTTGTTGCAGAGTTAAATGCAACTTCAAACTTTTCTTAGGTCATATACCCAAAGCTTCTGCAGTCTGGAACACAGATAAATAATTCATGTGCTGAGGAACCAGAGAAAGCTGGAAATGTTTCCTGTGTTTGGATTTCCCACTTTGTCATTGACTACTGAAATTTGCATTTCTGCACATTAGGGGCCAAACAGACCTTTGGCATTACGTAACCTAAGCCACAAGGGATGGCACTGACTTCCACCCAGCACTCCTTCATGTGCCTAGTGGTGTACCCCAGGCTAATCCCTTGGTTCTCCCTTGCTCTGGGGTTTCTCTGATGCCACCAGCAGTATCCAGTGAGTGAATGTGTTGGCCCAGCTGTGCCCTGCCCAGTTGATAAGCGGTGAAGAAGACGAGTGCAGAGGTCGTGCCTGTGCCCTGCCTCGCTCCTCACTCAAGCTGGAAATGTTGCGTAGGAATCAAGAGCTCTCTTGGGCCTGTTACTCCTCTGCAAGTGCCTGGTCTTGCCTGGAAGCAGGTAGAGTAAAACACTTTAAATGCATGTCACAGACAAGGCTTAGAAAAAGGCTAGAAAAGTCAATGCTGCTATAATTATTTTAGTAACAGTCTCAGCGGTGGAGGCAGACACAGACGTTGAAAGTGCAATTATGGCAGCTACTGTGGTGATAACAAAAGCAGTGCAACAGCAGGCACCCACTTGTCTTTTTCCTTCCTTTAAACTGAGGCATCAAAAGAAAGAAATGGCAATATTTCTGAGGTGAATAAAAGCATTTTGATTTTAATCACACATCTCCTTGCCTTTCCCCTTTCTTAATATGCAGCACTAGGCACAAAATGGTCAAAAAACTAGAGAGGCTCTGTCATCATAGGTAATGCTGCCATATAGAAAATTCCAGAGAAATCTGTACTGTGAAGAAATACAGAAAACTTTATTTGGCTAACTCAGTTGTACCTTTTTCTTTTAAGGCGTTACCATGCTCAATCATTTCAGGGTCTAGATGAGGGTGAGACAGACACATGGAATGCGGCAGTCCTCATCCACTAAGACACTGGATTTGTATTTGTGGCTACCTCACTTTGGGATTTTTCTTCTAAGTCCTTTCTCTAGCTTTCTCCTTATGGTTTTGGAATGGTGGGATCCAGAATCAGTTATTCCTTGGAGGGCAAACAAACCTTAGGAAGAGGAATGCTTAAAGTTCAAAAGCTCAAAGAAGGAAAAGGAAAATAAAGAAATTTCCTATGTTCATCTTGTGGAATTACTCAGAAGGAGAAGTGATATCAAAACATGCCATAATCAGCCTCAGTAGTATACCACAGGATTTATCCTGCTTTAAATTCAACATTAAGAGCAAGAACAAATTTCAGTTTGTACTGTATTTTTTGTAAAAACTCTTTACTCTTACTAAGGGGTTGGTGCTTTGAGGCAGCTACTTTTACACTTTGGAAGGAGGTTAAATTATAATTAGAATTTGATTTTTCCAGGAAATGTGTTTTAGGAGCTGGCAGATTGTTTACCCTTTTTTTTTTTTTTTTTTTTTTTGCCTTTTAGCTGACGAACTGCTTTCTATGTACATGAAAGAGGCAACAGTCTGATTGTCTGATTGATTTTCATTAACTATCGAAGAACTGGCAGCTTCCTTAAGGAGAAAAGAGAGAAGCTGTAGCTATAAATAGCAGCTGAAATGCAAGGCCCTGACAAGCTGTGGAGAAGGAAAGGAAATGTAGCAACCCATCTGGGGCAGGACGTGGCCACTGTGAATGCAGCTTGTAGAGAAATGAGTGAGATTGATTATTTTGAAGTAATTTGACATGCAAGCTTAATGAGTGATGTTTGTGACTGCTTGATGAAATACCTTAGCACCTTGATGGAAAGAGTTCAACATGACTTGTTGGTTTGGAGGATTAAAACTGTAGCTGTGTTAATGATGGGCCTCCAGATATTGATCTCTGTGGGTTTTGCAAAGTCTGTTTGGCAGATTTCTAATATAATTTTGTGCTTTGTGGCTAAAATATAGGGTCTTAAGAATCCTGCAACCCTGCAGTTTGTCCTTTTTGGGATGTCTGCAAGTCTTCATGAGTATGACCAACATTTAGAAGTGGATGGTTCTAACAGAAATTTGGTCACAAATGTAGTCTGGATTGCTTTTAGGATTTTTTTTTTCCACCAATGGAAAATTACAGGTACGTAGCAATTCAGAATACTAAAGGATGTGTTTTTCAGAAGTTAAGGCTATTAATCATGTGAATATTTTTTTCCCATTTTGGAACATAAATCTCTATTAAATTTTAAGATATCCATGCAGGTGGATTAATTTCTATGATCCTGTTGTTTAACACTGAACACTTTTATCAAAGATTTTAAGGGGAATCTAAGAAATAATGTGCAGTATAAGTAAGAGCAGAATAAGTTGATTTTAATTCCTGATACTTTTTAAGCTAGTAAAACAGTTTAAATCTTGCATTTTTATCCCAGAAATTGTTGTCTATGTTGCCTGTGGTGGATTTTTGTTTGTTTGTTTTGGCTCATTTGTTTGTTTTTATTATTATTATGACGGGGAAATCTAATTTGAAAAATCACTTGGTTAGAAGAAGAGGATGAAAATATATAATTCCCGTTTTTATAATTATCCGTTTTTAATAGCACAACAGATAAACTGGCAGAAATAGGAGGAAAACACACAACAAATTTTAAAGAAAAATAATGCAAATAAGGTGATAAAAATTTAAATCTATTGTTAATGACTCCCTCCATGAGAGTCATATGTGATTGAAACAAAAACCTGCTCCAGTAACAGAGGCTAATCAAGTAAGGGTTTGTACTTACTGGCATCATTCAGTGACTGGGTAGATCAGTATAACTGTGATTAATTTACTAAAGACACTATAAGTAGTAAATATTTAAGTGCTGCAATTAATTGGCATTAATCCCATGTGAATTTGAAATTGATTGCAAAAGCAGCAGCTTCAACAAATTGTCATTTTTTTGTATCAAATAGTAACATCTAACCCAAGATTGCAGTACTTCAACTAGTGCCATACTATTTAAATGTATAAACAAATACCCATAAAATTTTGTTTTAAAATCAGTGTTTTTATTCACAGCCCTCATTCTACTGAAGGCACTCTGCTGCACCTCTTCTTGTGAGCATTACCACTAGCCCTGGCCTACAACAGATCTAAGGTAGGTCTAATACTGAGATACCTGCTATTTGGCCAATTCAGTCTCACCTGTACCTGTTCCTGTTTCTTTAGAACCTTGATATGCAGTGCTAATATGCAACTTCATTCTTATCTTCGTTTATCTTAACATGAAATCTGAAGTATGAAATTCCAGGGATCAACATCTAGACGAAAGGTATGAAAGTATATTTTTTTGAAAGTATGAAATTGCATACTTCCCCAAAAAAGGTGCCAGAATTCTAGAAACTCCTGAGTTCAGTGGGCAAAGGTGCCATAAGCTCAGTTACTACTCCAAAATTACCTCTGAAAAGGGCCATGAGGTATGGGATAAGGAGACCAGCAGTGTATGATGCCCAAAGCTGGAGCTTGGCTGTGATGATTTTGGGACTAGGCAATCATCCCATCACCCCAGAGGAGGAAAGCAGTGGCCTGGGCTTTGGAAGAACTACCTGGAGAAGTCTGTGTAGGCAGAAACTAGTCTCACAGGAATGATCCAGACAATCATGCAGAAGGACCAGCTTAATGTGGAATTAAATGTTTAAAGTTTTTCGGTTGCATAAATGAGCAGTAAGTAACTGAGAATTTAGTTGAGAATGTTGATTAAAAAGAAAAAAAGCATGTACACATATTGAGACAAATATTTGGTTGTTCTAAAGAAAAATGAAAAGCTCTTGCTAACAGTTATAACTAACAGAGGTCAGATGCTTTTGATCTCCTTTTTTGTATTGTGGGCAGGTTTGGTCCATCAGCCGACCTATGAATGGATGCTGTTAAAGAGTGCCCATCTTGCTGCTAAGAGACGTGGTTCTGGTATTTGTTGTCTGTCTGTTTGCCCATTCAATCATGTTTTGAGGTGTTACAGAGAACATTAAAGGGTTTAAGAAAAATATTCACTCTCTTTCCTTGAGCTGGTATTACATTGCTTAAGTGAGGGTGGTAAGGATTTGCACTCTATCTGGAGCAGGCCAGGAATTCACCTTGGTACTAAAACTTGCAGAACCATCTAATTGCCATAGCTTTTTATAAATTACCCCGTGTTACAGGCAAAACTGACTGTCACATGTTTATCACACCTTTTCCTTTCTCAAATGAATGAAATTTATGGAGAGGAGAGTTCCTGTAGGGAAAGTAGGGGATAAGGTGTCTCCTTAAATTCCTTGTCAGTTAAAAAAACCTTAATCCGGTAACAAACCATATCTTCTTGTTAGGGGATCAGTCAAGATATTCAGGCACAGGTTTTACCTAAGGGCCAGGTCTGAAAGTAGATTTATGTGACTGTACATGGGCACCAGAGGCAATAATTTCCAAATGAACTTTTTAGCTGGATTTAATTGCTCCCTTCTCCTTATTGCAGAGATGCTGCCTTGAAAGCAGGTTATGAATGACATAGCACATGAAGGAGAAGGACAGAAGCCTGTAGATTTTACTCTGTTCATGGGAGTCTGCCTTGTGTAGCCAGGGCTACTATATACCAAATAAACAGCATGCTTCTAGAAGTGAGAGATAACAGCAGGGAGCTTTATCAGTCAGCTATATCTGAGTCACAGGGCTTTACATGGCTTTCTTAGGGTGACAGAGCAAAGCATAAGACCACAGGGATAAATATAGAACAGAGTTATTAGCCTTGGGCCTTTTCTTGCATGGTGTGTGCTATGCAAGCTTTGGGGCATAGTCTGTAGGGGGATGTCTTTTGGCTTTGATAACTAGCACAGGGAGCTGCTCTAGCCCCTCAGATGCTGTTGCAGTAGTGAAATGAGTCTGTTGCCAATCCATGCTGTGCAAATGAAGCAAATTTTCTCTCTCAAAGACTGCCTGCATGCCCACTCAGGCAGAATGTTTAAAGGGTGATTTTGGCTTTTGGATACAAACAAAGTAGGAGCTGATTTTTTATTTCTTTTCTCCACATCCTTTGCCTTTCCCTTTCTTTTTCTGCTCTTCCTCGTAATCTTTTCCTTTTCCTTTTCCTTTTCCTTTTCCTTTTCCTTTTCCTTTTCCTTTTCCTTTTCCTTTTCCTTTTCCTTTTCCTTTTCCTTTTCCTTTTCCTTTTCCTTTTCCTTTTCCTTTTCCTTTTCCTTTTCCTTTTTTCCCCAAGGAAATACTTCTCTCAAACATTTCTCTGCACCCTAATGGTCTTTCTGGAGCTCTGCTAAAGAGATGAGTGGATGCTGAAGAAACTGATCAATATTTCTAAATGGCAGAAGGGAGTAAAAAGCAGAGATGTGAGTAAATTATAACTTATACAGAAATCTCTAAATACCATCCACAGAGAATTAAATTAAAAATTCCATTGAAATAAAATTTGACTGTACAAGAGTTATTAGATAGATTTCTGAGCATATAATGTTTGAGCTGTGGATCAAAAACCTTCCAGTGTTATTGGTTAGATGTAGAAAAAAGCCACACTTTTGGAGAAATATGCATAAAATCCCATTATATTAAAGGCTTTGTGTCTTGAGTGGTACTTGTGCTTATGTTTTGCTGTGGGTAAAGGTTGTATTGTAGATGCTGCTCTGAATATTGAATATCCACTGTCCATGCCCCCAGCAAGAGAGGGGTATTCCTTTTCAGGAAGGCTTATTGCTGACATTGGATGACATTTGTGACAATCATCTACAGTCTGCCTAAACCAGGAAGTTCCCTTCGGGAACTTCTTTTAGGTTCTGAAAATATTGCCTGATTTTAGAATACTATACTTGGCTCCAAAGGAGCACTTTTTTTTTTTTTTTCTTTTAAATAGAACTTGTGTTATTAATTCAATTCATGTACTCCTTTTTTTTTTTTTTTCCCACTCTCCTATGTCTCCTTTTTGCTGACTGCAGAACTGCAGAATACTGAATTCTTTCAGTGCCTTCTTGGCACAGTGTCACTGGTTTCCAAAGAAAGGAATCTGGTCCTAGCATTACTGAAAAAGGGAGCCTAGATGAGATTATCTAGCATTCTGTCCAGTCATGTCTTGAAAACCTTCAGTGATGGGGACTCCAATATGTCCCCGGGGAGGTTGTTCCAGTGGTCAATTTTTCCTGTTATGAAAAACATTTTTCTCATATCAAGATAAATCTGTTTCTGGTGCAGCTTGCACCCTTTGCCCCTTAACCTCTTCGTGTGGCTCTGTACTTCTTGTAGCCACACATTTGGTAATGGAATATTGTGATGAGACCCTCCTTGAGATTTCTTTTCTCCAGAAAGACACGATCTTACTCTTTCAGTCTTTCCTCACCAGGCAAGTTCTCCTGACTTTTGGTTATTTTTATGGCCCTTCTCTAGACCCCCTCTATGTCTTTTTTTGAATTGTAGGGACTGGAACAGGGAAGAGAGCTCCAGGTGCAGCCTGGCAAGCTCTGAGGAGTGTGGGATGGTCATGGCTCTAGCACTGCTAGAAATGCCCCTGTGGCTGCAGTCTGGGATCTGATTTGCCTTCCTTCCTGCAGTGCTGCTCAGTTGGCTCCTGTTCCACCAGGATCCCTGGGTCCTTTCAGCCAGGCTGAGCCTCAGCCCGCAGACCTTAGCCTGTACTGGGCTCTTTGATTATTTGTGCCAGGTGCAGCACCTTGCACTTTTTGTTGTTAAACTTCATGCTGTTCCTGACATCCCACCCTTCCAGCCTGTCCAGGTCCCTGCATGAGATGCACATGCTACTTGCACAAATGCACTAACATATCTTTCAGCGTGCTGGAGGTCTGTTCTGGGTTTTTTTGGAATCCAGAAACTTCCTTCACCACTTGAAAATTAACAATAACAGAGTTTTGGGATTTATTCACCAGTGGCAAATGATTAATTATTGTAGACTTAATTTATCAATTTATGTACCTCTTCTGATCACTAGATGGAGGTAGGCAACCACAATGAGGGCAGCTTTCCCTAGGCTTTGTATTATGAAAGGAAAGCGATATATTCTGTGCTGATTTGGACAGCAGGGAGTATATTTTATCATTAGAAATACTATTCTTGTACAAGGTTGCTTGAGGATAGGATGACATTTGCACTTGCCAATCTGTAGATTTCCATCAAAGCAAACTTTTTCACTGGAATCTATTTTAAATGAAAACTAGTCTGGGTGTAATTTAATCTGATACATTTTATTATCAGTAATCCACCTCTGAATTTAGATAAGCATGAACATTGTTTAGATCATGCATAGATGTTATTCTGTGCAGAAATTACTCTGCTGCATGACCTAAGGAAAAAGAGAAACATGATAACATAAATTTAATGTCTGCTATACCCCAGAACTAAATAGATAATATATTATGTACGTCCTTGTGTAAGCAGTTATCAAATGCAAAGCTGTAAGTTTTACATTGTGTTTGTGCATTCTCAGCATTCAAGGAATAAAAATATAAACAGCCTTTTCAGTAACAGCTTTCAGAGGTTGCTCATTTATAGTCACTTACAGTTTTGGGATCTTTTCAGTAAGATCCCCCTTCATCTTTACATCTTAAGTTGCTGCTTCTTGTTGCTTAGTTTCTAAAAAAACTGTTAATTTACAGGGACATTTTGGAAACAGTGAGAGAAGGAAAAATTCTGTTCCTTCAGCTACTGAAGACAGCCACAAACCTGTCTTTTAGCCTCAGAGTGCTCTGTGCAGACGTGCACAGCTGTGACAATGAAGTAAAGCTTGGTGTCAGAGCTGATCTAATGCTACCTGTCAGACATAGGAGAGCTACAGTGCTGCACACTGAACTTCTTGGGAATTACTAGATTTTACTTTCCTAATTTTGAAGATGAAACTAGTCTATATGTCTCTCTCCTCCATTTCATGCTGAAATAATGAGTTAATAAACATCCTGACCTTGCAGAAATGGTGGTGAATTAACTCAGGTGGTGCAGGTTTATATGATCACCATCTGTTTTCTACAGAGTTAAGCAGGGCTGTGTATTTGCTGCAAGATTATTTAGAATGGGGTTTGATGAACTGATCATCAGTGTTTTCAAATACAACATTGGCATCTTCACCTTGCACCACTCTCATCACTGACTCCCACCTGGGGAAGTGTCCCTCCACAGAGAATTAAAGCTGGCTGGTACAGCTGGAGCTGAAAGGAAGTGTGTTGGTGAGTGGGAGGGGGGAGGAGACAGAGGCTTACAAAGGATTGTTGTACTGTGGTTACCAATTGTTGAGGTGCTGTGAGGGTCCCCAGGGCGAGGTGAGAGATGGGAATTGACTCCAAGTTCTTAGAAGGCTGATTTATTATATGATGATCTTATAATATATTAAAAGAAAATGATATACTAAAACTATACTAAAAAAGAGAAAGGACACATCAGAAGGCTAGACAAGAACCATAATAAAAACCCATGACTAACCAGAGAGTCTGACACAGCTGGACTGGGGATTGGTCATGAAGAAAAAACAATTCACATGCTGGGTAAACAATTCTCTAAACCACATTCCAGAGGAGCATAACTTGGAGAAGCTGAAGCCTCCCAGCTTCTCAGGAGAAAAATCCTGGTGAAGGGATTTTTCAGAAAATATCATGATGACATTGTACTAGATGAAAACACTGATCAGCTTAGCCAGGTAGCTTGTCTGTGCTCTGCATGTGCATGTGTGTGCCTAGCAATGGGTCCCTTGGACAAGATTACAGCAGTTCACCTCGTGATCCATCCTCTGACCATCTGTGAGGGTCATCACTGTGAGGCTGTACACACAAGTATGTTTTGTTCTTGCAGGATTTCTCTTCCTTTAATTTAAGCATTGGGGTGGTTTTTTTGAGCCTTTTAAAAAATTCTTTTAGCCCTCACAGCGTCCTGTGGCAATGAGGTCCATTTATGGCTGTATGCAGAAATACAGCTTTCATCTGGTTATTTCCAGCTCTCACATTGTAAGAAATATTAAAGTTTTTCCCCATTCACCTGCTTCATCCTGTTCATTATTTCATGTTAGAGATGATTGGAGTATAGGAAATGCAGAGAGATGGAGAAAGCATCGTCAGTGGAGTTCCCTTATAAATTTTGGAAAAGGGATTCAATTGAAATTGCTCTGCTTGGCCACTTGAGATGTGTTTGCCATTGTAGAAGCTTGCATTCTGTATTCTCAAGGACATTAAGTTGCTTTCTGACTTCTCATGGGTATAAAATACTCTGTATTTAGGCAATTTCTGTAGATATTAGTGATTTAATGATGCTCAAATTGTTGAGAAATGTTTTTCTTTTCCAAGATAGAGGCCTATATTTAGTGGCCTGTGGGGTGCTGCTGCAGAGTAGAATAGTTCATTTTTTATGGACTATTATAGAGAAGACTTGCCTGCTCTTCCTCCTACACATGCTGCTCCTTTCAAAGCCAAACATGGTTTCACAAAGCTGCAGATGTTTCTTACCAAATTTTCCACCTTCAGTGCCAGCAACATGAACTCACGTGGCAGTGAATGAGACTTACCGCCTCCTTCTGCTCCCTTGTTACCAGGACATCTGAAGAATTTCTCTCAGCAGACAGCACTATCTGCTTAAGGTCTTTTTAGGTGTATTGGAGGTTGTAAATTTTTTTTTCTCTTTGGGTTTCTTATTTCTTTTTTGCGTGCGTGTGTAGTTTGTTTCTTGTCTGTTTGTTTCTTTGTTTTTGTTTGGTTTGGTTTGGTCTAGACTCTGCATTTATTCTGACACTTTAGACTCAAGAAACAGTTTTTTATTTGGATGTGGAGAAATGTGGAATCACAGGTGTCCTGTTTCAAAATAAATAGCTTGTACTCAAGGGGCTGTTATAAGGAGCTGGCTTCTTTCTTTTCTCCTCCAGCTTTTCTTTGACTTCTCTCTGACTGCTGCTTTTCCATTTTTGTTCTGTGTGCACCCCTGTCTTTGCCTTCTCTCATCCAAGTGGGGTGGGTTATTTCCATCCACACAGCTGAGCACCTGCACACAGGGATCATGTGTCTTCAGCCTGGTGTCTTGCAGAAGTTCCTGTTTGATAAGAGCAACACTACAGCAAAATGGTGTTTATTCTGCTGGGAGGGCTATTGCACTGTAGGAGCTGTGGAGGGAGGGACTGAGGACCATACTTGGTGCAAAAGACAGTTCCAGGGAATTTGACTTTCAGGCGTTTTACTAATTACAATGTATGTACAAGGCTTCATTCACAACATGTAAACAACACAAATGTTGTTGGAACAATGCATATTTGTCTAGTCTTTGGGAGCTGGAGTCTAACCAGGTATTACTCGAAAACATTGACTAATTTTTTTTTTAAGACTGAAAAAAAGAAAAAGTTTTCTTGCAAGTAAGTGGAAGGACAGGGCATTTTCAATAGGACTTTGTTTTCTGTGAAGAAACTAACACTACAAATTGTCAACAGCTACGGTCATGATAACTCTACTGAAATGGAAATGAGCTCATCATTAATCTCTGTGAGCTTTGGATTTAAGTTTTAATGACAAAAATAGCCATTATGAGTTTATAAGTAGAATGCATTCTGTAATTGCTTTAATTAACCCAGTCCCCCTCTGCAGAGCTAGCTGTGGCCTGACTGGCACAGGGAAAAGTCCTGCAAAAAGCTGTTAGAAGTGTATCTAGTGAATTATGTATGCTTGAAGACTCTCTGCCAGAATGTGTTTTTGTTGCTACCTATGGCTTCTAGACTAATGCAAGAAAGGACTTCAAAGAGGAAAGTCTTTGGAGGCTTTACCTGAGGGGCTTAAGCATCAGCAGAATTCAGCTAAGTGTGTTGATTTCAATGACCTTGTGCAGACTTTGTAGCAAGGCTGGCCTTTCTTGTTCCAAAACAGCATTGGATTGGAGAGGCAGTGTAAATAACACAGCTGTGTGCTGTTATGACCTCTTTTAAATTCTGCCCTTGTAATCCTTGTATGGTCCATTAGCATGTGCAGACCGCCTTGCCATTCTCAGTTTCAGTATTGAAGTGGTGGAGGTGTTTTTCTTAAGTAGGATAGAAGTCATCACCAAGCAGTGCTGGTGGTACCTCCCCCAGCTGTGAGTGCCTGAGTCTGCTGTTTGCTCCTGTGAGTCTGTGTGAGTCAGGAACTGGCATGTCACATCCTGAGACACGGGCTGGGACAATGTATCCTTTCCAACTTTAACTTGTCCTCCTAAATGCCACGCTTTCATTCTGAATTATCAAATAAAGTAACAGCCTGACTGGGTCACAGACCCCTCTGACCTGCTTTTCTGGAAAGGACAGCCTCAAGTCCTGCTCTGTGGGCAATATCCAGGGTGTTCAGTGCTCAGCACTTTCATGTGAGCCAGGGCTCTGTCTTTGAGCTAGTCCCTGCAAGGAGCAGGTGGGAGTAGCTGCCCTCCTGTGCTGAAGCTGCTGTTCTCTTTACAGTCTGAAAACTATTAACAGCAGCTTGTACAGTCACTTTTCATTTAGGATGCCTTGGTTGTTTTGTTGTTCAGGACTTCAATATTGGAACAGTCAGAAAACTTCCCTTTTAAATATGCTGTAACAATATTTTGAAACAGAATTGACTTGGTCTGGCTAAAATACTGCAATCTTTAGCACCTTCTACAACAGTTGTTGGGTTTTGATTTGCTGCTGTCATAAATCCTTCCTTATTGTCTTGAAATCTGTGACAAAATGTTTGCAAGCCTTCTGCTGTTCCGTCATTCAAATCTCTAAAAGAACTATTGAGCAGAGTCAACCTGGGTAGAGCTAAGGAGTCCTAAGTCCTGATGATAAATTATGTTTAACTGGTCCCCCAAAATTTTTTGCTGTTCGGCTGTGAATTTAAAAAACCTATGATTTTTTTTCTGTTCATTGTAATTTTAAGTTAATTAAGAAAGTATAATCTGGAATTATGTTAAAAAACCCCATGGCTAATACCAGCATATATCCTGTTCACTCCTTACTGCTTACCCAACAGGCTGTTCTGTTTCCTTTAAGATTCAGTCTTTTACCCTAAGTTTTAGGTAAAGAACTGAAAAATTAACACATATTTTAATGAACAACTTTCACACATTGTAATTTGTTGTTAAAAGTGTTGATTTTCTCTGTTTTATTATGAATTAAGTGTATCTTTAAAAAGTAAGAATATGCCACTTTTTCTTTATTAACCTTTTTGTTGTCAGTAATTTTAATTTTTTTCTCCTTTTCTTTTTTTTTCCCTGTCCCCTAGATTTTACCCGAAGAGTGGGACTTGGATGAAGGGAGACCATGGAAAATGTTGAGGAGAGAAAAAAATACTAAAAATTTCAAAAAACACCCTTGGTTTATATTGAAACACTGGGTGAGGAGAAAAAAAAAATCAGTGAAAAGCTTCCAATTGCAAATGTTTAAAATTAAATTCTATTTAAATTAAATTCTAAATAGTCTTTTTGGCATACTGAGCCATTGCTGCTTTACAGGAGTATTTCTCTCTTGCCAAGACCCAGAACTTTCCATCCAAATTACCTCAGTTCCAACCTCTTCTCCTGCTGCTTTTCTTTGTATCTCAGTAGTTATTTCTACTCATCTCCGGCTGGCAGTTTGCCTACATATTAGGATTTCGGTTTCACCTATGCTTGAAGTATCAAAGGGCTCTTTGCCCTGCTCACTTTGCAACTTTTGTGTATTTTCTACATCAGAATATTTGAGAATATTTTGTTATGTGGTTTGGTGTTTCTTAAATGTTGTAGACGTTCTCTTAGACAGGGAGGTTAAAACATTTTTGAGGTGATGCATTAAATGCCAGCACCTGCATATTTATTTTTTTGTTCCTTATTATCTGATGCTTTTACCAAACAGCCAGGATCAGTCCTCACACAAGCAGCTGTGCTGGTGCATCTTATTTATGTCTGTTTGGATATATTTTAGTTTTGCTTTTTGTATTTTCTCTAAAACTTAACTTACTGTTTATCTTTTGATATTTATGTGTGGGTATTTCTTCTCCTTTAGGGCCCAATTAACATTTTTAGTTGAACTATAGGTTAGCTTATGAATATTGCCATATCTATTTTTTAAAAAACAATTTCCCTTTTTTTATTAACATATCTGAAAGCATTGGAGACCTGTTTGGTCCCTAAACCAGAAGTCTTATACTCTAAATTCAAAATACACTTTAATGACAGCACACTGTGTGTACCTAGAGCAGGGTCTCTCTTGTGTCTGCATTAGACCTCAGAGCTCTTGAATCCCAGATTCTTTATTTTCTGCTGGAACAATATATCAGCTAAGGCAGATACTTTTTTTTTCTCTGCCTCATTTCCTCAATATGCAAAATTTGGGCAAAGGAGCTACTGTTTCCATTTAGACCCAATATCCAATATGTCCAGAAAATATCCTAAACACAATATTCTAAACTAGTACTATTTTCTTAGCTGTAGAAAGCCAAATTTTTTAATGTTTTTTTTTTGAGTTCCTGTGTCCCACAATAAAAATTTATCCTCTAGAATGCATGGGCTCTAGTGACCATCACCCTGATTTTTAAGTTTATTTCTTCTCATAGCTGTTTGGGGTTTGAAACACCTTGTAAATATTAAGATCTCAAGCATGATCAGCCTTCAAAATCAGAAATTTTTCTCACTTGAATTCCATTTTTTGCATCTACGCATCTAATCTACCTTCAAAAACATTCAAAAATATCATCGCATAATTTTTCAGTTTGCATTAGTATTCCTTGTACTGTAAGCTATGTCCAACATGGAAAAATTATCAGATTGGAAAAAAAAAAACCTGAAAAAAATTAATTTCGGTTCACCAAATTGAAGTTCTTTTTTCTGCAGCTTAATTCAGAATTATAATATATCATGTATTCAATATTCTGATAGGATCTAGGAAATTCTGGCATTGTGAGATGTACATTTTTGTCAATAAAACATGAACCACAGAACATATAGCTTGTTGAATATTTAATCACACTTTACAGATAGTTGAGGGGAGAACCATATTTTAAGGAAAAAATAGATCAAATTAGAAAGACAATGGGATTTAACATAATAAAATGTAATAAAGAAGGAGAGGTAAACAAAAAGTATGCAACAGATAAGCCAGCAGTGTTTACAGCCTGTGCATCTGTGACCATCTCAGATCTGAACCATTTTCATCCTTGGCAGCCAAGTGCCAAACCATCCACTGCTTCCACTGAGAAATGCCTGATCTCATGTTTATTGACACGCAGAGAAGAGATCTCCACACTCATTTGTAAATGTTGTTTCATCTTCTTATTTATTTATAGATCTTTGAAGTTTGTGCAGTAGGAAAAATACGTTTCTACATTGGAAGGAAAATAGGATTTTTATACAGGTACCTTTATTTGAAAAAAACTGAAGCATCTATACAATATAGGATAAACAATAAATAAATGTACAGTGCATATTATCAGTGCATTTTGAGAAGAATTGGGAGTTCTTGAGAGAGTAATTACTTTGTCATATCCTATGGAGTGCTATCCAATTTACCAGCATTAATAATTCTCCTTATGAGTCATTTTATACTTATCACCTCTCAGCTATTCATACAATACAAAACCGCTGCATAAAAAGTCAAAAGATAAATTATTACATTGCTGGTTCAATAAAACAAATGGCAGTCAGAGAACTTTTGTCTCAACACCATAATCAACATTATAACCAATATTAGCTCATTTCTCTATGTGGTCTTTAAAAATATAGTTTCTGAAGGAGTGATAAAACCTCAGAGTGAATAATGTCATTGTCTGTCACATTATTTATAATTTTTCATTGTTAAAAATGTTCTGATTAATTTCAGGATTTAGTTTTGAGAATTATACTTTATCTTTTCCATTTGAGTCTGTGTGCATGTACACAGGCCTGTGTAGTCATGGAAGTGATGGAAAGCACTTATTTTTGCTCCAGGGATTAAGCTTTTCTCCAGAATCTTTGTGTTGTGAGTGTTTGTGAGGAGAGAAAGGACACAACAGAGGAAGTTTTAGACAGAGCTTCTGTTGTCTTCTGCAATTCTTGCACTTTGCAGAACTGGTCATTGAGACTTAGCATCAAACATAAATTTCTGAAGTGTTTTTTTTTACAAATGATTCACACAGGGACTTAGTGGAATATAAATATAAATTTCCCTTTGAATAAATGATTCAAATCTGTCTTGGAACAATGGTTTTTAACTTCATTTTCACACACAGAAGTTCATGCCCTTTATTAGTTTATAAATGAATAAACTGCATGTGCTTTGTAGTTAAGAGTATTTTAAGACTTTTTGTATAACACATAAATTTGTAAGCATGGATTTAAAAAACCTTTTTAGACAGTTTTATCTGCCACACTTTTATCAGTCCTTTAATGGGCTAGACACACAACAAATCTGTTATTTCGTTCCTTATTACTCACACTCAAATACCACATACTTCTGATGGACAAGTGAAATATTTAGACTTTCTATTTTTCATGTTTGCTTAGTTTAGCTGTAATTACAATTGTCAATATGATAGCAGTGTCCTGGTTTCAACTGGGACGGAGTTAATTTGTTTCCTGGTAGCTGGAGCGGCGCTGTGTTTTGGATTCAGTGTGAGAATGATGTTGATAACACACTGATGTTTGGTTGTTGCCAAGCAGTGCTTACCCCAACTCAAGGACTTTCCAGTGTCCCAGGCTCTGGAACAATTCATCCCAGTGATGAAGTGCACAAGAAACTGTGAGGAAGAATGTCCAGGAGACCTGACCTGAACTGGCCAAAGGGACATTCCACACCATGGAATGTCATGCTCAGGACATAAACTGGGGGGTTTTGGGTGGGTGATGCCAGTGGTGGCTCAGAATTGGCTGGGCATTGATCAGTGAGTGGGCAGTAATTGTACTGTGCATTACTTGCCTTTTTTGGGTTTCATTCCTCTTTCTCTTTTTTGTCTCACATTTAATTATATTATTGTTATTGTCATTAATATTAGAATTAATATTTTATTTCAATTATTAAACTATTATCTCAATCCAGATATGAGGTTTTTTCCTTTTTTTAGTTTTTTGGTTTTTTTTTCAATTCTTCTCCCCATCCTAAGAGAATGAGGGTGGGATCAGTGAGCAGATGTGTGGGTCTTAGCTGCCAGCTGGAGTTAAACCATGACAAGAAGTAGAACAACACTAGACTACTTTTTATAGTTCTGGTCACCCACATACATGGCCTTTATTTAGAACAATGTGGGGAAGAGCTAGTTTCTAAGGCCATGGAGAACATAGCAAGTTCACCTTATGAAAACAGGGCAAGAAAGTCTTCACCTTTTTGTTACACAGACCAAATTAGGAAAGGGCAATAATTATTATACCCTTCTTGCTTGCTGAGGGTATAAACACAGTGCAGGTATTTTAAAAAACTTCACAGCTGGATCTCAATAGGAATACTGGGAGTATTTGGCAGTGACCTAATTCCACTGTAGAAAATCAATTTCTTGGTTAACTAATATTTGCTAGCATGACAAATAAAACTCATTAAAGTAAAAAGATTGAATTTTATTATCTTGGCAATACTGTACTAAGATAAGAAAAATCAACATTTATTTCAATTAAAATAAGCTTGGTTATTTAAAAATATATTTTATTTTCTAATAGTGAAAAATATTTAATATTTCCAGCATGTATTTTTCCATATTTACTAGCAATTCAGCAAAACAAAATTAAATAGGACTTAAACTGATATCCAATGGAAGCTCTGGTGATGTATCAAGAATAAAAAAAATGTTCTGCCACACTGGAGTTTGAGCCAAATTTTGCATTCCCCTGTAACTTTTAAAGTAGCTTTATCTTTCTATGTTTCACTAGAAAAGCAAACAGGATGCTTAAGGATATGCCAGAAATATGGGAGGACCCAGGACCTGAGTGCATGCCTTGGTTACATCCTAATCCCACGCTGGGATGAAGATCAGTGTGACACACCAGTGATCTTCCATGCAAACTTTTATGTGGGAGGGAAAACTGGGTCAAAGTGTACTCTGAGAAAGGTTTCAGTAAGGATTTAATTGCTCAGTGTCAGCAGGCTCCAGGGCAATGTCCAGCCATGCAGCTGTGACTGGAAGAGTTTAATGTGAGGCTGCCTTTGACCTGGGCTAGAGGAAAAGTTAGGGTGAGATTCACTCTGCAGGAAGAGCTCTCAGAAAAAAATAAACTCATCTAGAAAGCTGGGGTGCTGTATGTTAATATTTGTGTTCAAACAGTGGAAGGACTAGATCACAGACTGATTTATGGGAGGCAGTGCAGGCAGACATGCCACATAATTGCAACATGAGGGATGATGCTCTATTATGAGAGGATTGAATTCTGCCTAATCTTCTACTTGGTTTCCACAGCCAAGCTGAAATTGGTTGGATGACTGATTTCAGATTATATTCATGTGTTTAGATCTTGATTGTGACAGTTCAAAAGCAGACACCTTGCTCTTTCTGCTGTCTCTGCTTTGGGAATGGGAACCTTCATAAAAAGGTTCTAGAAACTTAAACTGAAGGCAGCGTCAATTTTGGCTGCTCAATCTAAATGTGTTCTCATTCTTGAGAGCTCAGTGCTGATAGACAGGTTTCCTGGACAGCCTGATGTTTAAGACATGGAGGAAGCCAAGTCTTTCCTTGTGAATGTGCAATTTCCACCTCTCACTCCCCAGCCTTTCTTTCTCTTCACAGAGTTCTTAGCTAAAAACTACTGAAATACTGGACAAATAATACTTTAGCCTATTTTAGGGTTGTCTTCAAGTGGTTTTAACTGGACTTCTACGTAGTTTTGTCTTTAATCCTTGTCCTACATCCTTGGTTAATGAATTTCTATAATACACACATCTAGTCACATATGACAAGAAGAATATGTGAATCCAATGAATGCCATATCTGAATTACGGTTTGCTTGGTCTTCTAATTTAAGATTATCTGCACTGCATGTCTTTCCTCCTGGTGAGCAGACTTATGCAAGTGTCATGCTCTAAACTTTTCTGAGTGGCCTTAATATGCTTTCATTGTAAAAACAGTTATGGAATCTCTCTGTGCCGGAATCATAACCTTAAAACTTCCTGGGAATTTTCTGCCTTGTGCAGGGCTGCAGGAGCTTGTGGCACCCTCCAAAAGTGGTGGATTTCCAAAAAGACAAGACAGGTGAATATTCTGAAGATATTAGCATACCTGTTCTCTTTTTTCATAGCTGAGCCACTCAGGACCTGAGGCAATTCAGACAGAGACCTTCTGAACTCAAGGGGTGATACTAAACTAGATTTTAGAGTCTTCCCTCTGAAAAATCTTTTCTCTTCTGCAGACTTCTCCAAGTTTCTTTCACATTTTCATGTATTCCTTTGCCACCAAATAAACTTTTTCTTGGCTTCCTTTTTTCCATGACTCCATCCCCTTTCCCTCAACAGACCTTGTCTCATTAGCTAATAAATTCCTGACACAGATCCATACATTTAAATATCATTTTTTGCATGAACAGCTAGGTTCTCCCTGGAACTAATTTGAAGCTTAGCAGACAATATTCTTCTCAGTATGTTCCTGTGTTACATCCTTGTACCTCAGAGTTTTCCAGGTTACTGAGCTCTTGTATCAGCATCAGAGGCTGTAATACTTTCTGTGCCTCTGCTCTTCAGAAAAGTGAATAATTGAACCAAGCAGTTTCTTCATTCCCCTGGGCACAGGAGTCAGTGGTAGTTCTTGATAATTGTATGAATGGTGGAAGCCCATTTTGAACTTCATGCATTCCTTATAACAGCTGGGTACAATGTAACTCTTAATTTCATCTACCTGATGTGCTGCAGTTAATTAGAATGTGTGCCCTTGATTTGAGCTATGGCTTTTATATTTTAATGCAAATTCACTCAATCATAGTCATCAGCATGTCCAGGTGACAAAATGGAAATGTCAGCGTACTCTTAACTTCCTTGTATGGACTTTTTCCACTTCCTTTTTTCCTTCCATTTTAATTTAATTTCCTTTCATTTATTTAATTAAACAAAAATTAATATTTTTTAGAAATAGTGTGGCACAATTCCCTAATGTATTTTCTTACACACATAGCTCTCTTTGTCTTTTCTTGGGATTTTAATCTCTGACTTTGCAACCTCAGAGTTTTTAATATTTATGTATAATGCGGCTCCAGTTTTTGTGTGGTGGTTGTATTAACACGATGCTAAGATTGCACTCGCAAGCAGTGAGATCAAGAAAACCAAGACCTGACTTGTCGTATGAACTGTATTTCAATCTGGTTATACACATGCATAAAGGTTCTGTCTTTTACTGCATAGAGTAATACTACTAAGGGGGTGAAATATGAGCAATGCAGCCAAGTATCTCTTGGAACACTGTTCAATTTAATAACAAAAATATTTCTGATATGAGTGCAGCAGGTCAAGAATAATATTTTTTTGTTGAAAACAAAATGAAGAATGTGTCTAACTTTTCATTTGTTCTATAAGTAAAGGTCTTGGTACAGATTAGAAATGAACTAAACCATAAGATAATATCCAGGATCTTATATTGGATTTTGAAATTATCTGCATGTTGTTGATTTTCTTGTATTCAGCCCATGTATATTTACCATACAAATTGTGCTACCCACTGCAAGCATAAATTAGTTCTGCTTTCTTTCACATCCTCTATGAAGTATGTCAAATTGGAAAGGCAAGATCTTTTATGCTTTGACCCTTTTATAAAAAAAAAAACAAACCCTATATTTAGATGTTTATTTAATTTTTTTTATTGTGTTCAAATACAATATTTTTTTCCAGTGGAACAATAAATAGGGGAAAGATATGAAGACTAGAGAGCTGTCAAAACATGTCATTGAAGATGGAACTTAAATTTCTCATCTTTTATGACAAGGCAACCCACCAGCTGATCAAGGGAAGCCAGTTGATGTAATCCTCCTGGGTTTCAGTAAAGATTTCAATAGTCTCTCACAGGATTCTTCTGGATAGAATGTCCAGCACACAGCCAAGCACATCACACAGTGTGTGAGGGGCTGGCTCACAGCTGAGGCACAAAGGGTTACAGGGAATGGGGTGACACCAGACAGGGGACCTGGGACTGCTGGGGTTCCTCCGGGATCCGTCCTAGGCCCAGTTCTCTTCAGCAGCTTCATCAATGACTTGGATACAGGACTGGAAGGGACACAGAGCAAGTTCACAGATGATGATACAAGAGTGGGAGAAGCTGTTGGCTCCCTCAGAGGCAGGGATGCCCGGCAGAGAGATTTTGGTAAATTAGAGGATTGGCTAATCACCAGCCAAATGAAGGCTCACAAGGCAAAGTGCTGGATTCTGCACCTGGGATGGGCCAATCCTGGATGCACAGACAGACTGGGCAATGAAATTCTAGAGAGCAGCACTGTGGAAAGGGAGCTGGGGGTCCTGATGAGCGGTGCATTGAGCATGGGCCAGCAGTGCCCTGGCAGCCAGGAGGGCCAGCCCTGTCCTGGGGTGCATCAGGCACGGCATCACAGCCCGGAAAGGGAGGGGATTGTCCTGCTCTGCTCTGAGCTGGGGCGGCCTCACCTCGAGTGCTGGGGGCAGGTTTGGTCATAGCAATATAAAAAAGGCATGAAATGGCTAGAGAGTGTCCAGAGGTGGGCTATGAGGATGATGAAAGGCCTCGAGGCAAAAGTGTGTGAGGAGCAGCTGAGGTCACTTGGTCTGCTCAGCCTGGAGGAGGCTCAGGGGAGAGCTCATGGTGGACTCAACTTCCTCATGAAGGGAAGAGAAGGGGCAGGCACTGATCTCTTCTCTGTGCTGGCCAGTGACAGGACCTGAGGGAATGGCCTGAAGCTGTGTCAGGGGAGGTTTACTTGGAGATTAGAAAAATGTTTTTCACCCAGAGGGTGGATGGGCGCTGGGAGAGGCTCCCCAGTGAGGTGGTCACAGCACCAACCCTGAAAGAGCTCAAGAAGCATTTGAACACCACTCTTGGGCATACGGTGTGACTCTTGGGAACAGTGCTGGGCAGGGCCAGGAGATGGACCCAGTGAATCTTGTGGACCCCTTCCAGCTTAGAATATTCTGCAATTCTGTGTTTCAGTATTTCTGTGAATCTATGTGGGCTATTCAAAAAGATGAACACTGTCCCATGGAAGAGACAAACAAAGACCTGAATTAGTATTCATTAAACCCTTCAGTATTCAGATATGGCTATGCTGTGATGTGCCTGCTTCTAATCAAATTACATTTGATTTTAGATGAAGTCTTTATCTTTTTCTTTCTTAACCTCAGCTGACTAGTGGGATTCGGTCTGGCAAAGTCCCTGGTGTTAATTTTATTATTTCCTTGCAGACTGACGCCTTAATATGGATTTTGTAGGAAAACAATGCCATCTTGGAGCAGTTATATTTAACTTTATCAAAGAATTGCGGAATTATTGGATCAACAATTTTATCTGTCTTTTTTATAAAGCCAAGCTTGTGGATAATTCCTATACAATGGAAAATTAATATTCCTTTCTTAATTAATCCAAAGGGAGAGTGTATTGATATAGTATTGAAATACATTAATGGCATGTTAGATGACTTGATATTCTCTATATATTAATATTGCAAAAAAGGAAATTGTAAATTCAAGGCTGGTCAAAGAAAATAACGTCAAATAAATAGATAGAAAGTTTAGATGATCTACTGGGCCATACAAGACATACTTTTTAATTTTCAAAGGGAATATAACTAGGGCAAAGGTGGAATAGTTTTCAAGCAACAGAAAATATATGTTGTATAAATAGGAGTTAGATTTCATAGAAATTATTTGCATCAGGTCTATAAAATACCTACTTTTTTGTTGCTTTTTTTGAAAAGTATGATGATTTGGACCGAAATATTGAAAAGCATGTTTATATCATTCCTGCTAAATCTTTTAGCCCAGATTTACTTAATGGATAAATATGTCTGATGCTTGGAGCCTGTCTCTTGGCACGGGCATGCCTGAGTAATGTAGGTTAAATGAATACAATCTTCAGGCAATAACTAAGCAAGTCTATTCCAGTCCTATCTTCACTGCTGCATATGGTACTCAGTGAGACTTAAGAACATTTGTAATATCTGGTATTTTGTCTTACTCTTAGAAGAATGAAACCCAAAACTTATTATTACCTGCCAGAATGATTGGCACACAGTAGAGGAGCCACCTGGACTAAGTTGGTGAGGAATTTGAAGGTGACAGAGTTGAAAAGACAATTCGCATGTTTGGCTCATGTTTGTAGGGTTTGGTGTCTGGCACAACCAGATCCCTTTCTTAAAAGAAAATTAATGTTTTTCAGAGAGTGTCCAAAGGAGCAGCACGCAGGCAGGCATGCTTTTCTTTAAAGGCACATTCCTCCTAAATGTGTGAGGTCTCTGCTCTGCTTTCTCCACCTGAGGAGACTTAAACCACTGTCCTTCTCTGCAGAACATCTGATGCTATTTGAAACTGGAGCAACCGGAATAACTTACTGCCTTCCCTGCTGAAGCAGACACACACTACAAAGACTTCTCTGGGCTCAGAGGAGAGTCAGAGTAAGCCTAGTTTAAAGCAGTAGGGAAACCTGAAACCTCATGACTGCTTCACAGGCTTATTGTATTTTATACAAAGATATTTCCTTCTAAGTTCGCAGTTAATAGACGCTGAAGTTAAAGCTCTGGATACCACAGACAGGGCTGACACTGCTTCTTTCCTTTCTCCCTTTCTCCCCTCTTCTACCTTGTAAACTGGAACATCTGAAATTTCCCATTTTATGACCCTGCTTAACAAGCTTTTAATTCTGTCAGACTTCAAGTATGTGGATTGAATTTCTGCACACAGTCAGCCTTTTGTGTCAGGGAAAAGGGATTTACCTCTTCCTGTGCAAGCATTTAAATTTTTTTCTTTCAAATTGCCATGGTTTGTATACAATCTGCAGTGGGTTTAGTAGCTGGTATCTCTGAAGAGCCATTCCTCAGTGTCTGTGCTAGGTGATCACTATCCTGTATGCCTCTTGAACATCAGACATGGGCCAGCTTTGAAGAGAGACTGAGCATGCTTCAGTCCAAGGGCTGTGCTGCAGTGGAACCTCACAGGACAGAAAACAGATGCAGAGAAAGCAGAGAGGATCTGCCTGACTGTAGGTCAGAGAAGACCAAAGCTACACTGGTGTGAAGTTCCTTGGAACATAAACAGGCAGGAAATTTGTTGGTAAAAACAGGGAAAAAACCAGGATGAAACACTCCCATGGTCTAGGGTTGCCTGTGTAGGAAAGAGGGATGCGCAATGGCCATGTACGTGGGGGTGTAGGGAGGTACTAACCCAAAAAACTCCTGACTAGAGTTAGGAACAGCACTAAAGGGAAAGCCAGGACAGGCTGGAAAAAATGTCACAAATGAGGACTGCAAAAGAGTTTACTTCAGTTTGAAGCAGCAAACCAGCTCATGGTCCTAGAGTGGTATAGACTAGATGAAAGGAGATGAGATGACCCCTGGGGAGAAAGAAAATCTGACTTCATGCAAGAAAACGCTTGAGGGAAGAGGCAGCCATCCAAATGGGCAGGGATGAGAAAGAAATGCCAGAAATAATGAAAGAAGTGGGACCTGGGAAGTAAAGTCTTGTGTTTTCATCCATGTCCTTCAGGAAGGAGTGAGGCAAGTCCCGTGAGACTGGGAACAGATATTTCCACTCTCCCTTGGTGCCATGGCTAGAAACAGCCAATGGTTTACTTCTACCTTCTTTTCTCTCTCCTCTCTTCTCCCAGCAGACTAAGTCATGTATCAGACTCCTTTTAGGTTTTCTATATTTTGTAATGCCTGTAAAGGATTGTTATTTCCTACTTGAACAGGGTCTTATGTTTTTTGTAAGCCCAGTACCATCACAGATGGAAAGTCTGACTCCCAGGATGCCAGAATTATGCCAATGTGATCCTTTCAAATCAAATACCTTTTCAGGGTGAAATATAGCTTCTTTTCATATTTATATCAGGTACCTGTTCCCTCGTGAATGACTTCTTACTCATCTTAAGCCTTATTATTTGAATTTTGCCAACTCAGGAGAAGGTTCCATCAAAAGAGTCTGTGTCATTTTCAGTTCTACAAACTGATCATGGAGAAGTCAATGGGCAAAAAACTGACAGGAGGATCACAAAAGTGAGAAACATGGAGTTTTCAAAGAGCAGTGAGACATAGGCTAGGCAGTATTGCTGGGATCACAGATGTCAAATCTTTCTCACTCAGCTCATTTTTTTTATAGTATGTAGACTTCTTAAACCTATGCATGAAAAAAGGACCTAGATTTGTCTTTCTGTTGCAAAGATCATCTCACATTACAGTTTTCAAACTTACCTGTGTTTCATACACTAAAACATTTTCTAAAGCTTGGCAAGCCAATAGATTTTTTAATTAATTTTTTCAACTACAGCATAAAATTTGGGGAACAGACTCCACATAAACGTGTACCTATGTGATAATAGATGTATTCATGTTGCTTTACCTATATATTGTCTGTTACAGTCCAAACTATGAAGTGATTATTATTTTTGCCCCTAGACATGGAAGACCCAAACAGTATTTTTAATCAGTTTCAATGAATCATAGAATTATACTATCATAGAATGCCCAGGTTGAAGGGACCTCATTTAACATCTGATGAAAACTTTGTTGGCAAAAGTACAGTATAAGCAAGGTGACCCAGCACCCTTAAAAGCTAAATTTTAGAAGTGGCCAACTTTGGGGAATCCATTTCCTACAATGGAAAGATTATTCCAATGACTGTTCTCATTGTGAAAATTTTCCTTATGTTCAATCACATTCTCATCAGGAGGAACTTGCACCCATCACCCATTGCCTTTTCCATACAACTTCTTGCCTTGGAGATATCCAGGCAGACAACATTCACTGCAGGCCTCACATCAGCCAAGCAGGTTCATTTGTTGTAAGAGGCAATCAGGTTTGTCAAGCAAAATTTGTCCTTGGTCAATCTGTGCTGGCTTTTCCTAATCATGGGCTCCATTTGACAGATGGGCCTATAATTTCCTTGTGGATAGAGGTGATGCTAGCCTTCTTCCAGTCTTCTGGGATGTCTCCCTGATCTTCATGACTTTTGAAACACAAAATATCATATTAGTCTAAATGACCACTGCAGTGAATTTTTCTCAAATCTGACTACTTTGCAAATGAAAATTTTCTGTTGTTTTCACAGCCTCCCACAATTTTCTTTGAAGTAAATGTTTTGGGAAAATAATCCCCATTTGATCAATTTTTACAGTAATATCACAGCAAGAGCATTTAAAAAGTGTGAACAACCATTCTTGAAAATATTCTAAGTGATTAATGGGGTGAATGATGTGACTAGACAGATTGCAAAGGGAAAAGTAACATCACTGCTGTAAATGAAGCGCCCTGGACATTGTATTTATCTGCTGTACTGAATTGTATTTCAATTTCAAATTGCAACATGTCTATGTCTCATCATAGTTTTGGTGTAGTAATGGAACACCAACAAATGTTCAGTAAATCAACTCATTATCTTTGTAATATATTACTGCTCAGTAATCAAAATGTTTTATAAAGTGCACTTTTATATGCCTTTATATTTTTCAAATGTCTTTGCATCAGACCTTCTTTATTTAAGTAAGTAATGTTTGAAGCTGCTCCTAGCCTCTGGGACTTGAGTCAACAATTTGCCTCTAGTTAAGGAGGACAAAAAAAAAAAAGGTAAATTATTCTAGTTCTAATTTCTCTTTCTGAACCCTAGAGATAATTTTTTTTATTGTTGAAAGGCCTGAGAAGTCCCATGTTACCACAACAAAGAGATGGAAACTTCTTCTCTATAAATATGACACAGACGTAGATTTTTTTTTTAACCCAGCCTCACAGTTTATCACAAGTCAGGCAAGAGTAATCCCAGTGCTTTAGAACCCTGTTTTGAAGTGCAACATAAGATTAGGTGCAGCAGAGTTCAAGACATATTGGCCAGTCTTGAAATGTGTCACTGAATGACTGCTTAGTGTTCTGGCTTTGTGGCATTTATTTTGCATTGGTTCTCTATCTTTCTAGGTGCATATAGCAAAAAAAATTGAATTATGCAAGCAATAATTTATTACTTTTTAATCAATATTTCAAAATTTTCTACTAACTCATATGATGACATCTTAAGTTACTTAAAAAATGAAGAGCTGTGTTCACACCTTAACAGATTTTGTAGCAAGTGGATAAGATGAGGTGAATTTTACTTTGGAGTTGCCTGTCTTCCCTGATGGCAGCAGAGGGAATCCTAACAACTAGATTAGCTTTATGTAAGCCAAAACTTTTGGATAGCTGAAGTTTTGTGAACAAATCCATGTATCTTCCCTTGCACATAATTCACTAACTGCTTTTGTAATTTGAATAAAAATAGGCTTTTATCCTGAGCCAATCCAGTAAATCTGAGCCCTGTTGAGTTAATGCAAATGTCCCTTAAATTCTGAACTTTAGGCCAGTCATGGCTTGTACTGTGTCTTCTGCTTTCTTTCCGTTAATTTTGTCTACTTTTTCTCTTTGTAAAATAAATGGGGGCATCTCTTTTGCTACACTGTTAGCTAAAATTAATTATATGTGAGACTATATTCAAATGAAAAGATTTTAATATTGCTTATTGGAAGATCACACACATAGAACCCCCAAATCATTGCTGCCAAAGCAGAATTTGGTATTTCTGTGCTTTGTAGCTCTACAACTTATCTGGCAGCTAAACTCATTATAAGTCCTACTTTGTCCCTTTGTATTTCTTTTTGTCCTATATCTCAGTAGGTTTTTATATGATTTTGTGGACACATTTATCAGCTGAACTTTTTTAGTGACAAATTCTATTTTCATTCAACTCCATTGCTAAGAGATACTTCTAGGATGCACATGTAATAATTTGAGGAGTTTGAGGCTGGTGAGGCAATCTATATATTTCTGTGCTATGATGTAATTTTAGTTTTATTATATTAAGCTTCTACTGTATGATGATGATTGGAAGTAAATTTATGGGAGATATAAAAGTATTTTAGAATGAAAGACTTTCACATTCAATGTATTCCTATATATAACTATGCATTTTCTGCTTGCAAAGTCTGGGTTTTAATTCAGGCAGGAGTCAAGAGGCACTCAGATTTACATGGTAAAGTATTATGTCTCAGAAAAATTTTATCTTGAGAGAATTCTAATACGAAAACATTAAAATTTGTTGCTTTAGAACAGCTGTCTTCTTGTAGGTTCACGGAGCTGTCACTCTGTGTATTACTCACACTGAGTATTTATTTAAGATTCCAATAACCACTTAAAATATTAAAAGGACTTTTCATTATTCTTGTTGTTTTGGTACTGTTTAAATATTTAATTTTATTTAATTACATCATTATTTTATTCATTGTTTTTCATGTTTATATTTGCTAACTTTAGAAATGCTATTGTTAGATCAAAACAGGGTGAAGACTTAGGAATCTTATACAGAAAGTAATTAAAATGCGATGGTCAGAGTTCCTCTACTTCATAAAAAAAAATTAATGCAGTTCAGCATTTCTTCTGAAGAAAAGACAATACCTAGATGCAAAAAATCATATTGGATTAACTGATAAAATACAGTTTTATTATGGCTGGACTTGAATTAACCACTTCTGTATGTATCTGACTAGAAAACACTGAATTACTCTGATGACTCTGAAAGTGTGGAAATGTCATGAAAAGAGAAGGCTTCCTCAGAAATTTTAGTACTTCTCTTAATATTTGATAAGATCATTCATTAGATCATTTATTAGATTACTACATATTTTTTAAAGAAACCAAGTTTTCCATAGAAGGCTGGAGACACCATCTGAGATCTACGTAGATGGCTTTTTGAACCTGGCACTTAACAATACTGATATCTTTTCTATCATCTCCATTCTCTACTCCTTCCTTTCCTTTGAATAAAAGCTGACTAGGCAAATTAGTGAAGTGAACGCTACACCTTCTGCTTTGATAAGAGAAAATTTCCTTGAATGTGATTAATTGAAATAAAGAAATAACTGATCTCATGTTTGGTATGCCAAGTTGCACTTTAAGAATAAAAATTTGCCAGAGACATAGCTGTCACCTAACAAGAAAAGTTTGAAGTATTTCAGCACTTTTCAGTTAAATTTTAGACAAACTTAGAAGCCTTATTCTGTAGAATCATCCTCTGTAAGACCATTCTCCTATGAAAATTATTTTAATATTTCATAGACACCATTCCACCCCACCCTTGTTTAAAGTCCTACACATTTCATGAACCTGCTGTATTATATGTATTTTGGCCCAAGGGTCTGTATCGTGGACTTTTTATTATGATCTAGGAGGAAAAATACATAATAGGGGGAGAGTTTTGTTTGTATGTGATACCTTTTTGGTCTTGCAACTGGGCCTTATCTACTTATCATTATGCCAATTTAAAGGATATTATTAGTGAATGAGAATGACTTATCTGCTGTACTGACAGAATAGAGATGTCCTTATCCTTTTGTAGCCAATCTCCTCTCCTCAGCAGATGCACATGAAAGTGCATGAAATGAAGGAATTGTTTCTCTCTTCATAAATGTTTAAACTGGGAACTGACCTTCCTGATTCTCTGATTCTAACCTTCTTTAGAGCAAGAGTCATAAAATTTCATCCAGTAACCCTTTCTTAGAGCCATCCAGAGTGTTGATAGCAACAGGTAGCAGATGTCTGCATGTTCAGGCAAGTAAAGAAGTTCCCTGGGCTGTCATTAAAATTGCATAATTTACTTTTCATCTAGCTATTTAAGAAATAGTGCACCATTTCAGCAGCTCCTGTAAAGCATGCAGTTAAGATACATTTATACAATTTTTGGAACTGACATATCAAGCAAATTTATAGCTTGTTCAAAGTCAAGAATAAAAAGGTGCTGTTATTTCTTTGGAGGAAAAAAAATCCCTGAAGATTGTGTTATAATTACAAGAAACTCAAGTGAACATGTAGGCCAGATCAGTGAACTATGAAAAGTTTAACTTAAGCAATGATGCAAAATGTTTCCCTAAAACAAAGCTAAATCTCACCAAAAGACCTAAACATCAGATTTGGCCAATGCAATTTTAGCAAAACTGCCAAAATCATCGTTTTAGATGTGGTTGATAAAGGAACATTTTATTTAAGTCCTTTGATTTAGATATGCAATATATCCAAGTGTGAAAAATGTATTTTGGTTAATTTTATTTTCTTCAGGTCCACATGAGCTTTGGTTGTGCCACCTTCTTTTCATGTCATGTTCTATCATCTCTGATTGCTCCAGTGGGAACACAAGAATATACTGCAGAAAAAGAAAGACTCCAATGTGTCTAAATGGGGTTTTTTTCCATACAAATCCTGAAACTGGAACATAAGGTACCTGATAGCAAGTTCCCAAAGCCATGGATTTGTAGGTTAAGTACTTGTTAAGCAGGATACAATGAGAAATGAGAAATACAGATGTAAATGGTGATGTATTTTGTTACCAATTCTTGCTATTTACTTTTTATTCCCTCAGATATTTCCTGAGTGCTTAGGCACAGAAAGGAATATTTAATTTTATCAAGACTAGCTTGTAATAGTAAAATCAATGAATGTGACAGAGATAAATGTTTTAAACCCAGTATTTTTTTCTTAATAATTTTCTTAAAGTAGCTGACAAGAGAACTACTTTCGTACTTGTATTTCAGCTGATATAAGTTGCATCTTCTATTCTGTTTCATGTCTTGAACAGCCCAGAAAATCAATACTCCAGATGCACAGTTTGGTAAATTTTATGGGTTAGACAGTAGAAAAAGCAAAAGATCTGAAAACATCTGTTAGATAATGCACTGCAAAATACATAATTATTTGAATTGGGTAGGAGAAAGAGGGGTAAGGGTTCTTAGGTAAATTCAAAGAGATAATTTTCTTGTGGGAGTTGAATTTTTTTTCAATATAACTTCTGAAGTCCTTCCTTCTGTGTAATTTATTGTGTTAGTCAAGTTTGTGAATTTGTTAGGTCGGGTAAAACTGACCTTCTTACAAATAATTTCCTTAATGAAGTTATTTTAAAAGGCGAGAAGTAAATCTCTTGTTTCTGTAAAGCTATGTTTCAAACAAGTTGAAAACCTGAAAAAAACCTTTCAACAAACTTGAAATAAACCTGATACATCATAATATTGTGAAAGACATATAATCACTCGATAAACTTTTAAATATAAAAGTAGTCCAGTAATTTTTACATCCTCTTTTTATATGGGATTCACAATATCAAATATTTATTAATTATTCATGAGAATACAAATTCACAAAGAATAAGCTGATTAATCTTTACTACTTGGTAGAAAGAGAAATCCTAAATTAATATGCAATCTGTTCAGGTTTTCTTTTCCCTTGCTTCTGCTTTAATGATATGAAGGCAGTATCATTTTGTGATCTGAGGAATGAACTGGTCATGGAACCAGCATTCTATCTGAATTATTTTAGATTATCTGTCTAAAGCAGAATATTTGTAACAGGTATCACTGTATTTTACAACAGCATGCTGGTTGTCATGAGAGGTCCCAAGATGTTTTGGGTCATGAGCCTAAGGATTTTCAGTGTCAGAAAATACTGTCAGCGCCTGAGGATTTTCTGAATGTGTGATGGGCACAAGTACTGCTCAGCAGCAGTCAAAATGCCAGTGTGTTACCAACACTCTCCAGTCACAAACCCAAACCACAGAACTACACAAGATTCCATTAAGAAAATTATCTCCATCTGAGGCTGACCCAGTACAGTATATTTTTGTATTATTTTACTGTGAGGTAGAGCCTTGGTTTATTTTTGATCTTGAACACCACAAAAGAAAAAAAGCTTCTGGAAGTAGGAAGCCATGGTTTTTGGAACTGAGCTTCTTAACATTCAGATTTTGTTTTTTCTTACTTTGTAGCAGTCTTATATGAAGGACACAAGATACTAAATTAACTCTTTACATGTAAAAGTAGGATATTGAACTTCAGTTCTCAATCCTATGCTGGAAAAAGAGTGAAACTTTGGACAGATTATTATTAGAGAAAGAGTTGAAAATGCTGGGAGAAGAGCCCTGCATGACTAAACTGCCTGGTGTATGTGCAGGTACTCATCTGTTTCCACACAGCATCAACCAGCCAACTTGATTATCTTTCTGTTGTCTGACTATCCTCACCCTGAAGAGAGTCACAGGCGTGTGTTGGATGTTTTCACCATTTATTGTTAATTCAGAAACTTCCAGTGAGTAGATTGTTACACAGAAATAATGTTCAAGGATATTGGAGTCAGAAGTGTATTTTTCTACATCTACTACTATTTCATACACATTTTTGTAAAGGTTTTGGCTCTTCCAGTGTAATAATAACCATTGTAAAGAAATACTGTATTTTTCCTATAGTAATCTGAATGGTAAAGTGCATAAAGATGGAAGTTATAATTGACCTGCATCTGTAGTTACTGCATTAATTCCATCTCTTCACTCATTCACTCATTCACTTTCTGTTTGGTAATATAAAGTAAAAAAATCAGTAATTGCTTTAAAAACATTCAGATATTTTAATTATTATTTTTTACAAAAATGTACAGTGCAGACAAGTACAGGAATGAGTCACATAAGTAGTTTGCATTGACATCAGAGCATAGAGTAAACGTAATGTTAACCAGACAATTTCTAAAAGCTGTTGATGAGATTGAAAGTTTGGTATAAAAAATCCCAACATATGTTTTTCAGATTATGTTTATATTTTCTTTCATTTCTGAATTGCATGGAAGACTAGTATAGCGCTTAGTAGTACAAGGTATTTATTGAGAGAGAGAGAGTCTTCAGGAAATAAGGTTTTCTTTTTCTGACAAGAGAAGCCCTAAATAGTTCGCTTGCTTTCCCCAGACAACAAGCCTCTCAGGAATGACCCAAATCTTTTCCTTCAGAATCTAATAAAAACTGTTCTTTTTCAGACAGAAAGGTCCCTATTAAGGTACTGTTTCTCCAGCAGCAGAACCCCAGAGAGATTAAGCCTGTGTGATTCCTGGCAAAGAATTTCTCAGGCATTTTGTAGAGCCAAGAGACATTATTCCCAGCAAGCATTGTCAATAATGGATTTTTTTGCTGCTTTGGGGATAACTCAATAGAGAGTTACTTGCAGATCTTTGGAGTTTTTCTCAATTTATTATTTCTGTTACTGATTCAGACAAGACTATTGTGCTGTTCTTTTCCTGATCCAAGTATAGTTTTGTGTATTTTTATCTGGAGCAGAATCCAAACCTTATAATACAGGTTGCTGTGATACTTCATAATTATTGTTTCTTTTAGCTGAATATCTATTGGAATTTCTGTTGAATAAACCAATTTGTTGTAAATTAAATCATATCCCAAAGCACTGAATTTATCGGCATGAGTTTGATCTACCATTTACCACTGTTGTAAAATAGCTGAATTTCAGATACCCTGTATAAAGTATAGCTTCTATAGTATGAAAGGAGATGTCAATCATTGAACTGGCATGTCTGCTCTAACTGCTTCCATGTATTCTCATGACTTCATATGCCTTCTTTGCCCAGTTAAAATTGTAATGCATACAGTAGAAGTTAGCAATTGAAATTCAAATTAAAATTTCATGTCTTTCATTCTTCAATCACTTTCATTTACCCCTATGTAATTTCTTAACACAAAGCATCTATTACGTTTTTCACATTATTCCTCTTTTAAAACTGCCTATTGTCTCCCTTCCTGGGGAAAAATCCTGTCTTTTTTTTGTGATCCTTGAAGTTGCTGAACATTATGTATCTGTTGTTTATTTATTTTGTGAACAGGAATGCAGAGAGCTGGAAACGCCAGAAAAAAAAAAAAAAAAAAGCAAATGTGTGCAGACCGTAGCTCTGTGGTGTCTATCTGCAAAATCAGCATGCAAACTGGGACTTTAGTGAGATGTGGTGGTGAGTTTGAGTGAAGCCACAGAGGAATAATAGTCAGAAAAACAGAGAAGTGTTTGGCAGAGGAAAGTGTGTGTTTTGGGAAATGTAGGTAGCTTGTTAATGGAAACAAAAGTCGTGTATCTCCTCAAAAGCATAGCTCACGAAGGTACTTCCCTGAAGAAGTAGTTTTCAAGAGTCAGCAGTGGAACAGCAAGAAGTGCTCAGGATACAAGATATTCAAGATCATGGTAACAGTCTTAAATTACTTACTTTTATTACTCAACTGGATTTGGCAAGGAGCTGGAAGATGTACCCATTGTTATAACCTTGGACAGATAACTAGATAGGTACTGGCCATTTACTGGATTTCTCTTGATCCCTCCTCAAAAAGTGCCCTGCAGTTTTCAAGCACAAGAAATATAAAGGTTGATATACTTCTGTTTTTTTTAGATTTCATTTTACATGGATGCAGTTTTACAGTGTCAAGCTAATCTATGTGCAGAAAATCCAAACGTGTGCTTCTGGGACATCAACCGTGACATCTGCTAAGGATGGTCTTGCAGCCTTCAAAGCCTTTCTCCCCAAAGTGGTGGCACAGCCTCCTCCTGTATTTCAGTGTAGTGGTCTTGCTGTGAATGTGAGGAGACAGTGTTCCTGAGATAAGTCTCTCATTCTTGGAAAGCATTCTGACAGGATTGTAGGCTTGCAGGAAGGAATTAATCCGGTGTGTGGCTTCTGTTTGCTCAAGTTGTATGAGTATGTCCTGCAGGCAGGTATTTGGCAGTTTGCAGATTGGTTCACAGGGTGGGGAGCACACAGGGGTCCAGGGACGCTGCTGGGACATCTCTTTGCTCTTTGCACCCCCTGCACCAACCAGAGTTGATGCAAACCTTGATGTTGTATTCACTAATAAGGAAGAACCCGTTGGGGATGTGTTAATCAGTGGTAGCCTTGGCTGCATTCAACATGAAATAGTGCAGTAAAAGGTCCTGAGGTGAATGAGGTAGAAGGGTAGCAGAATAATTTCCATGGATTTCAGGAGAACAGACTTTAGCTTAATCAGGAAGATGGAGTTAGGATCCTCCCTTACTGAATCAAGTGCCCAGAGAGCTTGTGCCGTCTCCATTCCTGGAGATTTTAAAGACCAGACTAGATAAGGCCCTGAGCATCCTAACTCAATCCCATAGCTGTCCCTGCCTTGAGCAAGTTGTTGAGCTACAGACCTCTTGTGGTTCCTTCCAACCTGTGATATCCCATGATTGTATGGTTTTCCTTTAAGTCAGAACAGGACAAAGGAAGAGCAGAGCAACAGGGGAAGGGCAAGAACTGGTTTTGTCATATTCTTTAACAGTACATACAAATTTGTACAAGTCCTGAATATAAGAACAGAAAGAAGGATGGATGCACTCATCTCTGTAGCAGACATGATGCTGTAGGGTATATTTATGAAGTAAAAAATAATGTAAGGTTTAAATTTTTACACAAAACTATTGGTAAAAAAATCATTATAGGCCAAAGCACTATGCTTACTGTCTTTAAGAGATTTTTTTCCTGAGGCTCTTGGTATGTAAAGCACATTCTTCCTGTCTTTCATTGAAAAAAAAATGCTCTTCAAACTTTTTAACATTTTTACATTTTTGCATAGGTAGAAATTTTTGTGGTAGAAATTTTGAAATATCTGGGCAAGCACTAATTATCAACATCCTCCCCTTAGGAGGAAAACAACTCTATGCCATACTCTGGTTCTAGTTCTTTTGATAGTGAAAATTTTCATCTTAAATATGTTTTTTTGTCTGTGATGTCACACCTCAGGAGCTTTTAAGCTGCTCTCTGATCATAAGTTGTATTTGCAGTTTCAGCTTAGTGCTGTTTTGAAATCTGGGACCAATATATTGATGAGTAGATGGTAAATTAGCTTGGATCCTACAACACAAGCTCAGATTCTGCCTGGAACAATCCTGGCATGCTGGGAAAAATTCTCAGCAGATGCTGTGTTAATTCAGCTTTTATTTGTGAATGTTGGTGCACATCTGGCTGACTATCTTGTATAAATACTTACCATATGCTGCTCTCTATGTAATAGAATGCAATTGTTACCAGGATGAATATTCAGTCATTTGACTGGAAGAGTACTGATGTTTTGTTGATGTTGCAAACCCTCAAGGAATCCTGTTGTATAAAAGATAGTGTTATCCAATGGTTTTGCTTATTCCTGAAATGTTACAAGCCCTTTGTTTGATTGTTTTTTGGTGTGCTTTCTTCTTATTTTCTATTTTATTCCTAATAGAAAGACACAAATGAGCAATATCTGTATCCTCTGATAGACTTGTTAAACCTCAAAGAAGCAAAGAATATGGACAAGTACTTTACAGAATGGTAGGGATGTTTCTGAATGTGGACAGATTTATACATAGCTTTTGCATCTTTGTAAATCCTTCATGCTGAGGACTGTATAATTTTGTGAACATGATGGGGATTGAATTAGTAGTTGTACTTTATCTAGTGTCATAATAGCACTGCTATAACCACCAGAGGTTCTTAGATTATTGACTACTTTAGGTATTAAAGCTTATGTTAATTAAAGCTTTCAACATTTTTTTTAATGTAACACCAAAAAGGCTAATGAGAACAGAAGGAAATGCTTATTTGTCTAGCTGACTTCCTGAAGAGAACTGGATGGCCTGGAAATATCTGTAACTTACAGAATCCTCTGCGAAAGTGCTACACACAAACTTCATAAATTGGATGTGGATAAACCCACTTTATCTTCAGGTGTCCAAAAATGTCCAGACAGTTCAGTTCTTTGTGAAATAATTATATAATATGCTGGACTCTAACCTTTTATAAATAGTGAAATGGCAAGGTGAAGTTTTCATCTGTGAGGACGCCCCAATGTCACTTTAAAAATTGTGTGACATAAGTTCTGGGTAGCAACTAGATTGGGTAGCAATTCTTAGAGTGAAAACTTCTAAGCTGATTTCTCAAAAAAGGATCACTTTTATGAATGTAGAAACAAAATAGTTCGTGCAGTGTTCTTTGTCTTTCATCCTCTCACATATTTTCTTTTGTTTTTCAATGGGAGAAGAAAAAGAGAAAAGGTTCTTTCATGTGCATTTGAGAACAGAAGAATGAGGGAAAATATAGGGTCTTTTGGGGAAAAAAAGTAAGGATTTTTGCCCATACCTCAAACAGAAGTGTTGTAAAACCAATTAAATTAATTATTGAATTTCTTATTTTTTAACAGAAGTACAAGGTCTGTAATTTAAAATAGCAGAACATCCTTTCATTTTCAAACAGCCATACCTACCTTGCTCTTTCAACCTTAGACATGAAAGGCTGCTAGGGCACACACAGCCAAGAGTACAAGAAGTCCTGGTTTATGTAAGCTGGAAGGGGTGCACCTCTGCAGAGCAGTGCAGAGGAGGCTTATTTCATGCTGGGCAGCTACACTAAAAAGGGAAAATATTCCTCCTGGAGATGAGCAGAAATACCAACATATGCTGTGTGCCTATTGAATGACTTGAAAAATCCTTTTGCTCCAAGTGAAGCACCTTGGCTAAAGTCAGTGGGATTTCACAGATGTGTGAGTGAGGAACTTGCATACGACATTCCTTGACCCATACCTGGTATTCACAATTCTGCAGAGATCAGAGACTGTTTTGACATAAACAATGGCTGCTTTTCTGGAAAATGTAAAGGAAAAGCTTGGAGATCTTTTCCTTGACTCCTCTCTGCCCTTCCCCTCAATATGAAATTGTGCCTGAGGAGCAGAATTCGAAGTGCTGGATTACAAGAGGGAGTCTAAACTGTTCCAGACTGAACTTCTTTTGACTCTGGTGTTCTGGACTGTGTCATGGAGATGAAATCACTGAGGACAATTTTGCTGACATTCTTGGCTATGATCTTCTTAGTGCTCTAGAAGCTTACCTTTAGCTTAAAATTTTATTATTCATGTTTCTCTTCGATTCTGAAAAATAATTAATTTGATAAATAAGCCATATTAATCATTTTCTAAACTATAATTACTGGTGTCTGGCTTTTTTTTTTGGGGGGGGGCACCTGTAAAAAAGATTTTAAAAACCAAGATTTTTACCAAAAAATTCCTGTTAAAGGCAAATTTTTTTAATAGGGTATTGTAGTCTGAATTGTACTTCCTTACAGGCTGCTTTCTGTCTTTATCTCTAGGCTTGCAGCTGTATCTGTACCTATTAGAAAGTGTGTTTCCTCATGGGTTAAAATGTTTTTATTCTTTATCAGGTGAGAATAGTAAGGAGGGGACCTGTGAGCTACCCTGACCAAGGCTCTTAGCAAGGAGTTAGTAAGGTTTCTTTTAGAGAAAAGCTGCTCCCATTGACATTGTGGTTTTGGTAGTCAAACAGAAATTCCTTACTGGAACCAGGGGACTAAATTAAGGTTAATGAACATTGGAGTTTTCCTATGAAAACTTCTGTCCTGGGAAACTGGCAGTTTTCTAGGAGAAGATGATGATATTGAAATATCTCAGTAACTGCTCTTCATTGATGTTTCCCATGCTTATTTTCTAGCTGGTCTGTGAGAGTTTGCTTTTTAATGCATCTTAAATTTTGGTATCTTCTTATTACATTTAATTTTAACAATGAATGCTTCTGGTCTGCATTGATGGCAAAGAGTGTCAGATGTTTTGAGACTACATGCATTTGTTCTGTTGTTTAGACGGTAGAAGAGCAAGAAGCAAGACTATATTTTTTCCAAAACTCAGAGATAAAAAGGAAGAAATAAAAACTACCCTTCCTTAATTACAATCCATTTTAAAAATCTGATTATTTTTCCAGTCAATCCAAAACTTTTTTCTTTATTTTCAGGATGAGGAGCAATGGCCATAAACTAAAATACAAGTAGTTTCACCTCAGCATGACCAAGAACTTTATGTTGAGGATGGCAGAGCACTGGAACAGGCTGCCCAGGGAGGTTGTGGAGTCTCCCTCTGTGAGAAATTCAAAACCCACCCAGATGCATTCTTGTGTCACCTGCTTTAAGGGACCCTGCTGTAGCAGGGGGGGTTGGACCAGAGATCCCTTCCAACTCAAATGATTCTGTGAATTGTGAAGAACACAATACCATTTAATGCCTTTTTTTTTTCCTCACAAAACCTATTTTTTTTTACACTCTTTAAAAATAGCCAAATTTAGAATTTATTTCTGTAGAAATAATAACTGAACCTAGAATAAAAATCTGTGGAAAAAACTCTGGGCTTAGTGCTCTGCATTATGAGGCAAAAGTCAATCCTTCTGCTGGAATTCTCTTCCTTACTACACACACACTTCACCATCAGAACATCAGATCTTGTTATATGAGTATATTTAACTCAAAACAAGAATATTTGTTACTTGCAGAATTCTTCTGTCACCAAGTTCAGGCACAACATATGCTCCTGAGCTTGTGCAGATGCTTCACTTCTAGTATATAGCTTGATAATCTTGCGAGAGCTCTGGTCTCTGGTGAAAACTCTCCAGAAGTGATAATTAAAAGAAAAATATTCCAGCTCATGCTGATAAAGTCTAAAGTCACTTATTTCAGTTTTAGCACTTTTATTATTTTATAAAATATTCAGGCTTCAATTCCTCTGGTCTTGGATTAGTGAGCAATATCAGCAATCCCTTTTATGTTTAAAAGAGATGAACAAATTTAAGTTTGATTTATCACAATGTGCTGTTTGATATTTGTGGTTACTCTTTATTTTTCCTGTCCATCTAGAGACATGTAAAGAGCTTTCAAAAGAACTGACTTAGCAACTGAGAGGCTGTGGGCTAGAGCCACTGAAGATGGTGTGTCACAAAGCTCCTGCAGACATCCTTTCAGATTGACATGGTAGATTCAAAAGTGTCCAAGTCCTAAATGACTAAGTTCCCTGCTGCCTATTGAACTACTCCTAACCTTTTCTTTTTGCATAAATGCTTGTTAGAAATACAAACCTGGAAACTAAGGACTACTATGGCAATATTGCCTCGAACATGTAGCAAAAATCTTAATAATTCCTTGTAGTGGAAAAAATTATTCTATCCAAAACAGACATCCCTACCAGTATCCAAGTTGTTGGATGCCTATGTCACCCAGTTATGGAAGCCCAGTAGGACAGACTGAGGATGGTTTGGATTAACTGATTGTTCCATCAGCAGCCTATTCAGTTCTAACATTTGCTTTAGCAGTGGCATTCATTGTGCAAGAGAGCAAAATTGTGTGAACATGTGCAGGTGTCGCAGACCCTTTGTGATCTGGGCTTCTGCAAATCAGAGAACTCTCATTCAAAGCAAAAGATGATGTGTATTGAATAAAAGCAACTGCTTACTGGATTAATCTGTTGAGTTATCAAGTCTGATTAAGTGTCATTTTATCCTGGATTACTTCAAACATTACCAAACAGGGTCACGTATTTATAAAGATGAACATCTTCAGAATGTTCAGTGTATTACTCATTTGTTAATGACTAATTTTTATAAGGAAAGTGAATATTATTTTCTCCTGGTTTTAGATCTATAGTGAAGTAAATGAATATTACTTTGAAACAAATTAAAAACAAAATAACTCCTGCCTGATGCAGACAATGTGTTTTTTCAGCATAATAAAAAGTTCAGGTGCAGTGATATGCAGCACTTAATCTAGAGGAACAACTAATACACCCAGGAGCTTTTCTGTATGCAAAGGCAGTGCTGTTTCTTAGCTCCATACTTTGACACAATGGAAATAGATAGAATAGTCAATTATGCTTATAATGGAAAAGAATGCGGAGCTGAGGCTCTGCTTCCTGTTACCCATGTGAACAAAGGTTGAATTTGTCCTTAATGAAAGAAAAAGAATTCTATTCTCCTATTTACTCACTCCTTGCAGCTCAGATCATTGCCTGTATACTTTTTAGAAAGCAAATACATGCATTCCTACTTATATGATTCTATTCACAGGAGGATGGTCAGTGGCTTTTTACTGGTGCCACTTTCAATTTTCTTTGGCAATTCTTTTAATCTCTTGCCTGAGATTCCTTCGTGGGAGTGTTGGAATCTTTCTGTCCTTTTAAAATGATACATTTATATGGTTCAGTTGGGAAAATGATGGTCAGTTTTAATTGTGACTTCCACTTTGGCATGACAGCCTGCTGTTTGGGGAGTAGAGTTAAACATCTGCATGTAGGCATTCGCATGTTGGAAAAAAATTTGCAGAGTTCAATTTACATCCTGCAAATACCAGCAATGGTATGGTATGCCAAAAATGAAGAGGAATAAGAAAGCAAGTCACAAAATTAAATGATGAGAGTCTCTTTGTGTTTCAACTTACTTGATTAACTTATATTTGTGTAAATGAGAACCAAGTCTCTACTTACAACTGTTTTTACTTTAAGTCTGTAGTGCTTCTGGCATGCATGACAGAACATATTTTAATTAAGCTAGCCACAGATTTTCAATTAAAAAATGTTTTTGAGCAGGTAATAAATGTCCAAAAAAAAAAAAAGAACAGTTCTGGAAGCACTACAAAAAACAATACAGAAAAAGTTTAAGTCCATTGTAATTCTGAAGATTAGGCAGATATAAATTAGAATATGCCTTTATGAATTCTGAAGCAGAAGTGGTCTGTCATGAAAATACCATAATGCAATTAGCAGCTGTAGTGACAAACCCATGAGGTTAGACAAACAAGGCAAACAGATGGTGCTCACAGTTCTGCATATTCAATCAACATTTTTTGAATTGTATCATAAACTTTATTCTCTGGAGTGAAGGGTCATATACTCTAGTCTTGACAAGCCTTGTGTTAGTATGCATTGTCAGGAGCTGTGCTTGTATCTCATATGCAGTCTTATTAAACGAAATGCCAATATCACAATGCCTACTAAATCCAAAGTGCAAGTGATGAACCATCTCTACTAAAAAGGCAGGAATGGAAAGAGTTAATAGTTCTTTCTTTCTATTTTAATTAACTGTGGGAAATCAATAGACACTGTTGAACAGTGGCCTAAAATCTCTACTGTAGACTGTGAATAGGAAGGGTCCACTGGTGCAGATATTCAACGGGTTGCTTTCTTCCATTCGCTCAGGATCTCAGGAATTTTTAACTTCAAAGCAGCCAACGTTTATCCTCTATTGCTCTTTATTATGCATTTCCCATCCTTATATCACTCTTCCTCTGTAATAATGATATTTTGAAATGCTTCACCATGTCACTAGCTGTGCTGTTTTCAGACTGGATAACAGTTTTTGTTTGCTTAACACAATTCAAATAGATGTATTGAGACATTATCATCTACATATAGAAAATACAAAAGTGTTTAATTTTAAAATTTCCTATCATTACTTTTTTTTTTTTGCAGACATTATATGCCAGATTTGTTTCTTGCTGTAAAAGGTGGGGTACTGGTGGGCAGCCACAGCTTCTTTTCCTGAACATAAAAAAGGACATATGTAAATATGCAAGCATTCAAGTGCAAATGTTGAGTTCAAAAGTCTGTAATGAAGTGAAACTCATATGGCTACTGATTCAGCTTTAAAGATGACATTTGGGTACAAGCAGCAGAGACATCTGCATGTAAGATTGAAATATCCATTGCCTCCAGTACTTCCTTTAGATCTAAGGGAAGTACAAGTATACTTTCAGAGTGTATAGATGTCACTGACTGCAAAAACTGCTTGTACAGGCTGCCAGGAACTCCTTTTGTCATGTGTAAAGGGCAATTAACAATCCTAACTTGAACCATTGAAAGAAGAAAGGCAGTGGAGTCATTAGGCATATAAGCATGTGATTGAGGGTGATCCAGTTTATAAGTCCTTCCAAAGAGCTTTGGGAAAGGCTATGAAAACAACTTTCAAAGAAATTAAAACTGTCAAGAATTAACAGAGTTTGATTTCTCTCTGGCTACCAAAAATAAAGACAAGGATTGAATGTCCAGTTTTCACAATGGAGGGGTTTTACCTGTGGAATGGCACAGATCTAAGGTGAGGTCTGCATCATGCAATAATTTTGAAATCAATCAGTTCCATAATTTTGGGTAAGATTGCATAATTTCTGTATAACAGAAAGTTATTCAGGGTACTAGCAGTTGCAAAGCAGTCCCAATAGAAAAAAGCTTTTGCAAAAAGCTGAATAGAATGAATGGGAAATTTCAGCTTAAATTTAAAAATGGCAAATGCCCAGGAGGTTGGGTTGAACAAGACCTTGGAGTCTTTGTGGGTAGCTGTCTGAGGATATCAACTTGGTGTGAACCAGCCATCCAGAGAGCACATGGGAATTATCTGGAAAGAACAGGGTACAAACTAGGGCATCAGTATGATGCTGTGAATTCATAATGCTTTTGCAGCTTAAATGCTGGATGGTTTGTAGGACATTGTTTCTCAAAAAGGATGCAGAAGGAGTGTGAACTACAGAGGTTTTCAAGAGGGGGCTCAGAAACAGAAAAA
Organism: Fringilla coelebs; assembly: GCF_963513975.1. NCBI lineage: Eukaryota > Metazoa > Chordata > Aves > Passeriformes > Fringillidae > Fringilla > Fringilla coelebs. The sequence goes on along the minus strand of NC_140032.1, from coordinate 31,608,320 downwards.
TTTCCATGTCAAGAAGGCTGAACTGACTAAGACACACAGCTTTCAAAGGGAATGCATGCAGAAGGAGCACAATGAAGGTTTACATAATTTTGTACCATGTGAAGAAATCTGTGGGGAATTTTTCTCCTTGTAGCACAGGATCTTGGAGTTGGCAAAAAGTAGGAGGTTTAAAAAGTAAAACTGCAATTTTTCATACAATGCAGAAATGAAACCTTGCTGCTAAGTAGTTTCCCAGTTCATATGGGTCAAAATTGTAAAAAAGAGAATAAATAGAAGTGTCAGCAGGGAGAATGGCTTGAAAAATACCTGAAATGTGATTGCCACAATGGAGGGAAGATGGAAAATATGGAAGAATCTCAGTGCATCTCCTGTTCCTAATACTATTTTAGGAAACCTTCTGCTGTTCCTAACTTTCAGAGGTAGGACACAAGGTTAGGCTTTAGTCTGGGGGCTCAGATTGACACTTTCTGCATAGATGGGTCATTGAAATTCTCAAAATCAAATCTCTTTGCCTGAAGCTCCCCAGTAACTTCAACTCCACGTAGTAAAAAAATATGTAAATACCTTGGGTGTTTAAACACATATTTTTTTTCCTTAGGAATAAGCATACTGTAACATCAGACCTAGGAGAGGGATTCTGTTACTTCTTGCATTGCTCAAGGAGCAGGGTTTTATTGAGGAATAAGTATGATTTAAACACAGCTCCTCTATCTTTCTGTCTACCTTTACTCAGAAAGAACATGCCCATCAATTGGTTCAGTCTTGCTGTGTCCTTGAATAATCCCTTTACAAATATTAATTTTTCCAAGAGAATGGGATTTAGCACACATAATGGTAGAAAATAATTTTTTTTTAAATCCCCATATATTAATGTAGTGTTCAAGAATTAAACTAGCTTGCCAGTTAATCAGCCTTCTTCAGGTTTATCCAGAAGTTTAGGGTGAATTGTGTGTTCAAAATTATTTGCATGTACAGCTACATTTTCTCATTAAGTTGTCTATGCTGTGGTCACAGGTTCTTGAAGCAGAGTACCTACAAATACTTACTTCATCTTTGGATAGTGAATTTGTAAAACTTCTCCCCAAGGATCTGGCAACCTTTGTCCCCATGTTCTTCCACCTCCAGAATAACTGAAGAGGGATAGAATTTCAAAGGAGATTCATATCTTCTGGTGTGCTCTCAGATTAGCTTGAGACTGCAGAAGCTCATGCTGAATGCTTTTTTATACTGCTAGGGTAATAATAGAGTTGTTTTTCTGAAATTTGATAGATTATTATCAATAATACTGAGAACAGCCATCTCAGTTAAAAAACCCTGAATATATTATTCTCTCTTGAGATTCCAGCCTGTTTTACCATGACAGCTTAAGGCTGTTTTGTAGAACATTCAGTCAGGATACCCAGCAGGCTTGGTGACAACCCCTTCCATGAGTCTGGGTAAATGACAACCACCATAAAACACAACCACCTTCTTAAATCTTTATCAGATATTTACTTTATGTGCACAAGCCAATCCTTTAAACATATTATCTTTCCTTTTCACCTTTACATTTGATAATTAAAATTCCATTGGCCAAGGGAGGAGAAAAACAGCTCCATCACTCTCAATCCTAATACTTAGCTACAAAGAGGAAAAGTAGGGGCAACCCTGGATAGGATGCCTTAGTCTCTGGCTCATTTCCATGAATATGTCAGTGAAATGTCAAGTTATTGGAGCTTTTGAACATGGTGACTTTTTGGTTTTAAATGTATTAACTGGGAGCTATCTGCACACACAGGTGAACCACCACTGGAATTACACTACTCGGTGAAGGGCTAATTCAGCTTAAGGAGAAATCACAGTTCTTGGGGGATAGGTCAGAGGTTTGTAGACAAATGTAGGACTCTTAACAAGCAGTCCTGGAGACTGGAAATGCATTAGTTCCCTTTCTTATCCAGTGTCTACCCATCATGTCCTGTTATGGCTATTTAAAAAAATGAATGTGCATTCCTGGGTAGCTGGGAACCTTTTGATAGCAGAAAGGAAAATCCATGTGTGAAAATCCATGTGTCAATCCATTATTGTGCCTGCAGCTGTGATATCCAAATGTATATATATAGATAGATAGATATAGATATAGATACATATTTGGGGCATATTATCTTTTATTTAAATCTGTTAGAAAAGGACTTATATAAGCAAAATTTTGAATTAGGATTTTTAAAAAAATATGTGCAACAGGAGATATGATCTTATAGCATAGTCATAGTGCAAAGAATTATCTCTGAATGCATGCATGGTTCTCAGCATCTATAAATTATGCGAAGGGCAACTGGCAGTTTTGAAGGTCTATTCATGAGCCATAGAATGGCAGGGGGGAATAAAAATAATAAATTTTGCAAAGATCATAGTTTCATTTGAATGTGAATAATTTGGAAGATACTTGTTTGCAACATTTTCAATTGCAGTTTTATCCTCTTTTCTCTATTGGAAACGTACCCCATACAAAACACAGACATCCTCTGCTCCCAAAATTTGCCTTTTTAACAGTGCATATGTTGCTTAGCTGAAGAATTACAGGAGATAAAGTTTTCTTTGGAAGCAGTACACAGCAGACCATGGTGTATATTCAAATTTTTGCTCTTTCTGAGATGATTTTCTGATATTGTTACAAAGATAAGCCGTTTACATAAGATGGTGAAGTAAATTACCTGAATTGAGGCTGCAATTCTGGAAAGAGAAAATACAAAATAACCCCACCCTGAGCAGTTGTGTGCAGTTAGGTTAGTGTAATCACAGTAAAGGAGAATTTAAACATAACAAGTCCATCTTATGAAAATAAATTCAAAATTCTCAACATACTTCAATTTCTGCAATCTATCTGTAATGGCACTGAGAAAATCTGAATAATAAGATCCAATGCATTAATAATGTTTTCAGGTGATCTTTTTAGGCTCTGAGATTTTGAATAATGGTAAGACTACCTTACTTCAAAGAGTACTGTATAAGAAAATTTATTTCAAGAGATGATAAACATATTTATTTATAAATAATAAGAGTGTAAAAGAGAGGGCAATATATTCTGATGAGCCATTACAATGAACATACCAAACCCATGATAAGAATGATAATGTGTTCTATTGGACCATATTTCATTATAATAAACCCTTTTGTGCTTTTGATTGCTTGCCCTAATTTATGAGATACCATCACATGGGAGAGCAATAATTTTTTTATTTTCCTAATATTTTTCTGTTCAGAAGATAAATAAGAAAAGACAAGTCAGTAAGATAGACTCTCACAAGTACTTCAGACTGATCATGCTGCTCCATGTTCATGATGAATCCTTGGAGGACAAACTTGTCTCATCACTTCCATAAGCCGAGGCCTTTTACTGGATTACTGTTACTTGCAGGCAACTAGACCAGGTGTAATGTCGGTGTAAATTGGTGCTGCAGGAGTCCTACTCTTTGCCCTCTCCCAGAAATCAGTCTATTGGACTGCATTATACACTGCAATCAGTGAGATATCAAAGTCTGAATCTGCACTTTGAGACTTACAGAGAGGCAGATCTAACACCCATTATTGAGGCAGTGTTTATTAGTTTTCTTTTTTGTTTTTTTTTTCTATCCCTTTTATAATTTTCCTTCAGTTTCTAAAGAGTTGAACCTGAACTTTCCTTTGGATTAATCAGAATTTAATCTTGGCATTTAGTTTGTGGACTATTCCTAATTTCTTTAGTGGTTACTTGTTAATTTGAAATGCTTATAGAAAAGCTACTTATTACTTAAATTTATCCAATGTTGCTGTAGTTCAACATTCCTTGGGCAAATGTATCTCACTGGAGTTATCAAGTGCAACCAAATATTCCTGATACTGCCATGAAGGCCTACACTGGCAGTCAGTTGAAGTTTTGACTACTGCTTTTATATAAAATAGAAACATGGGAGGAACTGCAATATCAAATCTGACAGTTATAGTTTTAGAATAAACCATACAGACAGAAAGATACCTGCCTGAGCTGATGTTAGATTTCTTTTAGAACTACGAATCTGTATATTGGTTTCCAATCCCTTGTTTAAAAGTAGAACAAGTTTATTTAAGTAAGTCTCACAAGAATTCTCATAGTAAGTACTTATAACATCTTTGAAAGATTAGTGATCTTATGAAATATAGACTGAGGTCAACCAAATAGAAGGACTTGCATAAAAATAATAAGGAAGAAAATCAGTCTCCCTACAGTGTTCCAAAATTGATTCTGTCTTTAAAGGTGGCATAAATTTATATTTTCTCTTTCAAAATGACATCTCTACTTTTAATTTATTCACATTGTGCCCAAATGCATAGCCAAGAGTGTAGAATTTCTAGAATGGTCTGTGCTCTCCTTGTTCTGATCTTGCAGTTCCTTTGAGGAAAAGACCTACTTAGAAATTTTGCAATATCCATGGAAAAAAGAGTATTTTTAACAGTTTAGAAATAGATCAAATGCTGCACGCCATGAAACTGACTGTTCTCACTTTCCAAGTCATTGAAAGTCCACCCACACCTCTCTTGGAAAGAAAGTGACATTGTTAATTCACAAAGAATTCATGTTTTGAGCTCTAGGCTATACTGAAAACCTGACAGTGCCCACAACACCAGACCTTATTTTTACACCTAAAGCCACTTGGAAGTTTCAAAATGGAGTGCTATTGTTGATGTATGTACTTCTACACTTCTGTTTTATATCTGCCATTCTTATGACTAATTTTTTAAAATACCTGCCACTCATTGATGAGGAGGCTCTTATCTCTCTCTGCATTTTGAACCACTCCCTCAACAAGTAAGTGTACTGAGCAAAATACTTGGTCTTCTTTATACCACTGGGCTATAAAGAGATTTGCTGACTCTGAATTAATAAATAACAAGCAGTCCCCAGTTTGTACCTTTGCCATTGCTGTCTAATTGCAAGAATGTAGACCTAAATTGCACCTTAGACTTAACAGATTATATTTAGGACACGAATTGCAGGTTTAATGAATAGGATAACAGGTGCTAATCGGGTTAGAAATAAAATGGCTTTAAGAGCTTTTGCAAATTAGAAACTTTAAACTCTACTGTGTGAAGCTGCTCACTGCAGCTGTGCTTAAGAGAAGATTTGATACCATTAAGGTCCTGCTATGGTCCCTGACATGGTCCTTCATCTCAGTGATCTTTTCAAGCAGAAAACTACTAGGGTAATTTCAAAGCTGTCTTCTCAGTGTCCAGTAGACCCTAAGTGTACATAATACTTTTCCAGGTCTTACACTTTCATCATGGTATTCTAGCTGCTAAACTTATCCAACACAGGTTTAGGTTCTCACTTCAGGTTCAGGTTCTCACTTCAGGTTCTCAAAGACCATTTCTGGTCTTTAAGATTACAACACACACAGACTCCTATCCTCTGTCATTCTGGAACAGTGTACTTATTCTCCACTCATGACAAAATGTTTAACTGAAGACCTGTTTCTCCGTGCCTGTAGAATTATCCCATTCCTCTCCCCTAGAGCCCTGCAAGGCAAGGTGGTATGCTAAAATGGTAACTTCTCTTTTTAATGCCCCCAAATTTATGTAACCTCTCTAATCTACTGTGTGAACTTCTCTGGCATCATTAACCCCAACAGGGATATCTGCAAGGACACATGCCAGTATTTTGGGAACTCCCAGTCTGCCAGAGCATAACCCGGCTCTTGCTGAACCCCTGCCTTATATCCATGTTGTTTGGTCTGCTTTAGAGGTAGCATAGGTTTTTATAACAGAGATGTACAAAGCCAGTACTGACATTTTGTCCAGCTGAGCCAGCTCCGCCAAGTGAATAGGAAAGGTCAATGTCATGTACCCTACTGTGGCAAAGGCAATTCTGGAACAACTGCATCGAGGAGAACTAGCACAGAACTAAACCCAGGGCTGGGAAGGTGAATCTGAAATACATCTGGGTTTTCCACTGACCAAACCCACATCTTACAGTGGTTTTTGTGTGCATGTAGGTAGGCATGTACAGAGTACTGTGCAAGATTGTATAGCAAGAGCATTTTCAACATTTAAAAAATACTTAATACCAAATGGTGATTTATTTTTTTCTGCTAGGTATGTACTATAATAGATGTGTATAGAAAATAGGTATTAATGACTTTACATTTAGTAAACTGACCTATAGCTGTTCATGCAGATGCAGCCTAATGTTCATATGACATTATACAAGTTTAATAGCAAATGTTTTAATTATTTATAATAATATATGAGTTAAGAATTTGTACTAGCAGAACACTGTTTTATGTGAGGATTTCAGCTGTGTTTCTTTTTCTTGTGGGATGAAAAAGAAAAAGAAGGGTGGATCCTTTTAGATCCATTGGAAGGAGCAGAGCATATTCTCTGAAGTGCCATAGTTGTGTGCTGGGGACTCAGCCCGGTCCTTGGGAATAGAACAAAACAGTTAATGTAGTCTCCACAGATACTGTCTACAATAGGAGATTTTTAATTTTTTAATTTTTTTTAAACTTTGGACTTTATCCCCTCCATTTTTTTTTAAATCCCCTGTGAAAAATGAAAATTCAGTTGGTTCTGTACATTTTCTTATCTCTATTAATTTAGACCATGCCTTTTTCAGTGCTCAGTTGGTGAGCTGTTCAAGAACCGTCATTTAGAAAAGTATATTTATTACTGTTTTGTGGATCATATCTCTCAAAACAAGTACCTCTGCAAAATAGGTGTTCAAAGATCCTTCCTCCTGTACTAAAACATCTTAGATTAGCCAATTAAAAATAAAAGAAAAAAATAGGACTATGGCCTGAACACACAATATCTGCAGGGGAAAGCATCACACATTGCAGGAAATAAATAGCTGAGTAAAAAGTTGGGAATAGTTTAAGTGTAAATTTTTTTTTTAGATCAAACACAGATATGTGGGGTTTGATATTAAATGTGCTTTTCATGAAGCTTAGTGTTGTGTCTACAATGATATAATAGTACTTCAACCTGAGTGATATAACCACTATTTGTGTACAGTGAGTTATGCTGAAATATTTGTGGACAGAGAGAAAGTAATGAGGTTTAATTGACATATCTATCTCTTGGATACACAGATAAAATTTCAAGTAAAATAATCTTTTGTTATGTCTATGGCTGTTATTGCCACCCTTAGGAGTAATTGAAATATAGACTCTGACAGTGTCTTTACAGCTGCCTTGGGCATTGGGGAAAGGGGGTATGGCTTTGTTAACAAAGCAAATACTGTATTCATATAAATAGTCTTTGAAGAAGCATTGAAAGAAAATGCTGTTATTGAATGATAAAGCATAAAACCATGATTTGGAAACTGGAAGCATCTAATTTTGCGTTTTTTCCTGGAAGAGAAGTAAGCAACAGAAGCTCCTTTCTCATCTTGCTAAGACACTATGACACATCTCAGAATTACAAAGTCTTCTGGGAATACTGCTTTGATTGCTTTAAGTCCTAATAAAATCTGATTTTGTGCAACATATTTCACAGCATGATCCCTATATCCACGCAGGCCTTGCAGGGGCAGTGCAGTGCAAACAGAGATGGCTCCAGGAGAGGAACTCAAGCTGTGCAGGGTTTTGTAGGAATACCACAGGTTAACAGTACCACCAGAAACCATATTTTCTCTGGCACTTATTCCTGTATAGGTACAGTTTTTTAAATTATTAATGCAATCTTTCATCCCCTCCTTCTGCATTTTGAAGGCTTCTCTAACGCATTCTATGTACATGCCTTTTGCTGTGCCGACTGCATCGTAAAGGATGATGATAATCACCAAAAAGCAGCAAAAACTAGTCAAGAAAATCTGAGGCACATCCTGTAGTCTGTTAGAAAACCTTACATACAGTGGTGCAGTCGTATCCTCAGCCCTTTTGAATATCAAATGATGGCCACCTCTAAGTGAACATATATATGCATGTCTTCTGCTGATAGTGCCTAGTAACAGCTGGCTGTGCCTCTTTCAGCAGTGATGTGCAGTGAACAACTAAACAGCAGACTTCTGCACAATAAATAAAAAACAGCAGAGGAGGGCAAAGTGAAAAATTTAGGAAAAAAAGGCTGTAGGCTGTTTCGTGGTGTGGTGTTTTTAATTTGTGGGGTTTTTTCTTTTTTTTTTTTTTTTTTTTTGACAGAATCTAATTAAAGGAGCAGGAGGCCTGTGTGCCTTATAAGCATTGAAGAGATAGTGAAGAGGACAAGAATTCATTAGAGACAATAATGTTTGCTAAAACAGCAGATCATACTCGAACATAACAGGCTTGACTGGAGCATGGATTACAGTTCAGAAAGAAACTACAAAGACAAAATGAAGATCAAAGAGAAGACTCTCAAGAACAAAACTAGACGCAAGCAGTGCTAATACTGTTGGGTAGTATTATTTTGCATGTCTTAAAAGACTGTTTGGTATACATCTGGTTAAATGCTAACATCTGAGAAACGTGACAATTTTTTCACTGCTTTAATTTCTCTCCAGTACATCCCTTCACCCCAATGCCTAGTCTCACCCAGATATGAACTACGAGCAGACTTTGACAAGGTATGGCCAGGTCATAGAAGCAATAAATTTCTGGCATTTCTGTAAGAAAATTCTCTTCACTTTCCTGTGCTTTCAGTGGGTAGCTGTAATAGCAGCTCTCAGCTGTGTGAGAGGTACAAATTGCCTCCTCAGCAGGGCAGGAGTTGATGTTCTTGTAGTGGATCCCACTATGGAAAGACATATGTCGTGGTGTTCACAGGGGTCCCAGGATGAGGGAAGAGTTGAGAATGTTGACTCCATGTTTCAGAAGGCTTGATTTATTATTTTATTATATATATTATACTAAAAATATACTAAAAGAATAGAAGAAAGAATATCATGAGAAGGCTCACTAAGAATAGAAAAGGAATGATAAAAAAGGTGTGTGACCGAGACAGTCTGGACAGCTGGACTGTGATTGGCCATTAATTGGAAACAACCACATGAGACCAATCACAGATCCACCTGTTGCATTCCACAGCAGCAGATAATCATTGTTTACATTCCATTCCTGAGGCCGTTCAGCTTCTCAGGAGAAAAAATCCTAAGGAAAGGATTTTTCATAAAGCATGTCTGTGACAGAAATATCCAGTAATAAATGCTTAGACCTCCCTAAAAATGCCTGGTGATCTTACAATTAACTGCAGAAGTAGATTTTATTGAAAGTACATATGGTTGGGGAGTTTCGTATGTTTTCAGAATCTAAATGAAATGCTTCAGACTCTTAACAACCATGTGCTTCCTAGGGGAAAAGCTTGTTAAATGCTGGCCATGTTTTCTGCATCTCCAGGCTGATCACAGGTGAGATTGCATTCAAGTTTGGAAGCAACATTCTCCCTGAGTCTGCTGTTTTTTTAATGCCACAGATAACCTGAAGAGTTCTCTTGAGTATTGGATAAACTGGGCCCACAAATTTGAATTAGAAAGTGAGACTTCTGACTTCTAATTTTTTCAATGCTTATAATGCAGACAAAGACTGTGTGTGCACTTTTTATTTTCTGATAAACTGTGAATCAGCCTGGGTAAGAATTTTTTCTGCACTTGTGCAGAAAAGCTGAATAGCTATTTGACACATATCTTTATTAAATATTTTCCTGTCAAAATTTCTTAACTAAACAGTTAATCAATTGCCAGTTTAAATACTACTTTAAACATATCTCTGTGTGACTGTGCTTTATCTGTCACTGAAATTCACGTTTGCATCTAAATTATTTTGCTTCTCTTAAAACATAAAGTCTGATGGAGACTCATGTCTTATTAATTAAACACTCTAATTATTTTGTACCTTGTTTATCTATCATCAGATAATTTGAGGGGCACTTACTCTTTCAAAACACTAACAGTTAGGACACAGAAAAACATAAATACTTTGTTTATAACTTCCAGGAGAAATTATTTGTGACCTGTAACAGTGGTAAAACTGAAATGATTCAAATTAACCTTGGATTTGAGAAGCCTCAAAGACATTTATAATGCAGTACAATAATAGTTGTAGAAAATTAATAAAGTTAATTTTTAGCTAAAGCTATGAAAAGCAAATATATTTTAATGGAACTCTTCAATTTTGCTTGGACACCTATAATATTGAATTCTACGATGCGTTTAATAAATTAAAGTATTTAAATAGAGGAAGACTATTTCATCAATAGGTCAATTAAAATTTATTTGTGTGGTGTGCAATCTTCCAAAGCCCATTAGAAAAGACATTTCATACTGAACTTGATTTTTTTCTCCACTTTAAGTTACCTGCTTGGATAAGTATAACAGAGGAATATTAAATTGATGTCTCCTGTTCAACAGTACTTGCAAAATTTCAAATCACTAGTGAGATAGGTGTATTTTGGCTGAATAAATGCAACAACTCCTGGTCCTGAGTCATTACAATCCCAGAATTGTAGAACTTGATTTTTTTTTTTTTAATTTCCAGTTTATATTATTAAAAATTATAATTCTAACATATATAATTTTATCAATTAAAGTGTGAAATTTGATTGGATTAGAGCACTCATAAAGAACCAAACCCCTACAGAGAACATCATTAACAACATCAGGATTTACAAGGGAAAAGGGAAGGAGAATTTCTGCCTCACAAGAATCTGTCTATTCCTAAAATTTTACAGAGAAGGGGGGTGAGACAGACATGCATCTGAGCCAAAGGAGAATAGTGAACCAATCAACTCATTCTCAATGACTTTACGTTTTAAAACTCCTGAACTGTAGAAAGAAAGATGATACCAAGTCAAAACAACCTGAGGAAAAATGCTTCCCAAACTTTGAGGATGTCTGATGCCCTGCAGCACATCGTTTCAAATACTTCAGGCTCTTATCTACTGATAAACACTGAAAACATTGAGATGTGAAATTCAGAGAAATAATGCATTTTACTAAGAATTGAGACTGACTTGTAATTGTGTCTGGTATTACAGACCTGAAAAGATGTGTTTTTAGCATTCCTTGATTATAAAAAATTGGAAACTCATTCTTCTGTGCAAAATAATTAATACTTGGAGTATTTCTCAGATCAGTAGCAAGAAGATTTATACTTTTTGATTAGTTAATGTCAAAGCACTGTCCACATGGAGAAGGTCTGTGGCAGTAGGACGTAGCAGAAATAGCTTTTTTCCTAGTTTTTCTTTCATGGATATATTATTAAATGATAACCCTAGGTAGATTTGGGAGGCTTGTTGAAAATATTTTGGCCAGGGAGTTTTATGCTTTGAGACTAGTCATTGGTACTCTCCATTGTAATGCGGGACTTAATGTCTACAGTGGGCAAGACTTTTCAAAACCACTTCTGTAATTTGTTCACAGCATCTAATGTTTGGAATTGACTATTTACTTGTACTGCAAATAACTCTACTTTGTCATGTATTTTGTCTCTGCAAAATAAGGATTTTGGCATACTCTGGCAAGTTTTAAAACAATGGTCAAGAGAAGGCTTTTCTATTAGAGCACTGTTGCCTCCTAGGTATATGAGAAAAACACTGAAGAATAAAACAGCAGCTCCCAAACCTACAGGGTTACAGGTATATTCTAGCTTGGCTCTCAAGAGCCCATCAGGCCTTTGTGTCCGCTCCAGGCACTTCAGCCTAAGGGCATCCTAAATTCAAGACACAATGTCTGTGCAAACCCAAACTGAGACTTCAAATCATTTGAAAAAATGACATGAGAATTTTTTTTATTCTCATCAATATTTTAAATGGTAAGTATTATTTTTAGGAAATTATTTCAGTTTTCTTTTCTGAAGGCAAATGTGCTTCTAAAATAATAAACAAATTTTCTCTTGGCTTTGTATGACTGCGTGTATATATTTTTCTTAATCTTCCCTTTCCTTGCAGTGCTTAGTTTTCATATTTACTGTTGATCAAGACATTTCAAATTCAGCATACCTGATCTAATAATGTGTTAAAAGATCATGCTAGTGAGAAAACATGATTAGGACTCATCATAGTTCTCTGAGTATAAATCTTGTTGCTACTGATGGGAGAGGGAAGTCACTGAAGTACAACAAAGCAAGCAAAAAATGCTGAACACCGCCCTGCTGGACCATAGTCTACAAATATTCAGTTCAAGCTCTTTTTAAGACTAAATAACTACAGATAGTAGAGAGAGTAGAATTTTAAATGTCAGGCACCCTAATCTGTTATTCCACTCAGATTATGCAAATCTATTGTATCTGCAAAAGCTCTGGTAAGGAACATTACTTAGCTTGTAAAATTAAGTACTTGACAACCAAGACACGTCTGATTTTTGATTGTGCTTTTAATTTTGCCTCTTTGTCCCCTGAGTGCAGTGAATGACACAAGGTTCTATTGACAAAATATATAATCATATAAACTCCTTGTGCCATGAGCAAACATAGCTGGGAGTCTTGAAACAAGCACCAAGCTGGTGTTTCTTCAATAAAGGGAGGGTAAGACCAAATTAAATAGCATTCTTTGAATATAATACTTTTCTACATGCCAGTCTCTTCACCATTTTTAGACAACCAAAATAAAATTATCTATTCTATACAATTGCATGTGTGTATGGTCCATGGAATCCATCCTACTAAGATAATGCCTTTTCCCTGGGGTTTTAAACCCTGTTCACGATGGGCTGTGCTTCCTGGCTGCCAGCTAAAAGATAAAGTTGGATAGAAATCTTTCTGAGGGGTGTTACTGGTCATGGTCCTGGGCAAGAGGCTTTGGGCACAGTGGGGTTGGACCAGATGACCTCTAGAAGTCTCTTCAAACCTTGATCTGAGATTGTGTTAGGATTAAGAGTAAAATTTGAAAGATTTATTATGTGCCAAATCTACTGAAAAAATATTGTTTGTTCATGTAGATCCCCAGCCTCTCTGTTTTATTTTCTTCATTAAAGAAATCAGTATGAGGTTTGAAAAATATCTAAGAAATATTAATGTCCACCTGAAAAAAAAGGTGAATACCACAGTTAATTTTTAAGTTGAATTTAACAAGCTATTTGTTTGATTGTTTGTTTGTTTGTGATTTTTTTTTTAATGTGTGTGTATATGTATCTGATTAAATAATCATCTAGATTCCAGAGTGGCCTGATCTGATTCATAGTAAACTCCAGCAATCTTTTTCTTTTTTTTGAGGGGAGGGGGGAGTGAGGCTTGTTTTGATTAATTGAATTTTCATCTTTCTGCTGCCTGAAAATTACTGTGAATTAATATAATAAATAGGAAGTTATGCAATTTTTGTAAAAAACTACTTTGACAGGATTATTTTTATTGCAGTCTTCTGTTAAAATGACTGTGCCTTTTTGCTTCCTAAATTTCAGGGATTCTTTTGCAAAATGTCATCAAAGTTAAATTGTGTTATGGCAACATAACAGTAGCTAAAGGCATTCTTAAAGAATGCAAAGATCTAAATATGTAAAACGCAGGCTTCCTGGAGTTGAAATGAAAATAATTAATGCAAAAGACTAAATAGTGCTCCCTTCAGGTTTCATGAAATAAAAATATAAATGAAAAATATGATGCCAAGGGAAGTCTTAATATTTAGCCACTAAAACGTCAAATTTTCCAATTAATTTCCCCACAATTTTTTTTTTTTATTTGTACAACTGTTAATTTTGGTGTCAAAGGAAAAATGAGCACATATGAGAGAGAAGTTTATAAAGGTTTTTGAAAAGCTTTATGAAGAAGAATTTTCATGCAAGACTGTCTAAGCTCATTGCCAAGTCTTGGTAGATATATTTGCCTTCCTGTAGAGATGGTACGAGTCACGTAGGCTTTAAGCAAACAGCAGTGAGGCAGGGAGAGAAAAGCATCCTCTAGCACTTCCTGAAAGCTGACACAAAACTGAAGGTGCTGTGTATCTGCTGGTGGGGGATAGGAACAGAGAGAAGTGAGAAAGTAAAAATGCAAGGTCACTGATGGAATCTCTGGGTGCTGACTTCATGATAAAATCTGTAATGAATCACACTACAAGGACATGCAGCAAATTTCATGAGTCTGGAAGTGGGCAGACAGTAAGACATACTTAAGAGAATCAGGGAAGATGTGTCCAGACTAATGACATTTTAAGGACTTCCTGAAATGGAGGTTGTAGCCATGTCTTGGAATTTAACGACATAAATAATTGCTGGATATTAACAGCATTAAAGATTTCAGAAAACAAAACAAGAGAAAAAATGATTTGTCTCTTTTCCACTTCTAACCTTTTTCAATTATGATCTCATCCTGAAGGTCTTGCTTTCATAAGTAAGGATGAAGCTAAGCATTAGAGGAAGAGGTGTTGCCAGTAGAGACATTATTGTCTATCTGATAAGAGTAGAAAACATTTGTAGGAATCTTGATATTATTGCAGAAAAAACAAAGTATAAACATTACTGCCATTACAACCAGTCTCATAGTAAATACATGGATTTGAACTTTATGTGCTGATGATTGAGTATTTTCTGGCTCCTCTCTTTCCATATTTGTTTATACTCAGGTTAATGAAGAATAGCAGTGGAGATATATAAAAAAGTCCATCTCTGTCTGCTTTACCTGTGTTAGTCTCAATGGTGGTGAATCACAGGTTTTGTTTTTTTAATGACAGTTTCTTCAGGGTTCTGTTATCTGGGTTGTTAAGAATTGTGTCTCTCAGGAAACACTGTCAGAATGTACTTGCTTGTGTAAAATGCCTGTTCTGGTTGTCTGTGATCACCGTGCATAGAGGAGCAACAAGAGGAGAAGGGGAATCACAGGATGGCTCAGGTTGGAAGGGACATCAGTGCCTCATCTCTGGTCCAACCTCCCTGTTCAAGCAGGCTCATTCTAGAGCACAGCATTGTGTCTAGAGTGTTCTTGAACATCCCCAGAGAGGGAGATTCCACAGTGTCTGGACAATCTGTTCCACTGCACAGTCACTGCACAGTAAAATTCTTCCTCATATTCAGATGGAACTTCCTGTACCAGTTCTGTCCATTTTCTTTTGTCCTATTGGCCAGCACCATTGAGAAGAGCCTGGATCCATGTTGGGACCTTCCCTTCAGGTACTGACAGATGTTGAAGAGGTCCCCTCTCATATGTCTCTTCTCAAGGCTGAACAGGCTCAGCTCCCTCAGTCTGCCCTTGTAAGAAAGATGCTCCAGTGCTTTAATCACCTTCATTGCACTCCGCTGGACCTGCTTCAGAATCTCTATGACTCTTTTACTGAGGAGCCCAGGGCTGGACACAGCACTCCAGGTGAGGCTTCACCAGGGCTGGGCAGAGGAGCAGGATCACCTCCCTCAACCTGCTGGCAATGCCCTTCCTAATGCATCTCAGGACCCCACTGGTGTTCTGGGCACCAACACATGCTGCTGGTTCATGGACAGTTTGTTGTCCACCAGGACCCCCAGGTCCTTCTCTGCAGAGCTGCTTTCCAGCAGGTGCTTGTACATGGGGTTATTCATCCTCAGCTGCAGGACCCTGCTATTGCCTTTGTTGAATTTCAGATGGTTTTTCTCCATCCAGCTTTCCATCCTGTTGAGGTCCTGCTGAAGGGCTGCATGTCTGGGCTTATCAGCTGCTCCTCCCAGCTTTGTGTCACCAGTAAATGTGCTGAGGAAGCATCTACCCCTTCATCTAAAGCATTGGTAAGTAAATAAAATAGTGCTGCACCCAGTCTTGAACCTTGTGGGACGCCACTAGGTTTCCAACTAAACCCTCTGCCATGGATTGCAGCCCACCTCACCGTCCATTCCTCCAGTCCACACTTCCTGAGTCTGTCTGTGAGGATGTTGCGAGAGAGTGTCTAAAGCCTTGCTGAAATTGGGGCAGATGACATTCATTGCCCTTCTTCTCCTTCATCCCAGAGGATTATTTCATCAAAGAAGGCAATCAGCTTGGTCAAACATGATTTACCTTTACCAAATCCATGCTGACTATCCCTGATGACAGAGTAGTTAAAAGTTATTTTGGATTCTTTCTTTTTCTTTCTTTCTTTCTTTCTTTCTTTCTTTCTTTCTTTCTTTCTTTCTTTCTTTCTTTCTTTCTTTCTTTCTTTCTTTCTTTCTTTCTTTCTTTCTTTCTTTCTTTCTTTCTTTCTTTCTTTCTTTCTTTCTTTCTTTCTTTCTTTCTTTCTTTCTTTCTTTCTTTCTTTCTTTCTTTCTTTTTCTTTCTTTCTTCCTTTCTTTCTTCCTTCCTTTCTTTCTTCCTTTCTTTCTTCCTTTCTTTCTTCCTTCCTTTCTTCCTTCCTTTCTTCCTTTCTTTCTTCCTTTCTTTCTTCCTTCCTTTCTTCCTTCCTTTCTTCCTTCCTTTCTTCCTTCCTTTCTTCCTTCCTTCCTTTCTTCCTTCCTTTCTTCCTTCCTTTCTTTCTTCCTTTCTTCCTTTCTTCCTTTCTTCCTTTCTTCCTTTCTTCCTTTCTTTCTCTTTCTCAGATAAAAAACTACCATTATTTTGGTTGTTGATGGTTCGTAAATGGGGGAACAGGAATGGGTAAAAACAAATAAGAATGGATCTTGGAAAAAGGTCTTTGGGAAAATATAACACCTTATATGCCAAACACAAATACTTGCATCTATGCAAACATTTATTTCTGAAATAGTAAATGGCTTTTTTGCCTTGAGTGGAATTGCTCACATGCATAGAACAGTGTAGTAATGTGAGTATGGGTACGTACAATCTGCCAGTTGTTTGGGTCTGAAAAAAAGTAGAGCATCAGGGTTTTAATTTTTTTTCCTTTTTGCTTTGGCCAAGTCATCTTCCCTGACCTCATTATGCTGGAAGCTAAAGGATTAATGAATCCAAGGATACTTTTGTCACTGGTGGAAGGCAATTATTAACACAAATTAATAGCAAGACAGCTATGAGTACAGAATAGACTAGGTATGCTTGTAGGTGACATTGTACACATGAATTTTGATAGAAAAGAAAGTAGATATTGTGGATGCCCACAGGTTGTTTTCTCCTTGAGTGGCAGTTGCAACAAGAGCAGAGAAGGGTCTGTGGAGAATATTCAGGGTGGCATTTTTAGTGAATGAAAGGCTGACACTTGATGCACAGTGGAGAGTAGTAAGCTGGGTAGGATGAAAGCATGATGAAAGTGCTTGAACTGACTGTAGTGGACAGTACAGAGGGCCCATGCCAAATCTGGCCAGGCAATATTCACTTTGCCCTTCAGTTGAAACAATACACTTCCACAAAAAAGGTCTTTCTCGTGGAAGTATAGCTGTGTCCATTTTCCCAGTGCTTGCTCTATATATTTCTAGTATATATATTTTTAGATATAGCAGTACAAATGCGCTCCACTTTGTGCAGTTACAAATGTGTGTGTGGTTCTCCAGCATAAATGGAAAATATAATGCCTCTTGAAGCTGGTTTTTTATGTGTATTTAAATCAGGAAGTCACCTAGGATAATGTCAAAGAAACAATTAGACATTAAAGTCTAAGCTAACATAGTATTTATAATACATTACATTTATCAATAGAGCTAAGTGATAAGACCTGGTAAAACTAAGGGTCACTGCAAAGAATTACTCTCCAAAGAGCTTCTTGAGTACTGGAATTTTTAACACCTCATTTCCCAAGCTTTTTATGTCATGACTGGACTGTTCACTGGAGATGGAACATCATATAATGCATCTCCCTGCTTCATACATCTGCTCTTTCCCAAGCTGGTTTTGTGATGCTCATAGAGATGAAATAACACAGTAGCCTTTTGCCTAACTTGTAGAAGAGTCACTAATTTGGAATCCTATTTTCCACTCCGACAGTTTTAGATGAAATTATTTTGTATTAATTAGGTTTGAAAGTGACTACCAAATGCAAATTTTTATTCTGGGATAATGGTGAAAAGACAGGCAGACAGTGCAAGTGGGAAACATGGATGAAAAGATGAATAGTCCTTAACTCACTGTAAAGGGATTCTGTTTATCCAGACTCTCATAACTTCTCAGATTAAATGGAGAAACTTTCTCCCTGTCTCAGTATGGAAGCGATGACTAATAATGGATAATTCAGCTTTTAACAAGGCATTAAAAAGAGTTCTTGTTTCTGAATATTTCTTCAAAATCTAAGTTTTAGCGAAGCTTTTTTATCGATATGTTAAATTCTGAATTGCCTTTAGGAAGTTCTCAGAGGTTACTGCTTTTTTCTCTGTGGTGAAATGAAAAACAAAATAAAACTACCCCTCAGCTATCAACATGACATTCACATCCAGCAAATTCCCTAAGTCTTTGGTAATACCTGTGGTTTCTTCCAGTGATGTACGGGAGCTACTGAGGGGCTTGTGTTTAATGGCAGTGATTAAAAAGGACTACCTTCACTCAATTTCTGCCACTGGGACCAGCACGATGGGGGGGCTTACATCCATAGCCAAGCTGGGTCCTTGCAAATTTCCTCCCATTCAACAGGAATCACTTGAATACCCAAAGCTTGTTTTGAGCTAAAGCTCTTAACATGCAGAGCTGCAAACTTTTTCCTGCTGATCTAGAAAAAACACATTTTTGAATGGCATATTTTCTGAACAATGCATTACCTAGTTTAGTATGTAGCCTTCCTTGGAAAGGAATAATTTAAACATTGACAAAATGGAAAAGATATTAACTGTGAAGTGTTTTGCTTATAAAAGAAGTCACTGAGTCATGATCCGAGTCTGATTTGTAGCTGCTATATGCAATAATATTTTCATTGAAGTAAATGCTGCTACAGTAGTCTGGAAATTGCATATAATATTAGTTTATCAGAACATCCTAATGTCTCTTATATACCAAGGTCATTCTAATTCAAAGAGGTAAAAAATTTCCAGATTTAATAAACAATAATTGCAGCAAACAAAAATACACGTGAAGGAGAAAGATACATATATGTTTGCAGGCTTTGTTTGTTGTTTGGGTTTTTTTTTTAAATGAGTAAGGTGGAGGAACCAACCTCAGTTCAGGTAATGCTTTACAGTGCTTCTTACATGAGTAGTTTTATTTCTGTAAAGTCCTGTTTTTTTGAGACTTCTTTACGTTTTTCATTTGAAGTCTGCTAAAAAGTTTCAGACCCTAAAGGGGAATAAAGTCACTCATTCCTAACCTAGTTAGAGGGCTGGAAATAGTGTTTAAAACAGAATTTTAAAATAAATGGCTGTAATTCATGCACTTCCTAATAAGTAAAATTCATGAATTGGGACAACTAATACTCTGAAAATAACATAAATAGACATAGTTTTATGAAATAAATGAGTACAAACCTAATTCTATAAAAATATTCTCCATAATGAGACCTTTTTGGAGCTACATTAGAAAAATGTTGACTATTTTATTATTAAAACCCAGTTCATCTTTAAA